>NC_065535.1:51802361-53002361 GCF_932294415.1 Quercus robur
GAGTTTCCTAAGTAGTAAGGGGTCCACGGGAAACCTAACCCCCCCCCCCCCCCCGTCTTCTAAAATAGCCACTAAAGGAAAAAAAAACACTACTTGAGGATGCCTATCATTCTCTATGTTCCTTTCAAGGTAGAACCCAACATGAACATCTAAAGGAATATCGAACCTAGCCCTAGAAGTTGCTAAGGCAGCATCAGTTTTGAGAAGATGTGCAAAACCCATTTGTGTGTATAAAGAAATTCGAAGAAAAATTAAAAAAAGTAGAGTAAAGAGTCGGGGACTTACAGTAACACGCTAAAAAAAGTGTTCTCGGTAGGGAGAGAGGGTGCTCGGGGGAGTAAGGGTATAAAGATTGAGAGAAAAGATTAAAGTAAGAAAAGGGACAGTGAGGGAGAAGACCCCTATTTATAGAGGGGGAATCCTGAAAAGCATTGAATGAGTTTTTGGAGGGAAAGTCATTAATTCCTCTTTTTGTAACCGTTGCACACGTGGCCTTGGTATATGAATTGTTAGGCAATGATAACTGTTTGATATGACAACCTGTTGCCCCGCGCACCAAAGGTGCAGGCTGTCTTGTCTGTAATTAATAACTAACGATTGATATAACTAAAATCTAACCGGTCATTAAATGTGAAACCTTGATTCCATCCCCGAGACATGGGGAAGGAATCAAGGGGGGCTATTGTACGGTGAGCGGGTCCACCAGCCCATTATATGAGGGCCCACGGGCCATGGACCGCATATGGACCATATCATTAGCGCAACCTATAATGTTTGGCCTGAAGTAACCAAGGAACTATTGCAACCTCGAAGTCCAGTGTTGCTTAGGGCTTGTCTCTAATGTATCTCGATAATGCCTTGAGGGAGATTGCCAACTGAGCATTATTCAGTGTCAGTTGTGAGTTCCAAAACCGGCATGTCTGTTCCCAAAGTGAGACCCCCTTTTTGTCAGGAATAATCACAAAAGGGCCCCACTTACACAAGAAACCATTCCATGTTGAGTGTTAGATGCATGTTATGATAGGCTTAGTGTGTGTGTGTGTGTGTGTATGTGTGTAGCTCCTAGACCTAATCTAAGTGGCAACTCCATTTTTACCCTTAGTTCAATCCATTACAGGCTAAGGTGTACTTCCCACGAGGAAACCACTCGTCGCGGTCGCTTACACCCATAATAACATATGTAAGATACGTCCTAACTTTTCAACTAGAAGTTGTTAAAGAAAACAAATATTACTAAGAACGACAAAATTACTGTTTCCAGAGTTTTAACAAAGGAGTTCACCTTAGTTAGGGCGACCCTCGAGGTGCAATCTCGAGTCTTGATTAGAAGACTATTTCCTTTCAGCTCTCCAAATTTCATGGAATTCTGATACCATCATCTCGATGGGCTCTGCCAATACCCCCTTTGATCTTGTGTCATGATTTCTAGCGCTCTTATTGCTCCTGAAAGGCTATGTTGTCTATTCTACATCAAAATCTTTGCATAACTGGGTTGCATTGCTCTTGTTGTATAACCAACTAGCATATTCCCCTGTGTTTTGCACTTTTAGATTCTACTAGCAGAAACTTTTAAGCCCCAAATTATAATTTATTCTTCATACACTGCGCTCTTATTGCTCTTGAAAGGCTATGTTGTCTATTCTACATCAAAATCTTTGCATAACTAGGGTTGCATTGCTCTTGTTGTATAACCAGCTAGCATATTCCCTTGTGTTTTGCACTTTTAGATTCTACTAACAGAAACTTTTAAGCCCCAAATTATAATTTATTCTTCATACACTGATAATTAACCACCAATACCTTATATCTCCCAATAATAATCAAAAAAGAGATGTGGGATATATATATATATATATATATATATATATATATGTATGTATGTATGTATATATATGTATGTATGTATATGTGTGTGTGTGTGTGTGTGTGTGTGAGAGAGAGAGAGAGAGAGAGCGCAGGAGTGCTCTCAAAAAAGAGATTCGGGTGCTTAGGGCACCTCTCTTTTGGGTAATTGTGTGGATTCGCCACTTATTTTTTATTTTAAAAAAAAAAAGAAAAAAGAAGAAGAAGAAGAAGAAGATAAAATAAAATACAATTCACATGTCCAAAAATACCTTAAATTCATTAATTGATTATACAAATACAACTTGGTAGAATAACTTTTCAAGGCTTTGGTCCTAATACAATCTATGTAAAATTACAAAGTTTTGATCCTAGTTACAATCTACCAAAACAAAAAATAAAACACTAGTCTACTATCCAAAAACCTAAACTCGGGGGCTAGATTACGGAATGGAAAGGTGTTAGACACCCATTCCGCTTAGACAGAATCTAGTCTTTTAGACTCTACATGACCATTGTATACCCTTTTCAAAGTATGAAATGTTATGCAATAGATGCTATGTCAAATCCTAGATCTAGGGTTAAACTTTTAGTCAAGAACCTTAGATTTGCCATCTTATTTTGTTTGAAAAAAAATTAATGAGAATAGTTAATGAAAAATTTAATCTTGAGTTTCCATAAAAGAAAAGAATGGATTCAAAATAAAAATTCAGATCTGATTGGGATTATTTAATGTGGAAAAAAAATTTTATTTTGAAAACACAAATTTTTTATTGAAAGATGCAGATTTGATTTTGATTAAAAAAAAAAAAGTCAGATTTTTATTTTTTTTAAATGCAAATCAGATTTTTTTTTTTTTTTTTAAACAGATCAGATTTTTATTTGGAAAAAATGCAAATCAGATTTTATATTAAAAACAGGGTAGATTTTTATTTGAAAAAATGCAGATCAGATTTATATTAAAAACAGGGCAGATTTTTACTTGGAAAAAATGCAGATCAGATTTATATTAAAAACAGGGCAGATTTTTACTTGGAAAAAATGCAGATCAGATTTATATTAAAAACAGGGCAGATTTTTATTTGTAAAAATGCAAATCTGGTTTTTATTAAAAAAAACATGGCAGATTTTTATTTAGAAAAATGCAGATCAGATTTTATTATTAAAAACATGGCAAATTTTTATTCATAAAAATGCAGATCTGGTTTTTTTTTTTTAATTAAAAACAGGACAGATTTTTATTTGGAAAAAATGCAGATTTGGTTTTACTCTGAAAACGAAACAAAGAGGAAAAAAAAAATAATACAGATCTGACTCATAATAAAAAAATATATATATATGAAGAAAACTTGCAAATTTGATTTTAGTTTTAAAAAAACACAAAGAAAAATTGTAGATCTAAAATTCTAAGGCAAGATTCAACCCTAGAAATAGGCATGTTCGTCAATTAATCATGTGAAAACTTTTGAAAGCAAAAGAGAACATGTGATAACATATGAGAAACATGATTATTTAAACACAAAAGAAAACATCATGTCCATGGAAACTAAAACATATATGAAAGCATGTTATGGAAATAGAGTTAGAGTTATACTTGCATGAACTTAATCCTCAAGGAAAGAGTTCCTCAATGAGAAACAATTTTTTTAAAAGATTTAGGTGAAGCCTCTTAACAAAAAAGATGTTCCTAAAGCAGGGCTTCCAGAACTTCTTTATCGTAAGGGAAGAGAGAAGTTAGGTTTAAAAAAAAAAAGGGGTGCTGAATGTTGGGAGGCCTCCCCTATTTATAGAGGTGTTAGTTGCTTAAAAATTAAGTCCAAACAACTTAAAAAATAAGCAAAAAACATATGGGGAAAATCCTAAAGAACAAGCTTTAGTATTTTGATCATATCTTTTTACTCAAAATTCTGATTAAGCTGAAATTTTGATAGCTGAAGGAAAATTTGATTCTCTACAATTTTGACAAAAATAGCCTAGTTCGAATTTGAGTTCTACTATGCCAAAAGTGCCTTGGAACATGAATCTGTATTTGGACGAATTTAAGAGTTATTTTCATGATAAACCTCATTCCAAAGTGATAATTAGGACTTTTAAAATAATTATTTTGAATATAATTATCCTAAAAGCCTAATTATCTACAGTTTTTAAATATTATCAGCTTATTTGTTTTAATCCCATGTAACAAATCTCACTTTAAGAAAAATACTTAACCAATCACAAAAATTCATCTAATTAATTTTAATCATCAACCAATCAAAATTAATTTCAATTAATCACACGTGATTGGCTTCACTCCATACAATGCATGTAGACCATGAAAACTTGATCTTGTGATATCTTTCAATCCGACGATCCAATTTGGGAATCGGACATACCGTTGTAACCGTTAGAATCTCAAGATCATTTTTATGATATGCAATAAATGAATTAATGCATGTAATACAACTATGATTTTTCGGGTATATGAATGGCCACTTTAGTCATCTTCCAAGATTAAATTATTGGTGCAAAATCGAGTGTCTACAATATATATATATATATATATATATAGTTAAGTCCATGGTTTTATTGGCTTTATTTAGTGACAAAGTTTTACGTATTTCTTATCTCTTTTTTTTAATGTGTTTTTTTAGCCAAATTGTATTTGGGGTAGAAAGTACTTGAGCCTAGTTAATCATGGTCAAAGCTGCTTTTGCAACCTACACAACTTACGAGTGACACATGATAAAAGATTTAGGTGGCCACTGCCAAGGCATGTCGCGACCTAGCTAGGTCTCGACGAGGCCGTGAACTGCATTCAAACAGATTGTTCTATTTCATCTTGATATTTTTTTTTTCTTTTTTTTTAACCTTTTCTAATTGTCCAACACAGACACCCTGTGCATGCTAGACATGGCTAGAGAGTGGGATTTGAGTGTAAGCCTATTGATAGAGCTCATTTTCATAATATCACCTTGTAGAGAAAGAGAGAGCCTTTGCTTAGAGCTTCAAACATTCTCAACCTCTCTTCTCCATTTCTCTCATTATTGTCATTCTCGATCTTTAGATAAATTTTATTCCCTTCACCTCCTTCACTTATAGTTGAGTGTTGTGAGATATGAGTGAAAGTTTAGAAATTTAGGGTGTCATCTCAAATCTAATATCAGTGGTGGCTTTCCATTGGTAGCTCAATGGTTGTCTCTAACAAGCCAGTTGAAGAAATGCTGTAGAAGTTAGTTGCTACCTAGAGCTTGCAGGGCTCAAGTACATAGGGGGATATGGTTTGGAGGGTTCATAATTTCTTTTGCATTGTAACTATTCATCCAGTGGAGATTTTTTGGGGGTGTGGTCGAGGGAGAGGTTTTTCCACCCAAAGTCTGGAAGTTTCCTTTTCCTAAACACTTTCTTGAGTTTAACTTTGGTTTGGTTTTATTTATGCATTTCCATATTGCTTATTTATTTGTTTTGGCTCTTAGCTGTCTATGCTTGCCATATGGAACTTGATTAATCACGTACATTGAACTAATTGGAAGTTTCAAATTAAAAGTGATTAAGCCAGTAAAATAGATTATGGGTTCCAAATACATGCTAGGGTATTAGCAGCATCTTTTCATATATATATATATATATATATATATGTGTGTGTGTGTGTGTGTGTATGTATCTAACTCAATTTTTGGATCACATTTTTTCAATACTCGAAATGTGCATATCTAATTTTGTGTTAATCTGATGTTATTTACTATATGATCTAAAAACTCATATCTTCTATATAAATTTTTTTTTAAATAAATATTTTAAAACATTTTACAATGAGGTGGTTATTGATCTTTGATAATCTTGATAGTTTGAATTATAAAAAATATGAGGAGATAATATGTTCTAACAAATAATTCACCAAAACACCTTTTAAAAGAAAAGTTACAAAGTGTTGGCCCCCAAAATTTTTGGAATTTTTTTTTAACTATATAGAAATATTTAATATTTTAATAATTAGCCCTCAAATATGGGACTTGCCCCCCCCCCCCCCCCCAACTATTTGAGTTGGTCCAATAATGTTCTTAAAAAAAATTGTCCAATTTGTCTAGTAGTTATAGAAAACGTATTGTTTCTCAAATTCATTTTTTATGGTAAAATGTGTTCTCGTATTTTTTAAAGTTTTGGATTATTTATGTCTTTGAACACTTTATTAATTCAATTGAAATTTTTTTACTCACAACGGTAGACAATTTGGTAACTTATATTGAAAATGAAAATTGTAAAGACTTCACTATGGAAGATGGTGAAAGATTAATTTAATTCTATGAAACATTTAATTTTAAGGATTCATTATGAAAGATACTAATTTTGTGTGTGTGTGTGTGTGTGTGTGTATAGAGACATGTGTTTGTGTATGTGTATAAAAGTTTGTATAGACTAATAAATTAGCAACACAAATCGGCCCCCCTAAACAAAAATTTCTGGCTCCGCCATTGGGTGTATGATAATAGTTTAAAAGTACAATATTATCTTAGTTTTTGTAGGCATTATCACATTTATTTTGTGTTTATTCCCACACATACATGTAAATATGAAAATTTACAATTTTTTCTAAAATATACTCATTACGTGCATTTTTCTCTTGTAGGAGATTTAAACTAATGAGCTAAGCATGCAGACATGAAGCCAAGAGAATCCAAGGGTGAAAATCAATTGAGAAGTGACTTTTGAAGAATTTAGTGAGTCAAAGATGTGTGGAAACATAAAAGGAAAAAAGAGAAATTCATTTGAGCCAAAGATGGAAAAAAAAGGCCAATACTGACCAGAAAGTTGACCTGCTGTTGAAAAATGAGAATGACATTTTATATTTTCCTTTTTGGGAAGCATGTGTTTTAGGATTTTGAATGTTATTAACATTAAAGAGATACAATGGCAGCCACATTTTTGGCTGCTGAGAAATCATATTTTTCATCAATTTTTAAGAGTTTTTATTTTCTATGGAAGCTTAAAAACCTAAGCTAGGGTTAGGGGTGAATCCCCAATATTGTAAGTTGTCCACTATTCAATCCAAGCATGTTTTTCACGTTTTGATTTATTGAAATCAATTCTTATCTTTTTATAATTGTTTTATTAGAATGATATTTGATTCTAATTCTTTCATATGTCTATTCTTGAATCTTCTTATTTTTAGAATAGGGTTTTATAATCTCTCTAGTAAAACACGGTAATCTTGTTAGATATTACTTTTGCCTTAGTGCCTTTAAGGTATGTGATGTTTTTGAGTTTTTCTAGCAAAATTATTATTTTCTAGACTAAATTGTTGGAACAATTGAGGAATATAATCAACCAAAAAGAGTTTTATTAATAAAGCTTAATTCTAAAACTTCCAATCAGATAGGTTATGTGTTTACTTACCTGATTGTGTACTAAATTGGATTGGTAGTGGATGCTTAACAATATTAGTGGACAAACCCTAATGCCCTAGTGATTTTAATTATTGAATTATACCAAACTTTATTTTTCCTAAAATTCAATCATATTTTTCTATATATTGTTGGTGCTTTTGACGTGTTCTTGTTTTCCTTTTCTCAGTGGAATGACAGCCTTAGCTACACTACAATTTCTGTTACAAAATTGGACGACATCAATGTACCACCACGCACCCTTGATGCGATGGTCACTCCATAAGTATAAGTAATCGTGAGGAAGGGGATAAGGATCTCTAAGATGGGGAGTTTTACACACATATACACATAGATTAGGCTATAGTAGAATTTTATCTCATATATATATATATATATATATATAAAATAAAAATAAAAAAAATAAAAAAGAGATATGGGTGTAAGCTATATATATGGGCAAATTACAATTTACCCACATGTGGTTTGGATGAAATTTAAGTTGATTACCTATGGTTTGAAATTTGACATTTTACCTATCTGAGGTTAGTTCAGTTAGATTTCCTTAACCCACCTCTGTTAAAAATATGGCTAAATATGTGATTTGCTTCACTTTTATATTTCTCTCCTCCAAAAACACAAAAAACATAAAAATACAAGATCAAATAAGATTAAAAAGAATCCAATGGAACAATTGCATTATGTGATTTCAAACCACAGATAGGCAACTTAAATTTCGGTCAAATCTCAGGTTGGTAAAGTGTCAAAATTTAAACCACATGTAGGCAACTTAAATTTCAGCCAAATTACAAGTGGGTAAATTGTAATTTCCCATATATATATATATATATATATATATATATATATATACACACACAATTCTATATTCATCCAAAGACTGAAGTTTGTGACCAAGTTCCGGTTGTATAAATGTAATATTAAGTCCTAAAAGAAAAAATATAACCTTAGGCATTAATATTTAGAGTAACACAAAGTTATGTTAAATTCTGTTGTTATAAGGTTACAATGCAGACGATATGAAAAACGATCTAAACAGATTTGTAACCCTAATTCTAGAAGGCCCCTAAAGGAAAAAAGCCCAATTAGGGGCGGAGTCAGGAATTTTTGTTTGGAAGGGTTGAGTTACATGCCGTATAACAGGTTGAAAAAGATATATCTAAACATGTTTGGTGCCAAACTTTATCAAATATTTAACAAATATAAGAGCAAATTTTATGATAAAAAATAAAATTATGTTTTTACAACTATTAGACCAATTATTATTTTTTAAGAGCATTATTGAATAATTCAAATATTTGGGGGCCAACTCTTATTTTTGTAGGCTAAATTTTAAAAACCTGAAAATAATTTTATATATGTAAAGGAAAATTTCAAAATTTTGGAGGGGCACCCATATACATAGCTCCGCGCCTGAGCCTAATGAGAAAGCAAAAGAGCAACTACATTAGCTCTTGCAAAGTCTTGCAAAATACAAAAAATAGCTTATTTTACACATTATGACCCAAAAAACACTCACATCAGTGGGTATAAAATTGTGCATAAATGCACAAGTGCTACAGTACTGTAGCTCTTCTATACATTATTTTGGTATTATTTCTCTTCCCTCACATTCTCTCTTCCACTCTCTCTCTCTCTCTCTCTCTCTTCAACTCATAAAAATATTATTTATATAAAATATAGTGTATAATAGATGAACTGGTGTGAGTGTTTTGTAAAAATTGTGTAAAATAGAAAAAGTAAGTTTTTTGTCTAAAATAGAGGGAATCTTTTAAAAGAGCTGATGCAGTATTAAAGAAGGAATGTTTGCACAATGTATTCTTCAAATTTCCCTCATCAAAACCATTCATCCATATACTGTGACTTCTTTTTTATAGAAAGGGGACAGTAACAAGGTACACTGTTCAGCATTGTTACCAGACACGACAACAAGAAAAGTGCAACATTACTGATTACTCAAGATTAAATCAAAATATTACAACCATTAAAAAAAAAAAAAAAAAAAGTAAAAGTGAAAAGATTGAACATGTTAAGAGCTACCTGTTGTATTTGGTGTCATTATCATTTATATCATGTGGAGCTCCCATACGTGCTGTTATTAATTTTAACATGGTACTTTCACGACATAATGACAATCATAGCAGAGACAACAAAACAACATTAGCTGATCATCATGAAAAACTGTGAAGGAAGATAAAAAAAAATATATATATATATATATATATATTTTTCCAACAAAGTTTCCGGTTTAACAAACTTTGCTTGATTAGGTTACGTTTGGTTAGAGTGAAAATAGGAAGGATGGAAAATGGGGAAGAGAAAATATAAGAAATTTTGGGTGGGAAAAGTGTTTGGTTGGAGTGATTTTGGGGGAGAGAAAGTGGTAGGGCCTGGTGGTTTTCTCTCTGGACCCACCATTTTTCAGCCCCTCCAAATTGGAGAGAAAATGGAGAAGATAATGTATTGGATGGAAATTACTCATCTACCCCTCCCCTAAAACAAAATACATGTTTGACTTTCCCCGCCCCCCCCCCCTTTTTTTGGGCTCTTTGCTCCACGTTTAGGCTAATTATTTTATTCCAAAACAATACTCTTCTTTTTTCCTTTATAAAATAATTATATAAAAAAAAAGTTATGCAGTTTTTCCTTATAGAATGTAGCAGGACCAAAGCTTTGTAAAAACCAAAAAAAAAAAAAAAAAAAAAATTAGGACCAAAGCTTTGGTCCTAATACTTATAGAATGTATTAGGACTAGGGGTGTCAAATGGGTGGGTTTGGGCAGGTTTGGGATGGACATAATTGGGTTGGGTATATAAAACTCATTCACCCATTAAAACCCATTTAACTAATTGTTTATAACCTATACTCAACCCAACCCAATTACAATGGGTAAACCCCAACCCGCCCAATTACCCAATTATCAAAATTACCAAAATGCCCCTAAACACAGTAATAGCACAAAGACAGGAAAATGGAGGAATGTCCACCGTTTGGTTGCCGAGAAAATTTAGAAAAATAAGGAAATGAATTTTGAAAATTAGATTCCAATTATTTACGAACCGAAAACCAACACACAAAAAAAATAAAAATAAAAAAAGCTTTCTCCTCTTCCTTCGACGAAACCCCCAAGCTCATCATCCACCCTAACCCAGCCTAGACCCGAATCTATGACATCGCGTGTCGGGTCAAGTACCTTGTTGACTCGCCGGAGAACATTTGGGGATGCCACAACGAGTCCACGTTCGTCGAGTCTGCCGAGTCCATGTTCGTCGAATTTTCCTCTGCTTCACCATCAATGGCAAATCGTCGAGAGCTTCAAGGTTCAAATCTCGCAGCGAAGCCGCGAGAGGTTGCTGGAGCGAGAGCTTCCAATTTCGGCTTATGCCGATGCGTTGGCTGGCGTTGCCATCATCAACGAGATTCACCCCAATCAAGTTCATCCAATCATTTCCAGCTTCGATTCCATCTTGAATTTCTCTCAAGGTTTGGAAAATGCTTCTTCAATGCTTCAAACCACTAGAAATGGACTCTGGTGAGCTCTCTTTTAGTGCTTTTGTTAAAGATATTTACAAAATTGGAATGTGTTTGGTTGCCGAGAAAGTTAGGGAAACAAAATAAGAAAATTAGAGTCTAATTTTGTCTGAGGGCTGGGTTTTTTTTTTTTTTTTTTTAATATATGAGAAGGGCTGGGTTGAATTTGAGTATATTGTTTTTGGGTTAAATGGGGTTCAATGAGTTTTTAGTTAAAACCCAATAATCATTGGATCTAATTGGGTTGATGCCCATTTAACCCAACTAATAATTGGGTGGGTTTGGGTTCAATTAGAGTGGGTGGGTTTGGCTGGACAAATGAGTTTGGGCTTACTTTGCCACCCCTAATTAGGACCAAAGCTTTGTAATTTTTCCTTAGAATGTAACTAAGACCAAAGCGATGTGATTTCTACCAATTGTACATATGTTAATTAATGAATATTCGAGGCCATTCAGTCATTCAATTTTGTATTTTTAGTTTTTCTTATTTTTTGTATAAATAAGAAATAAGTGGCGATTCCATAATTAATTAACCCAAAGAGATTCCATGAATCCTCTTTTGACAGTTCTAGTTCTGATCTCTCACACCCACATAAAATAGATTATAAGAGTTTGGGCACATGCAAGACCCTAGAAACCAAAAGATTGGAGGTCAAGACAAAGCCTATACTACGACCATGCATTGTGGAACCTTTGGCTGTATGAATAGTGAGTGGTTGATGTGCAAGTTCAAGTTTAGAAAATAAGGATATGTGAGTGTCATATAATTACAACAGGCATAATAGATAAACCAAGAAGGAGACTTACCAAGCAAAAATGAGAGAGCAAAGGAAAGTGATGCATTACTAGCCATAAGGATGATGTTTTGCAAGACAGCTAGGAAGAGGTTGACAACGAATTCAGAAGACTATGACTCAGCTGTGATTGGAGTCATTGGCTGGGCTTAATGTTAGAAACAGCAACAGTAAGTGCAATAGATTTGTTGTAGCGATAGAAAGTCTCGATAGTCTGGCCATGACATTTAGAGCAGTTGCAGAATATTTTGTTGTATTGCCTATGAAGACAATGCGTCAGATCCGAACATTAGATTATTTTGGACATGGGTCTGCAAACGAGCTTTCTCTTGAATAAACTCATTAACAAATATATCAAGTGACGGAGGTAGAGTTCGATTGAGGAACTGACCACAAATTGCCTCATAATCAGCACGCAGTGAAATCAAAAGCTAAGAGAGGCATAATTCATCTCAAATAGTAGCATATTGTTCTGCATATCCTTGGAACTTAATTAAGTTGGATAAAAAAAGGTCAATCTAGTCCTAGATGAAGCGATGTTGATCAAAGAAGTCGTTGATGGATAGTCCTGGTTTTTGCTTGAGCTGATGCAATTCATCCACAAGCTGATATTTCTTGGACCTATGTGGAATGGAATATCTTTTGGCCAGCATGTCCTAGGTAGACATGGCATCATCAAAACTGCCAAGTAGATTGAACATGTCAAAGTGAGATAGTCAAACTACAAAAGTCAAAGTCAAGTCAAGGGTCTGGTAGTCTTATTTCAATTCAATTGGTTTGCTTATTTTAATTCAATTGGTTTACGCAATTAAAATCCATTGTCGAGTTTGGTATAAATTGATTCAAAATGGGTCGAATCTAGATTGCTAGTGTCGATACCGTATTTGGTCCGGCTCCAATTCATCACACGTCAAAACGAAGACTAAAAAATTGAAAAACAATGCAAAATCATGAATTTCAAAGCCAAAAAGGGTAAAAATAAATACAATATGATTGGATAACGGATCAAAAGGTCACAATGTTTGAAAATTCCATTTTACAGCAATTAAGACCAAAACCCTAACTGGGTATGGTAAAAAAGTTGAATTTTTTATCTGACCATTGGATCGTGTTGAAGTTTGGACTATCCCGTATGACATATTTTTCCCTTCAAAACATTAGTTTATGGGCCAAAATCAGAGTTAAAACCAATGAGATATCACCAAAATACCAAAAGAACCCTTATAAAATCTTCACTTTTTTTTTTTTTTTTTTTCCAGGAAAAACTAGCAGTTTTTTACCCAACTTCTCACAATAAATTGTACCACTTGGGCAAGAACTGGAACGAGTAGGCTTGACAATATCTGCTTCGGATTAGAAGATGTGAATTTTTCGAAAATAAAAAATAAAAACGTCGTACAATTTTTTAAATCTGCATCACCTTCATTCTGAGCGTGATATCTCTCAATGATCGTAGCTCCAAGTTGAGTGAGTCTAGGACCGTTGAAAACTAGACATTCAGATTTTTCTAAGAATATAAAGTTTGCAGAAAACGGAGCTCAAAAAGGCCTCCAAACAGCTGCACAAAAATTGGGCTAGAAATCAAAAAAAGACTAGCTGCCCCTTGCCATGGGTGGCTAGCACAAGTGTAACATGTTATACTTATGCTAGCCTCCCATTTCCTCATTTCCCCTATAAGTATCCCCTCCCCCCATGTTTGAGAAAACTATAGAGAGAAAACAAGTGAAAAATAAAGAAATAGGGAGAAAAAAGTGAGGAAAATCAAAAAAGAAAAAAAAAAGGTGAGGAAATTCAAGAAAAATAAGCCTAGAAATTCTGAAAATTTTCTCTCTCTCCCCTCTCTCTAGGAAACCCACCAAAAAAAGCCTTATCTATTTTTGTTTGTAATCTTTGTGGGTAAGGCTATAGGGATGGGTTAGTTTCTTAATAACTACACCCATCCCACCATCTTTACTATGTTGTAAACATCATTTCCATATATATAAAATCATTTCTTTTTATCTTGCTTGTTGTTCATAGTTGCTTTATTTTCCTATGTTCTTGTTTATATTGCATATATGCCTCTCTCTTTATTTCTATGTTCATATTATTGTTGATTGTTTATGTTATTATGCTTGTTTCCCTAGATGAGTGTTGAACCATCTCCTAGGACTTGTATGGGAAGTAACCTTAGGGGGAAGAAATATCATCCCACCTAAGCATCTAGGGATTTTTACTACTCTTGCTTTTAATCTATGTCATCCCAGTTATTTTCCAAGCAATCCCCTTCCCCTTTTAATTTATGTCATCCCTTTAATTTCTTGCACAATCCCCCCTCCCCCTTTTACTTTATACCTAGACACCTAAATAGAAAAAGATTTTCTATTTCATCCCTCTTAAATGGTTTTTAAACCTCCAATAAAGCACAATATGGATATGTCTCATAGGAATGGATGATGAAGAATCCATAAGGCTTGAAAGAGATTAAAATCTATTTAAGAGGGACACAAAATAATAATAATAATAATAATCAACCTTTACAATATTTCAGCCCTTTATTTTTATACTCTTTACTTTTATGTCATTTAAATTTCAGTTCTTTACTTTTTTGTCATTTAAATTTCAGGTTTTTACTTTAATGTCATTTAAATTTCTGCACTTTACTTTCTTTGCAATTTATTTCTTGCACTTTATTATTGTTGTTTCTTTACATTTCTCACTATTAAAGTTGCCATAAAATAAATATGCTTGGGTAAAACATTTCCCCTACACACTATTCTAAGAAAATGCTTTTTCAAAACCTTTTCTCACCATTTTCTTTAAAAAAAAGGTTTTTCCTCAAAACTTCTCCATAAAATCTCTAATCTAAAAAAACGTGCTTTTTCAAAATAATAAAAGTTAACGTTATAACCTTTTTATGCACTTTAATTTCAAACATTTTTCATAGAATAGTTTTAGTTTTAGGATTTGTGTTAAAGGCTCATTCCCTTAAGTCTTTGAACGCACTTAAAACTTACAATGTCTTTATCATTTCTTGGCACTAACGAGTTTCATTTGTCATCTTTTTTGCATGATAAAAAATGAGAAAATTGTGGATGACAACAAAGTGCTATTCTTCTAACATTTTTTTTTTTTACGTTGTATATATACTCACATGCTATTGTATAGTATACTTATAAGATCTCTCACATGTTACCTATGTATACACCTCACATGTCTTGATTGTATATATTCTTTGGAATTAATATTTACATGTTAGCTATATGTAAATATTTACTCACTTGCATATATAAATATATATATATAAATATATATATATATATTGTTTGCAAAAACTTTTCAAAAAAATCAAAATGCCAAGTATTCTATTTCTTCATAAAAAGTTAATGTTTTAAATAAATTAAAATGATGTACTATCTTCGGATAAGCATTATGGGGTGCTTAACACTTTCTCCATACGTAACCAAACTTTCGAATCCAAGATCTTTGATTCAAATACTTTTGATTTATCTTAATTAATGAACCTTTAAAATTTATTTTAGTTAATTAGGTAATTTAAAATAAATTAGATATCTAGGTAACCAATCACATCTAATACAAAACTAATAGTTAGTCGCAACTTCTAAAATAAAAATAAGAAAAATGGACTTTCACACACACACCCATCCTAAAAACACAAACACACAAAAATCGCGTCACAAAAAACCCAATGTGTAGCCAAACCCAAAAATTCCCACACCCAGAATATTTCCCAAAAAGGGGGGCGTCCATAGCTAGTGCTGACATGACAGATCTGCTGTCATGGTAAGGTGACGTGGCAATGATGATGTGGATTATTGACATGGTAGTGATGTGGCATTGACGTGACCTAAGGCTGATGTGGTATGATGTGATGCTAACACATGGCAAATGACGTCGGTAGAGAAGAGGCTGGAGCATAAGGTTTGTGACTAGCGACGAGAATTTTATGGCAACGCATAAGGGCGCGTTTGCCGTTTGATGGCCGCAATTTTTGCGTGACTGGGCAAATGGAACAAAGATCTAATAATTAGCTGTAGTGGTGAGTTGATCGGAACAGGCATACGATGATGATGGAAAAAGGTAGTGGTCTTGCAATGTTGGAACTCCAAACAGTGGCATCTATAGGTCTGGAAACCTAGGGACGACAGCTAAGGAAACGTCGAAGGTTCTTACGATGACGACATGGAGTAACACTGAGAAAGACAAACTGCTAGGAATACCAAAAGATCAGAGCCTCTATTCGATAACCATAAACTATACACAAGATGCCTTTATGTAAGAGGCATTTGTGTGTAATACAAAACGACAAAAATGGGCCTAAAGCCCAATTGACCTAGGCTATATTCATTAACATGACAGATGGCCTTTATACAAACTTGTTCTTTTATTAAATTTTATTGTAGAATTCAACTAAATGTTTGGAATTGCATTTTGTAAATGAAATTTTTATTCAACTTGTGGGGAGATGAACTTGAGCTCATACTGAAAACCAAGGGCTAAACAGATCGTACCTTAATAAATGGATTTGGCCTAAAAAGGTGGATGTGAGAAAAGAAACCTGAGAGATAAAAGACAACTCTCAAGAATAAGTCATGTTGAAACTTGAGATAACTACCATTGTTAAGGTCCCCTACTGAGATAATAAACAATACTCTTCCCATAGCGGATACATAGGAAACTACGGGTAACTAGTTCCCCACTGGCCTGAGATGCCACCATCATCAAACTCGCATCGGGAAACGCTACGAAGAGATAAGGAATACAGAACTAGTCACCTCCGCATTAATGAGATGTTCTTTATTTAACCTCTTTCACATTAAATGCTTATAGACAGGCTTAAACAATAAAAACACCTCTAAAAGTCCTATTTCATGATGAAAGATGACAAAGCAAAACGGTGATGGGACAAATATCCCCTGAATCCAATTGGAAGCAAGCCAGCTAGAGAGATAAGGAAGGGAAAGGTGCCTATAAAAGGAGGGGATGTGCAGCTCAAAAGGGGGTTCAAAAAAATAGAGAGAGAAGACTTAGAGAAGAAATAGAGAGAGAAGCAGGATAGTTTCAATCCAACCTTTTGTACCTTGAGAAAGCAATTTCTATATCAATAAACAACCGTTTTGTTCCTTATCGCTTTGTAATCAATTTCTTAGATCTCCCATTGTAGAATTTTTACCCTTTAATTTTGTAAATTAATTGCGTAGGTTATCTGCTTAGTCACTACCATTACGAGTGTTTGTTTTTGACGCCACACAACTGTTGTTGACAAGAAATGAGTTTGGTAACAAAAGTTAAGTTCATTCTTTAATATTTAAAGAGTTTTGTCGTAAAATCTATTGTTTTTTTAAGGGTGTGATTTGTTATTTTTGCTCATTGATTATTATTTCTGTTTTATCTTTTGCGTGGTTACTATTTCTGTACTGGTTTACTATTTCATGTTTATAACCGGCAATAAAGGAATGGTTTTCCTATGGCATCATTCGAATACAAAAGGTGCTATTATTGGCATGACTTTGAAAGTGGAATCCCTTTCACTATGTGGTTCCAAATGGAAGATACTTTTCAATAATACCAATTAATGCAACTTTAGAAACTTGATATGCTTAAATGAATAGTTGACAATACCATTGGACATTACAGTGCTAATGGATCTATATTTTTTCTACTTATCATTTCATATTTGTCCTTTTCGTCAAAGAATTTTAGTTGACACTCAGTGCACAGAACATGAAATAAAAAAGAGAACATATGAAAATAGCAATCCCTACTAACGGTATAATTATTGTTCTCTTTTCTCACATAATAGTATATTACACTAATTAAATTTATGGTAGAATTTCTCTAAGAAAAATATGGGATATTTTTTGGAAAAACAAAATCATGGTTTTCACTATTTATTTGAGAGGAGAGAGCCTTACTTGTAGCATAATCTTTAACCTTTTTTTGTCTTTGTTTTTCCTCATAAAATAACCGAAATATTAAAGGAAAAATGACATACTATAGTTGGAGTATAAAGTGAATATTTCTAGTGGGATAAAAGATATATATTCCCTAACAGAATGCTGAATAATTTTTCCTATTTTTAATAAGTTTAAGGCGAAGGTGCGAGCATTTGTATTTCTGAAAAAAAAAATATATATATATATATATATATATATATTGATTCAGGGATACATTATCCACTCGATATAGATGATAAACTCCCTCCTCCTCCTTAATTTTACATTACATTTTCCTCAAGGGTAACCTTTAGGAAAGGATTCTCTCTTTTTCCGTCTTTTTTTTTTTCTTCTTTTTCTAACCATCTTCAAGCTTGTCTTGATGCTTGATATTATTTTTTCTTGTATATGACCTTCCTTCTCCTTAAATAACCAGTACCATATGAATGCTTCTCTTCCAAAATGATAACTATTCTTAGAAATTTCTTCCTTATCTAGTTTTTTGGGTGCTTGTGTTCATCGAACAACTTGGGGTTTGAGTAGTTTGGCCTTTGAGAGATGTCCGAATTCGTGCAAATAATTCAAATTTTCAACTTGATCACAATCTTGACCACTTGCAAGTTGATTAAGATCTATTTGGCCATTGGGAAATCGGAACACCTAAATTTGTTTTAATTGTGCGAATCTTCAAGTAGATCACAATTAACATTACTCTTACGCTGATTAAGGCGAGTGTTCAATGCGATGAACATCTCTTGCGTCTCCTTAAGCATGTGTTGTTGCCAAAATCTAACAGCACCAAGCTTGGTTTCTAAGCACAAATTTTCCATAACATGACTCTGATACCAATTGTTATGTACTCAATTTTTTATTAGTTGGTTTAAAGGAAGCTAAGAACTCCAAAAGTGAAATTTGATGAACTTTCTTTATATCAAGCCATATAAATTGATGGCTTTACAAGAAAAAGTTAATATTTATTTATTTTTATTTTTTAAAACCTAATTTTCATCTATTAGAAGAAGACAGACAGAGTCACCAGTTTTTTTTGGGACGGTATGGACCCATCATAGACCAGAGATCTAAGCCTATACGGCTACACACGAATAAAAACAGAAAATAATGGTTCTTGGCATGCAAACTCCGTAGATCATCATGGTCTCCTCATTTTTCACAGGCCATATGAAACAAACAAAGAAACAACCTGTAAAAAAGATAATGAAAACGATTTCTGTCTGCGTTAACCTTGTCCTGACGGGGTCATGAATGACCTGTGAAAGGAACAGCTAGTTCTCTTCAAAAAAAAAAAAAAAAAACAAGATTGAATGTGAGATAACATCAAATTGATTGAAGGGCTGGGGGACTAGAAAAAGTAGTTATTTCGTCCATACCTATATCATGTGCTGCAGCCTGCAAGCACGTCAAATTCTTGGGCTGTTTCAATGGTTATAAAATCTACATAGTACGCCAGTTATTTCTCTAACATTTAGTTGCTGTAACAGTTCTAAAGGGTTCATATAAGCTCTTAGCCATAAGTTCAAGAGCATTTTTAATCGATTATTTATCCTTAGCAATTATTTCTTCTATGTCAGAGTACTCTAGAACCGAAGATACCAGTTGTTTGGGCTGCTGGCAACATTATTTGTTGGTTTCAGTACCGCCTTCACATTGGTACCTGAAATTTCAGTATTTTCATCCCACTCCTTACCATGCATTGAAAAACTAGTTGGTAGAAACTATCATATAAGGTTTCACACCCCTCTAGAGAACAACTGCATATTTAAAAAATTAAAAAGAAATAAAGTATTAAAAGAATAGTTAAATGTTTGAATTTATCATTTCAAAAAATTATTAACTTATTTTAGTAACAAAAAAATAAATTGTTAAATAATTAATTTTTTTTGTCGGTTTAAATTTTAATGATAGATAGTAATTTATTAAAAATATTACTTTCTAGTTTGTGTTCTTTATAAAAAAGATCATCCCCAAACTTCTTAAATTCCTTTCTTTCTTGAATAGGAGTAAAGACAGTCCTATCACCACTCATATGTGCATATCCTTATCATTAATTGATCATGTGCAGCAAAATAATGGTGAGTGCAGAGATAGCATATACATATAGCAACTATATATAGCCTAAAACTATCCATAGCACACAGACACACACACACACACATATATTTACACTGAAATTGACGTGTATGACATATAAACAAGAAGACCAGCGCATAACCTCTCTGGCTGAACATTTGAACGCAATCCATGGAATTCTCTCATTCTCAGCTGACCTGTATTGAGGAACATAGGTATCTAGTATTTTGTCCTTTTATTAACAACATTAAAGCTAACCGCCTAATACTGCAACTAGCTAGAACCCTCTTTTGAGAGGGAGAGAGAGAGAAAGACCCTAGACTCAGTATTGGAAATATTTCGGATTTGAAAAAAACTTACATCCTTCAAATTCATTATTGTAACTGTACATATGAATATAGTCCAAATAATATATACATACACACACGGATTAGGTTCAAGTAATATTTGGTGGAATTTTAAATAATATTACACCACTCAATCTTTTTTAATTTTTTTAGAGAGTTTCAACATATTGTATTCACTTTTGATAATAGTTTTTTATCATTAAATTTAGACACTAATCAGTTTTTAATTGAATACGAATTTTACCAAATCCACCATTGGATTATTATCTTTGTATATTTTCTATACTTGCAAAATTTTAAGATGGTCAAAGATAAAGAGTCATATCATCTATCAGTTGTTTAAATTCAAATTTTTATAGTTTACAATAATGCATAAAAGACAAGATTATCGATTAAATGGTAAATAACATCTGATTGGGATGAAAATTAGCATGCATGTTAAGAACATGTGATTCAACAATGAAATTTTCAAAATATAAATTTAATAACAAGTTATTGGATAATATAACATTATTAATAGTTATATCAAGCGTAACTTGAATCCCACCCCCTCTCTCTCTCTCTCTCTCTCTCTCTCTCTCTCTCTCTCTCTCTCTCTCTCTCTCTCTCTCTCTATATATATATATATATATATATATATATATATATACACTTTTAACACCTTTTGTAACCGTTATAATAAAACTGCAGTACGATATATCCTTAGTTTTGGGTGAATCTCATAAATTTGACTTTTGTGTGTGCATTGTATTTTAATGTTCTCTTAATTTCTTAGCAATCAATTAAAAATATTTTTGGCACCTCCATCGAAGTTTCGCACCAGGACCAATTTAACATTCCTTTCCATGGATGTTGTTGTGTTAAGCTTACCGACCATCGTTTTTGAAATCTCCAACGACCACTGCCACACAATCAAATCCCAAGCACTCCATTCGTTAAAATTTGAACTCACACCATCATAAGACACCCAAACAAAACTCACACCTCTACACCTATTTGGAAGATAATAATTTGGGGAAATTCAAATTGGGGACTCAATATAATATACAGGGCCATCACTTCACCCAATTGTTTAAACCTAGAGATTTTAGCCCATTTACGTAATATATATTCTTTTCTTTTCTTTTTTATACCAAAGATAGAAATCCTAATTTAACCTAATCTAACTAAATGTTTATATTTGTGAATTTTTCTTCTGTAGACTTGAACCAAAATCCTCGCTAAAAAATGAACTTCCACCATCATACAACACCCAACAATCATCCCTCTCATGTGTAACTCAGTGCCTCTATGTGGCTTTTGATACCTCTTTGTTGGCCACAAACAAGTGCTACCAACTCCTCCTTATCCAAGGGCTTTTCCTTCACCTACACATCATTCATAGGCCTCCACACAATCCATTGGAACAACGCATTAACCCCACATGCTCATCCATGAGAGCCGCACAGGTCTATGACCATTAGAACCTTGCGCTCTATCATTTTTATTTTATTTTATGTAGCACCATTGTCAATACTACTTTATTGGGATTTTTTTTCCTAAATTATCCCTATTGGTTTTATAGGTTTGACTTGTATGATACGCAATTGTGTTGGCTACAAGCACACACACCTCTTCCCTACACCAACTGCAAAATATACATTGATAACTTTGTCATCTTGTTGCACGCCACCATGGGTTCTAATTTCACTTTTTGAAGAGATAACAACATGGAAAGACTCCAATTGAGGCCTTAATATAGCATGTAGGGACATTATTTAATCCAAAATTTTAAGCCTAGGGGTTTGAACCCAATTATGATACTAATTTTTAACTCCTTCACTTTTTCTCCCTTTGAAACTTCATCTCACATGTGTATACCCAACAGCTACCCTTCGAAACCATACAACTTTACCCGTTAATGATAAGCAATCCAACCATTCCCTGAAACCCAAAACTGTTCATTTCCAGGAATTGGAAATTAGTGCTTGACCAAGGTCCCAACCACATTATTGGCCACAAACCCAAACTCCACCATGATTCAAAGACCCAACATCCAACAAAACTTGACATCTTTCTAAAGCGGCATTTCCCAATGCCACTGCATGAATTTAAAATTCCTTAATAGTTAGAAAGAGGTGATGAGTGCTATAGTCCAGCCTATGTTAGGAGAAGTTTATAGGTCTCCTTATTCGTTTTAGAATTCCACATTGGTTAGAAGAGTAATAATGAGGTGCATTAATTTTGTTAAATTTGGTAATCCTACATTGAAAAGTAAAGAAGTTAGGAGGTATGCTAGTCCCATTAAATAGAGTATGGTGTGGCTTTGTTGTGTGTGTGAGAGAGTACTTGTGAGAAAGTTAAAAACCAAGATTTTTCTAGTTAGTGTGACACCTTTGAGTGTATCGAGGTTTAAGGTTTTCTTACATATGAGAGATTCTGTGAAGTTTTATGTGTAGTAATTTCAATTATTGAATAGTGAATTTTGGTTAGCGTTACCCATGGATGTAGGATGTGGCAATTTTTGTATGATGTGGCAATTTCTATTTTATTATTTTGAGTTTATTTTCACCAATTGGTATCAGAGTTATTGGTTTGAGATTTTGGCATTGGCTATCACATTTGAGGTGGAGCTCTTGGGTAGGGAAAATAATTTCAGTCTTTAACAAAGCATTGTCAAAGACATCTTGGTGCAGCACGTATTAATTAAGGCATTTTATGGAAAGTGAGAGAAACCAACCACTATTCCTAATGATGAATGGAAAGAGGGTGAGATGAAAAGAGTGGGTACTATTTGTTTAAGTCTTACTCATGAGGTAAAGTATAGTGTGTTAAATGAGACTTCTCCTAAGAATTATGGAAAAAAATTAGAGAAAGTATTTTATCTCATCAATAGTGTTGGAAGGAGTTGTATTACTTGCATATGGAAAATTGTACTGACATTAGAGATCATTTGAATGTTTTTAATATATTGACTACTCACTTTTCGGGCATGGAGACTAAGATTGAGGAGGATGATAAAACTTTGTTGTTATTAGCCATCATCTCTCCTTCAGATGATAATTTGGTGATTACACTATCAGTTGGTAAGGAGACAAAGAGTTAGAAAGAAGATGTTTTAAAAAATTTGTTGGAGATGAGAAGGTCAAGAAGCCAATAAATAGTTTTGAACTTAAGGTACTTGTGGTGAATTATAATTTAAGTCATGGTAGAAGTGGGTCATGTGGGAAGAAACATAGGGAGAAGAAAAGTAAAAGACGAGATCAAGAAAGGGCATTAATTACGTGGAGTTCTATTATTCTCGTTAGATGGGGCAATATCAATATGCCAATGCAAGAAGTTGAGAGCTGAGTTAGAAAAGGTACGGGTTCTATTAAAAATTTATGGCTTTTGGATTCTACATGCTGCTTTTATTATATGAGTTGGAATAGAGATTATTTTGACACCTACAAGCTTGTGATGAAGGTTTTACTATGTTGGCTAATAATGTGGAATATAAAGTTGTGAGAATTGATAAAGTAAAAGTTAAGATGTTTGATGGAACTGTGAAAACCTTTGGGAAGGTGATAAACGTACCCGAACTTGAAAGAAATTTGATTTTTTTTAGGCAAACAGGATTCTTTACGTCATGGATATTTTGTAAGAGGAGGAATTATGAAAGTTATCAAAGGTAAATTGGTGGTTTTGAAAGGAAAGAAAGCTTTCAAGAATTTTATAGGTGGATTTGTGAGACAATTATTTAAGGTGTATCGCCTAGTGGGGCAAATGGCAAAAGAAAAAGTCTTTGGTTAGAACACCACATAGGAAAGATAATAATGGATGGAAGAAAGCAAAATTTGTAGAGAATTTAATTGATATGGTTGTGAAGCCAATTTAGGTGAAGAATTCAAGTATTTCTTGAACTCAGTTGAGAGTATATCTTGTTGAGGACAAGGTGGAACACTCCTACCCATGAAAGGGGTGCAAAGGGAGTACTGTAATGGTTACTAGTGAAGACAACTTATGGGTTGGAGATGGAGATTTGTTAAGTCTAGCCCATAGGAGAAGTTTAAAGATCTTATTATTGGTTTCAAAATCGACCATCAGCTAGAAAAACAATAAGGAGGTTCATTAATTTTATTAAAGCTAGTAGTCCCACATTGAGAAGAAAAGAAGTAAAGAGGTGTGCTAGTCCCACATTGAGTGGTGTTGTAGCTTTGTTGTGTGTGAGAGAGTTAGAAACAAAGTTTTGTCTTATGAGAGACTTAAAAGACAAGCTTATCTAATAAGTTAGTTCATAGCACCTTTTCTTTTTCTTATCTTTTTTGATGGGAAGACTGAAAATTTTATTGCAAATGCGAAAAAGAGGTTACATCATGGATAAGAGCTTGCTCAATACAACAAGGATCCTCTCCAGTCCAAGCAATATAGTCAACAATGATAGAAGCATGTTTAGCTAAAAGGTGAGCTAGCCTATTGCCTTGTCTCCTCACATGAGAAAATTCTAAACACGTAAACTCCTTACTCATTTCCTGCATTCCTAGTACAACCGATGCTATAGAGGATGGGGGAGGGGATGTATCACAGAGAGCAAAGAGCAAGCCTACTTCAAATGCTTTTGCCTCTACCTCCACTACCCCCATTGTAGCTATGATCTTCCTACATAACGCTGCTTCGACTCTTCCTTTGTCATCCCTGATAACCACCCCTAATCCCACAGTTTTCTACGCCAAGAAGATAGCACTATCAACATTTATTTTGAACCAGCCAACTCGTGTAGGAGACCAAGACACAATATGCTATGTCACTGGCAAGACAAGGCCAACAGATTCCACAGCTGCCCTTTACTCCATGAGATAATCTGTTGCCCACCTGATCAGGTTTTGCCCAGATTTCCTCTTTCCACCATGCCTTATCTCATTCTAGTTGTTCCATAAATCCTAAGCAATGGTAACAACTTGTGTTGCCTGGTCCTCTCCTATTCCTTCGATCATCAACAGGTTCTGCATAACATCCTGGAATGATTGGCTTGCTACACAATTTTGCGTTAGAACCACTTTTAAACACTCTCATGCCTCTTGAGTTTTCGGGCAACCCCATAAAACATGTCCCACAGTCTTTGATACCTCCTTGTAGCTTTCATAGATATCCTCTTGTACTACCTTTCTCTTCAACAAGTTAGTCTTTGTAAGTAGGTTTAAGATGATCATTACAAGTGATTACATTGAAAACATGAAGATTACTCAAGAACTGCTTAAGAAAAGTGCAATCTGTAGGTCTCGATACCTTCTTGACAAAAGCTTGATCTGTTGAGATTCATTAAAGCTCGACACTTGTCTCGATCTATCGAGCTTACGAGATTTAGACTATAGCCAACAACATTTTTATTCTAAAATGCTATTTGTTTATGGGTTTGCATAATCCTTATTGGACTAGGAAAACCCAAGGTTTATGTATACCTATTTGGAATAGGAGAGCCCATTGAGCTCCTATTTAAACAAGGAGGTGGAAAAAGAAAAACCTAACCATAGAGAGCTTCATAAGGTTTTCTTTTTGAAACCCTAGCATCCTTCTATAGAAAAAAGAGTTCTTACTGCGTTTCTTATACGCTTTTGAGTTCTATAACCAAGCAAAGTCTCTCACACCATTATTGAAGATCTTATTAGTGTTTCTGTGTGAAGCTGTTGCAAATCAACTACATCAATCAAAGGGTTGCTGTGGAGTTAGTCATGTATTGGGATTTGTGCAAAGTTAGTCACGTATTGGGATCCGTGCATTATTGGTTAGTCACATACTGTGATTCGTGCATTGAACAGAAAAATTGCCGCTACAATATAAGTCCAATTAGGTATTGAAGTAAGGGTTCAACTGTAAGTTGGTATTTTGGGATAGGCCAAAGGGTTTGATAAGATTTCTTATACTTGTAATTGCTTGTGATTAATAATAGTGGATTCTTAGGAGTGGTGACCTTAAAATCACCTGATGGGGTTTTGCCTCAATAATTTTCTCCATTCATAAACAAATCACCTTGTCAAATTTATTTTCCGCTGCATTTAGTATAATTGGTGATTTGTTTGTGCTACCACGCTATTGCATGAAATTTGATCTAATTAATTAACTTGGGGAATTAACTAATTAATTGCAAAGGGTCAATTCATTTTAACCCAACAAGTGGTATCAGAGCAGGCACACTTTGATTAGGTTTTAATCTTTGCTGTGTGATCCATTGATCCTCGTTGTCATGGAAACTCTTGATTGTTCTGATTTGCATTATCTTGTGTTAAATGATGATAATGATATTCAAGATGCCTATTGTAAGCTTTATAATTTTTGTATGAAATCTCTTGAATGTTCTACAAAATTAAAAGCTAATTTTAAACAGGTCAAACTTGAAAGAGATGAATTGATTGCAAAATTGGATAAAGCTAATTTGAATGAGAAATTTAAAAATCAAATTTCATCTCAGGTGGACAAAATTAAGAGTTTGGAAGAGTAACTAGTTGAATCTAAAACCGAAGTTGAAAAATTAACTAGTGTCAAACTTGTTGTTGAGCCTAACTCAAAAGAAAATGATTTTTATATTCCTCCATTTAAAAGGAATAATGAAGAGTTGAATGCTAATATTGCTAGGATAGACAAAGGTAAACATCTGATGTTAACGCTGAACTTTCTAAACCTATGTCTAAAACTCCTCCGATGTTGAATAAAAATTCTGAATTTGTCCCCACTTGTCATCATTGTCATATTGTTGGTCATATTAGGCCAAATTGTCCTAAGTTGTCAACCTCTAAGGTTAGACCTCCTTCTAGGAAACCGAGTAGCTCTAAAACTACTCATGTTTGTCACCATTGTGGTGGTTCTGGTCACACTCGCCCTAATTGTTTCAAATTATTTCCTCATAAGCAAGTGTCCAATAGGTCTCATCCTTTGTCTAAAGGCTCCGTACCTATTATTGGTGAGTTATTAAAAGTTTTAAGCTTTTTCACTCAATTTCAAGGGAATTCTAATTCCTCTATGTCCTTTAGTAGTCATACTAGAGCAAATGCTTTTTCATCTTCACGGCCAAAGGCTCTTGTTGTGTGGGTGATGAAGGATCCTAAGACTTAATTGTTTATCCTCTGCTTTAATTCTTTCTATCTAAAGTTGGACTTTTTTGCTTGATTTCTTATTTGTTTTTGGAATCATACTTTCATGCATTTTGTATCTAGTTTTTATGCTTTATAGTTGTTTGCTTGTTTTTGTTTATTTGTTTTCAACTTTTGTTTTTCAAAGAAAAAAATTTGAAACATGAGAAAAATACAAAAATAGTATGTGTTTGTGTATATTGGTAATTGTGTACCTTGGATGGCCATTGAAACAAAGTTTCTAAACTTTGTATCTCTTGTAACTTAGATGAGCCATTTAATGCACAACTATACAAGTGAGCTTTGTGGCTCGTGTTGGTGATGAGTACGATTAAGTAATCTTTTATACTTAATACTCATATCACCCTTTTTTACGGGAATGACTAGAAAATCCTAAGAGAGGCATAAATAACCATTTTACAACTAAAGCCAGCCAATCATGTATAACATCTGTGTGTTTCGGCATAGCAAAATTATGATGTTTTGGCTTACATAATTGGATATTTCTTTTTTCTCTTATATGCCCATGCGTGATATGTTCAAAAAAAAAATATGCAAAGAATATAAAAGCAAAAAGAATCAGAATGCTTTTAAAATGATTGTAAGCGTGTTTCTAGGAGATGTGGGAGTTATATGATGTACCTCAACGGTGATAGTCCCTATCAAACAGTTACGATTGTGTGTGAGTGTATTAGATGTTCTCATATTACGCACACTTGTTATGTTGTCACACACAACACGCATACTCTTTGCTACTCTTGATACATGTGCAGGTACAATCTATTTTGGCCATCACAAGGGATACATGTGTTAATACATATTTGCTAAACTATCTTAACTTATTTTTGAAATATAAAATTGGTTAGACTTGTTTAGTGTGTTTGTGGATCTAAGAATGCTTTGCATCTAGAGTTGAGGTGTGGTTTGAGTGCTTAACATGTTGCTTGGATGCTTGTTTGAGTAGCCATCTTGTTGCTTTCTCATCTTAAATGTTTTTCCCCCTTGAAAAACCACTTTTCTGCATCCTCAATAGCTTCTCAATAGAATCTCGACAGATACCTCTTCTATCGAGATTTCTGGGTTTGACCTCAACAGCTTCTCGACAAATAGGTCGATCCATCGAGCCAAAATCTTGTGCTCTCTGTCTGCTAGACACATCCTTGACAAATTCTCAATCCATCGAGGTTGGTTTCTTCTTAATAGATTCTCGACACCCCCTCGATAGATCGAGATACCCTTGCATGCATTTCATTTTTCTTTATTTTGCATTTTTTTCCTTTATGTCCATAGCATCTTGTTTTTCTTTTTCTTGTAGGTCTATGGTTCCTTATTCTCCTCATTCCCTCTATATCAGTTTTTTGTCTGTCTCCGATCAAGTTGTTTGGCATTTTATGCCCTTTGACAATCGTGTCTAAAAGGGGGAGAATTTTGAGAATTGAATGTCATTCCTCAAGGGGAGTAATAGACTTGGGGGGAGAACTTCATGTTAAAGGGAAGAAAGTTTTTGATGTAACTAACTTAGGAGGAGAGTTAGTCTGATACACTTTGATATTGATATATATTTTGTGTTGTGTATCTTTTGGTTTTGTAACCATTTACATACTTTATATGTTGTTTCCATATTTGATGATGATGTATGTGTTTCACTCTTTATCTCACATGTGTTGTTTCTTTTCTCTCTTAATATACATGTTTCTTATTTATTTAACTTGTCATTATTTTCCACATGGTACCTTGATGTGTTTTGTTTAATACCTTTCAAGAAAGACAAGTTAAAGACAAGTCAAGATTCCAAACCTTCTTCTTGCAGCAACTTCCAAGGTTCAGATCTTTTAGACTAAGCTTATTTATTCTATAATCTTGAGTAAAATGTATTCTAGAACATTCAATATACTCTTGTGGTTTTGTCACGGATTGCCAAAGGGGGAGATTGTAAGGAACATATTTTTATGTAATTAGCATATCCTTTGACAAAACACACTTTCCTTGTATTTGAGTAAATCTAAGTAGGTTTAAGATGATCATTACAAGTGGTTACATCGAAGACATGAAGATTACTCAAGAAAAGTGCAATCTGCAGGTCTCGATACCTCCTCGATAGAAGCTCGATCTATCGAGATTCATTAAAGTTCGACACATGTCTCGATCTACTCAGCTTACAGGATTCAGATTATAGCCAGCAACGTTTTTATTCTAAAATGCTATTTGTTTATGGGTTTGTGTAATCCTTATTGGACTAGGAAAGCTTAAAGTTTGTGTATACCTATTTGGAATAGGAGAGCCCATTGAGCTCCTTTTTAAACAAGGAGGTGGAAAAAGAAAAACCTAACCCTAGAGACCTTCATAAGGTTTTCTTTTTAAAACCCTAGCATCTTCTTATAGAAAAAAAGAGAGTTCTTGCTAGGTTTCTTGTATGCCTTTGGGTTCTGTAATCAAGCAAAGTCTTTCACACCATTATTGAAGATCTTATTGGTGTTTTTATGTGAAGTTGTTGCAAATCAACTACATCAATCAAAGGGTTGCTGTGGAGTTAGTCACGTACTAGAATTTATGCATTGAACGAAAAGATTGCCGCTACAATACAATTCCAATTGGGTATTGGGGTAAGGGTTTAACTGTAGGTTGGTATTTCGAGATAAGCCAAAAAGTTTGGTAAGATTCCAATACTTGTAACTGCTTGTGATTGATAATAGTAGATTCTTGGGAGTGGTGTCCTTAAAATCACCCAGTGGGGTTTTGCCTCAATGGTTTTCCCCATTCGTAAACAAATCACCATGTCAAATTTATTTTCTGTTGCATTTAATATAATTGGTGATTTGTTTATGCTACCACACTATTGCATGAAATTTGATCTAATTAATTAACTTGGGTAATCAATTAATTAACTGCAATGGGTCAATTCATTTTAACCTAAAACTCTCATATACTCCTAAGACTCTTTGTAGTGAATCACATTTAGCTATCGAAGCTTTGCAGAAGATGAAGCTATCATCTACAAAGAATACAGGAGAAAGTTTTGGGCCACCACAATAGATAGCTAAACCCTTCATTTGTCCATTGCTTACCGAAGCTTTAATCAATGCTGATAAACTTTCTGCACACAAAAGAAAGAAATAAGGTGATAGGGGATCCCTTTAATGGATACCCCTAGTTGGAATAATATGGCCCCTAGGGCTCCCATTGATCTTTATGGTATAAGTAATAGAAGTGACACACTGCATGATCAAACTTCTCCATCTCTCTACAAAGCCCAGTTTTTCCATTATTTTCTCCAAACATGTCAATTCCACCCTATCATATGCTTTGGTCATGTCTAGTTTTAGAGCCATTTGCCTCACCTTACCTCCTTTTTTCTTACTAATATGATGCATGGTCTCAAAAGCAACTAAGATATTACTAGTGATTAACCTACCATGCACAAAATCACTTTGGGCTTCACTAATAATAGAGGGTAGAATCTTTTTTAACCTATTTGTTATGGCTTTTGAGGCAATCTTGTATACAACATTACATAAGCTAATAGGCCTATAGTCAAATACTTGTTTTCGCTCTTTTACTCTTGGAATAAGCACTATATGAGTTTCATTAAAATTATGAGGAGATATACCATGATTAAGGAAATCAAGTTCCATTTTTGTGACCATTGCACCACTTGTACTCCAAAAATGTTGGAAAAAGAGAGGGGGCACACCATCAGGGCCTAGAGCTTTAAGGGGATACATCTGTTTCAAGGCCAATCTAACTTCATTCTCAGTGAAGTTTTGGGTCAACTCCTCATTCATAGAAGTTGACACTTTCAGTTGGACAACATTAAGGAGTTTAGTAAAATCATTGAGGTTATTTGAAGTGAATAGGTTGTTGTAATAATGGACCACTATTTCCACCATCTTTGTCTCATCCTCTTGCCAAACCCCATTAGCATCAAATAGTCCCTCCATGTAATTCTTCGTATACCTTGTTGAGGCTTTAGCATGAAAAAAACTTGTGTTTCTATCACCTGCTTGAAACCAATTAAGTCTTGATCTTTGGTGCCACATCTCATCTTCTTTCTCTAGAGAACAATTCAAATCCAATCTAGTACTCTTCATTGCATGAATTAGGTCTGGTGTCGATGGTTGTAATTCCAACCATTCCAGACGGGTTTGAGGCTCCGAGATCTTTCTTCCAATGTGCCCAAACTCTGCTTTGTTCCATGCCGCCAAATCAGACCTACACCGTTCCAAACAGTTACTTAGCACCCAATCCGTGGTTGACAGTAAGCCACCCTCCCATGCTGCTTTGACAACTTCCTCACACTTACTATCCTTTAACCACATGGATTCGAACCTAAAGGTTCTTCTCACTTTCTTCTTCTTTTTTCTTTGCACCAAGTGAAGAGAGAGAGGTGAATGATCAGATGCTGATGAGGAAAGGTGATGAAGTTTTGCTGTAGGGAATAAATCCAGCCAATTCGGTGATGCCAAAGTCCCATCCAGTCTCTCACAAATTTGTACTCCATTTGCCTGCTGGTAAAGCCATGTAAATTTTGGGCCAATGAAGCCCACATCTCAGAATCCACAATGATTTATAGTATCGACAAAAAACTCCATCTACTTCCTTGGCCTCATACCTCCACCTTCCTTCTCCAAAAGACCTATGATTTCATTGAAGTCACCAATGGCTGGCCACGGCAAGGACAAAGTACCTTTAAGGTACTTTAATTTTGCCCATGACTCTAGCCTTTTAGCTGTCTCAAGGTTGCCATAAAAACCTATTAGGTGCCACCATCCCACATCCAACCCTCCATCTTTACATCCACTTTAACCTCTTCTTTCCACATCATAGCCAGACCTCCACTGTTTCCATTACTAGGAATAATTAAACCATGCTTCATATTACACTTTTCCTTTAATTTTTCCATCCAATCTCTTTTCGACTTTGCCTTCATCAAGAAGACAATAATGGGATCTTCTTTATTCACCACCTTTTCCAAGGCTTTAACTATCCGGGGGTTTGCAAGCCCCCGACAGTTCCAACTTAATAGACTCATTGGACTCGGCAGGGTTGCCCTACAACCTCCGCCACTCTTGTAGTTTTAGTTTCCTTAGCCAACTTCTTCTTCTTCACCTGCATCATTACATTTGTTGCATCGCACCTTGAATTCTCAAATTTTCTTTTTGAGCCAATTTCTGTTTCTAGTGATGTACCTATGCTGGGACTTAGGATTCTTTCCGCCCCTCTTTTCCAAGTCCTATGTTTTAAGCACTTTACTTTAGTGTCAACTTACTTTTCTTTCTGCATTACTAGCCTAAATTTGGGCATTTGTTTTTGCTTCCCCTTTTCTGGAACTCTTGTTAGGCCGTCCTTTGCTACTCCCCTTATCCATACAAGTGTTAACTCAACCCAATTTAAATTCAACGACAGAATTTTTAGTGCCAAGACTGCTTATCTTTGGGTATTCATTTGAATTCGGGATCTAATTACAATGAATAGGATCATCTTCCATAACTACAATATCTATCAAGTTACAGCTATTATCCTAATGATTCACCGTGATTTCAGGGCTAGCAGATTTTGAATTTGAAAACACAGGTTCATTATGGATAGCATCATCAATATCCTTAATTAACTCCTCAAAATTCAGGATATGTTTATGTGGATTCAGGGCTCCAACTTCCTGCCATCCTCCACCGTACACCGGTGCCCCACCACATTCATCTCCCTCCATCTTTATCGCCTCCATCGGAATGGACATGGTTGATCGCCTTAAAATATATACTTATTATATATTTATATGGGCGTTATCTCCTTATTACTATGCTTAATTTGTATAATTAAGCCATGATTTGCATTAGTCCCTATTATTTATCTTTACATAATTTCTTAAATAAAATGCTATTCATTATGTGTAATTTTCTACTTTCAGGAAATTATGTGAGAAAGATGAGTTTACAGGAATTTGTGAGAGAATGGAAGTCAAACTAGAATTAAAGTGGAGTTAAAGGACCATGCTTAAATGTCTAAGGAGGTGTAGCTGGAGTGCTTGGATCGTCTACCATGATTGGAAGCTTCAAATAAGAAAAGAAATCAAAGAGGCAGAATCTGAAAAGGAAAAATCTGATTTGAGCACTGATCAGTATTTTGGGCGTATCTCTCTCCTCAAAAATCTAATTGACGCAAGGCCAGATAGGTTGGAATCGTGACTTAAATATCTACAACTTTGCAGTTTTGAGTTTTTCGAAATTCTTAATTTTTGAAGGGTTACCGCTGTAAACCTAGACGGAAATTAAAATAGTAAATGTTTTATTTTCTGGGGACACTTAGACATTAGGGTTTTGAAGGGAGGCTGGGCAGAACGAATTTTGGAGAGCAAACCTTGTATTTTTCTTTCTCTAATGGCAGCCTAAACTCTTTGCTAGGGCTAGGGGTTATGTTTCTTCTATACGGTATGAATATTCAATGTGATTTTTTCTAGGATTTTATCAACAATATATTTGATTGTTCAATTAGATTTCTTTTGATGTATTAGTTCTTCCATGCTTTCAATAAGTTCAATCATGTTTTTCTTATTGTTTAGAGGAATTTCTAATAGTTTCAAATAGAAATCAGGTTTTAAAGTGAATGAGTTTTTCTGAAAACTTTTCTAACCGCATTATTAATCGAAGTTATCATGCGTTCTTAAATTGTCTCAGTTCAACCGAATCATAAGTTTTTAATTGTATAAAAACAATCAATTATGAAATAGATATTTTCTTAGATCACAAAGAATTTCATATCGATATAAGGAAACACCCCGATGCCCTAATATTTACATTATTGATTTAAATAAGTTATCATTGTTATTCTTGTTTACAATTACCAAACAAAAATTATTCTTCATCTTCACCAAAAGGTTTTTTTAATTACATTGTCTTTGAATTTACCCCGCTCCTTGTGGTTCGACATCGGTACTCCGAGAATTATATTGCTACGATCTCCTACACTTGGGAGTGAGCAAGCAATGGTCTTCCTCATTGCTAGATTAGGCTCTTCATTCGGACTAAGAACTGCCAGTGTCTGTATAGATATTCTATGTTGAACAACATTTGAACCTCGTTGTTGTGACTTCAAAATCCCCAAGTTATCATAGCCTTGTACTTCAATAATTGCCCTTCTTGCAGGATTAAACTAAGGCGCCCTGATCCAAGGGCCAAACTGTTGTTCTTTGACCTGTAAAGTGCTCTTGTTGCTGAGCCATAAGACACAATCCTTGTCATCATGAGAGACATGACCACACCAATAGCAGATGTTTGGTAAACTTTCATACATAACCACTGCCTATCCCTCGCATTTCTGATTCCATGAGATTTTCCTTCCACTACATAACAGCTTAGTAATATCCACCTCAACACGAACCCTTATAAAGCTACCACCTTTGTTATAATTCTGGTGTCCCGTATGGATTAAGAATAAGTTTAACCATGTGTTTATAAACTCTTGTGCACCCTCCCCTTGCAAACCGGTTTTCAAGGGTAAGTTATACCCATGGATTGTAACAATTAGTATCAAAGCCAATCACCACCCCAATTAATCGAGCGTAGCTAATTGAGTATGGGATCAAATGAATTGTGGCTTTGTGGTCGGATCTTGGAAGGGGCGACCTAGAGGCTAGATTAAAATTACTGATAGTTGAGTGAAGCCACCAAAAAGGGCTACCAACGGGTCAATGTCGCTAGAATGAGCTGTCGTGGACGTCGGCTGTGGAGCGTGGTAGTATGTTATGATCCTAGTATCTCACATGGAATAAGAATAAACTTAACCATGTATTTATAAGTTCTTGTGCACCCTCCCCTTGCAAATTGGTTTTCAAGGGTGAGTTCTACCCATAAGTTGTAACATTCTTTCATCTCACCATTCTTCTTTGGCCTTATGACTGTCCCTATTGTTTCTCCTATACTAAGCGTCGCCTCAACCGTCAAGAGAGAGAAGGGGAGATTCTGAATCTGAACCCAGAAGGCAGTCTTCTCAAATGATAGATTATGAAACGGAACCAAACCATCATATCTCTAAAGAGCAACCAAGTGTCTGTCAAATGCCCACGGCTCTCCTTGAATAACTTTCTCCACATCCACCTCCAACTCAAAAGTTATCAGTAATACATTATTGCCTCCATCACTCACCTCAAAATTCCCCCTAGTTTGCCATATTGGATGGAAAGTTTTAGCCACCGCCTCGATACTTAAAGACCTGCGAGTGAAGAACTTTGCTGCTAAAACAAAATCCAACTTCTTGTCCCTCGTTAAATTCACATTCTTTCCCTCGGCTTCCGTCAAAGATACATTCTTCCATTTGAGAGCAATATCCTCTATTCCGTATTGCAATGATGTAGACCACAAAGAGCACAGGAAAAATAAAAAGAAAACTAAACAAAGCCCTACTAGTAACGTTGTTACTAGAGGGAGCTCAACTTCCTTCTCAAAGAGAAGGGAAACCCAATGCTACAGTGGAGAGAGTGTAGACACTGTCCCCTGCTGAGAACTAGTTCATAGCACCTTTGAGTGTATTGGAATTCTAGATTAGCTTATGATAAGGATAAAAGGAGTCTGGCCTCGGACCGACGGTTCTGTGCGACCTTCCATACATAAGCAGACGGAGCCATAGCAGACGGTCTCTAAGGTCGACGGTCTTAATAGCTGACGGCCTAAAAGCTGAAGGAAATGAAGTGAGACTGACGGACCAAGTAATATGGCTTTCTCCCCACGCTACAAGTAAGGGATTGACTTGTTTCCCACGCTATAGAATATTCAAGAAACCCCTATAAGGAAAGGATCCCGAAAAATACGCCCAAAAAGGACTCCTATAAGGAAAAGACTTCTACTCCAAGGGAAAAGGGGATGACCCTTGCTACTATAAAAACCTTAACACCCTCGTGATCCAAGGTACGCATAATTTTACCCTCTCTAGCACTCTAGAGCAGTGAGAATAGTTCTAACTTGACCTTCGGAGGGTATTTGGCCGGTACCACACCGGTACACTCTGCTAGGTTATTCCTTTTCGTGGTGCAGGTGCCATTGGCGATCGTACGAGGAACGCGTGACTCACTGGTGGACATTTCCGGTACCATCAGTTGGCGCCGTCTGTGGGAAGCGCTTTAACACGTTCTCGCTTCCAAGGCAAAAGAGTTACATGGTACTCACTCGCTCAATGGCAACCATCAACGACGTTCAAGAAGAAGAAACTCCTACAACTGCGCTTGAAAGACAGGTGAGGACGCTCGCCGCCGCCGTGGAGCGCCTCACAAAACAAAACCACGACTTAGAAGAGCAACTGAGACAGAAGAATGCGGCTCCCAACAACCAAGGAGCAGAGCAAGAAGGAACCAGCGCCAACAGGAGAAACCCGGAAGGACCCCAGGCCAGCAACGCCCCGAGCAAACCTGAACGACAGAACACGAGCATCCCCTCCCTCGCGGAAACCACTCCGCCACTCGTTCTCGCAGAGATGCAAGCCATGAAGGAACAAATGGAGGTCATTATGAATGCTCTTAAGGGACGAGTATCAAGCGACCTTGACGACCTTGTCAACCGAACTGACTCGCCGTTCACCGCCGCCGTCAACTCCTACCCCTTACCAAGTAAATTCCGCATGCCGCAGATAGACAGTTATGACGGGATTAAGGACCCGCTGGACCACCTGGAGACCTTCAAAACCCTAATGCACCTTCAAGGAGTAGCAGACGCCATCATGTGTAGGGCCTTCCCTACAACGCTGAAGGGCGCAGCAAGAATTTGGTTCAGTCGACTGGCACCAAACTCCATCAGCACCTTCAAAGAACTCAACGCTCAGTTTACCGCACACTTTATTGGAGGCCATCGGTACAAGAAGTCTACGGCTTGCTTGATGAGTATGAAGCAGCGAGAAGACGAAACTCTAAGAGCCTACATCTCCCGCTTCAACAAAGAGGCACTCTCGATCGACGAAGCTGACGACAAGATACTTGTTGCGGCCTTTACCAATGGCTTGAAGAAGGGCAAGTTTTTGTTCTCCATATACAAAAACGACCCAAAAACCATGTCAGAAGTACTTTATCGCGCCACAAAGTATATGAACGCCGAAGATGCACTGTTAGCCCGGGAAGAGAGGCCTAGGAAAAGGGAACGGCAGGAAGACAATCGGCAGGACCAAAGCCGAAAGAAAGCAAGAACCGCAGACCGAAAGGACGAGAGACGCCCTAAGCCCCTGGGTGGAAGGTTCACGAGCTTCACTCCGCTAACAGCCCCGATAGACCAAGTCCTTATGCAGATCAAGGACGAGGAGTCGCTGACATTCCCAGGAAAGCTGAAGAGTAACCCCAGCAAGCGCTCCCGAGATAGGTACTGCCGATTCCACCGCGACCACGGCCACGACACAGCTGATTGCTATGACCTCAAGCAGCAGATTGAAGCCCTTATCAGACAAGGAAAGCTGCAGAGATTTGTTAGCAAAGAGAGAGCGGATCCCCCCGCGCAACACCAACAACCCCGACGGGACAATGAGCGACCAAGGCCCCCAATTGGAGATATAAGGATGATCGTAGGAGGAATGACCGCCGCCGGGTCATCCAAGAAGGCCCGCAAGACCTATCTTCGGATGGTACAAAATGTTCAACTGACGGGAGCCGTGCCGAAGATAACACGAAGAGAAGGTCCCGTAATCGGATTCTCGGAAGAAGACGCACGACGCCTTCACCACCCACATGACGACGCACTCGTCGTCAGCTTACGTATAGGAGATTACAATATGCACCGGGTGCTGGTCGATAATGGCAGTTCAGCAGATATCTTATACTACACCGCGTTCCAGCAGATGAGGATCGAGAGGGAGCGACTGATCCCAACAAATGCCCCGCTTGTTGGCTTCGGCGGGAGCCGAGTATTCCCACTGGGTGCGGTCACCTTACCCGTAATTGTAGGTGATTACCCCCAACAGATAGCCAGGAACGTGACATTCTTGGTTGTTGATTGCTCATCCGCCTACAACGCTATCCTCGGGCGACCCACGCTCAACTCATGGAAGGCAGTAACCTCCACCTACCACCTGATGATAAAGTTCCCAACTGACTACGGAGTAGGGGAGCTGCGCGGGAGCCAGATGGCCGCGCGCGAGTGCTACATAGCCATGATGGAAATGGAGGATCAGGTTCAGGCTTTGAGTATAGAAGAGCACCGGACGGTAACGGAGCCGGTTGAGAAGTTAGAAGAGGTACCCCTTGACAGTTCCGATTCTGGCCGAATGACCAAAATCGGAACGCTCGCTAACCCCACCATCCGTCAGGAGCTCATAACCTTCCTTAGACGCAATCAAGACGTATTCGCATGGGGTCATGAAGATATGCCAGGAATAGATCCTTCAGTCATGGTGCACAAGTTGAATGTGTCGCCCGCCTTTTCACCCGTCAGACAAAAGAAGAGGGTGTTTGCCCCCGAGCGAGACCGAGCCATAGCAGAGGAAGTCAGAAAGCTACGGGAGGCGAGCTTCATTAGGGAAGTGTACTATCCCGACTGGTTAGCAAATGTAGTAATGGTGAAGAAAGCGAGCGGGAAATGGCGAATGTGTGTAGACTTCACCGACCTTAACAAGGCCTGCCCCAAGGACAGCTACCCCCTTCCCAGGGTTGATGTCCTAGTGGACTCTACGGCCCGACATCAGTTGCTGAGCTTCATGGACGCTTTCTCGGGATACAACCAAATCCGGATGCACGAAGCCGACCAGGAAAAAACGTCGTTCGTAACCAGCCAAGGCCTATTCTGCTACAAGGTCATGCCCTTCGGCCTGAAGAACGCGGGCGCAACATACCAAAGGCTCATGAACAAAATGTTCGCGCAACAGATTGGGAGGAATGTCCAGGTCTACGTAGACGACATGCTAGTCAAAAGCCGAAGGGAGGAAGATCATCTAGGAGATCTCAAAGAAACATTCGACACCCTTCGCTCCTACAACATGAAACTCAATCCGGGGAAATGTGCCTTTGGAGTAACGGCAGGAAAATTCTTGGGATTCATGGTGTCTCAAAGGGGAATCGAGGCAAACCCGGACAAGATCCGGGCCATTATGGATATGGCACCGCCAAGAAATGTGAAGGAGGTGCAAAGCCTCAATGGAAAGATAGCGGCGCTGAATAGGTTCGTGTCAAGGGCGACGAACAAATGCTTGCCCTTCTTCCGAACATTGAAGAAATCCTTCGAGTGGACTGACGAATGCCAACAAGCATTCGAAGGATTGAAGGCTTACCTCTCCTCCCCGCCATTGCTGAGCCCGTCGCAGCCAGGAGAAGAACTTTTCCTCTATCTAGCCGTCTCCCCCGCAGCCGTTAGCGCGGCCTTGGTCAGAGAAGAAGAGAAGGTGCAAAAACCCGTGTACTACGCAAGCCGAGCGCTTCACGGTGCCGAAGAAAGATACCCGCCCATGGAGAAACTTGCCTTCGCATTGATTACGGCAGCCCGTAAGCTCAAGCCATACTTCCAAGCTCATACTGTAAACGTCCTAACTGACAAGCCCTTACGACGGGCGATGAGCAGCCCTAAGGCGGCGGGACGATTGGCGCTGTGGGCCATAGAACTGAGCGAATTTGACATTCAATATCGCCCGCGAACCGCCATCAAGGGACAGATCGTCGCCGACTTTATAGCTGAGTTCACTCATGGGGAAGATAAGGGGGCAGCAGAGTCCCCTCAATGGAGCATATATACGGACGGATCGTCCAACAGGCAAGCCGCAGGGGCCGGCATCGTGCTGCTATCGCCCGAAGGAGACACCATCGAATGTATGGTCCGTTTCGACTTCCCTGCCACCAACAATGAATCGGACTATGAGGCTCTGATAGCAGGGCTCGATCTTGCCAAAGCAGCAAGAGCCGCCAGGGTAGTCATCTACAGCGATTCACAGGTCATCACTAACCAAATAAACGGAGACTACGATTGCAAGGGCGAAAAGATGAAAAGGTACCTTGACGAAGTAAAGACAAGGGTGGGAGACCTAGAAGCCAAAGTCGTCCAGATTCCCAGAGAAGAGAACCAGAGAGCCGACCGTCTCGCGAAGGCCGCTTCAGCTGAACAAATGGTCATCCCTGGTAATGTACTCTCTTTTGTACAGCTTTCCCCGCTAATAGATCTCAGCAACATGCAGGAAATATGCTCCGACAGCAGCTGGGCAGCACCATTAGTTTCGTACTTAAAAGACGGGGTCTTACCAGACGAGAAGGAAGCCGCAAGGAAACTTAAAGTCCAGGCGGCGAGGTTCGTCCTGATAAAAGACGTCCTGTATAAGAGAGGTTTCTCCCGACCGTATCTGAGATGCTTGGGTACGGAAGAGGCAGACTACGTCATGAGAGAAGTACATGAAGGAATCTGCGGAAACCACTCAGGGTCCAGGTCGTTGGTACACAAGCTTGTGCGAGCAGGCTATTATTGGCCCACTATGCAGAAGGACGCCGAAGCCTACGTCAGGGCCTGTGACAAGTGCCAAAGGTTCAGCAATATCATTAGACAACCAACCGAAGAGCTAACCCCGATGACGGCCCCGTGGCCGTTCGCACAATGAGGATTAGATATTATGGCTACAGCCGTGCGTCAGCTGAAATTCATGGTAGTAGGCATCGACTATTTCACGAAATTGGTGGAAGCTGAAGCTTTAGCCACGATTACAGAGAAGAACGTACGGAGCTTCGTTTGGAGATGCATCATATGCAGGTTCGGCATCCCTAGAGTCTTTGTCTCAGACAACGGGAGGCAGTTTGACAACGACCATTTCCGGGATTTTTGCTCACAGTTGGGAATAAAGAACCATTACTCCTCCCCCGCCCACCCTCAAGCTAACGGACAGGTAGAAGTCACAAACCGATCCTTGCTCAAGATCATCAAGATTCGGCTTGAGGGGGCAAAGGGCATATGGCCCGAAGAATTGCCAAGTATACTATGGGCATACAGGACAACGGCAAGGACACCCACGGGAGAAACACCGTTCCGACTGACGTACGGGGGCGAAGCAGTTATCCCAGCCGAAGTTGGACTCACAAGTTACAGGGTGTACAATCATGATGAGAACAAAAATGACGAGGCTATGAGGCTACAGCTCGACTTGGTGGACGAGATCAGAGCAGCAGCAGAACAAAGGCTCGCCAGGTACCAGGACCGCATGGCCAAACACTACAACTCTCGAGTCCGACATAGAGACTTCCAAGTTGGAGACCTTGTTCTTAGAAAGGTCATGGGTGCCGCCAGGGACCCTACTCAAGGGAAACTCAGCCCCAACTGGGAAGGACCTTACCGAGTTACATCGTGGCAGAGAAAAGGTACTTACCACCTAGAGACATTGGAAGGACAGAAGCTACCACACCCGTGGAACGCCATACACCTGCGGAAGTATTACCAATAGGAGCGGTAGCATGAAGACCAACCTCCTTTTATTTTTCAGCAAATTATAGTTTAACTCCTCGGATTTATTGTTTACTTTAGTTTTTTCGCAAACAATACTTTTTAGCCCAAGGGGCAGAATTTGGTTTTAATTACTTTTATTTAAATGCATGGCAATAAGAGGAGTTTTATTCAGAAATTACTGAAGTGTGTTTTTTCGACGGTCCACTAAGTTTGCAACCCAAAATCGACTAAGTCCATAACACACGGACTAAAGAAAAGACTGACGGACCAATGAAGATGTCAAGAGACATCAAGGCCGAAATGGCCAAGGAAACAACGGTCCGAAAAGGCTAAGAAGCCGACGGTCCAATAGATGAAGCTATCTTCATACGGCCCAGGCCTTAAAAACTAACGGACCAATAAAAATGTCAAAAGACATCAAGGCCAAAATGGCCAAGGAAACGACGGTCCGAAAAGGCCAAGAAGCCGACGGTCCAATAGATGAAGCTATCTTCATACGGCCCAGGCCTTAAAAACTGACGGATCAATAAATGTGTCAAAAGACATCAAGGCTAAAATAGCCAAAAAATAAAAATAAAAAAATAAAAAATAAAAAATAATGATCCGGGAAAACTAAAGCCAAAAAAAAAAATCGACGATCATCTAATGGGACATACCCAAGAAACTAACGAGGCCAAGGCCAAGCGAGTGACGGTCCGAAAAGGCCAACACTGTAAAGCTGACGATCCAATGGATGGAAATATTATATGATAGACGGTCAAAATGTTGACGGTCTTACCAAAAAAAATGAGACTACTTACAAATAAGTCTCTCCAACCAACAAGCCTGTAAAGATGACGAGCTAATCGAAAAAGGCTAAATAAAAAAGAGATAACGGTCTCATTAAAATTAGTCAGAATCAATGTATATGTTTAAAGTGACGGACAACGGGGAGTAAATAGAGTTACAAGTAAAAAGCCCAACAAACATAAGGGCACTTAAAAACATTGTTCAGAAATTACAATTAAAGGATTAAACGGCAGGAACGTCCTTGGAGACCTCGTCAGCTTTATCCTTGGCATTTTGATCTGAAGACTCAGCGGGAGTAGGAGCAGCAGGCTGGGCCAAAACGACCCCAGCATCGTTAAGCAAAAAATCCAAACTGAGGGGTTCGTCATCTCTGTCAGCAGCCGGAGTCATTGGCACGGAAGCATCCATGGTGATCCTAGATAGATCCAGGTCCGGATAAGCTGACGCTACTTGCTTCAAACAATCATCAAAACCTGTGCCGTAATAGTCAGCACAGGAATCAATGAAGGACTGGGTAGTCTTGAATTTCTCCACTGCGTCAGTCCCAGCCGTCAGCACTTGTGCACGCAGAGACGCAACCTCCTCCTCAAGCTTCTTTTGCTGGCCCTCAGTCTCTCCTAATTTCTCCTTCACATCCTTCAGCTCTGTGTTCAGAACACGGACGGCCTCCTTGTACTGCGCCTGCTGATCCATCAGGGTGGAATTATGCCTCCTCACCCGTGAAACGACACCTTCCTTCGCCACGCACCGGTCCTGAAGTGCTTTAACGCGAACCAGGGCCTGAAGATAATACAACCGTCAGCTATTAAGCAAGATAAAAATCAGAATATTCAAAGTAAGAAGCATACCCGTGCAATATCAAAAAAGGCTGACGCTCCAAGGTCCTCCGTGCCAAGCTGAGCACAAGGATCCAGGTCCGTCTGTTTGATGAGGGATTCCACCCCCTCGACAGCGTAATCCTTGTGAGTCAACAAGGAGCGGGGGCCCTCAATGACGGGGCCAGAAGAGGTCATCACCCCTTTCCCAGCACCATGGCCAGACTTGGAGGGCGACTTCTTGGAAGGAACGTCCATAGGGCTGACGGTTGCCTTCTTGGAAGGAGGATCATCTTTTCCGTCAGCTTTTCTCTTGATCGGACCCTTCAAAGAAGAATGAGGGGTTGACGTTCCCTCTTTCCCCTTGGCCTTATCCTCTTCCTTCTTACGGGCAGCAGCGGCCCTCACTCTCTGCTTCGCAGCCTCCATCTCTGCACGAAGTAAGGTGACGGATAAGTGATAATAGACAGAATAAAATACCAACGGATTAAAATACTACATTTACTTACGCTTTCTTGAAAATTCTTCCAACTTCCGAGCTTCAACCGTCGGCTCCGGACCACCGCAATACAAATGTAGAGTGTCTAAGGTTATCAAATCCCTACACCTACGTTGCTCAAGTGGGATGGTGAGTATCCGACGGATGAATTCTCTTTGTTCGTCAGACACCTCCGGACGAGCGACGGTTGAAACAAAAGAAAATAAACGGTGTTAAAAGAGACGGTTAAAGTTCCCTGAAAGATGAAAAGCGACAAAAAAAAAGAAAGAGACGGGGGCAACCTGACTCCCTAATATAAGCCCAGGTGTTATCAAAATAACCCCCGGGCAACTTATCCCATTCATCGGGGCGACACACCCAGTCCGTCCCTTTAACAAAGAAAAATCTATTCTTCCAGTTCCTATTCGAATCTGGCATATCAAACACTAGTCTTAAGTTCTTTTCACGAGGCGCAAAGTGATATGTCCCCTTGGCGGATACTTTATGCTAAGGTCGGTAGCAGTAAAAGAACTCGTCTATCGAAAGTTGACGGTTCCCCCCACTCAAGCGACCCCAAAGAACTTCAGCTCCAATAAAGATCCTCCAGGCATTCGGAGAGATCTGGCTGACGGACAATCCTAAGAAATCCGCCAGCTGACGGTGTAAGGCCGTCAGTGGGAGTCTAAGGCCAGCTGCGAACATGGCATCATACATCCCCACATCAGCCGTCCTCCCTGTATAACACTTCTCATTCTTTTTAGGGAGACGGAGGGGAATGTGATCTGGGATCTGGAAACGAATACGCAACTCAGAAAAAACTCTGTTGCTCATCTTTGGAAGAAATTTATTGACGGCCCACTCCTCCGGAAGGATGAAAGGACGATTACCTCCGGAACTCCCTGAAGTTCCCTCACTGGACTCTCCGTCATCCTCATCCTCATTACCGTCACTACTAACCTCGCTACCGTCATCCCTATCTCCGTCACTATCGGTCTCTTCGTCACCTTCCCCCCAGTTCCCGTCATCAACAACTTCCTCGTCGATCCCCTCGACCTCAACCTCACTTAACACCTTTCCCCTAACTCCCTCAACACGGTCCTCTACATCAACACTAAGGGATTGGGCGGACGTTTCTTTCCCTGACGACTCCAAAAAGCCGTCGGACTCTTGACCCGAGCCAAAGACTTCGTCGTAGCCCGCTCAGTCGCGGACTGACGATTGATCACTCGACGCGTCACTTGATATCTGACTACCTACAAGTGACGGATACACCCTAAGTTCCTAGACTGACGTTCTCAATAAAAGAAAAATTCTTGGGCAAAAAATAAAAATAAAAAGGAAGCAAAAAGAGAGGAAGAGGAACTTACAGGTGAAATAGATCTTGAATAAATGGAACAAAGTGTGACGGTACTGGTAAGAGCTGACGGAGCAAAACGTGAGCGAGAGTGACGGTTTCTCTGTTAAAAAGATCTGCGAAGTTAAAATGACAAAATGAAGCAAAGCGTGATATTTATATAAGGGAAAAAACGCACGGAATGCGAGGCGACGTCCGTGCCCAGAAACGAGGCCAACGACCGCTCGCCACGTAACCTTGCATTAAATAGCTCGCAGCTCGAGGAGACATTCATAGTTCTTTTTCTGTTTCAAAAATAACTCAACATGCTGACGGTTGTAAGCGTCGAACATGTAGAGTAGGGGGCAACTGATAAGGATAAAAGGAGTCTGGCCTCGGACCGACGGTTCTGTGCGACCTTCCATACATAAGCAGACGGAGCCATAGCAGACGGTCTCTAAGGTCGACGGTCTTAATAGCTGACGGCCTAAAAGCTGAAGGAAATGAAGTGAGACTGACGGACCAAGTAATATGGCTTTCTCCCCACGCTACAAGTAAGGGATTGACTTGTTTCCCACGCTATAGAATATTCAAGAAACCCCTATAAGGAAAGGATCCCGAAAAATACGCCCAAAAAGGACTCCTATAAGGAAAAGACTTCTACTCCAAGGGAAAAAGGGATGACCCTTGCTACTATAAAAACCTTAACACCCTCGTGATCCAAGGTACGCATAATTTTACCCTCTCTAGCACTCTAGAGCAGTGAGAATAGTTCTAACTTGACCTTCGGAGGGTATTTGGCCGGTACCACACCGGTACACTCTGCTAGGTTATTCCTTTTCGTGGTGTAGGTGCCATTGGCGATCGTACGAGGAACGCGTGACTCACTGGTGGACATTTCCGGTACCATCAGCTTATGCCACGCGTAAACTCTCACAAAATTTTAGGAGATGTAAGAGATATTATTCATCTTACCCACCTTGATCAACTTGGGGTATTCAAGGTTGGGATCAAGTTGATGTTTCATATAGCCGAAACTAACCAAGATGTCCTAATGGTGATATTGGTATATAAACTTGTGAGTAGCCAAAATTGCAATTGAACAAAACATTTGCACAACCTATACAAATCAGGATATTTTTTCAATGGTCAAACTAGTCAAAAAAACCAAGTAATTTGTTTAACGTAATCACTCTGAAAATAGCAAAGCTTGATTTTCACCACTTTAATGTTGGCAATAATCCTACTAGAGAGAGCATATTCCAAACTCATATATTTTAGATAGGGAAAAAGTTTCTTATGTTGGTTATCATTTGGAGAAAAAGTACTTATGGTATCACTTATTAAAAGAAAGATTGTAAGATTGAAAATAAGACAAACTTGAAAATGATTACAATATTTTGAGAGAGAGAGAGAGAGATAGATTTTTTTTTTTTTAAAGATAGAAAAAATTCTACTCTAGCCTAATCTAAGTGCATATGTGTGTGAAACTTTCTCCTAGAAACTTGACCTTTGGCTCTTGCCCCCCACATTTCACAAGCACTTATACTTATGGAGTGACTATCGTATTAAGGGTATGCGATGGTAGAGAGATATTTATTAAATTGGTAGGAGCACAACCTCTTAATTAAGCCCCACTTTAAGAATAATCCCTAGTCGTGCTTCCATTTATGGAGAGACAGAGAGAGATAACAAATTGTCTTATGATCCAATTTATGTTTGTTATGATGACAGACCACAGTTGTCAGGAATAGCTCTTAAAATTCAATCTAAAATTAAATTAAATTAAATTTTATAAATTAATTAATTAAAAACAAACAAACACAACGGATCAACCGAAAACAAGCAAAAATATTGGATATGGATACTAACTCATTGACTCAACATGAAACATAAATATGTCCTAATCATATATCAGGGATCATTTGGCCAAAGGTGTGAATATTTTGGATCATCTTCCCATTTTGGTTACACCTTTTTTTTAAAAGTTATTTCATTTGAATGGTTTGAAGTTTGTTTTATGATAAACTGTAAGCCTTGCAAAAATAAGAGTTTGAGGATAAATCTTTGTCTAATAAGAGAGACGATAAAACTATTTTTTATGAAAAATTAGATGCAAATATTTGGGTCAGTTTATGTTTGTGAGAATTAGAAAGATTTTATGATGGTAGTTGTGATCATTGTTTTTTTTTTTTTTTTTTTTTTTTTTTTTGAGGTGGTAGTTGTGAACATTTTTGTTGATAGTAAATTTTAGTTGGCAATACATATGGATATAGACAGACTTTGTCGAAGCATGTTTAATTTTGTCTATTGGTAGGAATTTCAAAGATCGCGAATGCAAGGTTCAATGTGGAGTCCTTTGATGGGAAGAATAATTTTAGTATTTAACACAACTGACAACTATGTTTGATGAAAATTGAAGAGTTATATATATATATATACTCTTAGGGCATTTATTAATAATCCATTTTAGGAAAGTTTTGATATCACTTTTATTGGAAATGAAAAAAATTGTCAAAGTATTAATTACTTTTTTTCATTTCCTATAAAAACTTTCTTTAAATGGATTATGCATTTCCCATATATATATATATATATATATATATATATATATATATATTTTAAATGAAAGTAGTATCTCTTTCAACCTTGCTCCAAAAATATAATAGGGCATGTTAAATGAAATTACACCTAAATAATCATCATATATATATATATATATATATATAAATATATATATTTTTTTTTTTCAAAAGTCACCTCACAAATGGATTGTATTTGAAGAATGAGTAAAATTTCTTTTAAAATATAAGAAAACAACTTTTAAGTCGTCTTTTTTTTATTCAAATATAAAATAAATAATATTTATTTAACTTGCTATAATATAAATTACTTTTTGATTTTTGATATGAAAACTTACTAATTAATTTTTTTTTTTTTTAAATTGCACTAACATCTTATTTTCAAATGATAATATAACTTATCTTTATTATTCTTGATTAGCATTTTTTTTGGTCCATTAATCTATACTAGACATAGTCAAGCAGCTTTGGTAGGATTTAATCAGTTTCAATTTTGAAGAAGTTATTCTTATAAAATCAAAAGAAACAGATATTTTTAATAAAATTATACTATATAAGTGATACTTGCATTGAAAAAAAATTATATAATTTATCATGCAATTCTAGTATTTCTTCTATTATAAAACTTTTAAAGAAAAAACTTTTAGTTATTGTTAGGTTCTAAGACTTTAGGTTTAAATGTATTAGAACTTCAATTTGTAATGCTGGCAAATCATGATCAAAACGTTTTAGTCTTTGTTTTAGACTTGTTCAAAGTGTGTTTATATGTAAAATTGGAATCGAGTGTTCTGCAGAATTTACTGTGTAAATCTGCCTAACTCGATTGATCGAAGCTCGTGCAGATTGTTTTTCTGCAGAATTTTCCAACTCAGCGCAAGCCTGTTTGACGTGTAGGGTTTTATGTTTTGTCTTAAGTATAAAAGGGAAAACTCTAACCACGTTTTATATTGCTCCTTATACTGTGTGTGCGAATCTTTTGTGAGATCAAGAGGTGGTTACCTTCACACATACTTAGGGTTTCCAAGATTCAAGATTATGTCAAAAACTTGATGATCGATTCAGTTGCTGCTTTCAAGGGCTTAAAGATACACAAGCAGGTGTGCTTGTGCTTGCTAGGAATTCAAGAAAGAAGTAATCCATAGACTCGAAGCTGTCACATGGTCGTGGCAGTAAGTTTCCTACTCAAGGTAGCAATAGGATGTTAATGGTCTAAGTCGCTATTGTGTAAACTTCAATTCTTTCATAGTGGATTTAGTTTTACCTTGAAGATAGCTAGGTTAAATCCTCCCCAGGTTTTTTACCGGTTTGGTTTTCCTAGGTTATCATATTGTTGTGTTCTTTATTTTCCGCACTTTACAATAATATGATATTTGTGTTAACCTAGACTTAATAATTTGACTAAGTAATCACTTGACTAATTAACTAGGTTAATCTGGTTGTGTTTTAAGGGGTCTAAAAACAAACAAGTGGTATCAAAGTGGGTTGCTCTCTTGTTGTAAATCTTTTGATCTAAGAGCTGATCCTTGACCCCTGTTGTCATGGAACATGGACACTCTCTTGTTATTCCACCTTACTTTGATGGGAATAACTATACTTATTGGAAAGTAAGGATGAAAGCATTCCTGAAATCTATTGATGAGAGAGTCTGGAACTCCGTTGAATACAGATGGGAGAAGCCCACTACTCCTGTTAGTGAGTGGCAAACTTCTCAGAAAGAAACAGCCGCTTTTAATAGCAAAACTATTAATGCTATTTTTAATGCTGTTTCTATAAAGGAATTTAAGAAAATCTCTAATGTTGAGATTGCTCATACTGCTTGAAATATCCTCCAAACTGTGCATGAAGGCATAAAGGCAGTTAAAATCAATAAGTTGCAGCAATTAACTACTATATTTGAAAGCATTTGGATATCTGATGATGAATCTTTTAATGAATTTTATGCTAAGCCTAATGATATTGTTAATTTTGCTTATAATCTGGGTGAAATCTATGATCAATCTAAAATTCTTAGGAAGATTCTTAGATCTTTGACTGAGGATTTTAGACCCAAAGTGACTGCCATCACTGAGAGCAATGATATGGATTCAATCCCTGTTGATGAACTTGTAGGATCTCTTTAGTCCTATGAGTTGGACCTACCTAAGACCAGCAAATCCAAATCAATGGCTCTTAAGTCTGTTAATGATGTTGATGTGAGTGGATTTGATGATGAGCTCTCTGCTACAAAGATTGCTTACCTTGCCAAGAACTTTAGAAACTTTCTTAGGAACAATAACAAAAGGGCAACAATGTTAATAACACTAAAAAACCTAAAGAAAAAGGAGGTCAACCTTCTAATAATACTATGGGTCAACAATGTTTTGGGTGTCAAGGGTATGGTCATGTGAAATCTGAATGTTCAACATTCTTAAGGTCTAAGGGTAAAGCTATGGCTGTAACCCATAATGATGATAAAGTTTTTGACAATAAATCTAGTAGTGATGAGGATGAAAAATTCATTACTTTCACTGCTACTGTTGTAGTTGATGAAAGTGTTGTTGTTGAGGAGAACTCTTCTGATGGAGAACTCTCTGAGAATGCAGATTTACAAGAAGCCTACAATAAACTTTGCAAAATTGCTGCAAAGGATGCTATGAGTGTTGATTTAGGCTTAAAAAAAATTGCATCTCTTGAACTTGAAAAGAAAAATTTGCTTATGAAACTGTTTGATGCTAATGAATTGTTGAATAATGTGAAGACTAAGAACATGTTTTTGCTTGATAAAGTTAAGAATTTGGAACTTGATTGTCTGTTGTTAGAGAACAAACTAATAGGTTGCAAGCTCCAAACTTGATCACATGCTGAGTGTTCAGAAGTCTCCCTTTGACAAAACTGGCTTAGGTTTTATAGAAAGCATCTTTGTGCCTGCACCCCATTCCACAAACTTTTTTCCTTCTTCTTCTTCTGAACCCCCTGTGAGTGAGGTTGTCAATCCCTCTGTAAGTAAGGCTGTTAAATCTGTAGAAGTTACATCTTCTAGGAAGATTAGGGTTGATCTTCAAGAGTCTAAACCTAAGGCTCCTAACCCTCCTAAGAGTAAGTTGCATGATAAGCCTGCATGGGTTTGTCATTTTTGTGGAAAGTCTGGGCACATTCGTCCAAACTGTTTCAAATTGCAAAGCGCTAAGTGAGCAAATAAGCCAAAAGTACTTGTGCCTCAAGCACAAGATCCTATGGTACTTATTGGTGAATTGGTAAAGGTTTTAAACCTTCATTCCAATCCTAGAATTGGAAATCATTCTAATGTGAATAAGAACTCCAATGCTCGAGATGCTTCTAAAAAGTTTTGAATGCAAAAGACTCAATTTAATTGAGTCTTTTTGACATGGTCCTTGTGCTTCATCACTCTATTCTTGGTGACCATTCTTCCTTGTTATTTTTGTCTTCCTTGTTTTTTGTTTCTAGGATTTGCATTGCATAACATTCATGCATTTCATTCTAGGATTGTTTTTGTTTATTCTTTTTAAAATTAAAAAATAAATAAAAAAGGAAAAAGGAAGCAAAATGTGTTTTGCATTATTTTTCTTGGATTTGAAATCAAGGTTGGCCACTTTATTTTTACATAACATGTTTATGTATTTTGTTTAGCTTGGATGAGCTTATTTATTGCACTTTACTAGTTTGAGCTTTGTAGTGCATGTTGTGTTGAAAGATGTTTATAATTTTTGATCACATGATCATGATCTTAAAGTCACATGTTTTTTATTGTTTGAACTTAAACTTATTGAGAAAGGCATAAATAATCATCTCACCACTGTTTACTAGCCAATCACGAACACCTTAGTACGTATCGTAAGATTTTGTGCTCGAGAAAGTGAAGCACATGCACAAAAAGAACATAAGGTATAGCCTCGGTTTGAATGCTAAAATTGGTGTGTACATTATTGAGCATTAATAACTTCACAATCAAATAAAATTGGTGTGTACAATATCCCGACTATTATTAATAAGTTTCTAATCAAATAAAATTTATGTGTACAATATGAGACATATCAAAAAAACTTACATGATTGCAAGCTTTTATTCAAGGAGATGTGAGAGTTATATGATATAACTCTTTAGGTGATAGTCTCTCTCAAATTTATGTGATGAATTTTGTAAAAATTGTGATTGATTTCTATTTACATATCACCTCACATGTATCTTAAGCTTTTACTAGTTGCACACACTACACAAGTTACTCATTGCTAAACTTTGTACATGTTATTGTGTGTGATTTTGGTTTGGCCAACCAAGTTTGAAAATTTCTTGAATTTTATGCAAAATGTATTTGAAGCTTGAGAATTTAAGGAGAATTAATTGAAAATCTTAATTTTAGGAAAGCTGGGTTCAAAACAAGTGTTTTTGAAAAACATTTCATCTCATACTCATGCATTTTATTCATAAAATTCAATACTTTGAGAAGTTTCATGCATTTTATTCATAAAATTCAATACTTTGAGAAGTTTATGCATAAAATTGCTTTGTTTTTCAAAAAATTGTGTTTTCCAGATTTTCGATCGATTGAACTTGTTTTTCGACCGATCGAAAATGCGATTAAAATTTTGGTTTGAACCTGACCTACTCGATCGCTGTTGGATCAATCGAAAATCGTATAGAGAGTTTTTTAAAACCTTTGTTTCTCACGTGGTCTTCACTATTCAAACTTTTTCAAAAACACTTTCTCTCTCTATTCGATCGGTCTACGGGTCAAAGCAAGATTTTTGTCGTTTTCGACCAAATTTCTTCAAGGATTTTTGTCTTCATACACCAGTAAGGCCTTTATACCCCTCCTTTTTAATTTATTTTCATTCCTCATGCATTTTTTCATGCATTTAAGGGTGATTTTTGAACCTAAGAAAATTTGGGGTTTTTGGTGTATTTGATGTTTTCTTTCAAAATTGATCAATGGTTTTTTCTTATGTGATATTATTAAACTGTTCCTTGGTGTTTAATTCGATCAATTTGATGAATTGGGAAAATTTTAATTTTCTAGGGCTTGAAAGTACCCGATTTGGGGCTTTTGTTCAATTGAGCTTTAATTTATGAAATTGGCTAGTTTAATTGATTGATTTGGTCATTATAATTGTTATCTATCATGTATAATGATCAATTTGGTTAATTTGTTGGATTTCTGAAAATGGGTTTTCAAATTTGGGATTGTTCTTGATACAAACTCTATGCTCAAGCCAATTTTGTGAATTTAAAGTTAAATTGAACTTATTCTCACTGCATTAGAGCATGCATCATTTGCTTATACTATTCATGCATCATATAGAATTGTTATTTCTATATTTTATGTGTTAAGTTGCAGTCTGCCCTGAGTTTTTCTTTTTACTCTTTCTCTCTCTCTTTTGTGTCTATCCTTTGATCCTTAGCATTATGGTTAGGAAGACTAGAGCCCATAGGACCTCCACCTCTACTCCTTCCCCCACCTTTAGTAGTGAGAGGTTTCTGAGTAAGAAAAACCAAGAAGCGTATAAGAAGCTCCTTTGGAGCGTTGTGCATTTTTGTATGCCCTTGTTACTGATGCTCTTATTAGCTTTCCTCATCTTTTCATTCGTTCTTTGATTGAGGTTCATAGGAGTAGTTCTACTGCTCATGCTCTTTTCTTCCCTGTTTTTATTCATTGGATTCTTTTGCATCTAGGATTAGATGAGTTTCCCACTTTTGAGCCTGTCCATATTATTGCTCCAATAGGTGCCACCTTTCTTAGGTAGAGGGCTACTCAGTTGAGAGCAAGCTCTAAACGCCCTAGGGTAGAGACTTCTGGTGTCGCATCTCCTCCTCCCTCTTCTACAGGTGATACTATGGTTGAGGAGTCTGTTGATCCTGCTATTGCTACTACTATTCCTCCATCTTCTACCTCGGATGATTCAGACATTCGACGTATGTTGGAGACTGTCATAACCGTTCAAGTGGCTCATGGTCAGATTTTGGTGGACATGCTTGATGAGATTTGTGTTTTGCGAGTGGATTTGGAGCATCTTTGACGGTTGCCTCTGCCACCTCCTTTTGATGATGGATTATGATTTCCCTTTGGCATTTCTTCACAAAAAGGGGAAGTACATTTGTAAAGGAGTTTTTGTTGTTAGGGAGAGATTTTTGTTTTTGTGGAGCTTGTGAAGCTATTAGATTATATCTAGGTACTTCATTATGTATTTACATTTTAGGCTCATGATGTAGTTTTGTTTTTTGATTGGGTTGTCCATGATAGGAGGAGATACATTGATTTGTATATGTTTCTTGTTTCATCTTGCTTATTGATTTATATTTATGAGATTATTCATGATATATGTCTTTATTTTGTATTATGTGAAATCAAGAAGTTATTTTTGTTTTACTTGTATTTTCCACACATGCGTTTATGCGTTTGTTAAGTGATTCAGGAAATATACAGGTTGATTCAGTCATGCTGCTATCTACACTTGCAACTGATAGATGGTATTTAGGTTGAATTTGTTGTGTTGAGCAATAGTTTTGTAATGGGCTGTTTTTATGTAACTTTGAGCATTTTGTTTAGTTTGTGTTTTGTCACGGATTGCCAAAGGGAGAGTTTGTTAGGTTCTAAGACTTTAGGTTTAAATGTATTAGAACTTCAATTTGTAATGTTGGCAAACCATGATCAAAACGTTTTAGTATTTGTTTTAGACTTGCTCAAAGTGTATTTATATGTAAAGTTGGAATCGAGTGTTCTACAAGATTTATTGTGTAAATCTGTCTGGCTCGATCAATCGAAAATTAGACTCGATTGATCAAAACTCGTGCAGATTGTTTTTCTGCAGAATTTTCCAACTCAACCCAAGCCCGTTTGATGTGTAGGGTTTTATATTTTGTCTTTAGTATAAAAGGAAAAACCCTAGCCACGTTTTATGTTGCTCCTTATACTGTGTGTGTGAATCTTTAGTGAGATCAAAAGGTGGTTGCCTTCACATATACTTAGGGTTTCCAAGATTCAAGATTATGTCAAGAACTTGGTAATCAATTCAGTTGTTGCTTTCAAGAGCTTAAAGATACACAAGTGGGTGTGCTTGTGCTTGCTGGGAATTCAAGAAATAAGTAGTCCGTGGACTCGGAGCTGTCACGTGATCATGGTAGTAAGTTTCTTACTCGAGGTAGCAATAGGATGTTAGTGGTCTAAGTCGCTATTGTGTAAACTTCAATTCTTTCATAGTGGATTCAGTTTTACCTTGAGAATAGCTAGGTTAAATTCTCCCCAGGTTTTTCACCGGTTTGGTTTTCCTGGGTTATCATATTGTTGTGTTCTTTATTTTCTGCACTTTACAATAATATGATATTTGTGTTAACCTAGACTTGATAATTTGATTAAGTAATCACTTGGCTAATTAAATAGGTTAATTTAGTTGTGTTTTAAGGGGTCTAAAAACAAACAGTTATGAAAATAAATCTAAACCATCAATACTAATTAAAATAAATATCATGTTTGAAAAAAAATTTGAGATTAATTTATAACATTGTTTTATTTTCAAACTATCATTTTTTTAGTAAACTTAATTTACTAAAATTATATTAAAAAAACCAAAAATATTTCATATATCTGAAATTATTAAAACATACTACAAATTAAAGAAATAGATGGGTAGTAGATTTATTTAACTTTGATTTGTTATATACTAATATAAGTATCGTACTTGGGGGCTATAGACTATTAAATTGGTCCTGTTTGCAATATTAATTCATGTTATATATATCTATAACGACATACCATATATAATAACTATGCAATTATGTTACAAAAAATGGTAACTTTTAATTAGTTTAGAAAATATGATGCAAAAGCATAAAAAGTATAAATAGAAAAGAAAAAAGAATTATGCAAATCATAAGCCTATACATGCAGAAAAGTTCTTTAATCCCAAGTTTGTCTTGGAAGAGGTTGACGCCGTACGTATTCAGAGTTCAGACAACAATTGAGAACACAGAGAAAAGGCTTACCCAATTATAAAGTAAAACAGTGGCCCAAATTTCATCCCTGTAACACATTGCCGTGCATTATTTTTCGTAATGTTGCTGAATTGAATGTAGTGGTGTTTCACTAGTGACTTTGAGACTTCAAAGCTACATAGCTAAACCTACATATTTTCAACATGTCTAATTTTAATATCCTTATTTACGAATATTCTTAGAGTAATTGTAAATAGATCATTTTAGGAAAGTTTTAATACCATTCTTATAAAATTTTAAAAAAAAATGGTCAAAAAAATCAATTATTTTTTTCTTTTCCAATAAAAAATTTCTAAAAATATTTTCTAAACCAATACACTCAAGGAAATATTTCATTAATTTTTCTATGTATAATAGTCCTTGGAACTCCTAGCTACATGTGTGTCCTGAGATGTTTGTTGAATAAATTTATGAATAATTATGATGACAAATCTGACCATACATGTATATCTTCTTTATTCACTCCTTTTTACATAGGCCATCAGAACTCTTAAATTCGTGTACATGATAAGTTTGTCGCATATGATTGTTACAAATCTGAAATAGTGCGGCTTAGTAAGGATAGTGGAAGCATGTTTTTATTCTTACAAAGTCATGAGCAATGACTAAGATTTCACTAGGAATAGTATTTTTAAATGTCAGGTCACTTTATGTTTTGATTTACTGGCACTGCACATCAAACAGTGTTAGACCTCCTGTAAGTTTAATTGAGCAATTGGTGTATTATATATTCTGTTTGATTATTCTATCTTTCTATCCAATAATAGGGATTTGTTTATTAGAGCATTAGCATTGGGGAATGCTAATGCCATATCTAAGAGGAATTTGACATTTTAAAGCTAAAAACCTCCTGTATTAGTGAATGTTAAACAGCAGTATTGCAAATTTTTTTGCAATACTGCTACAGTACAATTCTAAACATAGAATTGTACTGTTCACGAATTGCAAAAAAAAAAATAATATTTTATTCTCCTATTTACCCCGGAATTTCTCTCTCATCCCTCTCATTTTTCTGTGCTCTTCTCACTCTTCCTTCTCTTTCTCCATCTGCTCTCTCCTCTCTGAAACTTCATCGCCAAAATTTCTCACCCATCTCCGAAATTTCTCACCCATCTCACACAGCCACTCTCTCATCTCTCATCGCACGGCCTCTCATCTCTCATTGCACGGCTTCTCTCTCATTGCACCGGTGCTGGGTTTTGGATTTTTGAGGTTGGAGGTTGGATTAGCGTGGATCGGCAAGCTGGGTTTGGATTGTTGGGCTGGGATCGGTTGATGGTGGGTTTGAAATGGTGGATCGGTTGATCGGTGGGTTTTTGTGACGCTGGGTTATTGTTCGGCGAGATGGTGGGTTTGGATCGGCGTGGATCGGTTGATCGTTGCACCGGTGTGTGTGTGTGGCTCTGTTGATGGTTTGTGTTTGTGTGTGTGTGGCTTTGTTGTGGTTGGGTTGTGGCTGAAGTGGCTGGTTATTCTGGGTTTCCGATGGTTTTTTTTTTTTTTTTTTTTTCCTTCTGTTGTGATGCTGGGTTTTTTTTTTTTTTTTTTAATATGGGTTTTTGTTCTGGTGGGATTTTGGTGAGCAGTGGGCAGTGGTGGCTTGGGTTTTTCTAGGTTTTTGTTCCGATGAGTCTGTGTGTGTCACACAGGTGTTGAGGGAGAAAGAGAGGAAGGCTTTGTGTGTTGAACCGGTGTTGAGGGAGAAAGAGAGGAGAAAAAAGACTGTTGGAAAGTCTAGGAAAACAAAAGTTTCGGTTATAAAAAAAATAATAAAGAAAGATTAAAAGATAATATTTTAATAAAAATAGAAGTTTGGGATGTGGAGGTATTGTAAAATAAGATGGTAAATGATAAAGTGGTTTTTAGAATTGTAAAATAGAATAGCATTAGCATTTTCCAATGCTAATGCTCTTAGCGTTCCATGCACCTAATGCTATATATCCTCTGTTTCATTTTAAAAATTTATATGATTAGTGTACTTCAATAATATTGTAATAAATTTGCAATAGATGACATCAATTTGTAAGATTTATTTTATAAAATTTATAATATCTTACTATAAGGACCAAATTTGGGTCCCTAGCCCAAATTATGGACGGACTTAGGGTCAAAAAGCCTAAAACATTGAATTTTTAGAGAGTGGGTTAGAAAACTAGGTTTTAATGAATCGGTCCACAAATGAAATAGATTCAGATCACAAGAAAATGTAAATGGGCTAATTTAGTCTAAAGAAAAATGTCCTTGGCGTGGTCCGAGAAGGCTAGTTCTTGTATATTGATTCCCAAGTTTGATTTTAAGTTCAGTTCTTGATTGCTACAGTGTTTTTTCTTTCTCTCTCTGATCCCCTCTTTCCTCAGGGGTCTCTTACATTATATATCTCCCTTTGAAAGATCTTGGCCCTCCACTTGTCGATCGCCCAAGCCACCACTTGAGTGCTTGTCCAATCGGACACCCTTATAGGCTCTCTGTGAGTTGGGACGGCCGAGGCAGCACTGTTTAGAGGTCATCTCCACATAAATACAGCTAGAGAGTTAGTTTCTTGATTGCTACAGTGTTTTTTCTTTCTCTCTCTGATCCCCTCTTTCCTCGGGGGTCTCTTACATTATATATCTCCCTTTGAAAGATCTTGGCCCTCCACTTGTCGACCACCCAAGCCACCACTTGGTCCAATCGGACACCCTTATAGGCTCTCTGTGAGTTGGGGCGGCCGAGGCAGCACTGTTTAGGGGGTCATCTCCACATAAATGCAGCTAGAGAGTTAGTTGCAAAGCATTCAATGCAGTGGTAGCAGTTTTTTCTTAGATATTTCTCAACTCCCACTTTGTCCTGTACGTTCATAGTGCATATCCTTATCAATAGAACTTCCTGGAATGTCACTTTGGATAATAGAACTCTCATTCTGACCCCTTCTTTATTTAGCCGAGGAGATACTCCTCCTCGACTTACCTTTCCCAGCCTTTACAACTATACCTTGCTCATGAATTTCTTGGTCTTGTTCCTTCATTACTGTTGATCCATTCTCAGACCACTATACCTTCTCGTACAAGCCCAAGGCCCAAAAATATATTTGAGCCTGTGTCCTCACACTTACCATTAGGGGTGTCCACGGGTCGGGCCAAGTCAGGTTTGTGCCTGAACCGAACCCAACCAAAACTTTCGGGTGAGTCAAAATAGAACCCGAAACTGACCCGGAATGCTAGTCGAATCGGCCGGTTCGAGTCGCGTCGGGTTTTCGGGTTCATTGGTCAGTTTCAATTTCTATCTCCAATGCCGTTATTTGGCCAAATCCATTGAGATCTAGCCGATATTTGGCCGCATCCGTTGAGATCTGGCCAAATCACGACAAGATCTCGCTGGATCTCATCCAATCTGATGGGTTTCAAGTAAATTTTCACCGGAAAGCTTCAAATATCACCAGATTTTGTATGTTTTCGTCGAAGAACCTTCGAATATCGCCGGAAGTTTCTGGGTTTATGATCGGGTCGGGTTGCTCGGGTTTTGGGAGAGGAAAACCGCCAACTGACCTGAAGGCGTCGGGTTTCGTGGGCGGCGACCCGCCACTGACCGTCGGAGTGTCGGTTTGGGCGGTTTTCGGTTCGGGCTCGAGCGGGTTTGTCGAGTATACGGGTTGGGTGGACAGTCCTACTTACCATCATTCTAAATTGAATCTCAAATAAAGGAATGCAAAAGGAAATTTATATGATCATTCATTGGACACATTAACAACAATAATTAACAAAGTCTAGTATTTTTTTTTTTAATTTTCTTTTATGGTTCATGGACGCAAATATTTTACAAATATACTTGAGCAGATGTTGACCTAAAGAAAATGTAAATGAAAAGGTTTAGAATAAAATATGTAAATATACCATTTTTGAGTTGTGATCGGTAAATAAAAAGTTACGAGTTTATAAGTGATTTAGAAGATTTGTAAATATATAAATTAACAAATTGGGCACTCTAAAATAGTAGAATGGTTTGGAATTTAACTAAGCATAATATTTCCTATAATGTTAAACAACAAGTGTAATATTATGTTCACAATATTTTCACAACAAATCATATGAGGTAAGTTATTTCTGATTTTAATTTGAATTGACCACTGAAATTACATTTTTGCTACAATTAACAGTCAATAACAAATTGACATTTAAGATTTATTATAAAAATATTGTAAACATATCATTTTTTAAATATCAATACTTCAAAAATATAAATAAAAAATTTTACAATTATTGGCGTGACATAATAAGATTAGTGTAAGTTATTTTATGAATTCGCTGAAATATAAACATGTGACAATTATTTTGAAAAATGTCTAAATTTTAACAGGTACATTGCACATATCACCGAACCTAAGCCCTGTTCCCACTTTTATATGGCTTTGGTTATCCTCCACATATAATTTATCTGCTGACCAATTTTGTAGTTTATTGCATTAATGGTCAATGGATATAGACTAATTGAATGTTAATTAAACTAATCATGTTATCTGAGTCAAAACGAAGTCATTGGTTTTGGAGAAAAATGAGTTTCTCTTTACAAAGAAAGTGACATGGATGATGGGCCTGTCGAGAAGCATCATTTCAATATTCACTAAATTGTCTTTTCTGATTAGTTGGTATTGGGCACAAGGACAAGGCGACCCCTACACCTTTGTGTTTTATACATCTGCACGTACGAGCACCACAAAAAACTCACGGCCTTTGGGAAACCTAAACACAATTTGTAGACGTTTAGACCCTGCAATATTACAAATCACATACATAATGGCGTAACCTACCCACAATTGATAACCTATTTTAACCTCTTTATTCACTTTCAAATTCCTCGAAACCTAAACCCTAGCCCCAGTTTCACTCTTTTTCACTGAAGACGATTAACGGGTTCGTTCAATGGCTTGATTAAAAGGGTTCCCATCGATCCCCTAGCTAGCTAGTTAGCTAGCTAGCATCTTTCACTGCTCCCACGTCAAGTGGGCACAAATCCACAAATAACCCTGTTTCTTTGTCCAGTTAGATATTTTATCCTCCAAACCCTTCACGGTTTTCTATTTGATCCACTCCATCTACCTAGAGGGTACGAGCTTTAGCCCTAGACATAATTAAATATGAATAAAAAAATACCCAAAAAAACACAAAAGACAAAACTTGAAGAAATATGTTGCGTTCGTGTGATCAATTAATACATAACAGTCTTTTCCAAATTAATTTGTAAGAATCTTTTCCAATTTATTATATGATGATTAATAAAATTATATATATATATATATATATTTAGAAACAAACACACACAAGAGCACACACAAGAGAGAGGGATATATAAGTGCCGGCTTTAAGATTTTTTTCTAAAAAGTTAATAGTGTCAGAGTTAGGAATAGTCCAAAGAGAATGTTTATTTATTTATTTTGCTTAATTAAGAAGCGATTTTAATAATAATGCTATAAAAGCTTGGTGACAAATTGTTAAAAGTATGTAAAAAAGTGATATCAGTTGTGAATCTAGATAAAAATCAATTAAAACATACAACTTAACTTTTATTGTAAAATTATTATAAAAATATTGTGAAAGTAACATTAAAATTATTATATTCAAACTTAGTTCATTAGGTTTAAACAAAATTTAGATTTTTTATATTTTATTTAAGGGTAAAAAAAAATATATATATATATATATATATATATTTTGTAACTAAAATATATACCAATGATTTTATCAAAACCTGTGCAAAGGATATAACAGACTTCTTATTACACACCCACACCGGTAAAAACCTGATTTTACTTATAATTGTAAAATAAACTAAAAAAAGATTTCATAATTTTAACAAAAACATGATTTGTGTGTTCCTTAACGATGTGTAACTATCACCATTTAACTTTCCCTTAAAATAGACACCACCTAAGCGGTACTTTTTTTTTCTGTTTGCAGGTATACCATCTCCCTCAAAGTTCCTCAAACTCTGTTTCTCTCCATTTAAGTACATATACATTTATTTTATATTCTAAAGCTACTTTTTAGTTGCTATTTGCAGAAGTGAATCTTTAAAAGAATTGAATAGAAAAAGATTTGTATAAAGGTTAGTGGACCGGAGGTCTTCAAAGGGGAGGTTACCTTGTAGTTTTCATTGTACAGAAAAGGAAAAAGAAAAAAAGAAAAAAACAGAAGAAAAAAAAAAAAACTGGCTAGGGTTTTATACGGTGCAATTTCAAGCCACAAATGTTCTCTTCTACCAACAGTCTCAATTCTTCTCCACACTTTCCCCCATCCTCTTACCAACCTTTTCCTCTCCCTTTTTCTAATCACCACCTCCAACTTTCTGACGAGATTTCCCTTCACCAACAATACCAAAACGATCCGCTAGCTCTAGCGGGTCCAGTTTTACCAATTCCTGAAACTGTGATCAATTTCTCAGTTTCGAACAACCCCATAATGACAAGGCCTTCAAACAGCATTAATATCGGAAACCCATTTGGTGTTTCTAATTTTCTTGCTAAGAAACCTGTGAAGAAAGATCGACACAGCAAGATTTACACGTCTCAGGGGTTGAGGGACCGAAGGGTGAGGCTGTCCATTGAGATAGCTCGCAAGTTCTTTGATCTCCAAGACATGCTAGGGTTTGACAAGGCTAGCAAAACCCTTGACTGGTTGCTGACAAAGTCGAGGAAAGCGATCAAAGAAGTAGCTAAAATGAAGCAGAACTGTAATGGGTGTGCTAAAACTAGTTTGTCATCCACTAATTTCGACTGTGAAGTGGTTTCAAGAATCAACCAAATCACTGATAATGGTGGAAACCTGGAAGGGTTAGTACTTTCAAAGTACAACTCGTCGGCATTGCTAAGTACCATTTCTAATAAGAAGATGAGGAAGCTGAACAAAGATGAGATTCACTTGCTTGCCAAAGAGTCAAGGGCTAAAGCAAGAGCAAGAGCTAGAGAAAGGACAAGAGAAAAATTGTGCACTAGAAAATGTCCTGCACCTGGATGCTCTCAAATCTTGCAACAATTGAAGCCACCGACTCAGCTTGAAGCTTGTGAAAGGTCCTCTAAGGTCGTTGAGGGAGAAATTCAACAACAGCCTAGCTCTCACATGTTTGAGGAATCTATTATGATCAGAAGGAAGTTGAAGCCAGCTGGGAGATTGGGTTATCAGCCAAACCTGTCAAGCTCCAACAACGAGAGCAGCAACTACTTTCCCAATTCACCTCTAAATTGGGACATCAATAGCACCATTGCACGCTCTAGCTTTTATGCCATTACCAACACCAATCTTTCTACAGGTATATTCCAAGAACAGAATATATATATATATATATATATATATGTATGTATGTATATTGTTAAATTTCTTACGAACATCAGATATATCAAGTTTTTTCTCAACTTGCAGAACTTCAAATCTGTGGGAAATCTTTAGAGGGCAGCACCAATCAACTATTGCACTAAAATCGTGTGCAAGGCTCTACGCATTAGCGCAGAAAGCCGTGGTTGTTTCTTCAAGTTTATAATATTAGAAAATCGGTGTATCGTATTCCAGGAAAGCTTTTGGGTATTTATCTTTCAATCACTTCAGCTGCTTTACTTTTCGAATCTTAATGAAAATGCTTACCTATCTATTTTTGTGTCTTCTTTTTCCTTCCTTCCAGTATTTTTTTTTTTTTACCCCAATAAGTCAATAAACATGACAATTTCTTTATTATAATATATATATATATATATATATATATATATATATATTTGATAAGAACATGATAACTTGATGACGAGCACATAGCATGTCAAAGTTGGTCTTGAGGTTCATTAAGGCATTCAAAAGCACCAAATTATTAATTTGAAGTGCACAATTAAACCAGTAGAGATTTCATCTTCAGGGCTATATAATTAATTACTAGAAGCTCTAATCATGATCATCGCTAACTTTTTGGGGGTATAAGGCAGATCTGGCTAGCACGTAAGAGAAGGAAATTATCATACCCCAAATGGATTTAGATTGTTTGGTGTGCAATTATGTGGTTTTCAATTAGAAGATTGATCCCACGGCAAAACACAAAACTCTAGTAAGTACTATTATCATCTGACTTTATTGACTTTCTCCGAGCTTAAAGCTTTGATAGCTGAAAATTTTTATTAAAGAGTAAAGTATTGAATGGACACCAAAGATAGGAAGTTTTCAAGCAATTCTGCCTTGTTGAATATAAAAGCTACAAAAAATGAAACTACATAATTTTCTATTTTCCCCCTCAATGAAACTATATATATGTTAACATGTCACATCAATAAAAGGCTTCCATGCATTAAGTGTAAAGAAAGTGATTGTTGCTAAACCAATGAACACATTGTGATTTGTTTAAGTCTATATTGTCAATAAATTTCAATATGGTAAGTGTCATAAAAATGTGATAATGATAGAGTTCTATTAAGTTAATATTTTCAAAAACCAATGACTCTAACTCAAATAGATAAAATTCTATGCATGATTTAAAATGAGTTAGAATGTTTCTGTGCTATCATAGAGAAAATCATCTTCATCTTTCACTCCTCTGAATTTGTTACAAAGTTTTATGCTTTAGGATGTACTTTATAATTGCTTGTTTTAATCTCTTGAAGGGTTTTTTCTTGTACTCTTTAGTAAGATTGATTTTATCAATGACATGATATTTCTGATCCTTTTGACTTGTATAGCAAGCAGATTGGTGTTCTATATCCTTTGCAGTCCTATAGCCAAAGGAATTCACAATGACTTTGATGTGTTTGAGGAAATTTTACATGATTGAAGTTGGTAAATAAAAACAAGTGTTGGGATTTTGGGTTTGTGAGAGTTAAAAACTAATTCCTTAAGGAGTTCCTTCTTGATGGATTCATATATTGTGTTAGGACATTATTTAACCCAAAAGTTTAAGTCTATACTCCTATCAATTTAATTCAATATGAGGTTTTATTACTTAATTGACCACACTACTTTAATGTGATAGTTACACTTCAAGGACGAGTAGTCCTCACCCCAACCCCTTAAATAGAAGCCCTTTTCAAGTCTTTATTCAAACATAAGTGGAGCTAACATGGTAATCTTCTGCATTATACTTAATGGGAGCCAATTTTTGGGATTCTAGATTTTGGGTTTGTGAGAGTTAAACATGAACCTTGATAAGTTTTTTTTGTTGGAACACAACTTAACCCAAAAGTTTAAGCCTACAAATTCAGGTTCAAATATATCATATTAACTGGTTACTCTTGTCATTATTATTCAATGTCTTAACTAATCACATATCTTACACATGAATATTCCAACAAGCGCGTTAGCCTTTGTTGTTTTGATGCTATGACTACAAATAAAGGTGTATGAAAGCATTAACTCTTACAAAATGATTATATATATACACAAACTGATTTTAATTATTTCTTGTTATCGGCAGACTATCTTCTTGGTCTTGATTAAATAAAAATGTCTCTATAATTTACTCTAAAGTCTCCTAATAACAAAAACAAAAGTTTAATATTCTTCTTGACTATCCATAACTGATAGTGTTTTACCATTATCTCAAAATAGGTATTTTTCCGTAGCAAACTAGCAATGTAATTATATATTATAGATCAAAAATTAATATATTTATTGCCATAGTTGGTGAAAATTTGTGTCAATAACGATCTACTTACTTTGCCTATCAGTTGCCATGGAGCTTTCTGCTTACTGGAAATTGTAATTAATCTTTTAACTCTTTCCACTGGAAGCTTATTCTTGTCCATTGAGTAGATGCCTTTTGGTTGATACAAAAGATCCTTTGGATAAGCACTATAAACATTTAATACAAAAGATGCATGAATAAGAGAAGTCTTAAGGAGCTACCCATATGCACTAATTAACATGTTCTGTTCTATCAACCAGAATACATAGAATTCCATGTAGTTCAAACAAAAATGCTTTTTTTAAAGTTTTTCTTTTTACATTTTATTAAATTTATAGTAGAAATCAAAATTTAGTTTTACTTGGTCTGTTTCAAAAACTTCGGGGGGGGGGGGGGGTGTGGGGCGTGTTGAGAGATTACAATTTTGGAAATTTTTGGGTTTTTAACTTTCTCAAAATCAAGTAAATTGAGTATTCAAGCTTTGTGGTGATAAGGTGGCATTGAAGAAAAAAATTGATATTTTAATCCTAAAGTTACGTTTTGGATCAAAGGCATACTTCATAAACATGAAACATGGTTACTTTTGTCTTTCAATTTCACACCATCACTATACTGATATAATTTAAGTCGTGCTATATCATATTGAAGTTCACACACTATTGTTGAAAGTATAAAACAGTTCTATGTGTCTCCTTGGCCTAAAAAGCAACGAGAAGTTCAGGAAATTTCTCAGGAAAGGTCAGTAATCAGGACCATAGATATATTCAGTAGCATAGACTTTAGGGGAGTTCTGTTGGAGTTGATTTACGTTTCCTGAGAAATCAAAATGATCCTAACCTGATAACTACACTATGGGAAAATTTTTCTATTTAATTTTATGTTGCTACAAAACCTGTATTTCCCATTTGAATCTTAAAGCCAATGAAAAATATAATATTTTAGAGAGAGAGAGTTTCTTCTTCTTCTCAGATAAGCTTCTCAGAGAGAGAGATTCTTATCAACAAAACTGAGAAGCTTCCTCATGAAATATGCCATCTTTTCATAAGTTGAAAAAATCAAAGCTCATGAATAATAAAGAAAATCTTATTTACGCCACACCTAAGAAAAAATTCCCATCATCCTATATAGACTATCACGTCTTAGGTCTTACCCTGTACAATGAAGGTTTCATGCATCTGTGTTTGTATTACCAATGATTCTTGCATATGTTTTCTTGTTCTTATCAAGAATAGAAGAATGTTAACTGTAGAAAAATAGTAATACATTTTGGCTGGTAATATAATACTGAAAAATCTACTAGGCTAGTGGGAGTCTGAAACTATGAAGACAGACATATGCATCCCACTAACTTTTATAGAAACTTAAGAAGTAATTAAAAAAAAAAATGGAAATCAATAGCTACTTAGAGCACAGTTTTGTGCCTCAATGGTGCTTTCAAGTTCATGACTCCCTGAAAACAATTGATTATTTAATCCAATATGGATTCTTAATTGTAGACTTGAAGAAAATAACAGTACAAGCTAAAAAAACAGAATATGGAAGTTTCTACAGTGCAGTTCTTTTTGTCTTAACAATGATGTTTTCCTTTAAGTTACTGTAAACAACCTATTAGCTAAAAAAAAAAAAAAACCTTGCGACTCTCTCTCTCTCTCTCTCTCTCTCTCTCTCTCTATATATATATATATATATATGCGCATTTTTCTAGGTTCAACTTGTAAATTAACAGCAAAGGTTTTTCTGATAAAATGGAATATTGGTGATGTAATTTTTGTTACTAACGGTAAAGAGACATTCATTGGGTGCCTAAAAATGCTTTTATTTCTAAGCCATGGGTAGACAATATGCATGTGGGCACTCAAATTTCAAGTAGTATATTTACCTAGCTACTTTCAGAAAATAAGCATAAAAAGTAACATAAACAAGATTGCCTATCATAGATAAATGCACACATCTATTTATGATGCCAAAAATGATAGTATTTAGCTGGATGTCAATACAGTCCAATGATGTCAAATCTGTTGCCTCTTCTCATCAGTAGATTGTAAATTTACTGGGTATTTTTTCTTCTCTTTGGAAAGAATTATAAAATTGCTAAATTCAGTTCATTATATTTCAACTGCATTTGTTTCACAAGGTAATTTTGAGCACCGAAATGCTACTATCCAATCTCTAATTCATTTCACATACGCAAAATGCTATATCAATTAATGCATTGTGTATCGCTTCATCCAGTTATTTTCTACTATCCCCAGGCTAAACAAATAAGCCTTACATGTTTTTTCTGCTTTTTCACTCTTGTTTTAGTAAACTACTTCACCGCAGATGACTCCTACTAGTGTTTGGACCAAGCAACCACAGTGTAGCTATAAGAAGAATCAAAATATTGTATGATTCCAAGGTTTACTGAAAACCTGAACTAGTGTTTGTATTTGTAGACAGAGTTCACATAAGAGCACATGCTGTCATTGGTACAGTTTACATATTCCTTCATGATATCTGCAAGTTTTTTACCTATAACTTAGTATCAAGTGAAGGACAGACTTCATAATTGTGTGTCTGTGATGATTATATTATTTACGACATATTAGTTTCTGCATCTGTTACACCCTTTTGTAAGATATTAGGTAGTTTCGTGCTTTGGAAAATGATGGAATACTTTTTTTTTTTTAATGAAATGATGGAATACTATTAATTTCAACAGAACTGACCTGAAATATATACAAATAATAAAACAAATCTTCTTCAGCAAAGTGTATTTTTCTTTTGAAGAGTATGCTTTAGATGTCATTAATCATGTTGACAATGTGTGCTATTCTCACCTGTCACAATTAGGTTTTAAAACTTTAGAAACTAAATGTATTAGAACTTCATTTTGTATATGTTAGCAAACCATGATAAAAACAATAAGTCTAGGCTTAGGCTTGCTCAAAGTTTTTTTGTTATAGTTTGAATCGAGCAGAAATTTACTGTGCAAAATTGCAAAGCTCGATCAATCGAAAATAAGGCTCGATCGATCGAGAATCGCAGATTAAAAAATTCTGCAGATATTGCAAATGCAGCCCAAGCCTATATGACGTGTAGTGTTAAGTGTTTTACTCCTAGTATAAACGGAAAAACCCTAGCCACGTTTTAGATGTCTTTGAATAGCTTTGTGTTTTCTCTCGTGTGAGATTTGAAAGGTGTTTACCTTAAAACACAAGGAAAGCTCTACCAAAGTCTAGATCTGAAATCAAGTTTGGTGGTGATTCAATTCCTGCACAAAGATCCTTCAAAGTACAAAACCTTTAAGCGGAGTCTCAAAGTCACAAGTAGGAGAACTTGTGTTTGGTGTAGATTCAATCTATCGAATGTGACCGATCGAAAATTCCTTGATTTTTAATCATTGCCCTCAGGTTGACTCGATTGGTTTTCGATTGGTTCTTGATCAATCAAATCTGTTTTATTCAAATTTCGATCAATCGAAGCTATTTTTCGACCGATTGATAACTTAAGCTGTTTTAAAGGGAACTCTCTATCTAGTTCGATCAGTACTCGATTGATCGAGTTTCGAAAAGAAAGAAAAATAAAAAGGTTTTACATCACGTGTTCTTCAAAAGTTCAAAAAAATTTCTTTTCTTTTTGTCCCTTTCTCTCTCGACTAATCCAATCCAAGAAATTTTTTTCATTTTCCTCCTCCAATCTTCAAGGGTTTTTGTCCTCAAGTGTAGGTAAGACCTATATACACTTCCTTTTTCAATTTGTTTACAATTCTCATGCATTTTTCATGAAATCTTTTCAAAATGTCGAACAAAGAGGATTTTGAGATTTTGGATTTCTGGGTTGTTTTTGTTCAAAATTAATCATTGGGTTTTTGTTCTTAGATGATATATACATGATTACCATGCATTAATTTGATCAATTTTGTGAATTGAGAAGGATTTGAAAATCTAGAGCTTGAAATTTTTCAAAATTGGGGTTTTTGTTCAATTAAGCTTAAATTGTTGAAATTGACTTGTGAAATTGATGGATTAAGCCATTATATGCTGGTTTTGAAAAGTGGGTTTTTCAAAATTTGGGGTTTTTTTTTTTTTTTTTGGATTAAAACTTTTTTGTCTAAGTCACTTATTCGTAAATTTGGTAAACTTGAACAAGTTTTTGTGCATTAGATCATGCATCATATGTGCATTCATTACATGCATCATAGAGTTTGTCAATTTCTTGATATATATTGTGCTCTATCCCTTTCTAATGCAGTTTGCCCTTGTTTTTTGTGTTATGTTTTGTTTTTGTTTTTGTTTTTGTTTTCCTTCCTATTCTTAAGAGTCATGGTTAGGAAAACTAAAGCAAAGAAAAACACTACCTCCTCCTTCTCTTTTGATTTTGATAGGACTAGATTTCAGTTTAAGTCTAATAATGATGCCTGTGAGAAGTTAAACGTCTTTAGGTTTGTTTGGGCTAAGAGAAAGATTATTCTACATGAGGTGAATCCTGAAATACGTAGGAATTTTGAGAGTTGAGGTTGGTTACCTCTTCTGGATGTAGAATATCCTCTTCCTACTGCATTGATTAGAGAGTTTTACTTAAACCTCTATTCACACCAATGACTCCAATATTCACTTTGTGAAGACTTGGATAAGGGGTTAAGAGTTTGTCATTACCCGAGAGGTAGTGGCTACTGCTCTCAAAGTACCTTTGGTATAGCAGCCTGTGTATCCTTACACAAAAATTCCTCCCATTGATGACATCATGTCACTTCTTACTGGTACTACAATTAGTTGGGGTATTGATCTTAGGATTACTACTCATGAGCTTACTGAACTCAACTATTTTGTCATAGTATTTGGCCTATCTCTCATATACATACGATTCCCATTGAGAGATATGCGTTTTTGTACGCTCTCATCACTGATGCTTTTATGAGTTTTCCTACTCTTTTTATTCGTTCTCTTGTAAAGGTCTATAGGAGTAGTGCTAAATCATATGGTTTGTTCTTCCAAGTTTTTATTCATAGGATCCTCCTAGATTTAGGTTTAGAGGACTTTCCCGCTTCAGAGCATGTACATGTCATAGCTCCTATAGGTGCCACATTTCTTAGGCAAAGAGTAGCTTAATTAAAAGCTAGCTCAAAATGTCCTAGAGTTAAGTCTTCCACAAGTGACGCATCTAGAGGTCCCCCTTTTGGTGATCCTTCAGCTGAGGAGTATGTGGATCCCACTGCTGCTGTGGATCCTGAGCCATCCACATCTACCGCCACTTCTACTAGATCTATGTTGGAGACTGTACTTACAGTCCAGTCTGCACATGGACAACTACTCTTGGACTTGCTCAATGAGGATGCTGCCTTACAAGCTGAGCTTGCTGCCACTAGAGATGCCTCTCCACCGGATCCACCCTCGGATCAGCCATGATTGCCCTTTGGCAATATGTCACAAAAAGGGGAAGTGCATAAAGATAGGGGGAGTGTGATAGATGAGATAGGGGGAGTAGCTTTTTTTTTTTTTATGTATTTTTTATTTTGAGATGTATGTTCATTGTTCTTGTTTCACAAACTTTGATAGATTGTTTATGGTTTATATATTATGATGTTTATTCAGTATATGATGGTTATTCATTATAATATGTGTAGTTTATTTTATGTTTTGTGAAATCAAGAATTCTATTTTGGTTTACTTGTATTTTCGACAATTGCATTTATGTTTTGTTTAAGTGTTTTAGGAATTTACAGGTTGATTCATTCGAAGGTGCTGTCTATACTTACAACTGATAGGTAGTAGTTAGTTTGAATTGTATAGTTTGGGCAATATTGTGTATTTAGGCTTTTTACACTTTGAGCAATTTATTTTTATGAATTGTGTTTTGTCACAGATTGTCAAAGTGGGAGTTTGTTAAGTTCTAAGACTTTACAAACTAAATGTATTAGAACTTCATTTTGTATATGTTGGCAAACCATAATCAAAACAATGAGTCTAGGTTTAGACTTGTTCAAAGTTTATTTGTTATAGTTTGAATCGAGCAGAAATTTACTATGCAAAATTGCAAAGCTCGATCGATCGAGAATCGTAGATCAAAAAATTCTACAGAAATTTCAAACGCAGCCCAAGCTCATATGACGTGTAGGGTTAAGTATTTCACTCCTAGTGTAAAAGGAAAAACTCTAGCCATATTTTAGATGCCTTTAAATAGCTTTGTGTTCTCTCTTGTGTGAGATTTGAGAGGTGTTTACCTTAAAACACAAGGAAAGCTCTACCAAAGTCTAGATCTGAAATCAAGTTTTGGTGGTGATTCAGTTGCTGCACAAAGATCCTTCAAAATACAAAACCTTTGAGTGGAGTCTCAAAGTCACAAGTAGGAGAACTTGTGTTTGGTGCAGATTCAAGGAAAGAAGTAGTTTGTAGACTCGGAGCTGTCATATGGTCGTGGTAGTAAGTTTTCTACTTGAGGTAGCACTAAGATGTTAGTGGTCTAAGTCCTTTTGTAAAACTTTAATTCTTTCATAGTGGATCTGTTTTTACCTTGAGGATAGTTAGGTCAAATTTTCCCCAAGTTTTTTACCGGTTTAGTTTTCCTAGGTCATCAGATCTTTGTATTCTTCACTTTCCGCATTATATTTGTTTTGCCCATAATTGTTTAATCTAAACTTGAATAATAAACTTGTTAATCAACTTGACTTAATATTAGGTTAAACATATTATCTTAAGCGGTCTAAAAACCTAACAGTCACTACCACTGCACCTATAAAATTGGAGGTCAACAAGCCAATGGGTGTGAGATGGCTAAGCAGCCCAAAGAGTCATTAGCTAAAAGTACAACAATACACCTACTTCATGACCTTGATTTTTTGTATACCTTTTAATGATATTGTATATATCGAGAAGAAAGATTATTATTATTTTATGCTCTCCTATTTACACAATTTAACTCATGTTATTCAGAACCCTGTTGGTGTCATTATTATCATACCCAACACAAACACAAAGGTTTAGGTAACTGTCTTTTTGGTAAATGGTTTAGGTAACTGTCAAATAACATTAATTTGAAACTGATATATCCCAGATTTTTTTTTTTTTTTATATACAAGATAGAGTTCTACTCTAACTTAATCAAAGTGTGTATGAGTGTGGAACTCCCTCTTAAAGACTTGAACTTTGACCCTTACCCCTCACACCTCACAAGCACATATCTTTGTGGAGTGACCATCGTACCAAGGATGTGTGGTGGTGATATATATTAGGTCTAAGCACGCTTGTGTCTAGAATTTTACACAATGTAGGCCACTATATAAAACTTCATCACGGAAACATTTATTATGTTTGTTCAATGAGCATACAGTAGTACTGATATATGCTACTGTTGAGTGCGTCAAGTCCAGCCTACTTTGGGTTTCATCAGTGGTGGGGCGGCTGTACGAGATAATGGAAGGACAGTTCTTTGATCGTAAGACACAATGAAGGTTTTATTTTTATGAAAAAATAAATCATTTTGGATATATATATATATATATATATAAATATCAATAATTTGTATATTTATAAATTCAAAACAATAGCTTCTCATTATATGAATTATTAAGATCATGTAAAATCTGACATAACTCTTTTTTTTTAGTGTTATATCACTTAGCAGATTAATGATAAAAATCCAACTACTAGATTATATGTTATATATATTAACATGTATACTAAATTTCATGTTAATCATATCCTATTTACCTTTTTATTTATAATTTATGTTTTTTGTATAATTTTAAAGTTAAAAACACCTGAAATTTCAATATTTGTAGATGCATAGTTATTAATCTTTGATCATTTTGATATTTTGCATGTATGTGAGATAGAAGAAAATATAATGTAATCTAATAATAGATTTATCAAAAAATGCATCCGATAGAAAGTTATTGAATAATATAATCCTTATAAAAGTTAAATCATGTATAACTTGGTATATGATATTAAAGAATACCAATATATTAAAGAATCTTATTATGAGCAAAAATTCATTAATTAATTGGTACATTCGTAAATAATATAACCAATACTTGTTGAAATTGACTAGTACACTCGATATTTGTAGATGTCGAAAAATGAGGTTTAATTATACCAATTTTGATATTGAAATGAAAAATTATGATGGTTTAGAGATATGAAATGGTACATAAAATAATATTCTCAACATTAAACCAAGAGAGTAAACATAAATTTATTTTGCTTTGGAAAGAGTGCAAGAAGGGACAATGAAAATTTTGGGAACTTATTTAGGGTTTTTAGGAAGTGCACCAATGAAAGAGAATTTGTGAGGCTTGGGTTTGCAATTTCTACTATATTGAGTTTTTAGTCTTGTGAGAGTATTCCATTGTAATTATTGAGAGGCAATTTCTTATATTGTTTCCATTATTAGTGTATAGTAGGCATAAACTTCAGAACATGTAGCTTATCTATATATATATATATATATATATATATATAACCGAAACTTTTGAAACTCCCACAATTTTCCACGTCAGGACAATATTATATATATATATATATATATAACCGAAACTTTTAAAACTCCCACAATTTTCCACATCAGCACAATATTTAAATAAAATTATCATTTTATTTAAATTAAATTAAATTTTCCACCTCATCATTGTTTTCTTTTTCCAATGTAAATTAGACTTCTAGCCAAATAAGGACACTCTCCCACTACCTCTACTCTCTCCTATTTAAGAATTGCTTGTGTAGAAAACCTAAGCCCCAAAAACTATTCGCGGAGAAGATGATATTTGAGGACCCTCACCACAAAGTGAATATTGAATCTGACAGCTTTTTATAAAGGTTGGTCAATATCTTATATTTATATGTATGGCCATTTTCTGTTAACTTATTGTTTAGCTACATTGTATTGTCAACGGAAAATATACAAAGCTATGGAGGGGTAGTTCTTCCTCTTACTGAAATCCATCTTTTGCTGGACTCTTTGAGTTTTGACATATCAAACATTAATTTCAAGATTCTTATTAATACAAATAAGTTGAAGGTGCGTTCGTCGTATGGTTTTGTTTTCAGCTAATAAACTAATTTTATTAGCTGAAAACACAATGGCTCAAAAGCTCTTTGCAGTGGAAGGTTCAAAAGCTCTTTGTGGGATCATGTTATAAATCATTGTTATCTCTATTACTTGTGAATCTTATTACAGGCTACATCAACATAAGATTGTCTCTTCCTTTATAGGATGCCTTAGAACATTTATTTAATTATTTTCAGTTAAATTCCGTAATATTTTTTGGTATTTTAGAAGTTTTAACATATGAATTTTTGAGATATTATTTTGCAATATTGAAATTATTTGATAGATTTCCATGACTATAGTGATAAATTATTTCTTTTAAAGGTAACACTATAGTCACATTTTTTTATGTTGTTTCTATAATTTGTAGGTTTTGACTATTTTGATTCTTTATTTTTTTGTCATTTTGGAAGTTTTAATATCGATATTTTTGGGTTTTTTTTTTGTAATATCTAAAACAATTTGGCAAATTTCAACCGTTATAATCATAGATCATTCTTTTAAAGATAACACATCCTTCTCTTATGTTTCTCTATTGTGCAGTCACATATATATATTGTTTTGTTTCAATAATTTCTAGATAGTGAATCTTTTGATTCTTTAATATTTTTTGGCATTTTGGAAGTTTTTATATCTGAATTTTTTATTTTTTATTTTTACAATATCTGAAAACGTCTAGAAATTTTTTTGCAAGTCATTGCGCATTCAAGCAATGAATTCTTTATCAAATTTAAACATAAAAGACTAGAGTAATTTATGTGATGGTATAGTTTCGTAATCAAGTTAGGATTTTATAAAATTATTTTAGCCTACTACACAAATAGGTAAGTAGGTTCCCATGCGTAGCACGGGTTTGCGATTAGTTTTAATTAAAGTAGATTTATTCACGTGTTATGCAATGATGAGTGCCTTTCACGCAAGTAATGTGTCGGAGGTTTAAGTATGTAAATTATTAGCCTTTTCAAAATTGAGAGCACAACTATATACCAAACACCTCTCTCATATCTCATAAAAGTAGAAGTCTTGTGCATTGAGGAAAACCACTTTTATTTATTCAAAGCTGGTACAATGGTTTTTTCCTTCAAATTGTATGAGTTTTCTACATAAATCTTTTTGTTATGTGATTGATTTATTTTCTTATTGGTTTTAGATCTTCACTAGTTAATTTTAGTATTTGTTTGATTTTCCTAATTCATATCTAGGCTGTGGCCCAACATTTTTTTTTTTTTTTATATACAAGATAAAAATTATATTCTAGTCTAATTTAAGTATATATGTGTGTAAAACTCCCTCTTAGAAACCTGAACCCTGGCCCTTATCCTCAATGGCGGAGCCACATGTATCCTTGGGGGGGCCTTGACCCCTCCAAAATTTTTAATTTTTTTTACAATTCAAGTATATTTTATAAATATATAAAGGTTATATGAAAAAAAAAAAAAATAGGAGTTGCCCCCCCCCCCCCCACAAAAAAAGAAAGCATTGATCAAATAATTTAGTAATTTTTCCTAAAAAAAGAGAGTTTAGAGTTGATATACAATTACAATAGAATGAAATAGTTAAGTAATAAGTTTTGTGAGTAAATAGTGGAAGTGTGGAACCCCTAATTTTTAGCTTAATTTCAATTCTAATTAATACGTTCAAATCATTCAACATTGATAATATATGCAATTTGGTTGAAATTTCCTATTCTCAAGATTTTATCAAGAAATAAAAAAGCTCATATGATAATTCAATTATAACATTATGATATTGATTTGTCAAACATGGATGAAGTTTTGCAAACAATTTATATATTTTATATTTACACACACACACATATATTATGTGGATTTTTTAGGGAAGTGTCTATTTTTTATTTGAGTTTATCTTGACAGAATATATAGTTCAGCCCCCCCAACTCAAGATTCCTGGCTCCGCCACTGCTTACCCTCCACACCTCACAATTACTTATACTTGTGGAGTAACCATCGCATTAAGGGTGTGTGGTGGTTACTGTGGCCCAACATTTACTTCAATGAATTTCCAATAAAATTATTGTTACCCTTAAGGGAAGAGATTATTTTAAGGATGAAAAATTAAATTATGTTGGAGCTCAAAGCATGAGTAAGAACCCAACAATTTGAGATCCTATCTTGCATTTTGAATTTTGATTTAATTTTCAAATCGAAATTACTTGAATGAACTGTAGAAAAAGAAAAGTTTGAAATCCAATCTCATGTTTTGACATTGGATTTAAATTTAAATGGGAAAATCACACATACCACTATTGTAGTATACCCTTAAAACATGAAACTATCCTATGGTTTATTTTGTGACACTTGCCTTCTTTGTGGTTTGTTTATAAGGCATTTCCGCTAACTGTAACAGAATTTGATGATGTGGCAAGTACCAACATCACATATAGAGAAAGAATTAAAAATAAATAAAAAATTGTTCAACCCTCACATTTATGATTATCTCTCTAGCTTTCTTATTCAATCCTCATTCGGGTTTGTGTATGTTTACATGACATAAGCTTTAATATAGAACAACTATTTTCATCAATTCTTTGTCAGTGAGCGTTGCTTTTTCAATGAGTGTTTTCATTAAAATTAGCGGAAATGCCTTATAAGAGCATCCACAGTAGTGGAGCAAAATTTTTAGCTTTTTAGCACCACAAAAAGTCACTTTATCTATTTTAACATATCATTTCACAACACACCCAACATCAATGGATCTATTCTTTTAGCTACTTCATTTAAATAGTATTTTTTTTTTTTTTTTATTCATCATCATCTCTATCTCTTTCTCTCTCTTCCTCTTTGTCTCTCTCTTCTCTGATACAAAGCAAGCCACAACAATCACCACGAAACCCACCGACCCACATCCATGAAACCCACAACAATCACCACAACCCACCAGCCCACATCCATAATCCAATCAGACCACACCCACGACAATCACACCAACACATCACAGCAACCCACGGATCAACAACCCACCACCACCGACCCCCAAGCCACAATCCACTGACCCATTGGCCAAAACCGACCACGCCATCGCTGATCACGCGAAACCGACCCACCACGCCATCGTCGATCTTAACCCATCAACCCACCACGCCGATCTCTCCACGTCAATCTCACCACGCTCGTCGATCTCACTATGCTTGTTGGTCAGAGGAGAAGAAGAGAGAGGGCTGAGACTTTGAGTCAGAGGAAAATAAGAGAGAAAAGATAGAGGAAGAGAGAGAAAAAGAGAATATTTTAATGGGAAGAGAGAGAAGTTAATTTTTGTTTTTTTCAAAGCTTTGGAGCTACAGTGCACAGCTATAGATGGCTGTGCACTATCACTGAAGAGGTAAAATTTTTACATATAGCTTCACTGTTATAGAATGGTTTTTAGTATTTGAGGTGCTAAAAATACTAATATGATTTTTTAGCGCTACTGCTATGGATGCTCTAAAACAAACCACATAGGAGGTAAATGCCTCATAAAACAAATCACATGGGAGGTAAATGCCACAAAATAAACCTTAGGATAGCTTCAAGTTTTAAAAGTATACCACTAAGATGGTATTTGTAATTTGCCCAATTTAAATTTCTTGAATGAGTCTAAAGATTATTCTTTTCTCTACTTTTATGAGTGACGTCTGCATGTCGATTTCAATAATTTGTTATATAGAATTGAGATTTTCAAGGAGGTGCTAATCCAAATTCATCTTCCTAAAGATTTAACTGGAGCAGGAGGCTTCCTTCACTCAACTCCGTCCTTCACTATAACGTTTTATGTCACCAAAGCTTCATAGCAATAATATAAACTAGTCGCTAATCCGAGCGATGCACGGGATAGTTAAACAAAATTTATACACATTCACTTTTATTGGTACAATCATTTGAAAATAATTCCAACTAATACCCAAATGTAAGAGACACATTGACTTACTATTTAAAGTAGCCTTTTGAAGAATTTACACATATTGTGCAACTGAGCCTTAAAACATGGAAATTCAAAACATGGAAAGAAAATAAAAATTACAACAATTAATTCCATTATCTTTCATGCTATACTTTGTAATTGTATGGAATTAAGTCAACTCAATTTAAATAGTTGTAATAAAATTGGCTTCTACTATTCTTTATTCTATAAAGATATGAACATATTGGATTTCTCAAATAATTACCGGTATTGCAGTAAAATGATTTATTATTGAAAATAAGAAACAAAAAAAATCTGTCTATAGCTTAAAAAACACAATATACTAAAATTAAAGAGATAAAATTTTCGGAGGACAAAATATTATAGATAATTTTAGAAACAGATTATACACTTAAAAGGGTTAGTAATTTATAGCACTTACCCCCATTATTAGTATACAGACACCAAGTGTGGTCGTCGTAACCCTTTGAAAGAACCTTCCCCAATTGGACCCTATCAAAAAAAAAAAAAAACACCCAATTAACAAAATTGATCCAAAAGGGTCTAAAAAGCACACAAAATCAATTCAAAAACAAAAATATGAGACAAAGTAATTACTTTCCGCTGCCAATGAAATCGTCTTTTGTATTGCTGTTCCAAACTGCAACATTTATCTCTCTAAGGCCTTCAATTAACGAAAACACAAACTTCTCTTGGAATACCGGAGTATTATGACCATCTATACACACACACAAAAAACAAAATCAGCATAACTCACTATAACTCTATAGAAGCCTCAAAAATATAAAGAGAAATTAAAGGGGTTGAATTTGATATTTATGTTTGGAGAGAGAGAGTTTGCAGAAACTATGACTTTATATTTCTTAACTTGAGAGAGGGGTAAGATTGCTAGGGTTTTGAGGTGTTATAATGTTTTTTTTTTTTTTTTTTTTAATATTGTGCTGACGTGAAAAAATGTGGTGCCAACAAAGACTTCGGTTTTATATATATATATAGACTATAGAGTACTCAATTCCAAACCCCTCACTTTAGATATCCAAATTAAAATGCAAATTGACTCATTTAACCTTAGTGTTTAAGTACTATTTATATATTTAAAATGTATTGGGTATATGAGAACATAAAGAATAAGAAATTCAGTTCATTTTTAGAGCATTCACATCCATGCTTCTAAGGTTTGATCAAATTTTAAATTTTTTCTTTAAAAAAATCACCTTCTTCTATTTTTGCTATCTACTTTTTAAATACACCTTGCATCTCACTAAAAACAAATCCATTTTGTTAGATTAATAGATGTGTTGGTAAATTCAAGTGTCAAAACATATCAAAATTGAGTTATGTCAATAGAATTGTTTTAGGGTTGAGTCTAGTTTAAAAACTACTCAAAATACAATGATATTATGTTCTTTACTCTACAATACATTTTATAATGAACCTATTTCACTGAAAAGTAAACATCCGAGACTTCAAATTTGATCCAAGATAGATTTAAAATGAACGGGATATTTGCTAGTACAACTGTGCTATCTCCAAGAGTTTATTCAAATCTCGCTCAAACAAATTTGCGATAGCTTTTTGTTTTTTACTTATTTATTTTCTTATCAAACCCAAACATTAACCTATCAATAAAGGACCCATTCTCTACGTTTTCCCATAAGGAGACTCAACCATTTCAATAGCATTGAGAAAACATTAATTCCATGAACCTAAACAGTTAAAAAAAAAAAAAAAAAAAAACCCTTCGCAAGAGTTTATTTTTTATTTTCTATTCATGAGCTTATCCTAGAGTTTCATACAATGAGTTCTTTATTCAAACTATAGAGATTCTTTAACATCTAACGGTGAGCTCATTCAAAGAAAACCTCTAGAAAGTTCATTGGAAAATCGGAGCTTCAAGTTGCCATGGACAATTAGTTTGTGGAGAAGTTCTATAGATGATTTCCAGAATTTTGAAGTCATTACAGTGGGAACAAGTCACTTGTTGAGGTTACAAGTCAAATCTAGTCTACCAAACTTTTGTTAAGTATAAATTGTTTGTAATTTTTTTTTTTTACCTACGTGGTTGGTTACCCCCCATGGTGGTTTTTCTTTTGAGTTTTTCAAAAATGTTCCATTATGTCACCAAAATCCTTGTATTTGTTTCATTGCTTTATATTGTCTTTGAATGTCGTGGTTATTATTATACTCTGGTTGTGATATTTGTTAAATATTTTTTTTTAGTTAAAGATATTTGTTAAATATTTAACTCTAAGCATAAGCGACAATCAATCCTATACTTAAACTGGGGTCAATCTAGATTTTTCACATTTCATTAAAATGTTCGTTCTCAATTCTTTTCTTTTCTTTCCTATTCTTTTTTTTTTTTAAATATGTTTTTTTAATTCTTTTATTCACCCCTCAAAACATCCATACCCAACCACCCAAAGCTCCACACCACCATCCAAAACACCCATACTTGTAAATTTCTCTCCATGCCCTTTATTTTGCTTCTAAAATTTTTTAATTAAGTATAAATTTTACTTCATATCCCTAGCTCTTTCACATTTAAAAAAATTTATACAAACATGCATTTAATGTATTAATGTATCATTTTATTTATTTTAATATTCAATTATTTCACTATATATAGCTCATTCACTTTAGGAGCATTTTAAATCATATGTTTCAAAAATATATATATTAGTTAAAGAACTTATTATTTTCCGAAAACAAATTATTTTTCTATCTATATTTAGATAGTTGGAAGATGAATGCAAGTAGTTTCTTTTTCTTTTATTATTAGAAGAAAAGATGCTATTATGTTTAGAAGTTTGGCACCTGTCTACTTTATCATCCATAAACATAAGAATTTATTACTTTACGCTCTGTTTGTTTCAATAAAAAACCTTCTGTAAAGATAATTTTTTATTTTTTCTAGTATTTAGTAGTGTAGGGCCGGGGAGCTTATGATCCGGCCCACGCTCTATCCGGGCTCAGGGCCCGTGCCGAGGAGGTAGTGTGCCGAGGAAGAGTAATTAAAGGCCGAGGTGTTAAGGGGAACAACTGAGGACGACCCTATCCTCGGCACTCCCGGACTTCGATGAGAAGAGCAACGTCTTAATGAAGGCTATCCCCAAACCGCCCCTTGAAGGGGATGTGAATGGAATGGGGTCCACGTGGAGGTACAGTGGAAAGTTGGTTCAAGGAAAATACGTCCCCTCCGCATTAAATGCACCCGCCAGCGTCCTGATCATGTTAATGAGAAAAGACACTTGGGCGGTGTTACTTCGATCATCGCAACTAACAGAAAGTAAGAGGGGACAGTTGATGGGATGGGTACAGAAGTAAGCACCTGCCAGACCAACAAGTGGAGGACTAAGATTGACCAAGAAGGATTATATAAGGTAAAGATTAGTGCGCCAAAAAGGGGCTGGGAAAAATGGCCAAAAACTAGAGCCTCCCAGCCCGCCTCCAGGAGAAAGACTCCTAGGGCGAACACGATTTAAACCATGCATGAACACCACGAAAGACCCGCCATCTGGTAACTAAGGCCTAACCTTTCAAACCCACACTTTACAAATGATATTGTTTGGGCCTTTTTACGTGCGAACCTAACACTGTTACAGTTCGTTACGAATCGAGTCCCTACAAGTAGTATAATAAAAAATAAGTTAAAGGAAAACGATCTTTGGTCAACAGAAAAAATATAACTTATTTTTAGAAATTATTTTCGATTAAATTTTTTTTGAAAACAACTCTATCTTATAGCAAGCTAAATAAAAAAAAGTTAGAAAATTAATTTTCAACTTATTTAAATTAATTACCAAACATAGAAAAATGAGATAGTTTTACAAAAAGATACCTTTTAGAAAATTGCTCATTTTCTAGAAAATATTTTTACTTAAACAAACAGAGCGTTATTATTATTATTGTTATATTTTTATATTGTATAAGTTGAGGCATAAAAGTAACATTTATTATTTAATTTATTTTAAATTAATTAATTTGCATGCATTTTATCTTTTCTAAACTATTGTTACAATTTTGTTGATTTACAAATTATTGATATAATTGACAAATTGTTAATAGTAAACATTAAAGTGATGTAAATGATTAGCACGTATAAGAATTTATAACAATTTACTAAATAAATAATTATGAAAAACGTTTTTTAATAAAAAAATCGTCGGTATATATGTAGCATTTAATATTACTTTATATATATATATATATATATATATATATCTTAGGTGCACGTGTCGTCTAAAGACTAGCAACCCGTCCCATCCTTTTCCTTCCATAAATAAAGTAAAGAGTTAACCACATTCATAGAGCTCACTAATCTTTTAATTAAATACCGTTATGTACTAATAGAAGGAAACTTCATGTTTGAATAAAAAAATGTACAATATTATACACAATTCATGCAAATATAATTGTGTACAATTTTCATAAACAATGAATATAAAACCAATAATTGTGCTAGCAAATTCAATTCTTCATTATCAAATTGTCGTGTCAACATGATTCTTTAAAAAAAAAAATGTCGTGTCAACTTTAATGTCTTGTCTTAGTAAAGTAAGCTCTCTATTCTCTAACGTCAAGAGGTTTAATACAGTCAAGAAATAGATGTTAGGTTTTTGTTTTTATTTTTAAAAAGCAGAAATCCGAAAACCATATAAATAAATATTTAAAAAAATAAATAAATAAAAAATAAAATAAAATAAAATAAAAAAGAGAAGGAGATTTTGCTTACCTATCAGTGGAGAACCTTTTTCTATGTTCTCTTCAGAAGAAATCTTCGTTGTCAAATTGTAGAAACTAGGCAGGAAAAACAAAAATTTCATCAAATTTGTGAAGGAAATTCAAGAAAAGAAAAATATATATTTATAAACTTTCACCATATGACATTATATATTTTCCTTATGAATTTGCAGAAAACGAGGAATGCCATATTCTGAAAAGGTTCAAGTTTTTTTTTTTTTAGCTAAGTTGAAAAAGTTCGTTTTAAAGTTTTAGTAAAAGAAGTTTAAATATTTAACACTCAAGAATTTCATTTACAGATTTTCGTTTTCTTTTCCACCAATTAATTAATCAATTATATTTTAATAAACCAAAATGAAAAAACTTGTAAATGGGGAAAAGTTCAAAACAGTTAGATTGCCATGATTCTCTTGCCTGGCTCAAAACCGACATCGATCGCTTTAGCATTTAACAGTGACAACAACACAAGAGGACACAGTAGCATCAAACAGTAGTGAAAAGCTTTGAAGATAGAGACTTAACATGAAACCACTGAAACCTTGGAACTGAAGTTGACAACCCCATGAGAAAAGAAAGACAAACAAAAAGAGAGAGAGAAAGAGAGACGTGAATAGTTTACTTGTAAGAGCTTCTTCAACAGCAGGACACAGTAATTGGCCTTGAGAGAGACATTAGCACAGTAAAGTTTGTGAAGCATTCCGTGGTATTGATGGCGATTGTGATAGTGATAGTGGTGAGCTTTCTTTACGGTCTAACCTTTTTGCTAGTTGGTAAAATTATTGTGGAGTTGGTCGTAACTTTTTGGTGGTATATGTGAGTGTGTGTAGTGTGACTGTGAGTCTCTGAGTCAAGTCGTTGGCTTTGAATGATAGCGTGGAGTGTTTTCCGGAGAGTAAAGTTGCAGTGTACTAGGGCTAGCTCTATCTCTGCACTATATCAATGAACTGAACTGAGAGTTCGTTGATTCGGTATCTATTATAAAATTCCCGTAAATTGAGAGATGTTATACGGAAAATCTAGTAAAAAAGACTTACCAAAATCTTCTTCTTAAATCATCTGACAAACAAAGCATGGATGGGAGAAAAAAAAGTCTTCTTTTAAAAACACAAACAAAGAACGCTACAAACACAATAATCTTCACATGTCTTTCAAGTTTTTACTAATTTTTTATATGTGCTTGACATTGCTTTTTTATTCAATAGAAAAATGTGTTAAACCTATACATTTTTAAGTTCAAAAATTACTCAATTCACTCAATCTATAAGGTGGGTATATATTTACATTGGAACACTCGCATCAATATACTTATATAATAGAAAAAGTAACATATTTTTAGCTAACTAAACCCAAAATTCACTCACATCAAGTCATGTAAAGTTATGCAAAAATACATTGTTGTTATAGTAACTGTTTAAATTTACATTAGTACTGTTTATTTTGTTTTTTGTTTTTTGTTTTTTCTTTAAGTATTTTAAGGATGAAGAAAGACAGTAAATGGTGGTTGTTGTGTATAAACAAAGAAAAACAATTAAAAAATAAAATAAAATTGATATTTTAATAAAATATAGAGTAAAATTGATATTTTAATAAAATAGATCAATTTGGTTTGAAGTTTTTTGAAAAGTGAGTATACATATAAAAATAGAAAAAATAAGTTTTTGTGGGTACCTAAGACATTCTTAGGCATGCTTGGCAACGTCCTAGGCATGCATGCAACTTCCTTGGCCGTTCTCGGCATGCTTTGCAACGTCCTCGGCATGAAGTAGTGGTACACTACTCCTTCGCTTCAAAGCTTATAAGGTAAAAAGTTGGAGGATTTCTATTCGATGTGGGACGACTAGGACTTTGCATGCATGCCGAGGTCGGCCAAGAACGTTGCAAAGCATGCCGAGAATGTTGCAAAGCATGTCGAGATCGGCCAAGGACGTTGCAAAGCATGCCGAGAATGTTGCAAAGCATATCGAGGACGGCCAAGAACGTTGCTTACATGTCTAGGACGTTGCTAAGCATGCCTTAGATACCCATAGTTTTAATTTATACTAAAATAGGCAAAATGCAAATGCTCTTATTATTCACATACAAATCCATTTTTTTAATAATTCTTTACTCATATACCTAAAGAAAGAGAGGGACGATTTAAGAGGGTAATAAAAAAATTGATAAAAAAATAACATTTGATAAAATATAGTATAAAATAGATAATTATATATATATATTTTTTTTTTAAAAAGACAGTCAAATATAACTATTTTTAAAAATTAAATATGTAAAATAAAAAATTAAATTCTTATATTAAAATAAATAAATAAAAATTTCAACCAACTTGTGCTAATAATCTTACCCATCAACGTTTGTAAATTTTTTATTGAATTTTTTTTTTTTAAATGTTCTGCAGATACAGTACGTCCACAATAGAATATACAATCATCAGTCAAAAGATGTTGTACATGAAGCCCAAATCTAGCAGAACGTGCATGTCGGTAAACAATAGCCCGTAGGGCTTGAGCAGCCTTATATATTTTAATACAATAAGCCATGCTGTTGATACGGCTGACCTGTAGCTGGTACCACGTAGCTGGAATTTATCACTGTTCTGCAACTACAATCAATTTTCCCCCCTGTCATTTCTGAACATATAGACAAGTTTGCTCATCATAGTTATAGCTCCTAGCTCTAGTAGTCTTTCTTTCTTCTTTTATGGGAAAAATCAGTAGAAAGTAACTTGAGTTGGCGTGATGATGGTGACATTTTACTTATTCGACCTGAGCCGGTTGAAGTAAGATCCGAGTTATAATTGATTAATTGTACACCCAGCCTTATTAAAAATGCTATGAGCATACATAGTAGTAAAGTAAAAAATATAGCTATTTAACACTTATAAAAGTTACTTTATTTATTTTACTTCTTCACATCTCACAGCAATTGAGTTATATTTTTAGTTGTTTGATTAAAATAATACAAATAACTCATTAAAATAATAATAATAATAAAAAAAAAAACACTAGCACAACACAAACATCCACCACCACCACTAGTCCATAGCAGGAAAGAAAAAACCACCAACCCAAATCCTTAATCTTTTTCCTCAACTTAGACCAAACAAAATCACTAATCACAAATAAAATAAAAAATCACCAATTACAAACAAAATCAAAAATCAACACAATACACATCAGTGAAACAGATCAACGATGGGGCTTGGGGTGGGTCGATGAGCTGGGTTGGCAGAACAGATTGGCGAGCTGAGGGATGACGGCGATTTTCATGTTCTCCATACGAGTGAGTCCATTGGAGGCGTGACTCACTTTCTTGTCAAAAACAAGGCCTTTCACAAGCTCAGTATCGTCCACGGTACCACCGAGTTTCTTCACGATCTTGATATCTCAAAGATCGACGATATCGGGTTTTGCCGAATCGACTATGGAGAGAACATAATCAACGACAAGCGGAGCTGGTCGGCGAGCTAGAGAGGAAAAAAAAATTGAGGAAGAAAGAAGAGAAGCCGGAGAGAGAAAGAGAAAGAAAATAGGAAATGCTTGTTTAATGAGAGAAGAGAGAGAAGTGTAATTTTTTTTTTTTTTTTTTTTTTTTTTTAGCTTCAAGCTATAGTACGCAGCCAAAAATAGCTACGTATTGTAGTTCTGAAGCTAAAATTTTTAGCTATACCTTCACTGTTGTAAAGCCATTTTTGTATTTTGGTGAAGCTAAAATAGCTATATAGCTATTTAGCTTCACTGCTGTGAGTGCTCTAATGAGCATGAGTTGAAAGTATGAAATTAATTTTCAAGGGCTTTCCATTGTGGGATTTGAACTTAGAACTTCACCTCTCAAACCCTAAGGAATGAGCCCATGAACACTAGAAAAAACCACCCCCGGGGGTAGCTCTGGTAGTCTTTCCATTGAGTTCAGTTGTTCTCATGTATATAGATGTGCGTCATGTTTTACTGATAATGTATACAAAACAGAGCTTGGTTTATAAGTAGCTGATGAATGTACAAATGGCTTTCCTGCTATGCCACAATCCTCTCCATTTTAAATATTGTCTATTTCATGGACTAAATTAGATTTTATAATATATAAAAAAAAAAAAGAAAAAAAAGAAAAAAAAAAAGCCCAACAGCAAAAATTACTGATCACAAAGCTAAAAAAATTAAATCCAATCAATCAATTTTACCCAAAAAGAAAAACAACATATAGCCCTTTAAATAATTTTAAACCAAGGGCGGCGGCAAGTGAAGCTTAGGGGGTTCAAATGAACCCCCTGAGCTGGCAATAAAAAAAGAATTATGTATAGTAATTTTAAAATAATTTATTTTGATAATTTAAAATAAAATTTTGAACCCCCTGACCCAAATTTTTTTAATGTTCAAAGGAAATAAGCTTAAATATGATCCTCTTGACAATATTTTAGCCTTTTTAAACAGGATATATTACACTAAAAAACAATTAAAAAATTAGATAAATGCAAATATTAACACAACAAAATTTTTCTCAATATAATTATAAAGACCAATAGTTGTCAAAGTTGTGTTGAATTGGTAAATAAAATAATTGTAATGAGTAAAGACATAAACTAATAGATAAAAGCATTTAAGCAATAATAATTAAAGTTCACTTATAACAACAATGATTAATATGTTTATTGTATTTAGAAACAATAGATAATTTCTAAAATTTAATCTTAACAACAATAATTAATATTTTTATTGTATTAAGAAACAATATATCAAATGAACTTATAATTTATCTTTTGCTCTTTTTCCAGCACTATGGACAAATTTGTAATAAGAGAACCACATAAACTGCAAAATCTATCTTTTACTCAAGATTCATCTTCTTAGTTCTTGCTGACCCCCCTAGAAAAAAAATCCTGGAATCACCGTTGTTTTAAACAAAATAGTTATGCCCTTACCTAGCAACAAACACACGCCAAATTTTCTTTTCATAAATGATTACATTGTACTGTAATAAGATACAGTGATTTTGTGTCTTTGTTTTTGTTAATGGTTTATTAATACTAAATAGATGTTTATTTATAATTTCATAATGATTTTTTTTTTTGTTTATTTACATTTTTGGACCCCATAATTTCAAGTCCTAACTCTGTCCTACTTAGAGTTTTGGTACGTGGTTTGTAATAAGTTATTAACTACTTGAGCACAATCTATATTTGGCATATATATATATACACACACATGTACTAAATTTTTTCAGTATGATACTTACATACTGAAAAACATGTATATACATGTACTAGTGAGGAAAAAAATGTAATAGTGAAAGCCGCATGAATTTATAAAATATATAATTTTATTTTGAAAAGAAAATGTTTAACTATGAAGCCACAAAATTCAACAAACATATAAACACAAAACAAAGAAAACACAGATGACTAATAACTAAGAGCAATGGGTAATTAAAAAATAAAAATAAAACTTAATGTAAGAATATAATACCAAAAAAAAAAAGGAAAATCGAATTTCACTTTTGCTCACTTTTCTATTTTTTACTCATTTCTCTCGACAACCCAACAAAGCTTCATTATTTCTAATTATGCAATGAAGAAGCCTTATATATCTTCAATATAAGAAAAATGTTTATCAATTATCCAGTTATTATAATCAAAGCTAATCATCCCTTTGGCATCTAAGAAATTTTTTTATCAATTAACACTACTAAGCTCACTTTAGGTTATCTTCTTCTTTAAAAAGATAGATACAATTAATTCTCTTCTAGTATGAATATTAACGGATTAGCTTTAGTCAAACTAAAAAGAACCCACATATAATCTTGAAAATGTTCTCAACCTCGTTCAGATGCAAAAGCAAGATAAATTCAACTTTCACACAAATTCACAATTATAAAATGATATGTAGAACTCAAGTACTACTAAAGATGTTTTTTTTTTTTTTTGATAAGACTACTAAAGATGTTTATTAAAAAAGGAAATACCAAAATATGGTTCCAATACGAAGGCATAATAGCACAATCTAATTCAACTGAAGCCCAAACGTGATAATATATCATTTTATAAACTTATTCTATCACAAAAACAATGCCAAGGTTTGATTTAGCTAAAACCTAAACATAAACATAAGTTATTCTAAAAATTTATTTTAATAAACTATTATATATATGAAGCCTCTAATTCGTCGTCAAACAATTCTTCTATTTTTACCCAAATTGAACGGAAAAAATTAATGCAAGAAAAATGAGTTTACAGAAAATATATTTTCTAAAGAAAAGCCCAATTCTTTCGGACCTACTATCTTTATTTTGTATTTTTTTTTTCTTCACATGGTCTAGGCCCATGTAATATTAACAGATGATTTGAAAGAATGTGGTATGGAGGGTGAAAGGTGTGCTTATTTTGCGCTTACCCATGGCCCCCAAGAGAGATAGAAATTGCTAAGTGAGTTGGAATCATTTGCAAATTGTACATGAGTCCATGAGCAAGCCCACATACTAGCCTCTTATACATGAAAGGCACCTAACTAATCTACTTAATTTACTTAAGATCTAGGCCTAACTACTTTTAGTCATGAGAAGCATGTAGGCTTTATTAAATGCCTAAAAAAAGCGGGCTATAGCTACGTTTTAAAAATGCGGCTATAGCTCCTAAAAACGTGGTTATAGGTCAATTTGGTTTATAATCGCGTTTTTTATAGCCACGTTTTTAGCCGCTGTCTAAAACCTATAACTATAGATCTGACAAGTTTATAGTCACATTTTTTCAAACGCAACTATAGGCTGGGACCTATAAATGCAACTATAGCCGCATTTTGTCCTAAAAACGCAGCCATAGGACATATTTTAGCCGCATTTTAAAAACACGGCTATAGGTCTTATTTCAGTCGCGCTTCTAAACCGTGGCTATAGGGTGTACATTAGCCGCGTTTATTAAATGCGACTCTAGATCCTTAGCCTACATCCGCATTTTAAAAACACGCTGTAGATCCTCAACCTACAGCCTCATTTTGAAAACACGGCTATAGGGTTTTTGTTTTTTTTTGGCAAAACTACACTCTTAGTCCCTAAAGTTTACCTATAGAGTGTTTTAAGTCCCTGAAGTTTCAATGGAGTGCTATTAGTCCCTAAAGTTTTAAAACTAAACATAGTTGCTCACTTCACTAACTTCCGTTAGTTTCTTTGCTTACTTGTTTAACGGAAGAATAAGTAGGAATATTTTTAATGATGTGGCAACCTTGTCATATCAATTGCAATGTCTAAAAGTAAATCGTTGCAATGTAACTTAAGTGGCCGAATCAAAATTTGACACTTCATTTAAAAATACAACCTAGAACCAAGTCACCAAAATTCTAACGGAACCTTAAAATCTCTTTTCCTCTCTGGTACTGCTCTCTCTCTCTCTATAATTTTAGCCAAACATGAAACATCAGATAGATATGGCGAGACAATCAGGACTCAAGACAGTAGCCACTTGATTTGGATCAAAGTCTCCAAAGACCTTCAGATCTTCAAAGAGAGGCAGCACACACAAAGTCTTATAAGATCCTAAACTAAAACATTCACAAAGCCCAATTTTTAGCGTATAAATCCCAAGAATTTACCTAGATTGTCATAGTTTTCTTGCTCAACTCAAGCTGAATTTTTGCGCAAAGATTAGACCAATGATTAAGTCAAATACCAAGACAAATTATATAATATAAAAAAAAAAAAAAAAAAAAAAAAAAAAAAAAAGAGAGAGAGAGAGAGAAATAGATGGAGAAACTGAAAGGGTCCTATTGGGTTACTAAGAAATTTAATTTTGAAAGTTCACAACAAAAGATCTGCTCCAGGTATTGCATATATATATGTAGGACTATGTAGGCCGTGCACTGATATATGGAACTCTCGCTTGCAGATCTCCTTGTCTTGCTGTCTCTGAAGATTTTTTACTTGGATTTCATCAGAAGTTACACAGAGAAAGAATGAGAGGTAACGGAGAGAGAGAGAGAGAGGTAAATGGAGAGAAGAGATTTTTGGGATTTTTTTAAAATAAAGAATATTGCCATGTCATTAAAAGTATGCCTACTCATTTTTCCATTAGACACATAAGCACAAAACTAACCGTAGTTAATAGAGAGACCAATTGTGTTTAGTTTTGAAACTTAAGGGACTAATAGCGCTTGGTTGAAACTTTAGAGACTACATGTTCTCAACAGGTAAACTTCAGGGACTAATAATGTAGTTTCGCCTTTTTTTTTTCTTTTTTTTTAATTTGGCTATAGCAGCGTTTTTGAAACGCGGCTATAAAATTTTTTTTTTTCCGGGGCAAATCTTAAATGTCTATCTACAAACGCAGCAATATTCAACCTGTCTATGAAATCATCAACCTTTCAAGTGAGTTGCATAGTCCTCGCACGCTCTAGACAAAACCTACGAAACAAAAATAAGAAAGACCTTGCAAAGAGTACCGGTTTGGTACCAACCAAATACCCTTCCGAAGGTTAAAGTTAGAGAGAATTTCTACAACTCTAGAGTGCTAGAGCTGGGAAAATTACGCATATCTTGATTTGTGAGGGTTTTGGGGTTTTTATAGTAGTGTAGAGCCGACCTTAATTTCTTGGGGGAGAGGGTATTTCTTTGTAGGGAAGATCTTCATTGATATTTGCAATTTACGGGATTATTTCCTTACAAGGATTCCTATAATTATGGTTGGGCATGGAGCGCAAGACATTTCCATACCAAAATCCTTAGAGACTACTCATGCCACATGGGTGCCATGTAGATGCCATATGGTGACACATGGCTTTAACAGACCATCTCCTTTTTATTTGTTTACTCAAAAGCGTCCAGTGGCGACTCTAGGAATTTTGCCCAGGGTGTTCCTATTTCACTTTGAAAAAATTTTAAGTCATTTCGGTCTATTTCGGGTGTTTTAGAAACGTTTTGATAAATACCGGCCGAAATTCAAAATTTGGCCGGCATGAAGTTTGTGCTTAAAAAAAAAAAAAAGTTCTTAAAACCAAAACAAATTTGCATTTTGCACACCGAAAAACCTCAAAAAGAAAAAAAAAATGAAATGAAATAAAATGAACAAAGGTATCTATACAATAAACTATAAGTTCATTTGACATATTAATAAAATTATTAATTATTGTTGTTTAGTTGTTTCATTAATTTGTTTGTCTTTTATAAACTATAATTTGTTGTATTGTTATTTCATTAATTATTAAATTATTAATTATTGTTTAATCTAACATAATTTAATTTGTTTGTTTTTTATAATGTATTGGTTAATTAAATTATTAATTATTTTTTTTCCCCAATTACAAGAATCAGCTGCCAATCAAAAAACTTCACAATCAAAATATACATTACACTAAAAAGACAATTAATAATTTAATATCTTACCAACACAAACACACACACCAACACTAACCAACACCAACAGATAAGATATTAAGATAAGATATTAAGATAAAGACAAATTTAAAAAGTCAAAAAATCAGCCAAATATTAATAAAGATAAAGTTAAAGCTTAGCAATTCAGTGGCTCAATCACATAATCAGATAAAGACAAAAATATTAAAATTAGTATTAAAGAATAAAGAGAGAGACAGAGAGAGTCATAATTTTCATTTCAGAAAAAGTCATTCAGATAGAGAAAGAGAGTGAGAGAGGGAGGGAGCACCTGCATCGGAGCAGCCAAGCATTGGAGCAGCTGAGCAGGGAGGCCTGAAGGCTGAGGCCGCTGAGGGCAGTTGTGACGAGGTCACGAGGCGTCGAGCGATCTCTGATGAGGCCCGAGTGGCGAGTGACGAGCGACGAAGACGAGGGGGCGAGCGAGCCGAGCGACGATGACGATCTGGACTGGACCGATCTCCGACGACGAGCAAGCTGCGAGCGACGTGACCGATCCGATCTCTGTGACTCCGGCTGTTGTCAGTTGGCTTGAGCCTAAGGCGTTGCTTTGAGGGACTGAGGAAGTGAGGCGTTGCTCTGAGGGACTGAGGCAGTGAGGCGTTGCTTGCTCTGTCTTTAGTCTATTTACTCTTTAGGTTTGCTTTAGGGCCTTTAGGGGATTTCTGATTTAGAAAATTAGAAGTGAGTTCTGATTTGATTTGCTCTGCAGCTCTGTATTGGTTTTTTTTTTTTTTTTTTTTGAGAATCCGTGGGTTTGCCTCTGTAATCTGTTGGGCTTGCCGAGTTGCCGTGGGCTTTCCTCTGTTACCAAATTTTATTTTGGGCTTTCTTCATTTATTTTTATTTTTATTTTTTTCTTGAAAGCAGAACAATTAATTTTTTTTTTTATAATTCGAGGGTGTTCCTATAATACAGAGCAAGTATAAAAAAATTTGTAAAAAAATTTTTTTTCAGGTTTTTTTTCAAGTCAGGGTGTTCCTGGGAACACCCTGACTTGCACGTGGCGCCGCCACTGAAAGCGTCTATCCGTCTCCTTACCTTTCCATCCTGGTCGTGAATCCGTCTACCAACTTTGTCAAACCAACTTTACAGTCTCTTCTGGTTACCTCGTCTCTAAAGTCTGACTCCGTCAATTCAATCCATCTACCTTGGGATTTACCCTTATCAGCTGCCCCCTACTCCATGGGTCCTTCACTTGATACGCTAGACGGACACATGGGGTGATGGCCTCAGCTAGTTCTTGGCAATCGTGCTTTGATTGACAGGGTGGTTAAGAGTCATAAATGTTGTGGGACACATGGCAAAATTTTATTGGCTAATTACTTGGATCAAAGCATCGCTTTGTCTTCTGCGCCGTTTCCTCTATATATATATATATGTCGCCTTTCCCTTTCATTTCTACTCTTTGCAACCATTTCGTAGTGTCAAAGTGCCACCGTCATCTGCATGAATTTAGTACTCTGTCACCTCAACACATCCATTCACCACATTGCTTTTGTCTCTTTTCTGCATTGTACACCTGTAAGCACTCTTCGTCCTATACTCATATGTTTTATTTTCTTTCTTTTTTAAGTATTATATGTCCGTTGCATATATAGACCTATAGAGTCATAGCAGTTTACCTGTCACTTGTTGGTGTAATAATGTCTAGTGAAGTGTCAAGTGAACAATCGTGTGTCCGCGAAGGAGTGGGCTACAATGAGGTGTACCCGTCAAGTTAAGACGACCCTGATGCCTCTTATCTAGAAAGAGTCCCGTTTGCCAACTCACCTTCCTAGGAGGAAGAGGAGGATTTGGACGTGGATGGGTTAGAGAGTAACACAGATAGAGACTCTGAGATTGAGGAGAGCTACGAATCTTCTCTTAGATCCGTCGTTGGCCTTGTTGGCCTTAGGAATTTCATCCTTCCCCCCTTGTGGACAGTCAATGATTTCAACTCGACCATTAAAAGAAAACACGTTTACACCTTACGGGAGAGGTATCAAATTCCTGCCGACGTCCCCATCCATCTCCATTTTAAGTTCGAAAAGTGTTACTGCCATGGTGCTAATGACTTCAGGGTGTATGAGCAGATGTTCAAGGCAAGTTTTAGACTACTTTTGAGTGCTCTCCATCGTCACCTACTTCAATACTTAGGACTAGCCGTCACCCAGATTGCTTCGAATGCTTGAAGAATCTTCCTTGGTGCGGAGGTGTTATACGGGGTTATGAGTAAAGGAAGACATCGCCTAATCGTGGAGGAATTCTTCCACTGTTACCATCCTTATGAAATTATCAAGTCCAGGGGCATTTACAGCTTCCTACCAAGGAAATCGACGCTTAGGCTAGTATACAAGACCTTTAACTCCAACCAGAACTGGAAGAACCGATACTTCTTTATCCAAGGAGACAATTGGGTGTGTCACCCTCATAAACGAGAGGACAGCCCCTTGTTGATAGAACTGGGGATATAATGCCTCCGTTTGGTATGTGTACGTCTATTTAATTTGCTCGGCTATTTATTTTGTCCGTATTACTCGCTCGTCTAACTATCTCTTACTGCAGCTCAACACCATCCAAAGGTTGATCTTGAACAGTGGAGCTCTTTGGAGAAGATCTTTAGTATCCGTCTAGAAGAGAGGACTTGGAAGAAGCTCATCACTTTAAACACCTTGCACTGGTATTGTAAGGGTCCTAAGCCAACAAAAACCGCTCGTCACTACAACGCATAAGCACGCCAACATGAGTCCATCCCTCATTTCTCACTCTTTTAGCTCTTTCCTTTGTAATTTTTGCCTAACTCTTTCTTATTGTTCCCTCTGGCGCAGAAATGGAAGACAGCAAGAGAAAGGCTTACATCCGTCAACAAGCTGTCATGCAGGCAAAGAAACAGTAGGAGGAGGGCGTGCCTCCTACTGGGGTGACAGGCCCTATCAAGCCGTTTATCAATAGGAAACCAATGGACAAGGTCAACCGTCCGGCGAAGAAGCCGAAGGTGGTCCCTCCTACCATCGGGGATTCGCCTCTAACTACCAAGCCGCCCCATCATGGGACTGGGAAGGGCTTAATGACGGCCAAAGGCCTCGTCACTGAGCAATGCCCCCCTTCCTCCGCGAAGATTCACGATATGCCTTTCTCCAACTCTCGTCCATCATCATGGACGACGATTACGAAGACTTAGGCAATCATGCATCGGAGGCTATGGGGGAAACCGACCTCTTCAGCTTGGCTCAGGTGTGTGACCATTCCCTTTTTCCTTCCGTCCTCTTTCGCTTCGCCTTTCAATTACCCTAATTTCTAACCTTGTGTTTTACTCTTGCAAGGGGTGCTGATGATGAAGGGGATAATGGACCATTGCATGGCCTAAAAGACGTTGGTTGACCGTCTAAAGGAGAGGGCCGAGGCCGCAAAGACAAAGTGGAGTAAGATTAAGACCTCGTGGGAAGTTCAGGTTAAAAAACTTGACATGACAAGGAAGGCCCTGGAAGAGTTGAAGGCTGAGACTGAGGCGCTGAAGAAGGTACTCAAAGACAAGGAGGGGGAGATCTCCTCGTTAAGGAAGCAAGTCCGTCAGGCCAAGAAGGACAGGAAGACGGAGTTTCGCAACTCCGACGGTTTCCTCTCCAAACTCAGTGGCTGCTATGCTGATGACTTCAATGAGTGCCTTCGTCAGGTCAAGGCTCTCTTTCTTGACTTGGACATGTCTTAGGTCCCCTTGGATGATGTGGCCTAGACCCCAGCCAGATCCGTTGAATTTGAAGGCACCGACGAGCTATTTGAAGGTGGTCCTACTCCTAACGTTCATGGTGATGGAGGGGCCACTCCCTAGGAAGGACAAGCTCAATTTGTTGGTGATGAGAACCGTCCAGTTGAGGAGGCCAAACCAACGGAGAAAGTAGCAGACGAGGAGGCCCTTGTTGACCAGCCATAGATTTTGAAGTTTTTATTATTGTCTTTTTTCTTTTTTCTCTTTTGTTGTTTCTATTGTAAAAATCTTTGGGAGAACAATATTTATGCAATTTTTAACGTTGCCCACGGTTTTTTGGCTTTGGATGTAAACATTTTCCTTCTACGGGCTTTGTATCCATTATCATTTTTTTTATATCCATCGTTTTACTTGCTTGTTTGAACATGTTTCTGTCATTATATTTCAATGTCCATGTAAAGTTTAGGTGGGATCAAAAACACCTGCCCGTTCCCTTTTGGGATCCATCGTGTGTAGGATAATTTTCACTTGTCCGTTCTATGGACTTAGAGATGTTGAACCCTTTGTATCTTTTGTTCGTCCGTCCATAAACTTAGTAGTTTTTTGGACGTTGGTTTTATATCCATCCATTGGGGGGACTTATATCGTGTGTTGCTATCCATTCACCCTGTGGACTTAATAATATTTGTTTTTGAATGTCAGTCATACCCGTCCCCTATACGGGTTAAAAAGTTTAAAGGCATCCCTTGGGATGCCTTCATCCACTTAAGGGCTTTGTAAATTTCAAGGCATCCCTTGGACTCTGTCCATTTAAGGACTTAGTAAATTTCAAGGCATCCCTTGGGATGTATCCATCCACTTAAGGACTTAATAAATTTCAAGGCATCCCTTGAGATGTATCCATCCACTTGAGGACTTAGTATAAATTTCAAGGTATCCTTTAGGATCATCCGTCCACTTAAGGACTTTAATAAATTGCCAGGCATCCTTTGGATGCACCCGTCCGCTCACGGACTTGTATAAATTTTAAGACATCCCTTGGGATGTATCTGTCCATTAATGGACTTTAATAAATTGCAAGGCATCTGTTGGATGCACCCGTCCATTCAGGGACTTGTATAAATTTTAAGGCATCCCTTAGGATGTATCCATCCACTAATGGACTTGTATAAATTTTAAGGCATCCTTTGGGATGTATCCATCCACTAATGGACTTTAATAAATTTTAATGTGTCCTTAGGGTGCATCCGTCCACCTAAGGATTTGGTCATAGACATGGTTTTGTAGAGATGTATATATGCGCATGATATTTCTGAATAACTCCTATTATTATGATAAACACGTGCATAAACAACATTGTTCTAAAAAATAAAAAGATGCCCTTTAGGCTAAAAAGTACTATAAATAATAAAAACAACTAGAATGAAATAAATTGGAAATGAGGAGTGGTTTGCACACCGTCATCTACTGGTAGTATTTCTTTAGGTGCTCAATGTTCCATGGATGTTGCAACTTTTATTCGTTGAGTGTCTCCAGGTGATAGGTGCCTTTCCTCTGCCACGAAGTGATTCTGTAAGGTTTTTCCCAATTAGGTCCTAGCTTCCCTTGGGAGAGATCTCTTGTAGCGCCCGTCACCTTCCACAAGATGAGATCTCTAACTTGAAATTTCTTGTGTCTGACTCTGGAATTGTAGTGTTTGGCCATGAGGTCCTAGTATTGTGCTAACCTTTGTTTGGTTGTTGCTCTGACCTCATCCATTAGGTCCAGTTGTAAGCGTATGGCTTCGTTGTTCCTACTCTCATCATGGTTCTCCACCCTATAGCTTATAAGTCCGACCTCAATGGGGATAACGACCTTGCTCTCGTATGCTAATCGAAATGGTGTTTCTCTTATAGATGTTCTGGTCGTCATCTTGTACGCCCACAGTACACTTGGCAGCTCATCTGGCCATATGCCCTTTGCCCCTTTAAGCTGAGTCTTGATGATCTTGAGTAAGGATCGATTTGTGACCTCAACTTGTCCGTTGGCCTAAAGGTGGGCGAGTGAGGAGTAGTGATTCTTAATCCCCAATTGTGAGAAAAAATCCCTGAACGACTCGTTGTCGAACTGCTTTCAGTTGGTCAAAACCAAGACTCTAGGGATCCCGTACCTGTAGATGATGTTTCTCCAAACGAAACTTCGTACTTTTTCTCCATGATGGTGACTAGGGCTTCAGCTTCCACCTATTTGGTAAAGTAATCTATGCCAACCACTAGAAACTTTAGTTGTCTTATTGCTGTTGGGAATGGGCCCATGATGTCCAACCCCCATTGAGCAAAAGGCCATGAAGCCGTCATCGGAGCGAGCTCTTTTGTTGGCTATCTGATGATGTTGCTAAACCTCTGACACTTGTCGCAAGCTTTGACATAGGCTTGGGCATCCTTCTGCATGATAAGCCAATAGTATCCTGCCCGAATCAGCTTATGCACTAGTGATCGTGACCCCGAATGATTCCCACAGATCCCTTTATGAGCTTCCCTCATGACATAATCGGCTTCCTCGAGGCCTAGGCATTTTAGGTACAATCGAGAGAAGCCTCTTTTGTACAAGACATCCTTTATCAGGACGAATCGTGCCGCTTGAACCTTTAGCTTCCTTACGGCCTCCTTACCGTCAGGTAATGTGCCGTCTTTCAAGTAGGAAACTATCGATGTGGTCCAATTGCTTTCGGAACCTATCTCCTGCACATCGACGCCATCTATTAAAGGTGAAAGTTGAACAAAAGAAAGTACCTTATTGGGGATGAGCATGTGTTTCGCTGATGCGGCCTTGGCACGATCAGCTTGCTCATTCTCTCCCCTTGGGATTTGAACAAACTTGGCTTAAAGGTCATCCACCCGTTTCTTTACTTGCTCTAAGTACTTCTTTATCCTTTCACCTTTGCATTCGTAATCACCGTTCACCTAACTTGTGATCACCTGAGAGTCGCAATAAACAACCACACTTGTGGCCCCTGCTGCTTTGGTGAGATCCAGTCCTACCACTAGAGCTTCGTACTCCATCTCATTGTTGGTCGTAGGGAAGTCGAGACAAACCATGCACTCGATCTCGTCCCCTTCTAGGGAGTGAAGTACTATACTTGCTCTGCCAACCTGCCTATTAGATGACCCGTTTGTGTGGATACTCTATTGAGGGTGCTCTCCTGACCTCTGGCCTTCCACGTTGGTGAACTTCGCGATGAAGTCAGCGACTGCCTGTCCCTTTATGGCAATGCGCGGGCGGTACTATACATCAAATTCGCTTAACTCAATTGCCTATAGCGTCATACATCCAACGGCTTCAAGATAACTCATTGCTCTCTGTAGAGGCTTGTCTGTCAAAACAATCACTGTGTGGGTCTGGAAAATTGGTTTGAGCTCGCGAGCTACAGTCACTAAGGCGAAGTCTAGCTTCTCCATCAGGGGGTACCTTTCCTTTGCGCCTCAGAGCGCTCTGCTAGTGTAGTATATGGGCTTCTGCACCTTGTCTCCTTCTCTGACTAAGGCTACGCTGACGACAGCTGAGGAGACATCCAGGTAAAGAAATAACTCTTCTCCAACTTTGGAAGGACTTAGCAATGGCGGGGAGGAGAGAAATGCCTTTAGGTCCTCGAATGCTTGTTGACACTTGGCTGTCCACTCAAAGGAATTCTTCAATGTGCGAAAGAAAGGCAGGCATTTTTCTGTTGCCCTTGACACAAACCTATTCAGCGTCGTTACTTTGCCGTTGAGGCTTTGCACTTCTTTTTTGTTCCTAGGTGGTGTCATCTCCATTATGGCATGGATCTTGTCTGGGTTGATTTCAATGCCCCTCTAAGACACCATGAACCCTAGGAATTTTCCAGTCATTACTGCAAATGCGCATTTACTTGGATTGAGGTTCATGTTGTAAGAGCAAAGGGTATCAAAAGTCTCCTTAAGGTCGTCCAAATGGTCGTCTTCCCGTCGACTTTTCACTAGCATGTCGTCCACATAGACTTGGACATTCCTTCCAATCTGATATGCAAACATTTTGTTCATTAGTCTTAGATACGTTGCGCCCGTGTTCTTGAGACTGAATGGCATCACTTTGTAGCGGAAGAGGCCTTGGCTGGTAACAAACAAAGTCTTCTCCTAATCAGCCTCGTCCAATTTAATCTGGTTGTAACCAGAAAACGCATCCATAAAGCTCAAAAACTCAAGTCTACCAGGACTTTGATCCACGAGAATGGGTAGCTATCTCTAGGTCACGCCTTATTTAAGTCCGTGAAGTCTACATACATCCTCCACTTTCTATTAGCTTTCTTAACCATCACCACGTTGGCCAGCCAGTCGAGGTAGTACACTTCTCGTATGAACTCTGCTTCCTGCAATTTGTGAACTTCTTCCACTATAGCCCTGTCTCACTCCTAGGCGAACACTCGTTTCTTCTGTCGGATACGGGGAAAAAAGGGTGATACATTAAACCTGTGAACCATGATCAAAGGGTCAATCCCAGGCATGTCTTCCTGGCTCCAGGCAAAGACATCCTGGTTCTCTCTCAGGAATGTCGTGAGTGCTTGATAGACTGGTGGGTTGGCAAGGGTGTCGATCCTGGTCATATTCACTCAGGTTTGGAGTCATCGAGAAGTATCTTTTCCAATCCTTCAACAGGCTCTGCAACCGTCTGTTGTTCTTCTATGCTCATGGTCTGTAAATAGTCGTCCATCTCCAACATTGCTATGTAGCACTCGCGCGCTGCCACTTGGTCTCCATGTACCTCTCCTACTCCGTACTTAGTGGGAAACTTGATCATTAGGTGATAGGTCAAAGTTACGGCCTTCCACGAATTAAGGGTAGGACAGCCTAGCATGGCGTTGTAAGCAAACAAACAGTCGATGACAAGGAATGTAACATCCTTAGTAATTTGTTGAGGGTAATCACCAACCGTCACGAGCAATATGATCGCACCTAAAGGGAATACTCTCGTTCCTCTGAACCCAACAAGCGATGTATTGGTCGGTACAAGCCGTTCTCCCTCGATCCTCATCTGCTGGAACCCCAAGTAATAGAGGATATCAACAGAGCTTCCCTTATCAACTAGGACCCGGTGAGTGTTGCAATCCTCTACCCGTATGCTAACAACGAGTGCATCGTCGTGTGGGTGGTGGAGACGACAAGCATCTTCCTCCGAGAACCCAATTATGGGGTTGTCGACTCGTGCCATCTATGGAACGAAACCTGTCAACTGGACATTCTGAACCATCCTTAGGTAAGTCTTACGTGCCTTTCTAGACAAACCGGAAGCTGTGGTGCCCCCTACAATCATCCTTATGTCTTCTAGGAGTGGCCTGGGCCACTCGTTATCCCTTCTTGCAACCTGCTCCTATGGTGGGTCTGCTCTTTCCTTACTAACAAATCGTTGTAGTTTTCCTTGTCTGATTAGGGTTTCAATTTTTTGCTTCAAGTCATAGCATTCAGACGTGTCGTGACCGTGATCCTAATGAAAATGGCAATACTTGTCTCTGTACCTCTTATTGGGATCTCCCTTCAATTTGCCAAGCCACGTCAAGGCCGTGTCATCCTTAATTTGCAACAAGACCTGATTGATTGAGGCAATCAGCGAGGTGAAGTTTAATAACCTTCCAATGGGGGGTTTAGAGTGCCTCTCCTCCCGTTAGTCTCCGATTTTGGTCATCTTCCGTCCCCTATCCTGTCGTGCATCTTCTTGCCTTTCCTTCTTCTTGGGTTTCTCCTCTCGAGCTAGTAGCCCGTCTTTTGCATTTATGTACTTAGTGGCTTGATAAAACACATCTGACATGGTCTTCGGGTCATTTTTGTATAACGAGAAAAAAACTTCCATTTCCGTAATCCATTGGTGAACGCAACAAGTATCTTGTTATCAGTTTCGTCTATCAAGAAGGCTTCCCTATTGAAGCGAGTTATGTAAGACCTCAGCGTCTCGTCTTCTCGTTGCTTCTTATACCTGTGCCCCCTGATAAAGTGCGAGGTAAACTGCGCACTCAGCTCCTTAAAGGTACTGATGGAGTTGGGCATCAATTTGCTGAACCATACCCTTGCGAGACCTTTTAGCATAGTTGGGAAGGCTTGCCACATGATCTCGTCTGCCACACCTTGTAAGTGCATGAGGTTTTTGAATGACTCTAGGTGATTCAAGAGATCCTTAAACCCGTCGTAGGCTTCTATCTACGGCATAAGGAACTTTGGTAGAAGGGGGAACGAAGTGACGGGTGCAGTAAAGGGCGAGTTCGTCTGGTGGACCAACTCATCAAGGTCGTTTAACACCCGTCCCTTGAGGGCGTTCATCATGAAGTCCATCCGTTCCTTCATTATCTGCATCTTTGCAACCATGTACGGCAGTGCCCTATCTGCGACAGATGGACGACTAGTGTCTTGCCACTCTTGTCTGCTTGAGGCATTGCTACCTTCTGGTCCTTCTTGGTCCCTTCTTTTGGCGTTGGTACCCTCTTGCTCCTCCCCAAGATTGTTGGGTCCCGCATTCCTTTGGTGCAATTGTTCCTCCAGGTCATGGTTTTGCTTAGTAAGGCGTTCTACAGCTGCGGCGAGAGTTTGTACCTATCTTTCGAGGGCGATAGTACATGGTTCATCTCCGTTATTGTTGTTGGTTGCCATCGAGCGAGTAAGTACCATACAACTCTTTGTTTGGGAAGTGGTAATATGGCTGCTATTGTTTTCTCGATTTCCCACAGACGACGCTAACTAATGATGCCAAAAATCGTCAGTAAGTTGCACAGTCCTCACGTGTTTTAAACAGAACCTACAAAACAGAAATAAAGAAGACCTTACAGAGAGTACCGGTGTGGTACCGGTCAAATACCCTCTGAAGGTTAAGTTAAAGAAAATTTCTATAACTCTAAAGTGCCAAAGCTGGGAAAATTACGCATACCTTGATTTGTAAGGGTTTTGGGGTTTTTATGGTAGTGTAAAGCCGACCTTAATTTCTTGGGGGAGTGGGTGTTTCCTTGTAAGGAAGATCTTCATTAATATTTGCAATTTACGGAATTATTTCCTTACAGGGATTCCTATAATTATGGTGGAGCGTGGAGCGCAAGACATTTCCATACCAGAATCCTTGGAGACTACTCATGCCAAGTGGCTGCCATGTAGATGCCATAGGGTGACACGTGGCTTCAACAAATCGTCTCCTTTTTATCCATTCACTCAAAAGCGTCTATCCATCTCCTTACCTTTCCATCCTGGTCGTGAATCTGTCTACCGGCTTTGTCAGACCAACTTTACTGTCTCTTTTGGTTACCTCGTCTCTAAAGTCTAACTCCGTCAATTCAATTCGTCTACCTTGGGATTTACCCCTATCACATATAATTTGCACCATTCTCATGGACTTTTTTTTTAAGGCCATTGAGACTTTCTCAAACCTTTTGATGATAAAATTAATGTATTTGGAGATTTTGAATGTATTTTTGTTAGCTGTAAATAGGGTTTAGAACTTTTCATGTTTGGCTGAAAATGTTTGTGATTTAGAAGTAATAGAAGAAGGTAAACATCAATGGTGACAAAAGCAAGTTTCAGATGCTATTTAACAGAATTATAAATAAATAAAAAATTATATTCGAGAAAAAGAAAGGAAATATGAGATAATAACAGTAAGAATAAGAAGACATGAATAAGCATAGATTTCACTTTTATAAAAATTAAGGGGTTTCTAATAAAAATTGCAAGAGGATTACAGAGAAAGAGAGAGAGCTGTGTGAAAATAGCTAGGCAATATGCCAGGCTAGTCAGATTCTTCAAAGATTAAGCAAAACAAAGCACTACAAAGTCAGCTCCACTCACCTCAAAGACACATGTACTTCCATTCAAGTTAAAACAATGTGATGTGGTACCATCAATTGTTCTTCCTCCAAAGCCCTAAGCAGGAAAGCGCCTATCAGAATCATAAAACTGAATGACCTCCCCAACCTCCATTATAGCCTGCAAGTTTTCTTAATTAAGTATACAATGACTTCATCAATCAATGAAAATTTATTTTAAGTATATGCAAATAGAAGAACCCTAACAAAAATTTCAAAACAAAGAAACGATTTTTTACACAATCCACAATCTCAAACATTTTCCACATATGGTTTTTTTTTTCTCTCTCTCTCTCTCTCTCTCTCTCTCTCTCTCTCTCTCTCTCTCTCTCTAACATGTTCTGCGTTAGTTAAGAGTAAAAGAACCAGCCAAACAACTCTGTTGAACTAAAATATGAAAATATATAACACATTACCTGGACTCCACTCTCAACGGCTCGTTTCTGACGAACATATTCCATAAGTGGCATAACAATAGGAGCTTCTTTTGCAGCACCTAGAAATAAGTATGGAGAAACTAATAAATCTATAGGAAAAAATATGTCTCTTAAACACAAATAATTAGTTGTGTCCTCTTTTCGTTATGACCAAACACATAAATTTACTCCACAACATTTGGACACAACCTTATGTGGTAGCAAAGTAGAACTATTTTTTTTTTTTTTGATAGGTAAAAAGACTAAAAGTACTTACCTCTACAACATCATTGAAATCCTGCTTTCTGTGAAATGCACCTACATCATTCTCAATATACAAGAGATTCAACTAAAAAATTTTGTTTAGAAAAAGATTGTCAGTCTTTCAAGGGCATTATCAACTTGTCTACATATCAACCTATCTATAATATCAAAATAATATATGATAAATATATACACATTCAAATTAACACAGCAATATTCATGTCTACAATATTCCTTCATGATCAGCCAAAAAATAATACAAAATGATTTGATCAATATCCACAAAGAGTCCGCATTTATCAGCAGTGCTATCCTGAATATATTAAAGACATTGTATTAATATCACATAACAGTGCATTGCAATAAACACGCAAGTTTCGTTAAATCAAATGCAACTTTTTTAGTACCTAAGAAGGCTGTGAAGAATGCATATGTGGGCTAATTTGGGCGAACATTTCTTTCATGTGCAACATCATTTCTCTCATTTGCTATTGATGCCTCGCATTTGATTGGGCGAGTTGCTCTTGATGCCTCTCGTCTAACTGGGCTAGTGCTTGGGTAAGATTCTCTTGATGCCTCACTTCTGATTGGGCTAGTGCTTGGGCAAGATTCTTTTCATGCCTTACCTCGGAATGGGAAAGTTGGTCCATCACAGATGCAAGCAAAGTCTCCAATTCAGTAATCCGCTGGGTCGTTTTGCTTGACAACGGTGAAGTCAATGTATAGCGTGAAAGGTTTGACCCACTTCTTCTTGATGGGGTTGGTCCAAAACCCACCCCACATACACGTCCACAGCACTCTGAACCCATCATTCAAGCAAATGCATCATCTTTTGACCACAGGATTCCTTCACCACGCTTTTCTTGTAGTGATGTGTCCTCTTAATTTAAAATTTCTTTCATTCTAACCTGTTTTCACACAAGAACCAAATAACATATTACTTTCTATAAACAATTCAAACACAAAATACGAAAGAAGTAGGATACAATTAGTGCTTACGATGTTCTCTCTGACTTGGGCAGTAACAAGAGTCCCATCTTTGGTAGTGTATACTTTCTCATAAACAATTGCACGCTCCACTACTGCCCCAGTTGATTTTGCCTACATCATATAGACATATCTTATAGCCGTGTTTTAAAATGCGGCTATAGGTCAATAGTTTAAGCTGCATTTACTAAAAACGAGGCTATAGCCAACCTGTAGCTACGTTTTTGTAAACATGGCTAAAAAAATGCGGCTATAGCCCACGTGTTTTGTAGTGAGTTCTAATAAATTTAGCAGATACTTTAAGGACCCATTTCCTCCCATAAGACATAGCAAAATAAATTTGTCAAAAAAATTACCCAAATCAAAGCCACATTTTCCTATTATTCAAATAAGAACAAAGCTTAAGGTTGCCATAATTATAGAAGTCTAGCAGCCAAAAGCTATGATTCTTATTCAAACAATGAATATTAGGGGATGTAACAGACCTTCTATATAAAATCTTGTCACCAAGCCATGCATTAATAAGAGATTTTATCTACCCCACCAAACTTACTCTTCCAAGCTTAAATTCAAGCTTCTGATATAAAAAAACAGTAGATCTTAAAAGAGTCAAAGGTGCTCTTGTATGTGTGGTAATGAAAATAACACCCCCCCCCCTCACCATTTCTTTCTTTTTGCCCGTACTATTATATTGTGATCATCATAATAATAATGAATCTTTTTTATTGATATTCTATTTTTGTAAGTTAGTATCTTTGATTATTCCTTCATAATGCACAACTAGCCTCCATCCTTGTATTGGAGTGAGTAGTGGACTTGAGTCACTTATATACAAATACATTTTCAAACCCAAGTAAATAGGCTCACAAGTCCCCTTAAGCTTGCCATTCCACAATTGACATGACTTATATGCGACTCCAATGGGGAGTCGTGCAGCTCAAGTTGAAGAAACCATGGCACCAAAGGCATGGAACTCACACACACATGTACATGCACAAAGGGAAAAAAAAAAAGAATCATAAACACAAACATGAAGTCTAACTATCCATGATATTTCATCATAATGTGAGCATTATGAGGCAACATACCTTAGATCACCATGTTGTATGAGATGCTACAAAGAGTGTAGCAAATTCAATTTGAACTTGTTGAAGCCATTCAACAGATGAAGGAAACAAAGTATTCAAATGAGAACCCTAAACATCAACAAGAGATGGCTCATCCAAAAACAAATAAACAAGAAAGAGCCTCTAACAACAGTTCTCCTGATGGACGAATCATCTCAGAATTTGTCACACAATCTAATGTAGGGGATCCCTTGTGATGCTTCTCTCTTGGTCGAAATTTATCTTTATTATGCCTAAAGCCATGAAAGGTTGATTTCTTGTGAATTTCGTAGTCCATGGACTGACACTAGTTAATGTTGAAATCATTCTCAAGCTCCTACAATGATGGATTCGAAATCACACAAGGAAGAAAGGAAGAGAGTAGAGATCGAGAATTGTGAAAATGAATCTTCTTATTGATAAATATCTTGCTCTGTTCCTTATATAGCAAGATTAGAATGGCGGGAAAAGAATAACAAAAAGCTAACTGACCAAATATCCTATAGTAGCTATACGAGTGTTAAAACAGTGAGTAACTAACTATTACAGGTCGTTTAACTCTCTACTAATCTATCCTACATGTAGTTTATGTACACAGCTACAATATAGTGTTACAATACATCATACAAACTAATCAAATCGAGAATTGTGAAAATGAATCTTCTTATTAATAAATATCTTGCTCTGTTCCTTATATAACAAGATCAAAATGGCAGGAAAAGAATCACAGAAAGCTAACTAACCAAATACCCTATAGTAGCTATACAAGTGTCAAAACAGTGAGTAACTAACTAACTAACTATGAGTATACCAAAACTACAGGTCATTTAACTCTCCACTAACAGCCAATTGGGGCTTTACCAGGAGGTAATTTAGTCATAACACATGTATGGTTGGCCTGAAGAGCATCAATTTTAGCCTTTATTGCAGCTTGCCACAAAGGATCTTTCAAGGCTTGAGGATAGGAATCTGGTTCTTTGGCAATAGATAAGGCTATAGAAAAAACTCCATGTGGAGTAGATAACTTGCTATATGAAAGAGTGGAAGAAAAGGATAAAGAATACCTAAACTCTTAGTAGCAATGGATTCATGTGACTGAGTGAGAGAAGTTGAGGCCAATACATGAGCAGAAGCAAGATTGTAGTGATAGTCATGAAGATATGTAGGTGGGTTATGAGGTCTAGTAAACCTTCTAACAAGTGGAGGTACAGGTAAGGAAGAAACAATGACATCATAAACAAAATTAGAATCAAGATTAGGATTAGAAGCAACCTGATCAAGATGAACCAAATGAGGAAACTCATCTGGAGGAACAACAATATCAACAGAAGAGAGAGGAGGGGAAAATTCTACAAAAATTGAAGGAACAAGATATCTTGTATTATCTAGAACTAAAGGTTGACATGGAAACATGGAATGAGTGATAGGAAGGGAAGTAGTTGTAGACTTGGACACCCAATGCTTGAAAGGAAAGATAGACTCCTTAAAGACAACATCTCTAGATATGAACAAGATTTGGTGGTCAAATCATATAACTTGTACCCCTTTAAGCCAAAAGGACAGCCAAGGAAGAAGCAGGCCTTAGCTCTAAGATCAAATTTGGTTCTATTTCTACTTAGGGTGGAAGCAAAACATAAGCAACCAAAAGATTTAAGATGATCATAAGAAGGAGGATGTCCTAGGAGTCTTTCATAAGGAGTTAAATCATGTAAAAGAGGACTAGGTATCCTATTAATGAGATATGTGGTAGTCAAAACACAATCCCCCCAGAATTTCAAAGGCAAATTTGCTTGAAACCTCAAAGCTTTAGCAACATTTAAAAGATGCTGATATTTTCTTTCAACCACAACATTTTGCTGTGGAGTTTCAACACAAGATAATTGGTGGATAATACCTTTAGAGGCATAGAAAGAATCAATAGAAAATTCTGGTCCATTATCAGATCTAAGAACCTTAATAGAAGTTTTGATCTGAGTAAGAATCATGTTAAAAAAAGACTGAATCAGCAAGGATGTATCAGATTTCTGTTTCATTAAGAAAACCCAAGTACATCTGTTGTAATCATCTACCAAGGTAAGAAAATACTTAGAACCATTCAAGGAATGAGTGGAATAGGGCCCCCAAATATCAGCATGAATTAAATCAAAACAAGAAGAAGTAGTGACAAAATGATAAAAGGGCAATCTCTTTTGCTTGGCTAAAGGACAAACATTGCATTCAAAAGTTTTATTATTATTGTAAGAACTGATTTCAGGTACAATATTTTTCATCAAAGCTAATCTTTGTGAAGAGGGATGACCTAACCTGCAATGCCATAGCCTAAAAGCATCAATTGTGGAAGTTGAAGTACAAGAATTGACATTATTAAAAGGAAAATAAGAAGCCAGCTTGGACAAAGCCTTAGAAACAAAATTTGGCAAGGCAACTTGAGAAGAATTCTGCAATGTATAGAGACCTCCTTGCTTTTTACCCAATCCAATCATCCTCTAGAGCTGCAAGTCTTGAATGAAACAATAATGGGAAAGGAAAATGCAACATGAAGGATTTTGTGTTAGTTTACTTATAGAGGCAAGATTAAAGGAGAAAGTTGGAATACAAAGAACATTTTCAAGAATCAAGGTAGTTGACACTTGTACAGTTCCTATGTGAGTAACCTTGGCCATATCTCCATTAAGCAACCTAACTGAAATTTGGACTGAAGAAGTAATGGACTTAAAGAAGGTAAGAGAATGACCATGTGATCAGTAACTCCACTGTTAAGAATCCAATCAGTGGAGCTAATGTGAGAGGTGTCAACAGTTGAAGAAAAAACTAAATACTCTAGGGATGGAAAGGACCATATACCTGGTAGCTCATGACCTTGAAGACCAAGTGAAGGCTGTGCAATGATATTGGCAACTTGATGAGTCTTTGCAGCTACCTCTAGTAGTGCTTGAGTACCAAAATGGCATTGAGAATTTAGCAGACCAATCAATTGTTGGTATTCTGCCTTAGTCAAATTAACAGCCTCATTTGAACCATCTTCAACAACAATAGCATTATTGGCAAAGGATGATGAACCAGCTGATTAAGCCTTATTTTTGAATTTATAACTAGGTGAGTAACCATGTAGTTTATAGCATTTGTCAACCACATGTCCCATTGCACCATAATGAGTGCACTAAGGCCTCCCAGACTTGTTCTTGGTGGAACTTTTGGAATTTGCATTGCTATTCTTGCCTCCCAATGCTACCAAAACTACTGCTGTATCAATTTAAACCTTCTTTCCAGCACCAACCTTCCTTTCCTTCTCATCTTGAAGTAAAAGAGAGTACCTTACTCAAAGGAGGAATAGGTTCCATGAGTAGAATCTATCCTCTGATTGCTGCATAGGTGTCATTCAACCCCATCAAGAAGGACATGGTGCAATCTACCACTTGATGACCACAAGTACAAGTTCTGTAGTTAGTAAACTCATCCCAGAGTCTTTTGAATTTGGTATAATAGGCATTAATTGTCAAATGCTCTTGGGCCAAAGAACTGACTTTCTTCCTAAACTCAAAAATTATAGGACCATTACCCTGTGAGTATCTATATTGTAAATCAACCCAGGCCTCCTTTGCTGTCTTGAAATACACTACACTAGGCTACAAATCCTTTGAAATGGAATTGAATAACCAAGCCAACACTGTGCTATTGCACTTACACCAAGCTACATAGCATGGATGATCAGGTGATTGGGGTTTTGGTATTGAACCATCAATAAACCCTATCTTGGTTTTGGTATCCAAGGAAATTAGTACTACTCTACTCCAAGTATTTTAATTTTCTTCAGTAAGATGTTGCACAACAAGAGACATGCCAGGGATATCACTACTAGACAAGAAGTAAGGACTAGAAGGATTTTCCCATGGTTGAACAGTAGGGATAGAAGTACTAGAAGCAATGTCAAGCATACTCAATGCAATTGAGATAATAATAAATAAAATAAAATAAAAAAACACAACCTCAAATCACATATCAACGAAAAAAAACCACAAGAATTGATCTTCAAGAAATCAAGGTTCTTGATGACAAAGAATCAACTTAGAATTATGTTGAACAAACGAATCCAAGAATAAAAACAAGATCTTGGTGAATATAGAAACAATTGCAAAATCCATAATTAAGCAATTGGAAAACCTAAATCAAGAATTTCAATATGCTATTATGTGCAGCAAAAAAATCAAGATTTCAATTTGCCTTTCAGTGCAAAGATGAATCAAGATTTAGAAGACAAGAACTTAGTGCAAGAATCAAAGAAAGCATAGATGGAAAATTTGCTTGATTCGTGAGAAAGCACTAAGAAAACAAAAGAAGGGAAACGAAGTAAGAAGCTTAAAGAATACCAGATGAAAGATTCTTTGAAATTAGATCAGCTCTGATACCATGTTAAAATCACTCTCAAGCTCATACAATGGTGGATTGGAAATCACACAAGGAAGAAAGGAAGAGAGTAGAGATTGAGAATTGTGAAATTGAATCTTCTTATTGATAAATATCTTGCTCTGTTCCTTATATTGCAAGATTAGAATGGCAAGAAAAGAATAACAGAAAGCTAACTAACCAAATATCCTATAGCAGCTATACAAGTGTCAAAACAATGAGTAACTAACTAACTAACTAACTAACTATGAGTATACCAAAACTACAGGTCTTTTAACTCTCCACTAATCTATCCTACATGTAGTTTATGTACATAGCTATAGTATAGTGTTACAATACATCATACAAACTAATCAAATCAATCTTTAACGGTTAATATGATTGGGTTTGAAGCAACCTTGACAAGGGCCACTATTGTTTAAAAGGGGAGAAAGGTATTTTCTTAGTCAAAGAAGCAAAGTAAAATATGTCAATATAAACTTTGTTACATTTTTTAACACATATCATGCTTGGGGAATTGGTGGCCTCATAAGATATTCCACTATGAGCCCTATGAATCCTAGCACCAATATCATATTACACAAAATTGATTGTTGTCCAATATTTATTTTAGATTATGGCCTAGCCTAGCTAAAGTATGTCCTTGCATCCATTTCTTTAGACTCCATCTTTATTAAATGGCATGTAGGTTTCAGTTAGCTCAACTGGTAAAATCTCTGATGGTTGTATAAGAGATCTGGGGTTCAATTCCTACCTACACCAAAAACTGATTAGTGTCTTGGTCTGATGATAAAGAGCTACATCAGAAGCAGACGCTATAGGTTGAAACTCTCTATAAAAAAATGGCATCTTTATGGACCACAAGTTAATGAGCTATCTATGTTGATTTGCAACTTTACTGAAATAAACCATGTCCAAACAACATGAGCCATTGTGTTGCTAAATGAAGCACAACACGTTTATAACCTCCAAAAAAAAAAGCTTGTGGTTAATAACAACATCACCAACAGATGCTTAACACTTTGCAAACACCATTACAACATTCCTTGAAGAATAACTAACCCCAAGAACTCCTGAATATGAAACCTTCTCTCTTTAAGTTAACTTCAAAAAATAAAAATAAATAAGGTTCATTCTTAATGTGAATAGCCACTCCCAAACTATGGCTGAAAAATATTTTCCTTACCTATATGCTCAAGTTATATACCTCATGCCACCAACAAAAGAAATTTTCTTCAAATCCACGTCAACGACAAAAGTTTATCAACACACTTGAAAGATCTATAAAACTTGTTGCGAACGAATAAACAATGGGTGCCTATGTATCAATGTTGTTAAAAGTGCGCTTTAAGCATGTCTAAGCGTGAAGTGCACAAGCTCCGTTTGGAGTTTTTTCCTCTAAAACGAAGCGCACATTTTAGATCTTTTCTTATTAAGCACAGCTCACATTTGTGAGCTTTTTGTATTTAAAAAAAAAATCCTAATTAATTTGAGTTATAGTAGTTGGATATAAATATGGTTGATTAAAAGCCATTGATTTAATAAATAAAAACCAATATTGTGGTGTGCTACCATACACTTAAGCCACCCTCTTTCACCTTAACATATTTTAGAACATTTGGAACCACAACCACATTCACTCCACTCAAGTTAGCCAACCCAACCCCATAGCTCTCTCTCAACCCCACGACTCTATAGACTCAACAAGTATCTCTCTCTCTCTCTCTCTCTCTCTCTCTCTCTCTCTCTCTCTAAATTTTTCATTTCAAAACCTTTTATTTTTTACTCATTCTAAAAACCTATGAATCCTCTCTTTCTTTTTCTCTCTCTTTTTTAAAATTTGCCCCAAAAACATAAAATCTTCTCTTAAAATACTTTTTTTTTTCATTTTATTTGGGTTTTTCTTAGAAACCTACAACCTAGAAACTTGAAATAAAACTAACTCCTCTCTTTCTTAGTAGTTAGGTCATTCATGAAAAAAAAATATGAATGTATGAAATTATTTATATGTGGTAATTGTTTAGTTACTTTAATAGATGTGAATATAGCTCTAATTAAACTCTTATTGAATTTTTCTTAGGCTTATTAAGTGATTAAATCATGACTTTCATACCCGAGCCGAACCATACAGTCTAACTAGGTTAACCGTGAACCTTTCCTAAATGCTATACTTTTAACTCTAAGAACTTGTCTATGCAAAAAAAGAAGGAAACTGTTTGAACATGGTCCAACCACACGGTTCTAAGAACTGTGGTTCAACCATATGGTTTTGAGAACCGTGATCAATTCTCATGGTTTGAAAAATTCCCTACTACCCTTTGACTCTGTACACCAAAAAGCAAAAACCTCAACAACAAAAAGAGAACGAACATACCTATACAGCTACAACAAAAACAAAAACAAGACAAAAAGGTCATGATGAGAAAAAGAGAGTGAAAAGTGGAGAAGAACTGAAGAAGCACTGGTACTGGGTTGAAGACACAAACATAAAGAATAACAAAATGGAAGACAAAATATAAATTGATAAAGGTGATGATAAAGATGAAAAGAAATTCAAAAGTGAGAAGGGTAGAAATCGAAGAGTTAGAAACTAGAAGTCGTGTGCATGAGATAGAGGCAGAGAAAGAAGTGGGGTGTAGGTGGGGATATTTAATGAAGTGTCATGTTTCACTTTTTTATTGGTTGATAGACTTTCAAATATTTTTTCCATTCTAAAGTGTGTTTTCCTTATTGTGCCACATTGTTTGCATGCATTAGCAATTTAGCATTCCACTCAAATGTGTGTTGAATTTAACAATTGATTTTGATGATGTGCCTTTTGATGAGAAAGAGGAGAATGAGGTCGTTGAAGTTTATGCTCATGAAAACGGGTGCAAAATGTAGGAAGTAGTGGCACTAGCAAAAAGACACCAAGGCAAGTGGGTCCTATGGATTTATTCGTCACTCCTCCCTAAAACACCACAAATGGGAAATAATGGAAAGGGAATTCAGAAAACCGTTATTGATGCTTACAAGAAAGAGTTAAGAAAGAAAAAAAAATGTGTTGATATAGCAAGGTGGATGTATGAAGCAGCAATTTCATTTAACGAAGTTTCAATTCAATCCATTGGATGATAAGAAATTGGTATAAAGTCCCCAAGTTACTATGAAGTGAGAGTTCTTTTATTGAAAAAGGAAGTGGCCCACATTGATAGTATGCTAAAGAGCCATAAATAAAACCAGAGACCCAATTTAAAAAAAAAAAAAAAAAAAAAAACTATTATCACAATCACAAACACTATGATCTTTAGCATCAATTCCGAAAGTCAATTAAATATACATTTGAACACTGTATCCCATAACAAAAGGCTAAGATCAAAGTTTGTGAAGGTTAGCAGAAATAAGAATGAGTGAAATAGCATTATTCCAAGGAAATTCCTTTGATTTGCCTTTCTTAGCTACACCGACTCCATTGATATGAAGTTCAAAATTCTAATCATAATCAACATAGGCTGGCCTATAACAATCATAAACCATTGGAAATTAACTGGGCTTCAAGCCTTAACTCTTTCAAATTCAAAAGTCAACCACGCTTTGGACCCAGTATGGGCCCAACCAGCCCATTAACACAGAACTTAACACATAAAAACGACGACGTTTTCACTTTTCCACAGTATAACTTTTCGCACAAGTCTCTCTCCCTCTACTACATTATTTTCTTGCTCACAAAGTCTGCAAAAAAAAAAAAAAAAACACTCACTCTCACACACAAAGAAGAAAATCGAAGAACAACAAAAATGGAGGCAACGAAGACCATAGCTCACGAAATCGGAGGGATCCAAAACGACGCGCTCCGATTCGGACTCCATGGCGTCAAGAGCGACATCGTTGGATCTCATCCTCTCGAATCCGCTTATCAATCTGTAAATTAATCACTCTCTCTATTTATTTTTCTCAATTTTTATGATTTTTTTTATTGATTTTTTTTATTGATTTTTTTTTTAAAATAACTTATTTCTATGTTTGGTTACTCAGAAAAGTTAGGAGTAAAGGAAAACTAGCTAGGTTAGTTTTAGTTTCGGCGTTTGTGTATTTGCTCTGTTAGGTCACAGTTTGTGAAAATATTTTCCGTCGAAAATTTAAATTGTAGTTTTGGATAAAGAAATATATGCGATGTTGTAGTTAGAGAGCCTTGAGAATGATTCCTCATTCTTGTGATATTTAGCTAGGTTAATTTCAGTTTCGGTTTATACTTTATATATATATATATATATATATATCTGTTCTCTTAGGGTTCTGTTTGTTTCTAGGGAAAATATATTTCAAGTGAAAATTTGATTGCAGAGGAAAATTTGAATGATGTTGCACAGTATGGGTCAATGTTGACATAGCGATTGAGAATGATTCCTGGAACTATTTTCTCCAGAAAAAAAAAAGGGGGGATTAAAATACTGGTTTGTTTATTTATTTTTTGGTTCAAATGTACCTGTTAGGCAATGAAGACACAAGAGGAGATGAATAGGAAGATCTTGGCAAACACATATGGAAGTGCATTTCCACTGAAGATGGATCTTGACAAGCAAATTCTGTCTCGGTATGAGTTTTTCCCACTCCTTATTGACGAACAGTTGTGTTTTTTCTTTTTCTTTTTTTTCCTTGGAAGTTAGAAAGTGTTGAAGAACATGAATATGGTAATGTACACAATTTTGGGGTTATTCATTCTATTGGTGATTATGATTTGTGTCTTTATTTGAGCATAGTTGGGTTTATGTTTGAGTTGAAAACCCAAACCCTCGAAGTAATTTGCATAAGAAGAAAATTTTCAAATGCCTCCTTGATTGTAGGACTATACAATGGGTGAAGATTTCATCAGCTAGGGTTCCTGATTGGAAATATGCAGTCCATAATGTTAACCTATGAAGCATGGACATGGCAGATTGCCCTGCCTGTCCATGAGCTGTATGGTGAACTTTTATTTTTATTTTATAATCTTGACATGGTTGGGCATGATCAACACACAACAACAACAACCCTTAATCCCAAATTTTTGGGGTCAGCGATGGATCCTCAACAAATTAATTAGGGTCAACACAACAGTGAAAAAAATTGAAAAGAAAATCTATGAGGTGGCACAATCTGATCTAAATGCTCAATTGATCTCTACCTTTCTCGAATTTGTACGCCAAAACTCTCATCTCTCTTGATCTGGTCGATTTGCACCTTAGAGGCTTCGTTCTTGGCTCACTGGTGCTCATCTCAACTAGGTGCAGTAGTTCTATCTTGTTGCCGTCACCAATCTCTCGAAGTCGAGTGAGTAGGTTTCTTTTTTGGTTTCAATTATGCTTTCTACTCTGTTCTTCATAGTGGCTTAGCCCTTTTTCTCCCACTAAATCACACATTTTTTTGAACTGTACTAAAACAATAGAATTCAAAATGTTTAATTTGTTAGTTTAATAATTTAATAGATTGAGAGTTTAGTCATAATTTTTTAATTATTATTAGCATGGAATTGTAGCAGCCTGATAGTTGCAACATTGGTTATTAGTATCAATGTGCTTTGTTATCTATTATTAATTTGAAATTAATTTTAAATATGTTTTCTGAGATTTTGATGATTTTTACTTATTTTTTAAAACCTAAAATAAACTCAAATGTGTCTAAAAATATATATATTAATTAATTAATCGTCAAACTGCCATTGTGTCATGTCCTATATAGTAAAGAATTGTTGTATATCGTCTACGTCCATGTATTTTTTTTTTTTCTTCCTTTGTTTATAAATTAGTGTGTCCATGTCAGCATGCTAAGGACACTCTGCATGCATGTCCTCGGTGTGGTGGGAGGAAAAACAAAAATTTTAGTCTGTTTGGCCTCAGCTAAATTGGCTTTTTGTTGATTTTTTTTTTTTGGAAGTCAGCTAAAGTATACTTGTACTTGAAAAAAAAGTGAGGTTTTGAAAAGTTGTACAAAAAGAAAATAAGCTCTCCTTTGAGTTTAGATATGTTTTTAAAGTTTTCAATTTTTTTTTTTTAAGTATTTTAAATATTTATATCATTCTTATTAATGTTAAAAGATTAAATAAACTAATATACCTAATGATACATGTCGTATCCTAATTTTTGTCAAGAATTGCCATGCTGTTGTATCTTATGTCATTTCCGTGTCCATGCTTCCTAGGTTGTTGTGTTCTGTGCTTTTTAGGTGTTTATGGGTTTAAAGAGTGATACTTCAAAGAATCCTTCATGTGTATTTTGGTGCACATTTTTGTGTATTCCAACTTCTACTTTTTCTCAATGAAACTATTTTTTTCAAAAACAACCACCAAAACTTTGATTTGGAATCTTGGATGTGGATCCTCAATAGAACATTCAACTTGAATCAACTTACTCGTCTTCTTTGATATCCTTTGTACATGATTAAACCATCTCAAGCGACTCAAAAAAATTGCCACTTCTAAAGAAGGATTTTTTGAACAATCTAATCAAACCATGTGTGTAGGTATATGGCTGTTTAACGTTCTTGTTGATGTGACTTAATGTTATATGCTTTTGGATGTTAGGAGTTGAGACATGGAAAATTCCATAATAATAGTCAGTTATTGTCTGTTAGCAGTTGTATCATATGTTTTTTTTGTTTTAAAAATGAGGGTATCCAAACCTCTTTGAGTATCTAACTATTCATTTAGGAGTTTGGGTGCATGCAGTTACCCATCTCACACACTCCGGGTTATTACAGGGAGAAATTCCTTGGAAGTGACCCCAAGATGCTAGCAAGAGGTTTCGAACCCAAGATATCATGGATATCATGAGGACTTAGAAACCACTAAGCCAACCCCTTGGGGTTTTGTATCATATGTTGATGGTTGGGACCTGGGGTAAATGTTTATTATGTATCCAGAATCTTTTCCTCTTGCTAGTGTCTATTTTAAAAATACATTGAATAGAAGGATTTTGTCCAAAATTTTCACTTCTATTTGAAACAGGTGGAAGGATACTAGGATACTGCATTTAACAATATTCGTCAGACTGTAGGCATAGAACTAGAAAAGGTTATATGTTCTTTTCTTGCACCAAACAGAAAACCACCAGAACCTATAACATAATTTGCATCAAAGGCATGCGCTTTTTTATTTTGAGGAAAAAGAATCCCCCCCCCCCCACCAAAAAAAAAAGGAATTACATAATGCAATCAAATTTTCAAGGAAAATTAGTCTTTCAAAAAAAAACTGCAAAATCCTGTAAGTACAGCTAGGTTATGTATTTAAACAGGGGCTTTATTGTACTCTTCTCAAGATTAACATGGTAAGCATGTGTGTGATTAACGCTGTGCACACTTGTCTAGATTTGTGCACACTTGTCGAGATTTACATGGTATTAGAGCAAGTGGTCTTGAGTTTGAACCCTTTTTCCACTCTTCCTATTAAAATAAAAAATAAAAACCACGTGTTGAGTCCCACTTAAAAAGGCCGGTTGGGGGCTCACTTGAGGGAGAGTGTTAGAATAATAGTTAAACGATTAAATTTATTATTTCTTAACAATTTAAGCTTTTATGATAAACGGTAATTTATCTTAAATTTAGAGCAAAAGACCCTCTGCCACTAACTTTGGTGTCTGTTGCCAACTCTGGCATTTTTCATCACCGATGTCTACCTATAGTAACCAAAACTTTTGATGCCAGCAACCACAACCACATCCAAAAAAGGAGCCCATTTGGCTTCTTCATTTGGATTGTAGACCATATAATTCTGACATTGGTTATAGATCTACTTGTTGCATAATGCTGCTTTTATTTCTGTGATAATAGCTGAATTTGCATTTGCCATTCAGATTACAATGATACCTTAACCTCACTCCTTAACTTACCTCCTAGCTAAGGCCCATGGGCATAGTGAATGCATGTAAATATTTATCATTGTATGTGCAGCAAGTGTGCAACCTAACACATTTTTCTGCTTTTCTTCTTTGGGTACTTCAATTCATATAAAGTTTTATGCCCTTTAAAATTTAGTTGTTATAATCATTTCTATCAGATTTACATACATGTGATATTGGGAATATCATATGCCATTCAATTCCTTGTTCCTTTTGTGATAATTTCTTTGAAATAATTGTAGGTTCCAGAGGCCTCCAGGAGCAATTTCATCTTCAATGCTGGGTCTTGAGGCTCTTACAGGAAGCTTGGATGAATTTGGTTTTGAGGATTATCTGAATGGTAAGGAAATTCTGTTCATAAACCAACCAATTGAAATTGGGAATTCTAACCATTGCTATTCTATTTTGAAATTTTGGTTTGATCTGCTTCAATTTCAATAACTGATAACATCCTCTAGTGATTCTTCATTGTAAAGCTTTTATATTTATCTGCATCCTCTCAGTAAGTTAAAGTCTGCAGAAATGTCTAACGTCTTACTTAAGGTTTAAGCCATTACTTACCCCCAAAAAAAAAAGTTTAAGGTTTAAGAGATTTTTTTACTCATTTTCCCTGCATTTTTATTATTATTATTATTATTAATGAAAATAAGGGGGCTCACAAGTGTGGTCACTGCCCTCGTTTCCCCTGCATTCAATTTTACTTAAAGATTGATTGCTTGATGCTTAGTATTTTTATTCTGGATTATTCCTGCCATTTTTCTCGAACAACTTGGCTAAATAGAAGTACAAGGGAGTTGAGTTATTGATTCTTTTGAGACTTTTGCTTAATGTATCTATAATAACTAAAGAAATGAATGAGAAATCTCTTTTTTGAAATCATGAATTAAGGTATTTCCTTGTAAAAAATGATAACTTTCTGCAAATTTCTTCATTTATTTATTAAAAAAAATAAAAATAATGTTTGTGCATGGGTCTTTGGAAATTGAAGTTTGTGTTAGCAAGTATAATTGCCTAGTTTCTTAATGGATTATTATCCCGTTCTTCATGAGCATGGAAAGGTTACATTCTTTTCAAAAAAAATTCCCCTCTAATCACTTGGTTCTTCGCAATAACTTATTGATGAAATATTAGAGTCATGTTGGCAGATGAACAATATGGTAATGACTAGTGTTTATTAACGCTCTGGCATGTCCTGGGTTTTAAAATTGTTCGTTGGTGCTGTTTGCAGATCCCAAAGACTCTGAGACCCTCCGGCCTCTCAATACGCATCATGGGATGGAAGTTCGTCTTGGTCTTTCCAAGGGACCAATCTGTCCAAGTTTCATATGATTATGCATTTAATTTTTGGAAGAAAATGAACCAATCAAGTGGTACTTGGTGGTGTTTAATCATGGATCTGTACTATTAAGGATTTAAATACTTTTCTTATTAGAATCTGAACATATCCTACAATGTAAGATTATCTGGTCTTATTGTTCTACTTGGTTTTTCTTTTGCTAGTTACTCTCAACAAATCAACATTACCGGTTGTTCTTTTGGATCTTGATTAAAAAAAAAAAAAAGGCTTTAACTCAGAGTGACATTTGAAGTTGATACTAGTACCGCTTTTTAAAAAATAGAAAAAAAAAAAAAAAAAATTTAAAGGTATATTTGGTTTGTGGGAATAGATCCTGCTGAGGAATGGGCAATGGCTATTCTATTACTACATGCGAAGGTGGTAGATTTGAATCCTGGTTGTACTCGGAAGGAAGACTAAACAATGTCACCATTGAACTGTTTAGTGACTGTTTGGATAGCACGTTTACTGCATCTGCGTTTTCAGTTTTGTTTTGTTTTGTTTTTGGTTTTTTTTACACGCGTTTTAGGGAGATAAATTTTATTATTCATGCACTGCTTATAAGACCTACAGTCACCTTATTTTAAAAAAATATTAAAAATAGGTTTCACGGTATTATTCACACATTTAAAAATTATTTTGCTATAGTATTTTCAGTTTTCAGCAAAATAAATTGTATCAAAACGGATCCTTAGTCATCATTGAACTACAAGACTTTGGGTATTATTTCCTTTTTCTTTAAAATGGTTGTAATTATTATTTTTTATTGGCTTTAATAATTTTAAAGATTATGTTTATCCAAAAACAGAAACTCTTTATATGCATATAATAGTTATAAAAATTATAATCCTAAAAAGATGAAAAGAAAAAGAGTTATCATGGATGAAGTTGCTTCGGCTCTCGCTAAAAGAGTTAATATCACTTTAAAAAATGTTACATTAAACGATAACTTTTTTTGGATTAAATTTTTAAAAATTTATGCATGATATAACTTGAAAAAAATGTAATATCACCTAATAAATTTTTATTGGATTTAAATTTTGAAAATCTTATGTTTTCTATGTTCTTAACATACATTCAAAATTTTGTACAAAATCAAATGTTTTTTATTATTCGATTCAAAAATTCATTTTTTATGCATAATATTAAAGTACAAACATTTAATAGATACCAACGTGGTAGATGCTTAGATGGTCTATTTACCGGGTCTTGGGCTAACGAGACTTAAGTCTTAGGTTCGAGTCTTCCTCACCTTCACTAGGGAGTGTGTTGGTAAACAGTATAAGAAGAAAATGTGATCAATTAGTAAGTTTGTCAAAATTCACTTTTAATAAATAAAAAATATTTATTTATTTATTTTTTTGGTAGAAAGGGAAATGCGTTAAACTAAATAGCAGTTACAGAATGTTCATAAACCATCCCAGCGGAGTCCAGACTGAGTAAAAAGGCGACATCCGCCGGGGGTTCTAAGAAAACAACAAAATCTTGTGGGAGTAAGGCCCCCCTCCTAGCAAGCGCGTTGGTATATTTATTTGCCTCGCGATAACAACATTGAATTTGAACCATAGGAATTTCTCTCAGACCTGACTTATAGTCACTCACTAAGGCATCTATGCTATTTTGATTACAATCTTCCTTTTGCATCAATTCCACGATAAGCTTTGCATCAAGCTCAAGAATCACAGCAAGGAGTTTAAGTGTCCAAAACTCCGTAGCAACACTAGTTGTATGCCCAACAGCCCTCGCGAAACCTCTAATCCATTCCCCTTTGTCGTTTTTGATAAAAAAAAATATTGAATTGTATAATATTAGTTAACATTACACTATATATATATATATATATATATATAAATATATAATTGGGATGCGAAATATTTTTATTATCATTGTTTTAGTAAATTTTAAACAAGCATGCGTGCATATAATGATATAAACACACTCGTATTTGTTGCTATTTATATACTTGAGATGCGAAAATGTTTGCTTTAAATTTTGATATGCGTATTGATTTAGAAAAATAGGTCATGATGTTAACTTTAAAAATATCTATTTTAGGACAACTGAGTTCCATATCTTTCTAAAAAAAAAAAAGAGAAATGAGTTCCATAATTAGTGTAAATATAATTTTATAGCTTCATAAATATAGTTAGTGAAATAAAACATGAGCTTGAAAAATGATATGTCCACAACATTTTCATAACAAATCTTATGTGACAAGTTGTTACTTGCTGTTACTAGTGAGTTAAAAAGTAATTTCAGTGTTGGATTTAAATTAAAAACTTGTCAACAAGGATTTGTTGTGAAAATATTGTGGACGTAGTACTCCTCGATATTTTATTCCAATTTTAGAACCAAATATAAAAATATGAATATTTATTCTATTACAACATCTCCATCTCCTATTGAAAAATGCTAGAGATATAAATTATATTACAATATTTTTAACAAATTGCTGATGTAGTGAGTGGTTATTAGTAAGTGAAATAGTGGTATTAGTGGTGAGCTCAGAGTAAAACCTGACCACATTAACAGTTTGTAAAAATGTTATAAACTAGTTTGTGACTGTAACATTACTAATTTATTTTCAATGAGAAGTGCTACTTCAACAACGCATTCACAATAATTTTAAAACAAATCATAAATGATAATTTGTTATTGATTCTAACTTGAATCCACAACATCAGTAATAAAATTTTTATTCCTAATATAATCTTCATTTAATGTATCAAACATGTTTTTGTTAAATGAAACCTTGCATAAAACTTTATCTTTTAAGCAAACTTAAACAATTCTCAATTAACATAACCTTTTTTCAAAATTTATTGAAATCATAACTTTTTCAACAATTTATTAAAACTATAAGTTATAAGTGGTGGATAATTAAGTCCCGTTTGTTATTATTGTTTACACAATAGTTTTCAATGTTTAAACTTTAAATAACATTAAATATATTTTCACACATTTTTTTACTTACACATATTTTTAAAATAATACAAACAATATTATTATAGCAATATTATCAAACAGGCCTTATGCATCACTACTTCCATTAAAGTGAAAAAAAGTTATGCGACTTTAATCAAGTTTAAAAGAACAACTGTACCAGATCATAAAACAGATTCTCTCCTTTTATTACATTTACACACAGCACAAGTTAATTTTGCACCGTTGCTTCCAGTGGTACACAAAGTGCTCAGATTATCTTCCTCCTTCCGTTTCTTTTTGTTCTTCCTTATCACATAATATATATTTTTTTTTTCCGTGGTGCTTTTCTCTACTGTTATTCTCTGTTGGCTAGTCCAATCACGCATCAAAATGCCATATCATATCACTGATAAATAATGTCCCTTTCGTTGATTTAAATTCTCAAGAATAAGACAGCACCTGTCATCTCAGCCTCCTAATCTTGATATGTGGCATTTCTTGGTTTGCTAAAGCCACGTGGATACTCACCAATTTTCATTCCAATCTAATCCAAACTGTGGTGTTTTTGTTAAATTATTTTCTTATCTTTGAAAAAATAAACTAATTAATCTTTTTTTCTATCTTATTATAGACGTTTGGACCATCATACATAATTACTTTACTTTCATAATGTTAATATTGACTACCATCGACAAAATAATAGTAATATTGACCCCTGCTTTTTTAGCAGCATTGCATCTAACTGTAGTTTCTATTCAATGTAATCAAGTATTTGAAAGTATTAATTAATTAGTTTTATTTTACTTAAAATTTTTAGTTTTCTTTAGAGTGGCTGAGATGTCTGAATGTACAAGTTTTTCATTTGAAATAATTTAACAAACAAATATGAACACAGCCTATATGCATAATAATGATTAATGAGCACCTTAACTCAAGTGGTATTCCCAACTTTTCCCATAGAAGAGAGTTTGGTTGGATTATGAGGACTTGGCACTTTCTCACTAACCAAAAAAACTATTTTTTACATATTTTAAAGTACTAACTATACCATGAATTACTAATTGGTGTGCCTATGCATAGATATATCACATTAGTCATATTTTTTTAAAAAAAATTGTATTTGATTTTGTATCTATTTTTTGGATTAATTTGACTGTCTCTATGGAAAATGCAGTAAGAGCATAGATATATCAAATTAGTCATATTTGAAAGATTTTGTATATGATATTGAATTTATCTTCTGGATTTGACAAGCTCAATGGAAAATGTAGTCAGGGCATTATTAAAGTCAAAATATTTTTTTCCAACATGTTAAAGTGGTACATCAATTTCACATAAATTCTTTTTTTTTTTTTTTAAATATAATTTTTATAAGTGGGAATAAGAGATTTTAACATTAGTTTTTTTCATAAATAAGGAGAGGTAATACCATTAACTACAAAACTTTTGACTACATAATCTCATAAATGATATTTTTATGATGCACCAAAAGGCAAGATAATGTTATTGATGTCTTTTTTTTTAGAAATAATTACAACATGCTGCTAACTCCATAACTCGAATCCTTTCTCCCTTAAACCCCCGAACACTTTGTACGTGGGGAGGTGCCAATTTAGCTACAAGGCCTTTGGCAATGTTATTGATGTCTTAGCCAAAAGAACTAGGTTGTTGTTTCCTTTATTAGTTTAGATGAAGTCTATTCCCTAAGATATTTTAATATTGTTGTTTCTGATTTTGTAGTAGCTGAATAAAACCATGTTGATTTGGTGGCATTTGGATTAGGATAAAAAGCCAATGTTGATTTGGTGGCATTTGGATTAGGATAAAAAGCGAACGTCTGCGTCTGGCATTTCCTCCTTCTTCTTCTTCTTCTCTTTTTTTTTTTTTTTTTTTTTTTTTTTTTTTTTTTTGTGATGCACGCGGATTACACTATTCAAGAGACATTATGCACTGTTCCCAGGACCTACAACCACTTTATTCAGGAAAAAAAAAAATTAAAATGGGTCCCACAGCACTATTCACACATTTATAAAATTATTTTAATACAGTATTTTCAGTTTTTAGTTTTCAGCAAAATAAGCGGTATCCAAACGGACCCTTAATCCTATGGAATATATATATATATATATATATATATATATATATATGTACCGATAAAAATATGTGTATGATTGTGATCAAAGTTGTGAAATATTATTTTATACTAAATTTTTTGACAAATAAAATCATGAGTGTTTCTATAGATTTATTGATACATCAAATCCAAAGGTTAACTCAATTGATAAGAGAACTCAATTGATGAAGTCTCTTATCATTAAATAAAAGCAATAATCATGAAGCGGAATCTATAAATTAAATTAACTATATTGTATCTATTAAAAGAATTTAAAAAAAAAAAAAAAAAAACCCCAAAGGTTATGGTCTTTTCTTCCCTCTTATTTTTTTTATTTTTTATTTTGACTTGCATTTGTATTTTTTAATTCATACAAGTCAAAATGGTAGTCGAAATAAATCTTATTTCATACCGATGATAAAAACAATTATGATTAGAGTTCACGCAATAAATTGAATTTTTATTATATGTATTTTAAAAAATTAGTACAAACTATGAGGTTTGAAATAGAAAAGGAACAAAAAAATAAGGATGAAACTTTTTATTCTATTTTATGAATTTATCTATATTTATCTCTCTCTCTCTCTAAAAAAAAAATACTAATTATTAATTTATTTTGGTAGCGCAGCGCTCCTCTCCTCTCTGAGCTCTCCACTGTAAACTCTCCACTCTCTCTCCCCCCTCTCTCTCTCTCTCTCCCCCCTCCCATTTCCATAAAACCCTCTGGCAATTGCGATATCAATCCAAACCCCAAAACTTTCGACGACAATTTAAAAAAATTTCGAAGAAAACCTTCATATTTCCCCTCATAAGCCCATACCAATTTTCCCGCCACCCATCCAAAAAAACCCAAAATCCCCCAAACGAATGGACCCTCGCCGAGCCTCACGCACTGTCAGCGACCCTAAGATCCGCCAAGTCGGATTCTTCGCTCCACCACCTGACCGCTCCTTCTCCGGCCCACCCGACCCGATCTCCACCTCCACCTCCACCCCAAACCCCGCCACCACCACCACCACTGCCGCCGCCGCCAACACCTCCTCTCCTCCTCCAATCTCCGACCTCTCTCCCTCCGGCAACTCCCTCTCTCCGGTGATGATCCCTCCGCCGCGTCACTCCTCCGACACCACTCACCGTCCGGTTCCCTTCCCTCCGGTTTCCCCTCTCCGCCGTGACACTCTCTCCCTCACCGTCGGAAGCTACAACAACAACAACAACAACAACATCATTATCTCGTCCTCTCCCACGGCGTCGTTTTACGATGAGTCGAAGGGCATTACTGTCAAGGCCAGTAGCGTCCCCGCCAGTGGCTTGACCACCGTCTCCGTCGTCAAAACCTTGCCTCCTGGTTTCACTGGTATTTCCAAAATTCGCTTCCCAAATTAACCTTAATATATTTTTTTCTTTACTATTGGAACCAAAACAAAAAGAAAAGATTAATTAAAAAAAAAAATGGTATCTTTGGTTTTGATTATTGGGTATAATGGTCAAGTTTGTTTTCACATTTGGTGACTTATTTTGAATGACGTGACATTAGGTACAAATTAATTTTTTTTGAGACCTTTAAAGGTTGTATTATCCACCGCACAAAGCTTTTACTTTTGTAAGAGATGCAATTGGTAAGCAGATTTACCCCAAATTTACCAAAACCCGGAACTCGGGACCTGTTGCTGTTGCTTTTGATGGATTGTAAAATGTAAATTGTAGATACATATGGCCATGTTAGTTGAAAGTTTCTTGAGCTTGAGTTTTAGAGATCCAATCTTGATCCATGGAAGTTATTTCTTTGACATACTACATAATTGTTGTTATTATTGATCGAGATTGGATAATGATGCCATTCTAGCAATTTATGGAATACCAAGGAAAAGATTTTCAATGGTTAAATGGGATACCTTGTGTAATTTATTGGTATAACTATAGTTATAGTCAAGTTGTCCTCTATAACAATGAGTTAGGCAGTGTGTGAATAGATTGTGCCACGGCAATGAATTTTGAACTTGTAACCCCATTCCTTATTTTATCTCATAAAGTAGAAATTTGTAGGATACAAATTCAATTCTTTACGGGGTTTACTTCATACAGGCGTAGTGTGTTGCTCAACCGTATCTTTTGTAGTGTCAAATTTACAAGCGTGAGAAGTGGGGTGGGTCTTTGGTAAGTCAGAACTACAACGATGATTTGTTGAGTTGAGTGGAGTTTGTTTGAATCCAGATATAATTGAATGCTCGTAATATCTTGATATCAGTGGCCACAGAGGGGTTCCTCTATCATATATAAGAAAAGGAACTCTCTACTATTTATGATTCTTGCTTTGGAAGGTTACATTGCCAGTATTGACCATTGATGCATTTATTGACCCAGAAACAATTGTAGAAAAAGTAGGAGGATCAGTTGAAATGCAAAATGACCTACCTGCAAACTCGAAGCCACTGAAGGAGAGAACTTCGAAAGCTGAAAGGCGTGCCCTTCAAGAGGCACAGCGAGCTGCAAAAGCTGCTGCAAAAGGTGCATGTCTTTCTTTTGCTAATGGTTTATCATGCTAGAACCTATTTGGGTGAATGTGCAATATGGTGTCATCATCTTCATTGTTTGTTATGGAATGTGTTTTCCACACCTGCAGGCCTTTGTCTTTTTCCTTTCTATTTTGACAATGTAGTATGCCTTAAAAGAACAATCTGTGATATTTTTACTTTTTTTTATTAGTTTGTTTTGTGGAACATTACGTTGTATCCTTAAGTGCCACTTTGTAATGATTCTTTTCTTCATTACTATGTCTATCAGCTGAAGGAAGTAAATTACCTGCTATTACTTCTGGGGCAGTGGCTTCAGCAAATGCGAAACCAACTAAAGCCACAAAGCCTCCTTCACAAAAGAATGACAATGCTACAGTTGCATCTTCTGAGAAGAAGGGAGGTGACCGACCACCAGAGAAAGATAGAAAGAAAGATGCTCCTCATCCACGTATGCAATATGATGATAAAAGCCGAGTTGAAAAGGCAAAAAGGCGTGCAGTGGTAAAACAAACTGAAGCTAGGAACAGAGTTGAATTGTTTAGGCATTTGCCTCAATATGAACATGGAACTCAGCTTCCTGATCTCGAGTCAAAGTTTTTCCAACTTGATCCGGTGCATCCTGTTGTTTACAAGGTACCGATATGAACTTGTTACCTTGCACCTTTGATTGAGTTATTTGCTTGGAAGTAACAACTACATACATATATGAGCTGAGGAGATTAATGTTTTGAAAACCATGTCAACTCAACTAAATGTTTAGTACTGGCTACTCTATTTGTTCCACTATTGCATTCTACCTTGGAGTGGTCTGATCTAGATGACAGTGTGAATGAGATGGTGTATAGCAGTTTGGTACTTTGGTTTAAGATATTCTCTGTGAAAGAGATTACTATACTGTTGCCTAATTATGATTTTTTAATGTTTATGTCAGGTTGGATTACAGTATATATCAGGGGATATATCTGGTGGCAATGCTCGTTGCATCGCAATGCTTCAAGCATTTCAAGAGGCTATCAAAGACTACTCAACACCAGATGAAAAAACACTGACTAGAGACTTAACTGCAAAAATAAATAGTTATGTTTCATTTCTTAATGAGTGCAGGCCTCTTTCAATCAGCATGGGTAATGCAATTAGGTTTCTAAAGAATCGAGTTGCTAAGTTACCTTTGACTCTTTCTGAGTCAGAAGCAAAAGTATTTCTTCAGTCAGATATTGAGCAATTCATAAATGAGAAGATCATACTTGCAGACAAGGTGATAGTCAAGCATGCTGTTACAAAAATAAGGGATGGCGATGTTCTTCTTACGTATGGGTCATCTTCTGCTGTTGAAATGATTCTATTACATGCCCATGAGCTTGGCAAACAGTTCCGTGTTGTAATAGTGGACTCTCGCCCAAAGCTTGAGGGGCAACTTTTACTTCGTAGGTTGGTGGGAAAGGGCCTTAGCTGTACTTACGCTAATATAAATGCTGTTTCTTATATCATGCATGAAGTTACTAGAGTTTTTCTGGGAGCTTCATCAGTATTATCTAATGGAACAGTTTATTCAAGAGTTGGAACTGCATGTGTTGCTATGGTTGCCCATGAATTTCGAGTACCAGTCTTAGTATGTTGTGAGGCATATAAATTTCATGAAAGGGTACAACTTGATTCAATATGCTCGAATGAGCTTGGTATGCATCTCTACGGTTTTAGATTTGTAAAGTGCTTACAATTTATGATTGTCCTTGTGCTCTCTGGCCATTTATGGATCAAGTATCTGTTTCATCTCTTGCAGGTGATCCAGATGCCATTTCGAAGGTTCCTGGTAGAGAGGACATTAACTATTTGGATGGTTGCACTAATAGTGAAAATCTGCAACTTCTGAATCTGATGTAAGTTTTGATGATTTAGGTGATAGGCAGCCCAAGTGAGATTTTTCTAACTGACCTTGAAGTTCTTATTTGGATTGTTATTGGCAGTTATGATGCAACACCTTCAGATTATGTTTCAATGATAGTCACAGATTATGGCATGGTAAGTTATTTTATGAAGTCAAAGTCTATTAGCTTAATTTAGGGATGGAGTTTTGATGCAATTATTAAATGGGTTGTGTTTATGTCAATTCATATACCCGTAACTTGACACATCAATATGAACACAAACACGGCATGCCAACACAAATTGACACCCCTAGAGCCTTATGTTATGTTTGGATGTTGGGGGAAGGAGGAGGAGTAGAGTAGAGGGAGGGAGAGTAATTTAATTATCTTTTTGGATGTTTTTTAAGGAAGAAGGGGGAGGGGTTTGGAGGGGTTTGAACTACTTCCAACCCTTCATTTTTAATTCCCCAAAATTGGAGAGATTTGGAGGGAGAATGGAGCATAAAAATACTTGACCAAATGAATTATCAAATTTACTCTTACCATATTAACAAAATTACAAATGAAAAGACTAACCCCTCCCCCTTACTTAATTTTAAAAACATCCAAAAAAGGTGGAGGATAACTATTTCCCTCTACTCTCCTCTCCACTACTCTCCTTCCCTCTACTCCTCTCTACTCTCCTCTCTCTCAAAACTTCTAAACATAGCATTAATTGTTATAACAGAAATGTAAAATTTCATACATTCTATGTGGGCCTAACTTTATTTCAATTACTTTTGACAAACTTAATTGTGCATATGCTTTGAGAGGAAGTGCTGCATTTTTAAGACATGCCCTTTGCTTAACCTCACTAGTAGGTCATATATGTTCATACATACATTTAATTTATATTCTTATGAATCTAATTAATATATGTGCTTTCGTGCTTCTGTTAGGTCCCACCCACCAGTGTGCCTGTCATTGTGCGAGAATATTGTAGAGATCAAGTATGGATATAGATTGGGTAATGGCTTGGATGGCTTCTCCAAAATTTTGTTTGCTGAGCGACCAATAAACAATAAGTTGGTTTCTTCCATCTCTCTCTCTCTCTCTCTCTCTCTCTCTCTCTTTCCAATTTTTTTTGGGGAATAATGTTTTGTATGCCTCATCAAATTTCGGCCTTTCTTTTTTTTTTTTTTTGGACCTTTTTAACCTGACTCAGTGAAGAGTGCAGTTTCTTTGCCTCTCCGAGCAGATTTTTAGTGTTGTGGTCTCGCTTGTTGTAACATTTTTTTTTTTATTAAATTTATTTTGTTTTTACCTTTTTATTTTCCTTTTTGGGTATGTGGAACTCAGACAATGCTAGGTGACAATTTTGTTGCTAGATTTTCACATGCTTTAAATGAGTTGTAATTCAATTGCTTTCTTGGATATCATAATTTTATAAGTAAGGTTAGCAGTCATTCGGTGCCTACATATTCTGTTATGTTGACACGCACCAGTTTCAGTCAACGTTAAGTTGGGAAATTGTAATTGGAGGACACGCACACGGTGGACAAATACATCTCGATCCGATTTTATATTGTCACAGCAGACACCATGGATGCTGAACTGCCGTGCTCATCTTTCCATTTATATAAATTAGAACACAATAAAGCGACCTATTGCCTTGTTCTAAGTTTTTGACTATGGAAAATTCAATAGTTACAACATACGAGAAGAGGATTTTTTTTTTTTTTTTTTTTTTGAAACCTACAAGAAAAGGATTTGAATTTAAGATGCCTCTAGTGAAAACATTAAAAAGTACCAACTGAACGGCAATGCTCTTGGCTTAACTAGTGAAATGTTGGTTATATACTGGAGGATGCACAAGCTGCAATTGGTGAAAGGACCATGGATCTCCTTATGTACCACACTACAAATGTTGACATTGTGTAGAACATTCATGGCTTGATGTAGTGGATTCACCCATCTTTCCTGTTGTTACCATCTATCAAAATCATTGATCTATAAACTAATGTTGCTATAATGCAATACAATAGCAGAGGGTAAGAACTAAGAACAATTTAAAATTAATTGGGTGTGCGATTAAATGAGTAACTTACCAATTAAAAGCCTTTTTATTTTTTTTTAATTATAAATAATTTACTTATCAATTAAAAACCCTATTGCTGTAATAAATGATGGCATCTTGTTTTCCTCACAATGAAAGAAATACAAGATTTCAAATAGGAGCTGCCGCCCAACATTAACCAAGAGCACGACAATCTTAGATATTGGTAGGTTCATTTGGGCAATTATATTGGAACTTTGCGTATTTTTGCCTGTTTAAGTTTATGGTGTTTGAGTCATGTTGATTTTTAAGTTGTGAATCTTCTCTCTCAACTATCAACTTCAAGAATAATTATTCAATATTTCGAGACTATTATTTACTCATCTCACATAATAAAGGGCTCTACCAACTAAATTCATAGTAAGACCTATTTATATGAGAAGAAACAGCATTACTTGTAGGGTATTGATTAATTTTTCATTACGAGGTTTTGGTTACACTTAATATAACCTCTTTCTTTTTTCTTTTTTTTTTACTAAAGGATTTATCATGAAAAAAAATACACATGATCAACATCATAGTGCAATAGTCATATAGCTGATTTCATTTATACTAAATTTCTATCAATTAGTCCACCCCCTCTAGCAAATAGGTATGTGTAGATGTTAGGTGATATATTACTAATTTTCCCAAAAGTTTAATATATTAGAAAATTGTGAATTTAAAGTTTAATTATAATTCTAATGCTCCTTCTAACATGCAGGCCCAGACTTCCTTTTAATGTGGGGCCCAACACATTATATTTTTAACATTTTAAATGGATGGTAGAGAAAAAAAAGATAGGGATCATATTCAAAGTCTTTTACTCAAATATTATGATAAATTATCAATTTTTTAAAAATTTAAATTATTAGAAATTATGAATTTAATCATTTAATCATAAAGGTCTACCAAATGAAGATAGCCTATTTATACTAGGCTGGAAGCCAATTAATGAGGTTGGTCGATTAGAAGTACTCCAACGATCAAGTTAGTGATGGAAAAAAATCATATGTAAACTAAAGGAAATGACACTGTTATTATATCGTGTTCACAAAATAATGGGCTTGTGTGATTCCCCCCTCCAACAAAGCCCAAAATTAGGCTAAGACACTAAAGTGATGCCAACATTTTATAGAAAAACCACAATCTAATGGTATATCATCATTCACGTCCACATTCTCCTACGATAAGTTTAATTCAAAACTGGGCACAACTTTCCCATATTGGCACATTTGGTCCTAGAAGGCCTGATGATGAGCCTAAACCCAAAAAGAAGGACCCATTATTTTAATGAAAAGACTCCTATGTTGAGCGACCAGACTATGAAAGACAGTTTGGAAGACCATAAAACATAAGCCATTGCTCCCAAGCTCATCAATATATATATATATATATATATATATATATATATATATATATATATATATATATATAAGCAGTCACTTTATATTTATAAAAGCAGTCTCCTCTTGCTGCAGCTGTAATCTCATTTCTTGGTTTTGTCGGGTAAGCTCTTCCACACTGGCTATGAGTGTTTGGATTTGCAGAGCTAACGTTGCAGAATCCTGGAGAGTGTTGGGCTCCATCTGGACTTGTAAGTTGAATGGAACTACATTCTCGAACCTAGATACGAAAATATCGTTCTCAAAGACCGCACCAAACTGACGAAGCAAAAATCGTCAATCAAGTAGACTCGTCCAGATGAGCCGGCCACCTCATCCTTGTACCTGAAAATGTTGCACAAAGTTCTCTTTAGGTGGTCACCGGTGTGGTGCCTGCCAGAGAGTATCTGATGATAAAGTCAGCGTATGGAAGCCTCAAGAAAGTATCAGAGATCAAAGCTATGGAGTATTTTTGTATTTGGGATTGTATGTACCTTGTTTTGGTTTTGATGAGTGTTTATATATGTTTTCACAGCATTTAGCCATTATGGCTTTTATTGTGGCTTTAATGCCTCTTTTTGGTAACACCTTTAGGCTCAGTAATGTAGGCTTTGATGGGCCTCTAACGGTCTATACAGCTGGTATTGTAACCGTTCGAGGTATTGTATACCACATTAAATGACTTGTCTCCATTCATTAGTGATGTGGAGTGGTGGACGGAGATGTCTAATAAGTTCGTCTGAGCCAAAGGGTTCATCGATCCCATCAAGTACAGTAAAATTGGTAACATATAAGGTGGACGACCTTGTGTCACCAGCAAGTCATCAAAGAAACATAACTAATAATCATAAACAAGCAACTATCATTCTCTCCAAAAAAAAAAAAAAAAAAACAAAAAACAAGAAAAAAGTAACGATCATTCAAGTTGATAATGGACGACTTGACAAAGAATTAAATGGCAGCAATGAATGACGAGTAACATACACTTACCAACGAACGACTAGCCATTGGCCCTCATAAATGCCATCATGAAAATGACAGGCACTTCATTCCATAAAGACATGAAATTCAACACCCTAAATAAGAAGAGTATAAAACAAACCCAACACTAGAAGGAAATGTAGGCAACATATGCAATAAGAAATATTTCACAACTCTTATCACTAATGATATTTTGGGGAATTATACATTTTCTAACATAAGCAACAAAGGCTCCTCTATTGGGGGCACACTCTGATGGTCTATTAGATCAGGTTTTTTTTTTTTGGTAGATCCTAAAAGACCGTTAAAACTCCAGATTTGAACAAATGACCCAACTGACTATTTTTGGAATCATCAAGTAGCATCTTGACTTCTTAGTAATAACCTTACTTCATCTTCATATCTTCTACTTGAGTAACGAGTGGCTTCAATTCTTCTATGTAATTGAAAAGTGACATTTATTGTCACATATGTAACATAAGTAGGGAGGTAGTTTTTTCCTACCCATTTATCACTCATCAAGATAATGAATTAGGTTCATCTCAAAAAAGGGAAAAAAGAAAAAAAAAAAAGAGATAATGAGTTAGGCTAAAACTACTCCCCACATGATGTAATTGCCAAATTACAAGTGGCGTATTTATCAAACCAACATATGAAATAGTTGCAAACTTACATGTATAGTCATTTATAAGATTACTATTTGACTCTATGCCAATTATAACTATTAATGCTCCTCTTGATCAAGAAATTACTATCTTGATTTTTAGTCTTGTTATTATTATTGAGCCACTGAAATCGAAGCTGGAGTGGTCTCAATTGTTTTTTCAAAACCACATTTGGTCTCAATCTTGAGACCACATTTTGATCTTGACATGAAGGCCAATTGGATATTATTGTTATAATACAAAATAAATAAATAAATAAATAAACATAGTTTTTAAAATCGGACTAGTTGTTTTGAATGGATTAACTGGAAACAGGCTTGAAAGTCGATTTTTAAATCCTAAATATCCGAATTTTCAAAGAGAAACTTTAATGATCATAAATAATGGAATTCATGGTATATTATTCATTCATGTCCACAAAAATGCTATTGCAATTATGTAATTACTATTGATGACTTGATTCATTTTGATAATATATTAAGATAGCTACAACAAAATACAAAGGAAAATAGATTACTTCACCAAAAAAAGAGAGGAAAATAGATTACTTATCTTGTTGGGATTGCATATGTAAACTTATCCTAACTCTTGTCTTTTTTTTTTTTGGTGGAAAAAAGTTAGAATTATTTCTCTATAACATAAATTTCTTGATTCATCAACTGCCGCATTGAAATTTCAACAAAGGGCTTGGGCAATTGTGACCTTTGAACAGAAAGCTCCTGTGATACTTGTTTCATTGTGGGGCGGGATTTGGGATTGGAACGTAGGCCTGCTAATGCCAGCGTTACAAGTAGAACCACACTCTGAGCAATTGTTTGGTTGATATGAGGTGAGAGGCGAGGGTCTAAGACATCTTTCAGCATGATATGTTGAGTGGATGATGCTGCCAATGAGGAAATAAGCTCTCCTGGATGCCTTCCCATTATTGTTTCTAGCACCACTACACTGAAGCTATAGACATCGCATTTTTCATTCACAACCATGGTGTAAGCAAGTTCTAAAACAAAACAAAAAAAAAGTGTGAGCAAAACAATACTACTCAGAAGGTGTAACCTATTAGCAATATTCTACTATTGTATGACAGTTAGTCAGCAACTTGGGAACATATCAACAATTTGATCATTCTAGTAAATATGTGAGCATATGATCAATACTTAATCTCATGATTCTTTTGATAGAGTGTGTGTTTGTATATGTAAAAAAAAAAATATTCACCTGGGGCAATATATCCGTAGGTGCCAACAAGTGTGGTTAAATTGGAGGAATTAGGATTTAAGGGTCTAGCTATGCCAAAATCTGCAACAAATGCCTCAAATTCCAAGTTTAGTAAAATGTTGCTGGTAGTCAAGTCTCGATGGACAATTGTTGGAATGCAATCATGATGCAAGTAAGATAAAGCATTTGCTATGCCTTTAATGATGTTCACACGTTTCTTCCAATTCAATTCCTTGGCTTCAACGTCATTGCTTAGGACATACAATAAGCTTCCTCTTTCAATGTACTCATAAATCAAAAACATGCATCGTTTATGTAGGCAGAATCCATAAAGCTTCACGATGTTACGATGACGAACTTCAGACAAGACTTTGGCTTCATTCCTAAAACTCTTATCAAAAGCTGGCTCTTCAGATTCTAAACGGTGAAGTTTTTTAAGGGCAATCACCCTTCCACTAGGTAAGGTTGCTTTGTAAACACTGCCATAACCACCAGTTCCAATGCAGTATCTAATATCAAAATCCTCTGTTGCTGTAATGATGTCTTTAAATGCAATATTTCCATCATAGTTCCATATTGAGAATAAATCTCCATTCTTCATTGCTTTAGACTCATGTTCAGTGTTCCTAATTATCTTATGACGAGAGAGGAACACAATTCCTAGTAAGAAAAAGCCAAGTGTAACGATAATGAGAACAATGATCTTAGTGCTATTTTTGAGTTTCTTAATCCTTGTGGAGCCAATAATGTTTGGGGGAGATTGAACACAAGGACGTAAGCCTGAGATTTTATCACTGCATAAACCCTTGTTGCCCATAACTGACTCAATGGTAAAACATTTCAAATAGTTATCTGGGATTTGACCTTCCAAAGAGTTGTGAGACACATTCATTTGGCATAGGGAAACAAGAATACTTCTAGGAATGGTACCAGTGAGATTATTAAAGCTGAGATCTAAGCGGTGAAAGGATGTTGAGTAGTTCCCAAGTTCAGGAGGTATATTTCCACTAAGCAAGTTATGACTAAGGTCGACAAAAGCTGACCTATACGGGTATATAACTTGAAAAGGGAGGCTTCCATTTAATTGGTTGTAGCTCAAAACCAATTGCTCCAAAGAATAGCAGTAGACAAGTTGCATTGGGATGGATCCACTTAGATTATTGTGGGAGAGGTCGAGAACAAAAAGACTAGAGAAGTTTTGTACTTCTTGTGGTATCTCGCCAAAAAGAATGTTAAAGGAAAGATTAAGATATTGCAATGGGGTTAACTGAGTAAGCTCCTTTGGAATGATTCCAGATATGTAGTTACTTGATAGATCCAAAAATTCTAGTTTTGTCAAATTCCTTATTTCTAAGGGAATTGAACCATTTATTTGATTTGAATGAATGTCCAGATGGCTTAAACTAGCTAAATGACCAAAGAATGGAGGAATTGTACCAATGAGATTGTTAAGACCAAGATCCAAAAAGACCAACTTTGTCAAGTTCCATATTTCTAAGGGGATTGAACCATTTATTTGATTTGAATGAATGTCCAGATGGCTTAAACTAGCTAAATGACCAAAGAATGGAGGAATTGTACCAATGAGATTGTTAAGACCAAGATCCAAAAAGACCAACTTTGTCAAGTTCCATATTTCTAAGGGGATTGAACCAGTAAGGCTACTATTATGGAGGTCCAAGTGCCTCAATTCTCTCATTTCTCCTATTTCTAGGGGAATGGAGCCATTGATTTGGTTGGAAGCAAGAGAGAGAAGGGTCAAGTTTGTCAAACAAACCAAAGTACGAGGGAGTGGACCAATGAGCAAGTTATGAGAAAGGTTTAGAGAAACCACATTTTTTAGGTTTCCAATTTTTGAAGAAATAGGACCAAAAAGATTGTTTGTACCAAAATGCAGAACCATCAAATTCTTCAGATTATATATTTCAGAAGGGATGGTACCGTTGATTTGATTTGAATATAAATCAAGATGAGTGAGACTAGTCAAAAGACCAAGAGTTGAAGGGATTTTACCATTGAAATAATTTCCACCCAGGTATAATTCAACAAGGCTTCTCAGGTTTCCCAATTGTAAGGGAATTGGACCGCTCATATGATTGAAAGAAATATCAAGCTTCTCTAATTGAGTGAGTTTTGCGAGTGAGAGAGGTAGTTTACCTGAAAGACTATTCCCAGATAAGTTAAGGTGAGTGAGTTTAGAAACACTACCAATCTCTGGTGGGATGCTCCCGATTAGCCCCATTCCTGCTAGCTTGAATCGGACCAAATTTGGGAATGAAGAGAAGTTGAAATTGCGTAACTGGTCAATCTCATACGAAAACGTATCGTATGAAGAGATGTTGATCTCTATCACGCTTCCACCGTCATTGCAAACGATACCGTCCCACTCGCAAGGACTTGAGGTGCTTTCTTCATACCGCCACCACCTCCGAGTGTGGTTCAGAGCCTCTGCCTCTTGGTGTAGTGACGATGATTGAGATTTTGCAACCGTAGAAGTATTTGCGCCACCCACATGGGTTATGACAGTAGTCGTCCAAACTAATATCACAAGGGAAATGGAAACAGAGGATGGCATGATTGTTTAGTGGATAACTGATAGATGATGATTGTTTTAGTTCAATACAATTTTACTAAGCAAAATTAATTGATTATTCCGATTGCAAATATTAGTTCATTTTAGACTTTATACAATTGTGGCATGGAGCGGTCTTCTAACTCCACTCTCCTGATGCATGTGGGACCCATGAGAGCTTGGCAAAAATGCGAGTCATTTATAATTGCCGCGTGGAATCTTTTTATTTGCAAAGAAAATGCCAGGCATTTCTTTGATATTTCAAAACTCAGCAAAGCCGCGTGAATTGAATGCTTATTTTTGTCCTATTATTAGTTTTTTTTTTTTGGGCTGAATGTCCTATCCTCATTAAATTGTTAAAATTAAAAGTAATTTTGAGTCCTCTAATTATTAAGTAAAGTTCAATTTGGTGATCATACTATTAACTATTAAGTGTGTTAATTTAGAACCTCATCGTCAATATCATTTTTGGTTCTCCTTTATGTTTACATTTTAACAAAATTAACTATATAAATTTATTTGATTTTGAAATTTTATACTTTTCATAATAACCATATAACACATGTCTCATTTTTCACAATAATTAATCTTGTTAAATTTAAACAAAAGGGGGAAATTTAACGACAAAATTGACTTGGTTTCAAAAATTAGGGAGACTAAGTTCATATAACTAATAGTTGATGGGTGATCTTGACACAATTAATAGTTAAAGGACCAAATTAATGATTTAACCTTAAAATTATCTAAGTACATAAATAAAAATCATTAAATTTGGCATAGGGAGTATAAAAATAGGAAGGACAAAGAAGTGGCTATCTCTCAAATTTTTAACCATTAAAAATATTGTACACAATAAATTTGAGTAAAAAATAAAAAATTGACTAAATAGTATGGGCAATTCTTTATCATTGAATTCTTAAGAGTAGAACAATTTTTTTTTTTCCTATAGAATCTTTAGCAAAGGAAGATTCTCTTATTCTTCTCTTCAAATCTGGTTTTGATTTGAAAGTTTTTTATTATAATAATAATAATAATAATAATAATAATAGTAATTATTATTATTATCAGGATTTGAAAGTTTCAAGGATATAGGTTAGAGACAAACGCATTAAAAAAAATTTAGGCTTTTGTGTATTGATCGAAGCTCTTCAAAAGTTTGGTGCTTTGATGTTCAAAGGAGTGTACCTATATTTATAGGGCTGTTTAAGGAGTTTGATATGATTTAGTCATTAATTTAATTATTTCAATTGTAAATGTTCAAATAGTTCTACCAAGATTTGCATGGGATGATAATTATCTTAATTTTTTTATTATTTAAGATGAATATCAATTAAGTATAATTTAGTGACATGTAAATTTAAGGTTGGACATTAAACCGTGGGTTCTAGTTAGCTCAACTGGTATAGTCTCTGAAAGTTGAATAAGAGATCTGAGATTCAATCCATGCTTACACCAAAAATTGATTGGTGTCTTGGTTTGATGATAAAGAGTTATCATTAGGAGTGAACTTCATAACTAGGTTGAAACTCTCTAAAATAAAGGTTGGACATTAAATTTAATTGATTAGGCTCTCTTAATAACACATGCATTATCTTCTCAAAGAAAAAAATAAAACACATGCATATCATTGTAATTTAATGATAAAGAGCTATCATTAGGAGTGGATAGCTAGGTTGAAATTCTCTAAAAGAAAAAGTTGAACATTAAATTTAATTGATTAGGCTCTCTTAATAACACATGCATTATCTTCTCAAAGAAAAAATAAAACACATGCATATCATTGTAATTTGATGATAAAAAGCTATCATCAGGAGCGGATAGTTAGGTTGAAACTCTCTAAAAGAAAAAGTTGAACATTAAATTTAATTGATTAGGCTCTCTTAATAACACATGCATTATCTTCTCAAAGAAAAAATAAAACACATGCATCATTGTAATTTGTCCTTTGTACGTGTATTCTAACTTTTAAGTCTATTTCACGTGACATGCAGAATTTGAGTCGCAAGTCTTGTATACAACAAGACTTTACCGGCACGCACAAGTTGAGTTGTAACTTGTAACCAGGGCCTGCTCTAGTATGAAAGCAAGTGAGACGGTCGTCTAAGGCCCCAAGTAGAAAAAGACCCCCAAATTTTGGCCAATACAACAATTTTTTATATTATAAACTTATTTATTAAGCACAAAAAATATTAGCCAATAAATAAAATAACATTCTTTTATCAAATAAAAAACAAGAAAAAAAAAAAGAAAAAAATGCTATGTTCACAACATTTTTCATAACAAATCCTAAATAGAAAGTTGTTACTGGCTGTTATTGGTGGGGAAAAAAGTAATTTCAGTGGTGGGTTTAAATTAGAACCAGTAACAACTTAATATTTAGGATTTGTTGTGAAAATATTGTGAATATAACACTTTTCACAAAAAAAAATAAAAGAAAAGAAAAGCAATATACAAAGAATTTCACAACAGTTGAGCTAGCAAACTTTTACTAGTTTTCATCTAGGTCTACCACTAACATCACATTTTTACTTACCATTACCAATCTGCCACATCAACAACTGTGCAAAGTTTAGTCAATTTTTTTGTGTCTATAATTTTTCTAAAGAAAAAAAGATTTTACATGGTTAATTAATAATTTTGCATCTAAAACAAGATTATAGAATTTAAGTAATATTAATTTTTTTATATAAAAAAAATCATATTTAAATATATGAAAAGTCTCAAGTCAATTTTCGCCTAAGGCCCCTAAATGTATCAAGCCGCCCCTGCTTGTAACAAGTTGAGTTTCTTCATGGTAAACTCAAGTTGTAGGGCTATTCGTTCAATTGACTTGAGTTTACCCTCAAGAAACTCCTTTTTTTTTTTTTAACAAAATAATAATAATAATAACAATCGATAAAGGGTCATGAGTCATGACTCAAGTCACTCAACAAGTCACAAATTTTAATTTCCGTAATTTTTGATCCCTAAAAGTCTATATTTAATCAGTAAATATAATCTCCAAAATATCCAAATGATCTAAATTCCACAAAATTTAAAACTATTTGCAAAAATATTAAATAATTCCTCACAAAAGCAATATTTTAAATTTAAACTTAAAATTCTGACGCATAGGGCACAAGAAACTCCAACAACAACTAGGTGCTTGATATCTCAATAGCTGTCCGCTTGCAATACAACGATCACATTCTAACACCCACTTGTCACTACGAACACGAGCAGCCAATCTAGAAAACGAACAATAGGAATAAGCTAATAATGCATTTTTATAGATTTGTACTTATAATGTAAATTATAAACTTACATGGTAGATACACAAAAGGTAATAAATATTATACATACTAGTAAGTTGTCCGTGCGATGCAAGGATAATTTTGTAATATTTTATGTAGAACAATTTTGAATAATGTTGTACATAAATTATAAAGAAAAAGTAAACTAAATTAGAGTAAAGAAACATATACATTTTGAGATATTAAAAATTGGTTTACTAGCTTCACTACATATTTGTAACCTTCTTAACGTAAGATTATTACTTTTTTAAATCATGAAACCAAAAATAAATGTAAAAGAGTAATGGGACTATGAATTAAACTAATTTGTGTTATGTTCACATATTTCATACTGTGAAATAAAAGTATACCCAACTCTTTGACTATTTTCCACTCATTGATAGTATGACATTAAGACATGGTGTGGGCAAATGTGTATATATGTGTCTTATAGATGATTTAAAATTAAATTATGGTAGAATATGACTTTACATTATGCACCAAATATTCTCTCTACTTATATACCCAAAACAAAAACTAACCAACCAAATTACCTAACCTAAATCATATTTAAGCCCCTAATTTAAAATTAAAAAAAAAATTACCTGTAAGGGTTTCAATGTCTTGATGGTGGTGGGCGGTCAGTATAATGGAGGCGGTGACCCTTAAGATTCCTCTTTCTCTCTCTTTCAAATGTTTTGTTAGTCTCAGGTCTTTTATGTAATATATAATGAAATAGTGCCTTTTATTTAACAATACACAACATTTTTTGTCTCTCTATCTCTCTCTAGAGTCTTATCTTGTTAGTTATTACTATTAGCCCTTACTTAAAATAAAAATAAAAATACTAAAACAGTGGGTATGCCAAAAGACATGAAGAATAGTGAAAGGTGTGGTATAAGCTTAGGCAATTAATGAGATATTAATGAGATAATAGTAAAATAAGATAATCTAAACTTTTGGGTAACAATAAAAAAAAAAAAAATAAATAAATAAAAAACCCTTAATAAAAGAGGTAAAAAAAGACTAAATGCAAAATTAGAGTGCCACTTGGTAGGATCTCATGCACTCTCGCATGAGGTCTCTGAGAGAGAGACATTTTGTAACAACTTTTTTTTCTACAATATTCCTCCAAATTTTTTTTTACTTATTCCTTGAACTGAATAATTATAATGGTTATGTGTGTGCAATTTATAATTGTTGTTTCACTGCATATTTATAGCTTTCTCAAGGTAAGATTAATTTTTCACCCTAAAAAAAAAAAAAGGTAAGATTAATTTTTTTTTAAATCATGAAAAATAAAATAAATGCAAAAGAGTAATAGGACTGTGAAAATCAAATAATTTTTGTTGTATTCACATATTTAATACTATGAAATAAAAATGTGTTCAGCTCCCTCACTGTCTTTCACTCATTGATTAGTGTGACATTAAAATATGGTGTGGGTAAGTGTATATGCACATGTCTTATAGATGATTTAAAACCATGGTAGAATATAGCTTTACATTGCATACCAAATATTCTCTCTACTTATATATCAAAAACAAAAACTATCCAACCAAATTAACCAAACCTAAATCATATTTAATCCCCTAATTAAAAAAGAAAAAAGAAAAAAAAAAAAAAAAAAACCCGTAGGAGTTTCAGCATCTTGATGATGGTGGGAGGCCAATATGACGGAGGCAACGTCCCCTCAGATTTCTCTTTCTCTTTCTTTCAAATGTTTTGTCAGTCTCAGGTCTTTTATAGTGAAACAATGCATTTTGATTTTATAGTGAAATAATGTGTTTTATTTAATAATCCACAACATTTTTATGTCTCTCTATCTCTCTCCAATGCCTTATCTGGTTAGTTATTACTATTAGTTCTTATTTATTATTATTTTTTATTTTTTAAAAATATTAAAATGGTGGGTATGCTAAAAGACATGAAAAAGAAAGAAATGTGTGACGTAAGCTTAGGCAATTAATGAGAGACTAATGAGATAACAGTAAAATAAGTTAATGTAAACTTTTGGGTAACAGTAAAAAAAACTTAATGAAAGAGGTAAAAAAATGCTAAATGCAAAATTAGAACGTCACTTGGCAAGACCTCACGCACTCCCGCATGAGATCTTTGCTTATATATATATATATATATATATTGATGATTATTCCTTTATAACTTCTAATCACTAATCAACATGAGTCTCAAAAAACTTTATGATAGGACTTTATCTTACATACAAAATAAGTATAGATTTAAAATTTAAAAAAAAAAAAAAAAAAAAAAAAAAAAAAGATATTGCTACTGTGTTCATCCTTATAAGAATTTAAGCATAGATTAAATTTTCATTATTTTTGACAATTTTTCTTTGATTCCTTTATAATTTATATATTGTGTTGGTTTAAATGAATTTTTTCTCAAGCTTTCAGAGGATAGACTTTAGATAAGATGTTCAACTTTTATACACCAAGCATTGACTATAAGTCTAGTACATGGAACAAATAGAGATAAGAAATTAAGAAAATTGGTCCATTTTGGTCGGCCTTAGCTTGATTTGTCTAGACATCAATTTTCTCTCTGGCCAAAAGTCCTACTTATTTTAGGTGGAAGTTTCCTTGATTATTACTTGCATACAAAATTCCAAGATTATTAAATTGGAATAGGTCCCTTACTAACCTAACCAATTGGAATAGATAAGTCTTGTACATGGAACAAATAGAGATAAGAAATTAAGAATATGGTCCATTTTGGTCGGCCTTAGCTTGATTTGTCTAGACATCAATTTTCTCTCTTGCCAAAAGTCCTACTTATTTTAGGTGGAAGTTTCCTTGATTATTACTTGTATACAAAATTCCAAGATTATTAAATTGGAATAGGTCCCTCACTAACCTAACCAATTGGAATAGGATGCAATTTCTTCCCATCCACACTAAACGTTGTGTACACTCCAAATTTTTTTCTGCATCTCATAATGATAAGTTGTTGATAGGTGTCATCCAAGCCCAACATGATTGAGAGTTGTAATTGAGACTATGACCTAGAAGTTTTACTATTCAATACTTTGTGAGAAAAACTAAACACTCATTTGATGTAACTCGAGACTATGGAATTTGACATTGTATACACTGGAGTTTGTTCTTGATGTTGTGAAATTGTTGTAGGTACTAAAAACTCTAGTTTGATTAGTTGGCAAGTCATGTTCTTTAATCGTGAAAAGTCTACAATGGAAAACTTTTGTGTTCCTACAATAAATGTTTTGGAGAGAAAATTGTTAGCTCCCTCATCCCATTGGGACCCCCCTATTTATACAAAGGAAAAAGGGTCCAATATTCCTAAGTGTGACTTAGTTACATGGAATTTTTGTGCAAATGTGCCCAGATTTCTTTTAAAAATTTAATTATAATTTTAAACTCTAATTTGGTGATTTTTATATGATTTTTGTGGTTTGATTTTGATTCAGTAAAGACATATTAACCAAAAGAAATGAAGGTAGAGCTATTAAAGAAATCTGTACTTTCAGATTGGCAATTACAGATGGCTAATACTGCATTGTCATTTGTGGTTGTGGTATAAATAAGCGGTATGTTGTTTGGGCGACTGATTGAGGCAAATCAATTAACCATATTAAAAGGGATTAGCAACTTCTTCTTTCTCCTTTACCATTTGTGGTATGTACATGCCTTTTTCACATATGCTCAACTGAAGTACCCATTAGGATTTCCCTTAATTATGATAAACATATTCATTTTTTTGAAAAAGAAGTTTTATATTTATTAAAAGATATATATATATATATATATATATATGTCGAGGCCATGTAGTAGAATTGGAACCTCCCCATACACAAAATGTTTGGGGTTTAAGGGAGAAAGGGTTCAAATTGCGAGAGTCAGGGAAAAAAGGTTCAAGTTGCAGGATTAATAGCATATTATAATTTTTTCTATTAAAAAAAAAAAGATATAGATATATATTGTTTTCCTTGAGCTAAAGCAATTGTGATGGAAGTGTGAAGTGGATGGCTTTTTTTTTTTTTTTTTTTTTTTTTTTTAGTCCTTGAGTATTTTGGATTGTTTCAAATGAGTAATGGCTCCTCTTAGGCTCCTAAATTTTTTGGTTTATTGATTTTGCTATCTATAACTTTGATTCTTCTTTACCTAATAAAGTTTGGAACTTTCTGTAAGTAAATTTTTTCTTCAAGAAAACGAATAGAAATCTCCCTTCATGTTCATGCTCATGTTGATGTTCATATTTGTATCTCTTGCAATACTCAATAAGTTGTTTACTCATTTTGTGAATTATCAATTGTAGTTAAGAAAAACAGTATAAACACAACACTATTCAATTAAACTAATGTGAAAAATTAAAACTATTAGATTAAAAAAAAATGGACATGAAAATGAAAATTTCACAAAAAATTTCTTAAATAGAATTAAAATAATTTTTACTCAATATTGTTTATCAAGCAATCATGTACTAACTAACAACTTTCCAATCATAACGTGTATTACGGGGTGATGAAATGGTTGTTCAGTTTATTTAAGAAATGTGATCTAACTAATAGAAATTAAAAAAAAATACAATAACTTTCATGCGTAGTCATGAATTATACCTTTATGTATATCTTATGCATTTTATGAGTTTTATTTTATATAAATGTACTCTCACTTTTTAATAGAAAACTGAAAAGTGAAAATGCTTAGGACCATCACAACACGTATTAATATAGAAAAACATAATGAAAGAGGTAAAAAAAGGCTAAATGCAAAGTTAGAGCGCCACTTGACAAGACCTCATACACTTCCGCATGAGGTCTCTACTTATATATATATTGATTGATTTGCTTATATATATATAGTTGATGTCCCGTGCGATGCATGGGTACCATATAAATTTATTTTAAAATATTTTATAAAAAACTATATATTTTTTATATGAAGTTATCTTTATGACCATGCATAATACTTACTATTAATATTGCTACCTCTACCATGGAAAAATCTCTACCAGCTCCGTCTACCATTACTCCCAACCAAGAATTACTTTCCTCCTTAGATTGAAGCATCTAAATCCAAATTTCTCTCCCTTTGCAACTCAATGCTGCAATGAGCAACTTATTATCATCATAAATTAGAACTCCTATTTTTTGCTTTATTCTTTAAAAATAGCTCCATCAAAGTTTATTGTGAAGGACAACTCTTAAGGAGGTTGCTATTTATATTTGATTGGACAAATGTGTAGAGATGAATAATTATATTATCTAATCTATTGAATTTGAATCTTATAATTCTACATTGAACTTAGTTCTTGAAGGACAACGGTTAAGTAAGTTGATATTTATGCTTAACTTGTCAAATGTGTAGAGACAAATAATCATATTACTCAATCCATTGAATCTAACTCTTGCAAATTTACATTGAACTTTGTTCTTATGCAGAAAAAAGTAAATAGAAAAGTTATCATTGACTCTATCTAAAGCATTTAAAATAATAAAGGCATATTAAAGATTTAAGTTGATTGGCTAATATAAAACATTAGCCCATTGTTTGGAATTCAATGGGAAGAGCATAATTTTTGTAATACTCTTGATTGCATGTGTATCAATTGTTGCCGAAGAAACTAAATATGAGTAAGCTAATATCATAATTCAAATCAATAGTAAAAAACAAAAATGAATAAAAACATTTTTGAATATGGCTGAATGCATTCTCACATTCATGGAACGACAAATCAATAGATACTAATTTAACTGATTACACTAATTATATTTTTAATCTATTAGAGTATGTTGCAAACTTTCAATAACATAAGCGCTTGTTGAATAAATTATCTCTAATAAAACAACTTACATATCTCAAGACATGACACTACCAAGCTGCCCTTGATGGTTCTTCCTGCCAAAATCGATCTTGAGCACAAAATCTTCAAAACTACAAATTAAAAGTATTAGTTACAATGTAAAAAGATTAGACTACATGCACTTTCACATTTTTAAGAAATGCTTTTTAAATTGTTTTTGGCCATTTAGTAACTTTAGCTCAATGAAGTAAATGTCAGCATACTTAATATATTTATAGTAGATATATGTTTGTGTGGTTTCTCCTTAAACATGTATCTTTTTGCAATCATCAAAATATTCATGATGGCTAAAACTTTTTAAACCTAAAATGGAAATGAAGCACATAACAACCTCAATTTTAATATATTTTTATGAAAGTTACTCTTTTGAATGTATAAGATCAACCAATAAACACAATAGAATTAAATTGTGTATAATGAAATTGAAGCATCGGCTTAACACCTATATTAACTTGAAAAACCAAAAGGAAAAAGGATCAAGAAAACAACAGTTAAGCTCATTCCATTGAACTTGAAATGATAGATCCTTCTACACATTGAGCAATACATTGATGAGTTTAGAAAATTTTATATCTATCAAAAACAAAATGTAGAAATACAAATAAATTTTTTTTTATATAAAAAAAACCCATAAGTTTGTTATGCTTAAAATTAACACCCCCCCCCCCCCAAAAAAAAATTGATGATCTTAATCTATTAACAAAACTTGATAAAAATCATAATTAACAAATAAAAAATGGCATAAAGAGCATCCTATTTTATGACTATCACTTTATAAAGCCCCAAGGCCCAAATGCCCAAAAGAATGATAATTAGCAAACGAAAAATATAAGTAAAAGAGCATCTTAGTATCAATTTAAAAAAAAAAAAATCAATTTACCATATTGAACCACGACCATTATGACATGAAGCAAGTGGAAGATGAGCATTATTGTTGTTTATTATCCCAGTTGAATAAACATATGCTTTTTTGGAAGATTCATATGTTCTTAAATAATCTAAATGCTATTTCAGTTTGTGCAAATTATAGAACATAGAATTGGTAATTTAGCAACATAGACGTAGCAGAAGGCATGTAGTGGTTTAAGAAGAGTAGGCATTTAGTTATAAGGGAAGAGGAGTAGGCATAAACATAAGAAAACATTTAGATGGAGGAATAAGGAAAACAAAGAGCTTTTGATGATTAACATCCCTCTATCTTATCCATTAGTCTTATTTATTACTAATTAAAATCTTGAGTTTAGTAAATAACTAATGTGGCATCTAATAAGTGTAATAAATTAAGAATGATGTATTTTATTTTATAAAAAAAATTCAATTATCTTTTCAAAGAGAGTGCCACTTGGCAAAACCTCATGCTCTCCCGTATGAGGTCTCTGCTTTTATAATATATATATATATATATATATATTGATTTGTAAAAAGTTTTAATATTTTACACTTTTTGCAAATGCATACAATATTTACTATTTTTTGTGTTTACATTGTAGGTTTATATTGCAAGTACAATGTAAACGACAAATTTTTCTAAGATAAAGCTCAACAAGAAGTAATTCACTAATTCCTACACCACAATCAAGGAAAACAAAAGGCTCTAGGTTCACATAACAAGAAGCAAATAGAATAGCAATGAGAGTAGAAAACTTGATACACCCTAAGAACACTAGCATTAAGGGTATAAAAACCCCTCAATTGCTATTTTACCATTTGAACCCTTAAATTCCTTCCACATCCTGGTATGCAAACCCAAAAAGTTTTACATCTCAACTACAATAAGGTTGCATATTTGCAACCTTACTGTTCATGAGGATGTATAAAATTTATAATTTTTTATTCTCTTCTCTCTCTTCCTCTCACTTTAGAGTTCAGACTCATCTACCTCTCTTTATTATTTTTTTTTTCTCAGTCTCTCTACTCTCTTCCTCTCATGATGAAGTCTCCCGCTTCTCAAGATCGCCTTTGGGTGTAGGAATGGCAACGGGCCGAGTTTGGGCCGGGTTTTTTGATACTCGAACCCTACCTACAGGCCCGAACCCGCAACCCAGACCCTGCCCGATTATTAAACGGATTTTTTTTCGGGGCCCAAACCCGCCCCACCAGGCCCCATTTAGCCTAACTAGATTTGGGCCCAAGTGGTGGCCCAAATCGTGGCCTAACCAAAAAAAAATGAAGCCCAAATTCATTTTTGCCTAGATTCAAGCCCATATAACGTGGCCGAAATGCCAAATCAGTCCAAATCATTGGCTATTAATTATAAATCAATAAACCACCTGTTAATTATAAATCTATAAATCAATAAATCATAACTAATATCATAAATCAATAAATCACCTGTTAATTATACATTTATAAATCAATAAATCATAACTAAGATTATAAATCAATAAATCCCTAACTGAGATAACCATTTAATTATAAATCAATAAATCATAGCTAAAATCACATGCTAAACATAAAAATAAAATAAATCCAACAAGTCCATGAAATAAGTATCACAAGTCCAAGAAATTAAAAAGGCTACTAAATTAATACAAAAAGTCTAATCCTCCACAACTGTGACACAACTCTCATCCTCTTCATTAGGCTTCCCATCTTTAAGAATTTATTGAAGTGTACAATCTCCAGATATAGCTGATGAACCTACAACAATGAATTAAAAAATGGAATAAACTTCATCAGATTATAAATAGCAAATATAAAAATACAATTTTGATTTCATTTTATAAATACAAATTAGTCAATTGCTAACCATTGATTTCACTCCATAACCAATTCTGAGCACACATCATTGCCTTTATAGTCTTAGGATGAAGCCTACTATAGTGTGGACTTAACAGTCTCCCATTAGTGCTAAAGGCAGATTCTGAAGCAACAGTTGTGATACGTATGGCTAAAATATCTCTTGCAATCCTTTGTAAAATAGGATACTTGAGACCGTTACTTTTCCACCATGCCAAAATATCAAAGTCTTCACTCCTCTTCAACATTCCGTTATCAATGAAATGATCAAATTCCATTCTGGCACTTCCATATTTCTTTGAACTACTTGAACTATTGTTCACAAACAAATCAAAAGATGACATTGCCCTACTCAACCTACATTTCATTTGTGCCACAGAATTTGAAGTACTTGTAGGCATATGAGAACTTCCTTCATTATCTACAAGGGACTCATCTACTTCTTCATATTCATCAAGTAAATCATAACAAAGATTCTTAATTTTTTTCAATCTCCAAATCAGAATTATCACCATAAATGTTAGGATAATAAAACTCCAACAACTTTATCTTATATCTTGGATCCAAGATAGCAGTAACAACCATAACAACATTAACATTAGCCCAATAAGAATTAAATTTAGCAAGCATACTTTCTGCCATCCTACTTATGATCTCATTTGAAGGCAAACTCCATTCATTCAATGCTATTTTCAACTCTCACACCAAAGTAAAATACATATTAGTTGTGGGATACTTACAACCAGAGAAAAACTCAGTCACACTACAAAACAACTCCAACCTCCCACAAATATCTTTGGCAAACTCCCAATCATAGTCATGTGGCAAACAAGTATAAGATGCTTCACGTTTAGCCAAATGAGAGAAAACATCTTTATAAATCAATGCAATAGAAAGTATTAAGTAAGTTGAATTCCAACGTGTTTTACAATCTAAGACCAACTTTTTTGTGCATTGAACATGCAATTAACATGCATTTTCATCAAATTTCTACCTCCTTTTTGGTGATCTAGTCCAATAAATCACACTATCACGAATCCTTTCAATACCATCACTAATAAGAGACAACCCATCTTGAACAATCAAATTCAAAATATGTGCAGCACACCTCATATGCAACATAGACCCACCCAACATAAGAGAACTAGTATCAAGCTTGTTCAAGAGAAGTCTTATCATGACATCATTAGTATTACAATTATCAACAGTTATTGTAGACAACTTCCTATCAATGTTCCACTCTAAAAAACTATCAACAAGGACTTTAGCAAGGACGTCTTTCATGTGTGGAGAAGGAATATAAACAAACCTAAAAAAATAATAGGAATAATTCTAACATAACTCAATAAACATTCAATTTAACATAAAGTCTAAACATTCCATTTAACATAACTCAATAAACATTCTAAACATAAAGTCTTTAACATTCAATTTAACCCAATATCATAAACTCAATTTATATGGTTTAATATGTTTAACATTCATAGATAAAAAATTACCTTAAAACCCGGCTTTGCAATGTCCAAGTTTGATCAATAAAGTGAGCAGTAATGACCATGAACCCTCTCTTTTTGTTACTCGAAGTCCACATATCAGTTGTAATTGACATCCTATTTCCATTCTTGTCCGTCATCTTCAAAGCTTTCTCCCTTTCATTATCATAAATTTTAAGAATGTCACTTTTCAAAGTGTTTCTTGAGACAAGTTTAAACAAAGGTTGAAGAGAACCCACAAATTCTCTAAACCCAATGTGGTCAACCATTGAAAATGGATACTCATGTAGGATGACCATATGAGCAAGATTATTCCTCACTTTGACTTGATCAAATTGGTAAGCATTTAAACTCATTGTTCCATCCACCTTATTTTGTTGTCTAATTAACACTTGTTGTCGCATATCTCTTATATCTTTAAACTTCAACCATGGACATCTTACTAAATGATTACGCAAATGGGTTGTACCTTGGCTAGAATCACCCAAGTAAAACTTGCCACAATGATGGCATTGGGCTTTAAATCTCCCATCAACCTTCTTCCTTGTAAAATGCTCCCAAACATCTAAGGTAGTCTTTCTTTTTCTACTTGTATCCACATCCTCATTTTTACCCTCTTGTTTTCCCTCTTCCTTTGTCCCTTGACTCCCTTCTTGTTCCTCTACCTCTAAGTCCTCTCCGACTAAGTCCACCATTGGGGATTTCGGACTCCCAATTGGTTCAAAAGTTTGGGAGTTAGGAATTCTATCAATCAAAACAAATATTCACAAATTCATTATTATACATACTCATTGATTAATTGGCACAAATTCATAATTACACTGATTCACAAATATAGCTCAATACTATTAATCCAATCATAATTAAACATGATTAACTACAAATTCAAACACTTACTCATTGTTTAATTGGCATAAAGGTGATGGTGATCCTGAGGGTGAGCTGCCAGAAGGCGACAATGGCGAGGGTGATCGTGAAAATGGTGAAGGAGACCGCATAGCTAGTAAGGGACAACGTCCGGTTCTCAAGGGAGAGCCGCTTGGCGAGGGAGAACCAGATTTTTTTTTAGTCTCCCATCTCCATTTTATGCACTGCATTCACAACAAACACAAAAAACAATAAATTGGGAATGTAAAATTTAATGAGAGAGTGTATGTGTATGTTCCCTACAATTCAGTTTTTTGGGAATGTAAAATTTAATGAGAATTTAGGGCATCAAAACTATTATAGACCTTTTGAGGACAAATAGCAATTCCTCATATTTTAGGGGAATAGTTATTACTAAGGAGTCATTCTTTATAATTAAAGTGAAACCAAAAATTTGATTAGATATTGTCTAGGAATATTCATTCCATTCCTAGGAATGCAAAAGGTGAACCATGGAGTAGTTCCAGGTTTGGGTTTTATTTTATTTTATTTTATTTTATTTTAATGAAACTAAATGGGTAAAAGTGAATCAAATTCAATGAAAATCCCTTTAAGATTTATGGTTTCAGCACCAAAAACAAGATTCTTGTATAATCATTTGGCACTATCTATTTTACTTAAGAATGAAGCAGCAAAAGTTGTAAGACTTCCAATTTCTTTCCCTTAACTTTCTTAGCTACTCAACCATTAGTTACTAAAAATTCATGATTTATTTATAGCTATTAAAAAGAAATACATACATTCTCAAAAATCATAATAGCACTTCACAAAGCTATTTCTTCTCTTGCATTCAAAAGCAAAAGCCAATGAAATTCTCTGCTTCAAAAGCAAAATGGCCAACCAAACATTTCCAAACTCAACAAATACCATAAACCCAATACAAAACAAACAAAATTGAACAAACTGAGTGAGCAAAAAACTAACCAATTGGTGCTAATTCGACCCCGAGTCACGGTCCGACTCATCGCTGGACATGTCCTGGTACGTGTACGGTACATGTAGCCAATACCAAATACATCAATATCAAAAAAATAAAAAATAAATAAGAGAAGTAGAGAACAGAACTGACCGAGACCGACGGTGACACTGACAGAGCCTGGGTGGCAGGTGACTGACCTTAAACTAGCAATGAGAGCCTGGATAGTTGGGCTGGCAGTGAGATTGAGAGTGAGTGAGAGTGGGAGAGAAGACTTTGGTGAAATTGAGTCCAAGTGAAATGAGAGGCGATTGTGAGTGTGAGTGAGGTGTGAGCTGAACTTTTAGGGTTAATAGATATATATATATATATATATATATATGTATGTGTGTGTGTGTGTGTGTGTGGGGGGGGGGGGGTATTTTAGTAATTTAGGTTATAACCAGGTCGGGTCAGGGTTCGGGCTGGGTTTTAAAAAAACTTGGACCAAACCCAGACCCGGACCCGTTTTGGGTTTTTTTTTATTATTATTTTTTTTAAACCTAAACCCGACCCTATTCATTATCGAGTTGGGTACAACCCAACCCATTAGGGTCGAGTCGGGTTGGGTACTCGCAGGTTGGGCAGAAATTGCCATCCCTATTTGGGTGTGAAGAAAAAGGCTTCAGATCTGCTTTGGGTGGCTTCAGATTAGCGTGGGGTCGTCAAGGTTGTGGGTAGGCATGTGTTCGTTCATGCGTGGGTGGCCATTGGTGGGTGGCTTTCTTCACCGTGGGGTCATGGGCCGCTGTGGGTGGGTGGTTTTGCTCGTCATAAGGTCTTGGGTTTTGGTCGCCTTGGGCCGCCATGGGTTTTGTGTGTTTAGATTTGGGTTTATGTGGGTATTTTTGGTGATGAATTAGTGTTTGGATTTGAGTATTTTGGTGCCTAGGTTTTTGTTGGAGTGTTTCTCGGTGGTGCTACTGTAGGTGGGTGTTTCGATTGTGCTGTTGTGGGTTGCCGTTGCTGTTGATGGTTGCAAGTGATGGGTTGCCGTTACTGTGGGTTTGGTGTTACAATGGTGTGTTTGGGGGTTTGGTTTGGTGTTTTAATGGAGTTTCAGAGGTAGTGGTGTGGGGGGGGGGGGGGGTGTTTCTAGGTGGTTGAGTTTGATGTTCGGTGGTGCTAGTATGTTTTTGGGTGTTTGGTGTTTCAGAAGAGATAATAATTTTTAATATTATTTGTTGGTATATTTTATATTATTTTAATGAGTTGTTTGTAAAAATAGAAACTAGGATGTTAGGAGAGTTCTAAAATGAGATTGTAAAATAGATAAAGTAGGTTTTTAGGGTGTAAAATAGAACTTTTTTGGCATCCCGAATGCTAATGCTCTAAGCAAAAAATTTGAGTTCATCACAAAATTTAATAACTTCAAAATTTTGGTCCATTAAAAGTTGAACCAAAAAATTGCCTAAACAAATACAAATCAGCCCAAACAACAACATAAATTAGTCATTTTTGAATTTAAGATGTCATTCTATGAAAGTTGAATAAAAAAATTGCCCAAACAAATACAAATCAGCCCAAATACCTAAACAACAACACAAATCAACCATTTTTTAATTTAAGATCTCATTTTCACAGCACACACTCGTTTTAGGTGTCATTCCTTAAAATAACCTCTAACACTCGCTAATGACAAATGCAACAAAAACTCAACTGGTCTCACCTCTCATCAAATATCAGCTTCTTGGTGCAAGCTACAGTAAACGATGGAGAACGTCAATGTAACAAAAATTCTGGTGGTTATTGGGCAGGAGGCTTTTGAGCTCGATATACCCAAAACACACAAGGAAAAATTGTCTCTAGGCTTTTGAGCTAGATGCACCTCTTTAAGATCAAATGCTCGCATCTCATCTCCTCTCAAAAATATCGACAGATGCTTAACTCTCTCTAGGCAAATGCTTGGTTTTTCCTGTAGCTTAGATTAAAGGCATTTCTTTATTTGTGGTGTAACATTGTGGGGCTTATAATAAGTAATTGATATATGGTTTAGAAAAAGGGCTTTCTGGAAGGGATTTAAAAATAAAAATAAAAATAAAATAAACGAATCAAAAAATTTAATGCTTGAGCCTTGAAGTGAACATATTGATATGGATAAAACTTATATACAATATATTTAGTGTTATTCCTTAGGTTCCCTTTTTAAAATTTTGTCATGTAACTACTTAACTAAAAAATATATTTTCATCCATGAGAAAAAATTCATATGGTAGAATTTTAAGAGGGAGACCTAAGGAACAACACCTAAGTACTATATCTAAGTCTTGCTCAAAATGAAATTATTATATACAATTTAAGACATATGTTTGCAATTAAAAAAGATGACAAGATAATATTCATAGCACATTAAGTTGTTTTTATTAGTTTGCATTGAAATAGCAATTTTAGATCAACTAGTTGTTATCTCGTTCAATGTGTGAGAAATTTTTAAATAAATGTGTAACATATTCTTGCTCTAACATTGACGAAAGACCTTTTGAAGAAAGGAAAAAAAATTCCAATCCTAAATAACATGTGGTTACAAAATTCATCACACCATCGAAATTATTCTGTCAATTGACAATTATTTCTATAATAAGATATTGCATTTCACTTGGTGTTATAATATTATAAGGAAAAAATATCATAGGTGATATATTCATTTTTACCTTTGTGTTTGCTTTGTAAAATCTAAGTCAGTTATTTATTTTTAGTTGTTGTTCTTCTAACAATTAGATCAATTACTATAATACTTATTTGTTAACAAACGAGGGTATCTATATCTCTTTGAGTATCAGACTATTTCCTCGGGTGTATGCAGTCCCCCGTTTCATACACACCAAGTTATTACAGGGAGAAATCCCATGAGAGTGGTTCCAAAATGCTTGCAAGTTGTTAGGTTCTAAATATTTAGGAGTAAATGTTTAGGTTCTAATTTTATGTATGTTGGCAAACCGAGTACAAAAACATGTCTAGTATAAGATATTTATGTCTTAGAACAATTTTAGACATTGCTCAAGTTGATTCAAGTCAAAATTCAAGAACAGTCAAGCTACAGAAAGAATAATTCAAAAATTGCAAGGCTAGACCGATAGAGAGAAAGGTTCGACTGATCGCACTTCGATTTTTGCAGATGTTAAATCATGCCCGAAAGCCCACGAAATGTTTAGAGTTTGAGTCTACCACTGCTAGGTATAAAAGGAAAACCCTAATTCATGTTTCAGAAGTCTTGTGAAGTCTTGTGAGTTACTCCTATGAGATCTGTGAGATTTTGTAACCTTCTAACTCAACAAGTATTTATCGGAAAGAAGATTCAAATACAAGAACCAATGGAGAAAAGTTACTACATACAAGATCAACTGCTTCTAATAATCTAAAGCTTTGAGTGAGATCTCAAAATCACAGACTGGAGTGTTTGTGTGCAACAAATTCAGATAAAAGAGTCTGTGGATTCGGAGCTACATGTGGTCATGTAAGTGCTACAAGAGATAGCATTAGATTTAGGGAATTTGTTGCCTTGTGGATTGTTTAGGTTAAATCCTCTCCAGGTTTTTTACCTTGAAACTAGATGTTTTTATTGGTTTTCTTGGGTCATCATATTGCTTGTCTTCTTTACTATTCCGCTTTATGTTATATGATTGATATTGTTTAACCTAGATCTCATAATAAGCCTAAGTAACAACTTGGTTAATTAATTAGGTTAAGCAATCTAAGTTTACAGGGGTCTAAATAAACAAACACAAGTGATTTCTAACCCAAGATCTCATGGATATCATGAAATCTTAGGATGCACTAAGTCAACCTTTGGAGTTTTTTTAATCTCATATCTAACAAGTAACAAGTAAGGAAGCGCGAGCATGAAAATTTGACAATGACACAAAAATCAAAAACAGAGATATTGGAATATATCAAAAGGTGAGAAAGAAATAAGAAGTTGAATTACAAAGAATACTAAGAAAACCGTGGCAATTTTTTGCATCAAATATCCAAACAAATTGTTCATGAATCTGGAAGTTTGAAAAAATATTTACAAAAGGAAAGAATGAGAACATAGATAAATTACAAGAAAAATTAATGGGGGCAGATAGTAGAGAAAATGATGAAAATTGAACTTTAATTTAAGAATGAAGAAAGTGGGGCTTTCTTCTATTATTCTAGAAGAAAATTCTGAAATAGTTATTCTAAGAATTCATAATTACTAGAAGGGTCTTTCGAATTGGCTATAATCTATAGGATCGATCCTATGATCCCAGGCTGATCCTATATTATTACATGTGTGATTAGTCATTGAACAAAGTCTAGGGCTCACCTTCTGTAAAGCCAGATTCTATTTTCGTCTCACTCTTGTGATTAGAGGATGGTTTGAGAGAGAGAGAGAGAGAGAGAGAGAAATAGAGTTAAAGGATCTAGTTTTTTAAGAAACACATGAGAGAGAGAGAGAGAGAGAGAGAGAATTTCCTGAGAGAATTTCACATGGTTTATGATAGTAGTAATCCAAACTAATATAACAAGGGAAATGGAAACAGAGGATGGCATGTTTAGTGGATGATTGATGATTGTTTTGGTTCAATACAATTTTACTAAGCAAAAGAAGTATATATTGTGATGGCAAAGCTTATTGAAAGCAATTGCATCAGTGGATGTAAAATTTCTATCTATTTTGCAAAAAAAAAAAAGCTTTTTCAATTTTACACAATCATTTTTACAAAACACTCACATCAATTTGTCTATTCTACCATCTATTTTATTTAAATAATCATTTTCCTCACTTTTTTTTTTATTATCTATCTCAAATCCCTTTTAAAACCCATCTAAAAACTCTCTCTCTCTCTCTCTCTCTCTCTCTCTGTGTGTGTTAGGACATATGTGATTTGATGTTAGGAACATATGTCAAATTAGAATTGGCTAATCTTTTGACAAATCACATTTTACTTGTAATTGGGTAGATCTATGTTGTGTTTAATAATTCAAGGAACAAGGTTTCAAGTCCAAGTGTTAAAGCCATGTAAATCTATCCAAGAATCAAGTGAAGAAGTGCTGAATTTGAAACTCAACAGCTAGTTTCTATCGAGGTTTAAAAGCTGTTTCAGCCTGATGCTCAACGGCTAGCTCGATAGATACCCTATCTGTTGAGATTTAAGAAAATCAGTTTTTTAGATCTGATTTCACTCCAATCCGTGTGTGCATGTTTAGGCTTTCTTTTTTCAAAACCTTAAACATATATAAGGATTGTTTTAAGGGCCGTCAAAGGTGGCGCAAGTGTGGAGCTAAGTTGTGTTCATGCAAATTATGACCGGAGATAGAATTTGTCCTAATTCATCTTTCTCTTGAAGAAGCTGCTGTGTTTGTACACCGTAGGGTTTTGTAACCAAGGAGTTTCGTGATCTTCATCATGTGATGAACTGAAGAACTTTGCAGCCAACATCTTTTTCAAGTTAGTGATTAAATCGCATACTGGAATTCGCAAATCTATTGGTTAGTCACGTATTGGGAGATGTGCATTAAAATGAAAAATTGTCACTACAAAACAAATCCAATTGAGTATTGGGATAAGGGTTCAATTGTAGGTTGGTATAAGGTACTGGGATTTCTTTACTTGTAACCATTTGTTGTGATAATAGTGAATTTTCGGGAGTGGTATCCTTAAAATCACCCAATGGGATTTTTACCTTGTAGGTTTTCTCCATTCGTAAACAAACCACCGTGTCAAGTTAATTTCCGCTGCATTTAGTTATTTGGTGATTTGTTTGTTCTACCACGCTATTGCATGTTAATTGAATTAATTAATTGACTTGAATAATTAATTTGTTAATTCATCACAATGGGTCAATACATTCTTGGCCTATCACTCTCCATCCTTGAAGACACCACCGCCTCCATGGATGACACTCGCCTCTCCCTCTCCCCCTCACAGTTACAAGCATCGATCCACAAGCACCAATCCACAGAGATTCATTCCAGTCAACCCAAAAACTCCGATCTCCTCCACAAGCATCGAGACTTGTTCCAGTTGACTTCCAAGCACGAACCCATAGCCACAAGGAGGCAACAATGCTACTCTCTATCTTTGTTGGTGAGTCACTGTGTGGGAGTGTTTGATTTTTGGTTGATTTTGTGGTGTATCCGTGTGTGGGTTTGTTTGATTTTTGGTTGATTTTGTGGTGTGTCCATGTTGTGGTGGTGGTGGTTGGTGGTGGTGGGTTTGTTTGCAGTGGTGGGTCTGTGTGTGGTTGGCGATGCTGGGTTGCAGTGCTGAGTCCGTGTGTGGTTGGTGATTTTGGGTTGCATTGGTCAGTTGCAGGGATTATGGGTTGAAGGGAGAGAGTCAAGGAAAGAGAGAGGATGTGAGGGGAGAGAAAAAATATTAAAATAATATATAGAAAGCTGCAGTAACCGTGCATATACGGTTATTGTAGCACTTTTGGATATATACAAACTTATGCAGGCACTGATGTGAATGTTTTTTTTGGGTAAAATGGATAAAACTAATCTCTTTTTCTATTTTCCACTTTATACAAATACAAGCGTAGGATAGTGACATAGTGATAAAGCTGTCCTGATGCATGGGATAGACGAGAGTTTGGAAAAAGTCTTTAGTTTCGAAAGTGAGAGGAATCTATCTTCTCGCTGTGTGGAATCTTTGAATTTATGAACTCTAATTAAGCTTGGAAAAAACTTTTACTTTAGTAAAGAGCAACGCAATTCTTCTCGCCGTGTGGATTCTTACACACATGAATAATGAATTGTAGTGGTGCTATTGATGTTAGTTTGAGTTATTAAATATATAGGACATTAGTTCAACCAGGACATTTGGAGCTACTAAAATGATTTTTCCTTACAATTTTAATGAGCCAAGTTTTTCATTACACTGCTATTATATATATATATATATATATATTTGAAAATCACTATTGGACACTACATATATTATATCAATTCACTATCATTGTCCGTGAAATTCTACTAAATACAACACAAAATAGGTGCATGGAATCTTTTAGCTTAATTACAGTTTGTTGTGTTCAAAATCTTCACATACAAAATATCTAAATAGAAACAGTATAAAAAAATATACTCATTAGTTCAATAATAATAATAATAACAACAGTAAAAATATAAACAATTTAATTTGTATGAAAAGCTAGAGAAAATTTAATTAGAATCAAAGCTTAGTGAAAATTTGATTAGAATTAAAATTAGATTTTGCCTTTATTAGCTTTTCATACAAATTAAATTGTTTAGATTTTTGTTGTTATTTTTTTTTTTTTTACATAAGTTTATTTATATTGGACTCCTCGTTTTGTACACTGAATTAACTCACTTGGCACAAAAATTTTAAAAATTTAGATTAGATGGGACACGTGGTGCAAAATTACATTCTAATTGAAATCCAATTTTTACACTAAATTAACTCACTTGACACAAAAATTTAATATGTTAGATTAGATAAAACACATGATGCAAAATTAGACTGTAATTGAATTCCAATTTGAAATTTAATTGGATTTTCTCTCAGCTTTGGTTATTAATATATATATATATATATATATATATATATAATGCAGATTTAATTTGTCAGAAAATCCTAATTAAATTGTTAAAATTACAAGGAAAAATTTAGGTTAAAATGCACTATTTGTCCCTAAAGTTTCAAGTGAGTAGTTCTATTGATCCATGAAGTTTCAAATATTGGAGATTGTTCTTACAATTACCTCTCCAATGGCTCTTTGATGTTTCATGTTCTTGACCTTAGAAAATGATTTTAGTTGTGTATTTTTTTTTTAATATAATAAAGTTGCCACATGGACAAAAAAATGCTACATCATTCTTTTGTTAGAGACATAAACTAGAGAATTAACGAAAGTTAGTGGAGGGATAAATTTAGACTTCAAGGACTAATAATGTTCACTTGACACTTTAAAGTCCAAAAAAGCTCACTAAAACTTTAGAGACCAATAGTGTATTTTAGCGCCCCCCCCCCCCCCCCCCCCCCCTTTTCTGGACCCCCACACATAAGTTAAACTTAGTGTAATTTTACAAGAATTAAACATTTTTTAGACGGTAGATTTTTAAGAGATCTAATAGTTAGAATAGTTAACTACCTATGTCATTATTAAAAACTAGATAATTTCCTGCACAATGCACGGATACTTTGCAAATTCATTTGAAATAAATTTTTTATGATTTTTAATACCTATTTACAATATTCATTTTGTTGTATAAGATTTATGTTTTTTCATAATATTGTAGAATACTTTGAAACTCAATTTTCTTATTTCATATTATATATATATAAATATATATATGTGGTTATAGAATTGGTTTCCGAATATTTAGTGGATTGCTTTACTAATCTAAATTTCTAAGATTGGAACACTCAATTGTTTCGACATTTCTAGGAGACTAACATATTATAATATTTGTAGACTTAATTTATTAAATTGATTAAAGGATTTAGAATTTTGAAATTTATAAATTTAAATTCAAAGCATAAAATACTTTCATATCCCAAAATTACAAATTTTCGAGCAACCTTCCAAACACTTCCTCAACTGCTCCATTTTCACAACAAAATATTAAGCCCCAAATTTGAAACACCAATTTCATTATCTCAATGAAGAGAAATCTTTTGTAAGTACCAGCATAAAGAAAATGTAATAAAATAAAGAAAAATTAATTAAAAATTTTCCATTTATCAAGATTTAATTGACGTTAGCTAGGCTTCCACACACAAAAAACAAACAAACAAACAATCCACGAAAAACACTCTAAATTCATCATTGAATTTTACTTTTATCGTCTTCTGGATATTGCACTAAATAGTAGTAAAAAAACAACAAAGAAACCTATAAATTATGAGTTCTAAAACATAATAATAATAATAATAATAATAATAATAAACTAATCTCATCAATAATCAATTAGAAAGTTCCTTTCTATTTCTAAAAAAAAAAAATACATTTATGGTTTCTCCACACCAAACACCCAAAGCCAATCACAACTTTTACAAAACCCACAACGTCTGACCTCAACATCAAAACCATAAGCAATCGCCACTCAATAAAAAGCACAAGCCCTTTTCATTGGTCATAGCCAACTCATACGGGTTAAGATCATATGGGAGTTAGGGGTGTTACTGAAAAGTTGAAGATAAATGACATCATTCTTGGTTGGGATGTATTTAAGATGAGATGGTATGAAGGGTTGTAAGCAAGTATATATATAAAGGAGTAGAAGTGTAATAGGTTTGCCTTGAAACATTGAACCAAAGGAACAAAGAGTCTTACAAAGAATCTTTATACTTTAATTGGAAGTCTTAAAACATTGAACCAAAGAAACAAAAAGTCTCTATTTTTTTGTTCTTATCCTGTGGCATAAGAGTATTTCAATTTTCTTTTCAAAGAGTGTGTCACATGGTAAAACCTTATGCTCTCCCGCATGAAGTCTTTACTTTTATATATATATATATATATGGGAAATTATTGTGTACTCCCGGAGTACCATAAATGTGTACTCCCTCCTCTCACATGAATGGTGAGTCCCACTAATTAAATTCATGGTAGGACTCACCATTCATGTGAGAGGGGGAAGTACGCATTTATGGTACTCCAGGAGTACCTAATAATTTTCCTATATATATTGATTTATTGCAACCTCCTTAAACATTTAGAGAGAGAGAGAGAGAGAGAGAGAGAGAATATTGTGCCAAATCTCACTATGAATTTAATTAGTCAAATTTATCATGAACGAGAGAAGAGGAAGTATTAGATCATTGTAATCCAGAGTATATATACACACATATAATGATAATCTCGAAACAATACACTAATATTGGGAATTGCGCAAGTACTTCACTAATTTAATTAGTATAAAGTTTTTACCCAAAAACATTATTTCAGCTAAAAATTGAAAACTAACAAAGTTTGAAAGAAAAACTGACAATCTCTCACTCACAAGTTTTTTTTTTTAATTGAAAAAAGGAGGATCACAAGTGTGGTCACTGTCCCCACACCACTCAAACCCACAATCTCTGGATGTACTCACAAGTAAGACTTTGCTAATATTGGTGGAGATTAAGCACAAGAGATCCTGTGCAATAGCACACTGCACACCCACGTGAAATGTAAAAGTTAATAGGGTAAAAAAATAAATAAAACAAACAATACAATTAACTCTTACATTGCGGTCTGCCGTTTATTCTCAAAAAATAACTCTTACATGGTGGTGTGATAATAGCACTAGATCCAAATCCAAGAGATCCATACCACAGATCTCAGCCTTATCAGGCACTTCCTTTTCTATCTTCAACCAATTGTTATGCAATTTGATTTAGAAAAATGACTTGTTCCAGAGTTTTCTTGATATATTTGTTAATTTGCTGTGGTTTTGGAGTTAGTATTTGAATTGTAGGCAAGGGTAGGAGATAATCCTCCTTAAAAAATTGCGACAGAGAGGAAATTGTTAGGTAGTCATGTTAGAGATACCTCTATGAATTTATTTATCAGTTTTAGCTTAATTCTTCAAAATAACGATGTATATCTATATTATTTAAAAAACAATGCATATTTTTGGATTTTGAAGCTGCTTTCATTAAATGATAGGCTTTATAGAATTGAGGCCCCTGTTAAATTTTATAAATTGTACTGTGAATTTTACTTCCTGAGCTGTAATTAGCTGAATCCTTTTATGAAAATATCTGGTATCGTATCTGTTTCTAGTAACTTATGAAGGGAAGAGTTGCTGTTGGATGAGTAATCTACTCACTCTTTCAAAAACAAAACAAAAAAAGTCACACATTAGCATTAGCATTCCCGGAAAAATACAACTTATTAGGACATCCTGGTGATGTCGTAGGGGGAAGTGGAACAGTGGTATTGGTTATAAAAATAAAACAAAGTTACAAAACCATTATTCATTGATCCGCCCCTTTTAGCTGATTGGTCCGTGCTTGTGTTATTTTCCCTCCATGGATAGCTTTATTTACCGCACCTGCTAAAGATGGGGGCATCAAAGTCCTGCAAGCAATCAGAAATTAGAGTAGTAGAGGAAGCCATTATAAAAGCCTTTATTAGCTGCAACATCATTAACAACCTTGAAATCAATTGTGATTTCTAAAGTATAGATAGCAAGCGGAATCATGTTTTGCTACGCCTAAAGGTTTGGTTGGATGCAAGACGCAACACCAATATTTTTAGAGAAATCACAAATCAATTGCTCCATTTCAAATCTTTTATTCAACTATAAGAGACTTATCAGTTCAACTAACTGAAACTCAAAAATCCATTGCTTTTTCATTAAGAATTAAACCATTATATTTATTTATAGCCTTTATTATGCTTTTATGTTCAGTCTGTATAATTTATATATGTATATATAGGAAGTCATGATACAAATTCCTTCATTGTCCACTAAAATCCAATTACATAGTTGCTATTGATGGCAAAATCCATTTTGCAATAATATAATTAAATAGCCACAGCAAGATCCAAAAAAAATATATATATATTACCCACCTTCTTGGCATCACATCTCTAAACCATTCCTAATTCTTGTCTACCACATATATTTCTTGATTCATCAACTGCTGCATTGAAATTGCATAAAAGGGCTTCGACAATGGTGACCTTCGAGCAAGAAATTCTTGTGAAATATGTTTCATTGTGGGGCGAGATTTAGGATTGGAACGTAGGCATGCCAATGCTAGCGTTACAACTAAAACCACACTCTGAGCAATATTTTGGTTTATATGAGGTGAGAGGCGTGGGTCTAAGACATCTTTCAGCATCATATCTCCAGCAGATGATGATACTAATGAGGAAATAAGCTCTCTCGGATGCCTTCCCATAATTGTTTCTAGCACCACCACACCAAAGCTATAGACATCACATTTTTCGTTCACAACCATGGTGTAGGCCAATTCTAAAACATAACACAAAAAAGTGTGAGCACAACTAAACTACTTGAAAGTTGTAAGTAACCTCTTAGGAATATCCTACTATAGTATGACAACTAGGCATCCACTAAGGAACATGTCACCAATTTGATATTTCTAATAAATATTTGAGCATATGATCATTAATTAATCTATTGTTTTTTAATAGAGTGTGAGTTTGTGCATATAGAAACAAAATATTCGCCTGGTGCTATATATCCATAGGTGCCAGCGAGTGTGGTTAAATTGGAGGAATCAGGACTTAGGATTCTAGCTATGCCAAAATCTGCAACAAAAGCCTGCAATTCCGAGTTCAATAAAATGTTGTTGGTAGTCATATCACGATGGACAATCGTTGGGATGCAATCATGATGCAAGTAAGATAAAGCATGTGCTACTTCTTTAATGGTGTTCACCCGCTTCTTCCAATTTAATTCCTTAGCTTCAACATCATTGCTTAGGACAATAAATAAGCTTCCTCTTTCCATGTATTGATAAACTAGAAACATGCATCGTTTGTGTAGACAAAACCCGTAAAGCTTCACAATGTTACGGTGACGAATTTGATACAAGACTTTGGCTTCATTCTTGAAACTCTTGTCAAAAGCTGGATCTTCAGCTTCTAAACGGTGAAGTTTTTTTAGGGCAACCACTTTTCCACTAGGTAAATTTGCTTTGTAAACACTGCCATAACCCCCGGTTCCAATGCAATATCTGATGTCAAAATCCTCAATTGCATTAATGATGTCTTCATATGCAATATTTCCATCATAATTCCATATTGAGAACAAATCTCCATTCCTTGGTGGTTTAGACTCGTGTTGAGTGTTCCTAGTTACCTTACGGCGTCGGCAATAGAGGAACACAACTACAAGTAATAAGAGTAATAAGAGGCTAAGTGTAGTAGAGACGAGAAGAATGATTGTGACTTTCTTTATCTTTGTGGAGCCAACAATGGTTGGGGGAGATTCGGCAAGGGGATATTCAAAGTAATCGTAAGGAGAGGGAGAGGGAGAGGGAGAGAGAGAGAGAGGGAGAGAGAGGAGGACTTGGGGGTGATTCAAAGTAATCGTAAGTAAAGTTTCGACCTTCCATTCCAAGTCCTCCAGAAGGAGAGGGAGGAGGACTTGGGGGTGATTCAAAGTATTGGAAAGTAAAGTTTCTATATTCCTTTCCAAGTCCTCTAGGAAAGGGAGGAAACTATTAGTCTTGCTTATGTGAGTCTCGAATGAGATATATATATATATATATTTTATAAAATTGTAGGTGTTAACTTTGCATATTATGTCATTTGATATGATTTGCTTCACCGTGTCATCTCTTTATCATTATCAACCTTCAACCCTTATGTTTGGAATGAACCTAACTCGTTGCCCATTGGACGCATCCCTCATGGTTGTACTCTCCCCTCTAGAAGGACAAGATGACTCTATCGACACGCACAACTTGAGTTACAGGGCCTATTAATTCAATTTACTTGAGTTGAGTTTACCTTGACGAAGAAAAATACCTTAGTCAAGTTGACTCAACCAGTCACAATTCAAATTTAATTTGAGTGCTTTACAAGATAAGATTAAGCAAGATATACAATAAAGAATCACTAATCACTATCCGCAATTTAACATAGGATTGAATTGAATAAAGTTGAACTTAAAGAATTGAATTAAACGAACATGAAGATATATGACTAAATTGAATTTTAATCAAATCAGCTAATCCGTGCAATGCATAGGAATAGTTACTGGATAATTTTCAGGAAAAAAAAAAATTTCTCAAAAAAAAAACCAGTCACAATTCAAATTTAATTTGAGTGCTTTACAGGATAAGATAAACCGCCAAGATATACAATAAAAAATCACTAATCACTATCTGCAATTTAATAGATGATTGAATTGAATAAAATTGAACTTAAAGAATTGAATTAAACGAACATGAAGATATATGACTAAATTGAATTTTAATCAAATTAGCTAACCTGTGTGATGCATAGGAATAGCTACTGGATAATTTTTAGGAAAAAAAAAATATTCTCTAAAAAAAAAAACCAGTCACAATTCAAATTTAATTTGAGTGCTTTACAGGATAAGATTAAGCAAGATATACAATAAAGTATCAATAATCACTATCCACAATTTAACAAAGGATTGAATTGAATAAAGTTGAACTTAAAGAATTGAATTAAACGAACATGAAGATATATGACTAAATTGAATTTTAATCAAATTAGCTAACCCGTGCGATGCATAGGAATAGCTACTGGATAATTTTTAGGAAATAAAAAAATTCATTATTTTTTAGTTATAGTAATAAGAAAAAATGAATGAAATTAAAATTAAAAAAAAAATTGAAAGAAATAGTACAAAGTTTTATTAATTAGGCAAAAGAAAGGCTTCTTGTGGCTTCTTTATTTGTGCTTTATCTCTTAAAGAGCAGTAGCGCCATGTAGAAAGTTTGGTCACCAAATAGCACTTTAGCTTCAAGCAACTTGTGTTTTAAGTGACTTTTCTTTTTTTTTTTTCTTTTTTTTTAAGAAAACTAAGTTTTTTTAACACACACATGGGGTGAGGAGAGAAGGTCTTAAAGAAAAGAAAATTTTTAAGTGACTTTAAATACATTGTTTTTAGTAATGGTCTTATACTACACACACACACGTGATTGTATGATTTTGTGGTAACTCTTAAACCACCAGAACACATGTTTTAACACTAGAATAATCACTTAAAAAGTGCTTAAGGCTAACCAACACCAAAGTAATAGCCCTTTTTAAAACTTGTATGAATACACAGATAATAACTGATGTTTTGTTAAAATAGACCAATACATCCATTTGGTGACAAGAACTGACCCAGTAGGTAAAAGTGAATAAAAACACCTCTTTGTCACTTTTACGAATCATATAAACATACAAATTGTGCCTACTCTGTTGATCTCCTGGGAGCATCACCTTTCCCATTGGCAGGAGTAACAACTGCAAGAGTAACAAAACCGCCCAGTACAACTATCAAAATACCCAAAGAGTTGACAAGCAAAGCCTCCGTTGAATATCGTGATATCACTTTATTGGTTTGAAGAAATGTAACCTTCTCCAAAATACCAGTAGTAGTGGTAACAACAGCAAGGGCATATATATAAACTCCAAAGAACACATGCCACGGTAGCAGTGCTGCTCTGCTATTTCTTGAGCCACCGGGATACCAAAAAGTTGCAAATCCAGCAGCCCACTAAGCAAAAGAAATAATCAAAGGAAATAAGATTATTGTGATTGCAGAAGCTAAGTTCGCAAGAAAAATAGTATACTGGTAATGAAAAAGAGGTCAGAACTCAATATCATGGAAAAAGACCTGAATGCCAAAGAGAAAAAGGCAAGCTAAGCCCAGCCATGAATGCAGGCTGTAAAAATTGTCGATCCCCTTATCATTGTGGAACTTTAGAGCAGCCCATACACCAATAATGCTTAAACAGAGAGCAATGAATTGTAATGCGAGATGAACTAATTTTTTGAAGCTTTTTGTTCCTGAAACTGTCTTGTATGCAAGCATGGCTGCAAAAATCCATACAAAACATTTAAAACAAGAGAATTCTTAGAAAATCAACATTACAGAAGTGTTTCCTTTCAGAAACCATATTTAGTTCATGTCTTCACACATTTAATAATGCCTACTTTTGACCAAAAACAATATTCTAGTTAATTGCCACTTCAGTACTTTTCTAAGGCCAGCAAGCAAGACAGAGACTAAATAGAACTTGTCCTGTTCTTCAACAGAAAAATAAAACATATGGAAATGTAACAAAGCACAAGATGCAAAAAGAATTACAAGCTGTTCTCAGAGAGGGAGAGAGAAAGAGAGAATATCTATCTACACTATCAAACATGAACAATCATTCAATCATTTAATTTAACAAATTCTTATTAACTCAAATAATCAACTAGGAAAGCATGAGAATCAAAATCTGGGACGTTATAACTTATATGGTAACTTAATAAATAAATAAAAATGTCAAAATGCAAAACTGACCCTCTAAAAGTTTGAGTTTTGTCATTTCAATTCTCTAAGTTTGAGTTTTGTCATTTCAGTCCTCTAAGTTTTAAGTATAATCAATTCAATCTTCCGTTAGTCTTCTATTAAGTATTGTCATCTACTTATCAAAACAACGCTGTTTTGGATTTTTTTTTTTTTTTTTTTTTTTAATTTCTTAATTTCAAAAAACTGAAAAACGTTATTTAAAAAAGTTAAATAAAAATAAAATAAATAAAAAAATAAAAAAAACTAAAGGCCTCAAGGGAATGATGTCGTTCCCCTAGCCCACTGAATATCAAAAATCATCCCCACCCCCACTTACCCTAGCAGTCCGTGACCTGAGAAATTTGAGGGACTGAGGGAGAAAGAAAGAGGGGGAAAGAGAGCAGTGTAGGTGACACAGACCATGCTGTAAACATCAAAATAACAAAGATTGCAATTATAGAGAGCAATGTAGGTGATTCATCACAATGTTAGAGATCCAGTCAGCATGCTCTAAATCCAAGCTAGCCGTACTCTGTAGGATGAAAGCTCCTAAAGCCCAATCAAGTGGAATATTTCCCACCTGATTAGCAACCCCAATCCTGGTCAACCAAAACTCCAATCAATATGATTCAACTTACTGCAAACATACAACTGTATGTACACAAATGAACACAAATGGATCATTAAAGGAGCATAATCTGCCCAGTCGTAAAGCCAGGAAAGTATCAGTGGGGTGGGGATGATTTTTGATATTCAGTGGGCCAGGGGAACGATGTCGTTCCTCTAAACCCTTTAGTGTGTTTTTTTTTTTTTTTTAATAACGTTTTTCAATTTTTTGAAATTAAGAAATTTATAAAATAAAATAAAATTTTTTAAAAAATCCAAAACGGCATTGTTTTGGTAAGTAGACAGAACACTTAACAGAAGACTAATGGAGGACTGAATTGACTTTACTTAAAACTTAGAGGACTGAAATGACAAAACTCAAACTTAGAGGACTGAAATGACAAAAGGTGAAACTTAGAGGATCAACTTTGCATTTTGGCCCTAAAAAAATCACTCAAATTGACTATTAGGCAGGGATTAACAGTTGGTTTCAAATTTGATTTAAGGAAGCCAAATTGAGGAGATATTTCAATGAACAAGCACTATATTGTGTTTTGTGTGGACTGCATGTCTTGCTGGCTAATATGTTTATGTAAATATTTCTTTAAGCCCCAAAATTTGTAAAAATAAAATTTCTTTTGTCATTTCCAAAGGCTGCATTAAGGAAATATGGAAAATAGACTTGCTCACAGTAATCTACCGTCTCATATTCTGCAAACACATCAAAGTGAAGCATATTCATACCACCAATCATTACGACTATAACTCAGCATCCAACAATAAAAATATCATCTTCTTCTCGTAGTCTAGATATTTACAGATAAAGTTAGTTACCTATCTATAAGTTACATAACTAAATAAGGCCATGAACTTGAAAACCAATATGTCCACAGAACACAAGAAGAACGGCATTCTCTACATCCATGTACAGAGAAAGGAAGGAATTACATCTCAATTTACAGCCTCTCTTTATTCAGAGACAAAGCAAAGTCATATATTTTCACCCTAAGATGATAAAAACAACTTCCATCCAGCAACACATACTAAACAGAAAATATCAGCTTCTGTTAGAACCAACCAGAGAATATTAACATCTTGGGAAAAATATATCACAATGTTGTATTAGTAAGTTATAAATGCACTAGTGAATCTTGAACCCACAAAAACGCCCACTCCACTTCATCCTAATTGAGAGAAGTGTCCTCTAAACTAGAGCACATTTCTTAACTTTACCAAAGCATGTTCAACCTGTAGGTCCCTAATGTGGATGGCAATCTCAGTTAGGGAGGGTGGTGATAATAATTGCCAAGCAGTATGTCTGCAGAAAGAATAATGGGTTTATGAAACAAATGAGAGCCCATCTATTTATAGACTCTCTGTGATAGTTACAATGGTGGAGGGGGGATTTGAACCCTGAAAGTCTCCATCGAAAACACTAGGAGGTGCCAGTAGAGCTACATGGCTCTTGACATTTATAGACTCTCTTATACCTCTTGATGGTAGACATGAAAAGATATATCTTATCTACAAGAAACAATCGTTTAATAAAACACTGATTGAATAATTCATACCGTTATGCTTATGAAGCAACACCATCCACCAAGTGGGTGTCATTGTATGCGCGAGGGTGAACCATATTATGGTCTGATCACCCATCACAACCATACACTAACAAAAACATCACTATAGTATGAAGGCCAATAGTCAATTCAATGCAGTTGAAACTACATGATAGAAACACAGTACTCTTTCTCAGGCAAAAATGTACCATACATAGTAATACATCAACTCCGTTTGAAACAGCTATAGAATACAAATACAACATGGAAAATATCTCAAAACAATTTATAAGCAAGTTAAAATCAACCAAAGAATACATTCAAAACAAACAATTTATTGCTAACTGGCAAGTTAAACAAACAAATACAAAAGGGCAATTAGAATTCACCTTCGCCATTTAAAAGTATGAGCCCAATCACCATTAGAACAGGATGGACCTACAAAATCACATCACAAACAATTAACTTTTAGCAAACCAACCCCCAAAATAAAATATAAAATAAAAACCCATCAACACCAAATTTAATAAAAAAGAAAAAGAATAAGAGAGAGGGTACGTTGAAAATGAGGTCCTTGTTATCGGAGATAAGAGCCAAGCCTCCTCTGTAATGGAGGTTCCACGTCAGCACAAGAAGGGCTACTATCACACCGATCACTCTTATTATTGGGAAGATTGGGAACCGGACCACTGGAACCGCCATTTTTTCCTTTATAACCGTAGAAGATAGAGAGAAGAAGAAGAAGAAGCAGAGTAGTTTTAACGGAGAGATCTAATGGGTGGTATTGTGGTAACAAAATGAGAGGAGCATTACGTGGGGTGGGGTTTTTCTGGTTTTGGAATTTGGATATTTATGAAGTGAATCGGAGAAGAAGGGTATTGGAGTTTCAAAGCTTTAACGGCAAGACTGATAGATTTATTAATGTCAGTAAAGTACACGGAATAGTCAAAACACCATGTTGGCTTTTCACTTTCTATTGGTTCATCTGGTTGACCTTCAAATCTTATTAGCCCAAAAATAAATAAATAAATAGTAATCTTTCTTTTTTTTTTTTAGAAACAATAATCTATGATTTATGGTTTATCTAATTGATTTGATCATTTATGGAATAAAGTTTGAAAAAATTATGGTTGTTGGGTTTGTTTGTTAAAAGAATTATAGAAAAATGTTTCAAAAAGAAAAATAAAGGATAAAGTTTTACTCTAAATTAATTTCTAAGACCAAAATAAAAAAATAAAAAAAAAATCATAAAAAAGGACAAAAAATTAGGGTCTTGGTTTGAAGTAGGTTCTTAATCCCAATTTTTGGTCGGGAGTGACAACATGAAATTGGTTCGCTTTTTTATGAAATATATATTTACTTAAGGTGTATGTAGTGTTTATCTAACTACTAAAAAAAAAAGTTTTCATTCATAAGTGAAATTTTGAACTTGAAAAAAATTTATTAAAAAAAATGCATATTCATGCTTTAATTTTTAAAGACAAATATAATGAATATGCTATTATTTTTTTTTTGTTTTTCTTACATTAAAATATGACTTAGTATACACATGAATGATTTTTTATATTTCATAATGGTCATAAATATAGATGTATTTTCATGTGCACATATTTATGTGTATAAACTATTTCTATTTAAGTCAAATCCAAACTCTTTTATATTTCGTATTGGTCATAAATATAGATGTATGTTCATGTGCACGTATTTATATATGTTATAAACTATGTCTTCTTAAGTCAAATCTAAACTCCACCACTCCTACATATATTTTGATCAAAGGACCTATTAAGTCATTTTAAAATATGACATCTATATTAAATAGATAATGCAACTGAATATATAGGTGGGGGGGGGGGGGGGTTATTATTTAAATTATCATGTAATAAACTGAATTAATTTTCTTCTGAGATAATTTAGCAAGATACTAAGAGTGTGAAATATTATTAAAATAAAAATAAATAAACTCTTTAAGAAAAATTGAAAACAATGAACATATCCAAATAAATAAATAAATCCTTCTCAATCTCAAAAACTATTCCAAATAAGTTTTGTGTGGACAAACGCTCACACAAATTTTCACACTTGCTAATATATAGGTGTAAGATATAGAAGGAAAAAAAATTCTCAATCTCTCTCGCAAGTCAGAGGTTATATTTGGGACTCCAATAGAGGCTAGCTACACGGTGACAATAAATGAAGAACGGAAAATAGATTTGAGGCTTTCCTGCAAAGTAGTTCGACTTCGACAGCATTTTTAAGAGAATTTTCTGACTTTAGATTCCACCAGTGCTTAGATCGGGAGAAAAAAAAATTATTTAGGAATTGAAGGATTTGGAAAGAGGGAAGTAAAAAATTGGAATTATTGAGGTTTTTATTAGAGATCATGCATTTTCGAGGCTAAAAATTTCACGACTTAGAATTTGGAATGAATATAAATGAAGTTATGGTTCGTGTATTTCAAGCAGAAATAGAACTTATTAGACTTCCTATTTCACAAGAAGAAACTGCACAACTTGCGATAAAGAAGCTCTCCTATTTCAAACCGAAATTGAATGTTTAGGCAAAAAGGATCATGTTCATGTATAAGACAATGTAGCTAATTATATATACTTCTATCTAATTATATATTTTTATTCTATTACAAAAGTGAGATTTTGTTACTTTCTTTGCTAATATTTAAAAAGTATTGTGAGAATTTTTATTAAAAAATCATGTGTATACCACAAGATAGAAAGAGAGAAATCTATGATGACGACTTGGAGAAGCTGTGGATGATGTGTCATGGAGTGGAGTTAATATATGAAGAGATCATGAAATTATTCAAAAAAAATCTAGATTCAAAATAATTTTCCTCTAAAATAATACATGTTATTGCATTTTGTCAATACATAAGCGTTACCATATGCTATTTCCCACCACAAGAGCACTGAGATCAATGGTACCAAGCCACAGACCACGGCACGAGAGGGCTATCTTGGATTTGCAAGCCCAAATTAACAAGAAGTTACGCAAGAAGTCACGCATAGCCAACTGCTTTTTTTTTTTTTTCTTTTTTTTTTGCAAACAGATATGCATAAACTACTAAACAAAAACAAAAACTGTTTGTTTTGTTGCGAAAAAGACATGCATAAATCTGCCTTTGTTTTTGGGAACTTGTGAATTGCCTTTGCTTTGTTGCGGCTCACGGTATCACCCCATTGCTAACTGCATCAGTGCATTGCATGTCAACTAGTATCAAAATTAACTTTGGCCACACTGGATGTGAAGGTAAAAGCCACAACCGTGGTTCAATATTTTGAAGAAAAAAAAAAAAAGGATTTAGGCTATACGTTTGATTTGCTAAAGCTTAGGAGCTTAGGGGCATAGGATGCTGGTAAAGAAAAGGTAAAGCATATTGTAAATGGGACCGACACTTCCCAAGAAACTTGTGAACGCTCATGAAGTTTATCATATTCACTCCAGAGGCCGAACAAACAAATGAAAGTTTAAAGTTGAAAAGAATTTCAGAGAGGAATAACTTGTCTTGTAGGTACCCTTTAGGTAAGTTTTGGAACCAAAATGAAGGTGGGGGGCCCAATACGAATACCCAGGAGTGAATTCTAGTAATGCAATGACAGGAGGGTTCATTTATATGCTTAAATAACAGCTGCTTGACCTGAAATATTCTTTTTCCCATGCAATAAGACCAAGAAAAAGTTGAATTACAACAATTGATTTGCATAAGGCATAGGTATGCTTTGTTGACACTGCAATAGAAAATCCCTTCTGTCTCAGGGTTTACTTATTTTTAGCACAATCACAGGTAAGCTGTAAGCGGCATAATCATACAAACACAGCCCTTCTTAAGACTCTTGAGTAGATGGGCACACTAATGGACTTAAGGTTAGTTCTAAAAGATACTGTGAGAAGCCAGTGCTTACTAGGTGTCACGGCTTGAATAAATATATCCCCGACCCCTCCCAACATTGCCATAGCCCCTTCCGTAGTAACCACCGCGTGATCGGCCACCTCGACCAGCTCCACGGCCCCCTCGATTACCCCAATGCCTTGGCATATAGCCAAATGTCTGCATGATCATCATCAGCAAAGGAAATTTAAATAAATAATACCAAACCCTGGATGCTGACAAAGAAAGCAGCAGATCCAACCAACATTCAAAAATACTCTAATATGAAATTAATTTCTTAAATTAAAAAAATAAAATAAAATCCTTTCACATGGGGAAATGGAAAGGTAAAAAATACCTCAGAATCTTTTCTCAGTTGTTCAGAAAATTTGGTCCTCCCATTACGTGATCCACGATCAAGAGCATCACAAGACAGGGAATCGAAAAAGTCATCCTTGACATAAACAGGCTGAAGAACAAGTAGAAACAATAGCCAACTATAAATAACTGGGCTTTGCATTTTACTTTTATTTTTTTAGAGAGAGTTTGAGAGTACTTGGATCACATTACCTTGGCCTCATTATTTGTCTCTCCACCATTATCTTCATCTTCCAAATTATCTGCATCTTCTTGAGCTTTATTACTTTTACCAAGATCACCCCAAACTTCGTCCTTGTTGAATTTCTCATTCATTGCTGTAAAATCAAACTCCTCTGTAAATCTAGTCACAGGACGTGAAATCTGCAAGACCAAATTTTCAACTAGTCAAAAGCTATGCAAAATAAACAACTTGCAATATTTGTGGGACCAAACAACTAATCCAGTCCAAAAGTGCAGTGCCCTAAAATAAAAGGTGCATTGTCCTACAGAGGCAAAGAGGTTTAAGTTTGTCTATGTGCATACCACCTGTGTATGTGAGAGTTACAAAACCATCAGCGCAGTTCAAAATTCAGTCAGTTATTATAAATTCATGTTCACAAATACATAGATCAAACCATCATTAATGACTCAAAGTTAGATAAATATGTTATAATGTTATAAATACTGGCGCTTTTTTGAAACTTCTGAACTAAAACATATGATTTTGGATAACTCAACTTAATTCATTCGAATAATTTCTTTAATTGGCAAGTTACACATGCATCCAATGGGTTATGGAGGTAGGAAATACCATTTGAGCTAGAGTTCATTGGTAGTTAGTTCATCTACATGCTACCAGTTGAATCAGGCAATATTTCTTGATTCACCTAAAAACAGGTAATATCATATATATTCTTTCAAACTTCAAGTTAACACATTAGAAATCAGCAAATGGTAAAAACCAAAACTTTCATGTGTTTTTGAGCATCCCAAAAATTCTCGTGCACAATTTACTTGTGTAATTGTGCAACCAAGTGTATATGAAATTTAATTAGACATGAAATGAATGGTCTGTTTACTCAAAACTTTTTGGCTGGCAAAATGAGTGACTAGAAACTGAGAGCTCAGTGCAACTGCTTCTGTTCAAAACAGAAACAATGGATGACAAAGGAACCCAGTAAGACCAAGCTTTTTCAGTTTACATGCAACCTTGAGCATTAGTTCAAGGAAGATTCTTGTGCATCAATTTACCAGTCCTCTTGCTTTTTTTTCCCCTTCTCTTAATGAGACAATGGGAGAACAAGTTAAAGATGTTGGTGACAAAAATTAGCTTTCTTACATAGGAATAACGCATGACAAAGGGCACGTGTAACACCAATATTTGTCAGCTGATGCTTTGGGGTAGTGTCATATAGGCTTATAGCGGTATCAGGCAGGGGATGGGAATGGGATTGTTCATGGGATTCAGGGCTCTTGCTTGACCCCAGAACTTCAAAATAATATAAATAAGATTCACTAGACACTAGATAAGTACAATTCTCTCTCACACACAAACACAGATTCACAAGACAGAGTGAACAAATGAATACATTCGATACCAAATATGATAATTAAGATACTACAACTAGTTAGTGATGATGACTTGTAGTTAATTTGAAGCATGCACGTGCTTCGGCAGCACTCTTTTCACAAACTTTTCGTGTGGTTTGCTTTTCAACTAGTTTCATACCGAATAAGAGAAATGCAGAAAAAAAGGTTGGAGAGAAATTTGAAGCATGCACATGCTTTGGCAGCACTTTTTCTGCAAACTTTCCATTTGGTTTGCTCTTCATTATGGAACACACAACTTCTATAAGGCTCAGATTATCTAAATTCTACAACATACAGCATCAAAGACAATCTGAAAACTGATAGAAAAGCAGCACATACCCCATTTCCTCTTCCTCTTTCACGTCCTCCTCTATTAGTATGATGATAGGTAGGAGCTCCACGTAGCTACATGGAAAGGGGGAGAATTGACAATAAAAAAGCACTTGTTAGACTGCATGTCATATTTTTTTAGCCGTGTATTAACTCCAAATTGACCACATGCAACCAAAATGTTGGATGGAATTCACATATCCACTTTCCTGTATATTCTTTGCCCCTAATGTAAACATAAACATCCTCCCTCTACTATCATTCTCCATAATCACAGTGCTTGGAAAATTTTACCTAAATAACCATGACTAGGAATCATGCCTATGGACAATAAGCTAAAGTGCAGTGTCATAAAATGGGTTTACAGCCTTACACAGACATTCACATTGAATATCTGCTCACTAGTCAATGATGCATGTCATGTGCTGTTGCAGCAAGCAGATCAAGAAGGAACCTATTCAAATATTGCCCAAATCATTGTCTGCTATCCAGGGGCCCTATTTCTTTCTTTAAATATTTAGGTCAATCGTGACAATTTACTTTTAAGTAACACTTAAAGATGTGGAATAGATAAAATCCTAAGAACAGTAGACATACTATATTTAATTAATCCACCATTAAATTAGTTCATTCCCATTTTAATGCTGTTTCTACTCAATGTGAATAAGTTGATATCTCATGGGCTGTTTAGTTTTCTGTTTGGGGTGTTCTTCTAGGGCTGAATTTCATAGCACTTTTTGTTAAGGGGGACTGCTTTGCTCTGCAATGTCATTCTAATTGCTCTAACTAATAAATTTCTTCTTTCCCTTTAAGAACTCCCCCCTCCCCCCCCACCCCCCCCCCCCCCCCCCCCCCCAACTTCTCTCTCTCACCCTCTCTTGCCAAAATAAAATATAAAAATCTTCCAGGGCCAAAGGTGTGGCTAAAAAAAAGTATGAGTTATGGAAAGTTATCCAAGTTCATTAATTAAAGCAGGGATGGAAGATTTCTGCAATAAACTGTCAAATATTAGCAAGAATACCTTCTGTTCAGATGGCAAAGGCAAAGGCAATATAGGTTCTTGAACTTCTGCTGTTGATTGTGATAATTCTGGCGATAACACTTGCACAACCTCAACGTCCCTCTGAGCTGTTTGTAAAGGCTGAGATGAAACTGCAGTAGGGCCAGGCTGCAAAAGCTGGCCTGGGGTTACCAAGGAGGGAGTTGCTCCCTCATTCAGAATTGAACTTGATGTTCCCGATACGGAGGTTACAGATTCAGACACACTTATAAATGGCATCACGGGACTAGGGACTGTTTTAGGCTTGTCAGGGACTGATGATAAAATGGCAGTTTTATCCAAAACAGTAGTCAATGGAGATACCAATGGCAAGCTGGTGCTCAGAGTAGCAGTAGAAAGAGATTGTGTAGAAGCCTTATTAGTAATCAAACTTGATGAATCTGAAACTATTGCAGAAGATGGAGCAGGAAGTATAGAAGACTGCAAATTCAGGGTGCCACTGCTAAGGGGTGGCAACAAAGGAGAGGGTGACTCAGACAAAGATGAAGCTGACAAGTTGGAAGATCCAGAAGGCAAAGATGCACTCATAACAGGATATTGCATAGTCTGCTGCATGGAAGGTGCCATTGACAAGCCAGGTGGGGGTCGAAGCAAAGATTGCTGTTGGGCTGGAAACCCATTTGGGGACCCATAATATCCTTGCCAATACATTGGCATAGCAAGCCCAGTAACATTTGTGGTTGGAGGAGGAGGTGATGAACCCCATGACCCTAAACTTCCACTGGGTTGATATAAAGTTCCACTGGGTTGATATAAAGGAAGACTTCCTTGAAATGTCGGCCTAGGAAGACCCATTTGTGAAGCATGGGCACTAAGATCTGGAATAGAACCAGCACCAGAAGGAGGTAAACTGGTAGATGCTGTTGCTGCTTGAGGATAATGAGACTGCATGAGGAAAAAGATGAAGGTCAGTTAAGTAGAACTGCATCAAACATGGATACTCAGGCCTGAGAGATAACCAAATTAGAGTTATAGTAGCTCTTCCAATCTGGTGACATTTCACATTTCAAATGCAGCCTATTTTATTTGCTTTTACCTGTATAATTGCAGGATCATGGTGTATAGGTGCTGTCTGAACTGGTGGTGGTGGGGAAGATTTGACCTGCAAATCCTGTAACCAGATGCACAAAAGACTGCATTCTGAGACTATTCAACAACAATAATAGGCTGAGCTGAGATAAGTATGAACTGTACCATACAAAAATTTTCACTTGGAAAGGAAAATAAGACCAGTTTGCAATGCAGATAAACTTTCAATCTATATTGCTCGATCACAGATGTTCCTGGATGATGTCATTGCAATTCAGGCCAGAAATAAACTACTCCCTCCATCTCTAAACGATAGTCCTACTTGAAAATGCACTAAGGGGGTGTCCTAAAAGCTCCCCCCTACCATATTATTTTATTTTCCCAACATTATCCTTTATTTTAACATTGAAAAGGAAAAATATATAAAAATTATATTTTTTTGTAATAAATACAATTGACAAAGGCTATTATGGGAAGTGTAAAATAATTATATCCTTTCTAGAAATGAACTATTAGTATTCAAAGTCTAATAAATATTCTAAAATTCAAAAACACTAATTTCACCAAAATTTAACTGCAGCAAACAATAATTAAAATCTGTAAAAGAGGGGGGGGGGGGGGGGATTCAGGTTTGCACAAAATGGTTTCCTGCAAACTAACTTTGGCTTTAATGTTGACACACATGGAAACTCTATCACTTGAGCTTTCTAGTTTCTTAATACATGTGGCCAACCCTAGTAAGTTTGTTGAGCATCCATAGCCAACCAAAAAGTTTTGAGACAAAGGCTTGGCTGTTATTGCTCTTCTTGTTCTTCTTGTTGTTGACATGCATGGAAGAAATTTGAGTCAATATAAGGCCCAATTTTTTTGATTGTCAAAGCAAAATTACCAAATATGTGCAAGTATCAATAAATGATTTGAAGCATAAAATACAATCTTTCACATGTAATCTAGTTGACAATGCTATTGTTTCTTACCACAATTCTGGTTACAAGAATGATGAAGAAAGAACAATTCCAACAAATGAGACACCACTCTTTCCAACCAAACATTTTACAACAAAAACAACAACAATAAGAATAATGATATACGCAAGTTGTATAGCAATTATTTCATCTAAGTTTGAAGCTTTAGCATGTCTCCAACAGAGCCACTTAAAATCTGAGATGTGCAAGTATTAATAAATGTTTTGAAGCATAAATTACAATCTTGCACATAAAGTCCAGTTGACAATGCAATTGTTGTTTACCACCATTCTGGTTAACAGAATGGTGGAGAAAGGAACAATTCCAGCAAAAAAGGCATCACTCTTTCCAACCACACATGTTACAACAACAACAAAAACAATAACACTGATAATAATATATGCATGTTGTTTTGTAATTATTTCATCTTAGTCTGAAGCTTTAGCATGTCATCCCATAGAGCCACTTACAATCTAAATTTCAGACTCTACCCTGTAATCATAATCAACTTCCATAGCCTCAGTTGTTCACTAGCAAATAGCTATTGCTTTATCAATATGCAAAGCACATAAATTTCACTATCAATATTCTCCACACCTTGATGTCACTTCCTCGAAAGAGGATGTACTCGTAAACTTTATCACTTGGAAGAACTTGAGGACCATCCTTTTTTCGTCCTTCTGTTCCGAATGATCTCACTGCAAATTCAATGAATATAAATCGTAAAATGCAAATATGCTTCTTGAAAAACATAACAGTTATTAAAAATTCCACATTTGGAGCATATTCTCTGCAAGCCGGCCTCACAAGCTACTGTATACCATATTTGGAGGGATAGGAATGAAAGGGTTCCCAACTGGATGGTAAAACGTGAAGAGGTTTTGTTGAAGGCAATTAGCTTTAATGTCAGAGTCAGACTCTGTAGCAAGATCTAAGATGAATAATTCTCTTCAGAACCATGTTCTGTGCAGGCTGTCGAGGCTTCCTTATTCTATTTTGAGTTCATGTTTAGTCTGTCTCGCAGCACAATGCTGCATTTTCTGTGTTGAGTTATTAAGTTGCATTGTTTTGCAAGTTGCTTTGTGTTCTCAGTTTTAATTTGTGTGCAGCATGGATGCTAGTTTCTTTGTTTTTATGTACCTACTATGCAGGGTTCCTACTGGTTGAATAAATCTCTTATTCATCAAAAAAATATATATACAAAATACACATTCCACATTTAACTCATCAATATACATATATACTTATACAAAAACACTGCAATCTATATTTCCATAACAAAGCAACAAAAACCCATCATAGAACTTAAAACCCCCAACCACAAAACCCAAAATAACACAGACCCAGATAGCAAAATCCTCCATTTTTTCTTCAACATGTATAAATTATATGAAATTCATTTTAGACATACCATTTCTCAAGCCGATGCTGGATTCGTCAGTATTGATGTTAAAGAGAACGCCTTCATAGCGAATCTCGGACTTGGAAGTCAAGCTAATAAGGCTGCCGATATAAGAATCAGCGGACCCACTTGAAGATCTGGGAGCTTCTGCTGTTGTTGCTGCTGCTGATGCCATGGCCTTTGCTATGACTATGATTTAAGGTTTGGGTTTTCTTTTTCTCGAGTAACAGAGAGAACAAAGGAAGCAAGAATATCACAACCCTCCCCTACTGATTGGTATTCACTATTCAGGGCAAGTGGCCCAAACAGACCGCTTTCCTTTTTCTTTTTCTTTTTTTTCTTTTTATTTTTGGAAAATATTGTTTTACTTTTTCCTTCTTTTTTTTCTTTTTTTTAATATGTGTTGCCATTTGCCAATTACATGTGAATGAATAATTGATGGAAGAAAAACAATAAATGAGTGAATAATTATTAGGTGCTTCTGGGATACCAAGATGTTCATTTCTCTAAAATTCACTGAATAGAAAAAGTTTGATTCCAAACATGTTTTAAGCCTTGCACTCCAACAACTAAATAAATGATATTAGACCCATTTAACCCAACTAACCAAGCAAATTGCGTATATTGCATATGAAGAGAAATATGTCATCTTCTTATTGATAGTTGAAACCAAACTTTGTCTTGGTTGAGCACCTAACAATTTCCTTAAATGAATATGGAAATGAGTTTCACCTAAACAACGAAAGAGATTCTTATGTGAACCCTCTCATAACATGTGAGTCCAAACATGAATACATGATGTGAAAGGAGATCTCGTAAGATCATCTAATAAGATACTCTTTCCTTAAAAAAAAAACCTATGTCATAAACATAGTTCTAATAACAATTTTAGGATATTTTAACAACATATGAATAACTATATGATGATTCGAGAATATTGCACAAAGTACATTTAAATTAATTTAATTAGAAAATAATTGAGGAGTAGACATTATAATGTTATAAGTTTAAATCCTATTGCAACTTTTTTTTTTTTTTTAAAGTTTCATTACACATTGAATCCTCAACATTTGCCCATATTTTCAAAATCGTCCTCATCCTTTAAAATGTTTCATTTTTGTCCTTATACTTTTAAGTTTATGTCAAAAATGACCCTTTTATTAACTCTTTTTTTTTATTATTATTATTAACTCTTGTTTTGATTTTCAATATTTCCAAATAGATATAAAAGAAGCAAATAAAGTATTTGAAAATTTTAATAATGAATCTCTTCCTCCCTTTATTTATATCAAAATCCATGGGATTTTGCTGAACAATTTGGACTCAAAATCAAAGTAAGAGTTAAGAGTAAGGACCTTTCTTACATAACTTAAAAGTATAAGGAATAAAAAGAAAACTTTTCAAAGAATAGTGACCATTTTGAAACGTGAGATAAAGTTTGAGGATTAAAATTGTAATTAAACAAAAAAAATTGACATTTCTCAAAACCCATTTGATTGAAAATCTTTATCAAATGTGGTTTTAGGAATTATGTTTTTATTTTTCTTTTAAAAGAATAATGTATTCTCTGTTCATTTAATTTGAAATGAAGAGTATTATTTTTTTCATGAATATTTATTTATTTTCTATGATTTTTTTTTTATTGGTGTGTAAGTTACTCAAAGTCTAGAAATTTTAATTTTACTTTTTACTTTGATGTTATTAAGGAGGGAGTGGTTACTTGTGCTAAAACTCATTAATAATGATTTTTCATGTATACATGACATCAAGTCATTTAAAATGCTATTTCTTACTTGTGAATTGTACATGATACTATCGTATCTACATTCTTAAATTCCCCAAAATTTTAATTATTACTCAAAATGTCTCTTCTAAGATTAAAAAATAAATGGATATGATTAAATACATGTGTATGAATCCATGACCCAAACATCATAAAATGAGTCTCAAGTTGATGACTGGCTAATATTCTTAAACCTTATATTAAAGATTTTATATTTAGACCCACCACTTGATATTTTTAAGGCACAAAAACAAGAAAATCAGTAAAATAAATAAAATACATCTTTATTCCATTAAGAATTTAAAATTACATGATAATAAAATGCATAATAGAAACTTACAAAACTTTTTCTCCTAGTTATAACATATATAAAATTACATGACCTTATTTCCAAGTTGCATTCTAAAGCCGTAAAAGTACATAGAAAAGTATAGTCTTAAACTATTAATCTAAAATCATAGTGTAGATTACATGATGGAAAGATGTTAAGCACCAACTTACCTGACCTAGCGTCGATCTTTTGGGAAATAAAGACCCTTTCAAGTCATATTACACAATTTATCCAAACATTTCAGAGTAAAAAAAAAAAAAAAATGAAAGAAGCATTCATGTGAAATAAAGATCTCAATAGGTTATATTCCATGTGAGCTATGAAATAGCATTCAAGGATGATCAACACATATTTTCGGCAAATCACAAGCCATGTGATTCATTTGCATGCATGCTGAAAGTTGATATTATGTTATTATTTATGTAATCATGGGAATTTCGATTTATTTACATGAGCATGCCATCAATCAAATAATTAAAAATCAGATTTTGGTTATTTCATCATTACATGTGAAAAAATTGACCAAAAAAAAATCATTACATGTGAATCATATTATTCATTTTAAATCATGCAAACATGCGAATCATTTAAATTATCATATTTAAATTTTGAACCCCTAATCAAAGAAACATGATATATTCATTTGCTTTAACTCATGTCATCAAATAAATTCATCATATTAGTGCATGAAATTTAAACAAAAGTAAAATTGCTATACTTGCATGCACACCTCTAAAAATGACGAATCCAATGGATGATCCTCACATATTCTAGTCTTCGTTCATTCAAAAGGTACAACCACTCATTTCCTCAGTTTACCATAGACCTCCACATTGTTTCCAAAGAGGAAATTATGCCTTTGTGTTTCCTTATTAATAGTTGTGGAAAATGAAGGTTACTTTAAATAGAAAATGCAATACTTGAGTATACTCTAGGTGCAAACTATTTGTGCGCCTCTTAAAGAGACACACAACTAGTTTGAGCCTCATCGTTCAACCTTCATTGACAACTACAATGTGTGCTTTTGGCCAGTTTTTCTGATTTCTAGGTCCTACTTTTGCATACACGGTTGAAGACCTTCTTAAACTACAATTTGAGTTTTTTTTTTTTTTTTTTTTTTTTTTTTTTTTTTTTTTTTTTTTTTTTTTTTTTTTATGTCATTGGAAAGTTTGTGTTCCCTACTTTCCAAAGACACCAAATACGAGTCATTTGGAGTTGTGGTCATAAAATTATACAAATGGGAAGTTGGATTATTTAAGTTAATATTTTCCAATGTTGATTTTTGTCCATTTTGTCCAAACAATTTCTGAAAATTCAAAGAAGATCAAATGAAGCCGTTTGAACCATGATGTAGAGAAACAAACGTATTCTCTTAAAGTACCAAGTTTTCTCTTCTTTTTTTACCGTTGAACTATTATTTAAGCACTTATTATGGTGGGCCATCATTTGTGCTAGTTTATCTTTGCAAGAGGTATTTTTGGGGCCTTAATATAACTTTGTTGGATGCAACTTGAACTTTGAGCAAAAATAGACTTCTCACACTTCACCAATAGCCTTTGGGCCATATTCCAAGCCCAAAGTTGAGTCTTGGTCTTAGCTTTTCAAATATCATATAGGCGACAAACAAAAACACCCCCAACATACATAGACAAATCTTTAAAACCCAATCCTCCTTGTGATTTGGGCTTGCACATAGTCTCCCATTTCAACCAATGAATTTTTCAGTTGTCCCCTCGTTGCCCCCAAAATTTTTTTTCGAATAAGTGCTTCAATTCCATGGCATAAAGTGACCTAGAGCTTGAAACATGACATTGTATATGTAAGGAGGGCTTAGGCAACAGATTTAATTAGGATTTCTCTTCTTGCTTGGGTCAAGAGTTTAGCTTCCCATCCTTGAAGGGTTTTCCAAATCTGCTATTTGATATTTGCAAAGCTATCCTTTTTCTTCTTGTCGATGAAAGAAGGAAGTCTTAGGTACTTCTCATAATGCTGCACCACAGGAACCCCAAGAGCCTCCTTGATAGAAAGCTGCATATCAAGATTAGTCGATTTACTAAAAAATAGAGTAGTTTTGGCTCTATTAATCTTTTGACCTAAGGCCCTTTCATAAGTGGTCAAAACCTCAAGCAAAGCTTGACATTCATTCTCTAAAGCCTTGCAAAAAATCAAACAATCATTTGCAAAAAGAAAATGAGTTAGTCGAGGCCCTATTTTACATATAGCCACCCCATAATATCCCCATAAGTGGCTGCCCTCTTAATTAGCCCATTCAGACCCTTAGTGCACATCAAGAACAAGTATGGTGAAAGGGGGTCACCTTGGCTGAGCCCCCTTGTGGGAATAATGTCCCCATGAGGTTCACCATTAATCAGCACTGAATAGGATGCATTAGTGATGCATTCCATCATCAAATGTATCCATCTATCACAAAAACTCAACTTTGCCAAAACTTTTTCCATATATCTCCACTCCACTCGATAATAAGCCTTACTCATGTCTAATTTTAGAGCCATGTAACCAGATTTACCCGTACAATGGTTCCTCATATAGTGTAATGTCTCAAAGGCCATCAAATATTATTTGAAATTAAGCAATCCGACATGAATGCACTTTGTTGTTCAGAGATAAGATGTGGCATAATAAATTTTAGTTGATTGGCTAAAACTTTGGCAAAAACTCTATACAACATTACTTAAGCTTATAGGTCTAAACTTCGAAATAAATTCAGGATTTTTTACCTTGGGGATCAATGTGATGAAGAAGTGACCCAGAGCCTTTGGTATTTAGCTTGAATTCAAATACAGTAAAATAGATTGTGCCACATCACTTCCCAAAAGACATCAATAGCTCTGGTAAAAAAAGGGGGTTATGCCATCGGGCCCCAAAGCTTTCAAGGGAGCCATTTGTCTCAAAGCACCCTCCACATCTTCCATCTTGAATTTGGCCAACAACATGTCATTCATCTCTTGTGTTACCAGCTGTGGAATGGTGTTTGTAACCTCCTCAAAATCGGTTAGGTTTGATATGGTGAAGAGTTCTTGATAAAAATCAACAATTGTGTCCACCACCTGGTTATGTTGTTGCTTGCTCACTCCTAAGTGCAGGAGATCGTAGCAATATAATTCTCGGAGTACCAAGGTCGAACCATAAGGAGCGGAGTAAATTCAAAGACAATGTAATTAAAAATAAAATAAAAAACATTTGGTGAAGATGAAGAATAATTTTTGCCTAGTAATTGTAAACAAGAATAACGTTGATAACTGATTTAAGTCAATAATGTAAATACTAAAGCATCGAGGTGTTTCCCTATATCGATACGAAATTCTTTGTGATCTAAGAAATTATATATTTCATAATTGATCGTTCTTATACAATTAAATACTTATGATTTGGTTGAATTGAGACAATTCAAGAACACATGATAACCTAGATTACTAATGCGGTTAGAAAAGTTTTCAGAAAAACTCATTCACTTTAAAACCTGATTTCTATTTGAAACTATTAGAAATTCATCTAAACAATAAGAAAATCATGATTGAATTTATTGAAAGCATGGAAGAACTAATACATCAAAAGAAATCTAATTGAACAATCAAATATGTTGTTGATAAAATCCTAGAAAGAATCACATTGAATATTCATACCATATAGAAGAAACATAACCCCTAGCCCTAGCAAAGAGTTTAGGCCACCATTAAAGAAAGGAAAATACAAGGTTTTCTTTGCCAAATTCGTTCTACCCAGCCTCCCTTCGAAACCCTAATGTAAAAAGTGTCCAAAGAAAATAAAATTTTTACTATTTTAATTTTCGTTCAGGTTTACAGTAGTAACTTGTGAGTTGATTTCGGCCTTCAAATATTGAGAATTTTGAAAAAATCAAAACTGAAAAGTTGTAGATATTTAAGTCACAGTTCTAACCCATCCAGCCTTGTGTCAATTGGATTTTTGAGGAGAGATACACCCAAAATACTGATCAGTGCTCAAATCTGACTTTTCCTTTTTCAGATTTTGCCTCTTTGATTTCTTTCCTTATTTGAAGCTTCCAAACATGGTAGACGACCCAATCACTCCAGCTGCACCTCGTTAGACATTTAAGAATGGTCATTTAGCTCCTCTTTAATTATAGTTTGGCATCCATTCTCTCATAGACTCTTGTAAACTCATCTTTTTCACATGATTTCCTGAAAGTAGAAAATTACATGCAATGAATGACATCTTATTCAAGAAATTATGTAAAGATATATAATAGAGACTAATGCAAATCATGGCTTAATTATAAAAATTAAGCATAGTAATAAGGAGATAACGCCCACATAAATATATAACAAGTATACATTTTAAGGCGTTATCAGTTTTGTGCACCACCTACCCGAAACATCTCTAAGCCTCGTGATGTAATTCCTTCTCCTTCTCTAAGTTGCCTTGCCATGGAAAAACTTTGTATTTTGATCCCCATCTTTAAGCCACATGATTCTAGACCTTTGGCGCCACATCTTTGCTTCTTTGTCCAACAACATAGATTGTGTCACATCACTTCCCAAAAGAGACCAATAGCTCTGGTAAAAAAGGGGGGCATGCCATTGGGCCCCAGAGCTTTCAAGGGAGCCATTTGTCTTAAAGCACTTTCCACCTCTTCCATCTTGAATTTGGCCAACAACATGTCATTCATCTCTTGTGTTACCAGTTGTGGAATGGTGTTCGTAACCTCCTCAAAATTGGTAGGGTTTGATGTGGTGAAGAGTTCTTGATAAAAATCAACAATTGTGTCCACCACCTGGTTATGTTGTGTGCACCACCTACCCGAAACATCTCTAAGCTTCATGATGTAATTCCTTCTCCTTCTCTAAGTTGCCTTGCCATGGAAAAACTTTGTATTCTGATCCCCATCTTTAAGCCACATGATTCTAGACCTTTGGCTCCACATCTTTGCTTCTTTGTCCAACAACGAATTAATCTCCTTTTCAAGTTGTTGCATTCGGCCAATGTCTCCTCCTTGCATTGCAATATTTTCCGCCTGTTTCAATTGTCTTTTCTTTTGTTCTAGGTCTCTATGAACACTCCTAAAACGTTTTTTATTCCATCAGGCGAGTTCCTCCCTACATCTATCCACCTTCCGGATTACTTGTGTAGCACTTGACTTAAAGATTTTTTCCTTCCACACTACCTTAATTGTGTCACTACATCCCTTGGCTGACATCCACATTTGTTTAAAGCGAAAGGGTTTTCGAAAACTACACTCCATACCATCTGGGACTATCCATAGTGGTTTGTGATCAAAACAAGTCACGTCAAGATGGTGGATTTTTGTCCTAGGAAAATTTGAGAGCCACTTATTTGTAGCCACTACTCTGTCCAATCTCACCCGTATTGTGTATTTAGTATAATGTTTGTGCCACGTGAATTGGAAACCTAGGAATCTCAAATCCATGAAGCCACACTAGTCAAGAACATCCTTGAACGGTTGGATTTGGTTATGGGGCCGAACCCTGCCTCCACATTTTTCCGATTGCCATGTGATCTCATTAATATCACCTGCACACAACCATTGTGCATTGCTTCAATTTTTCAGACTATGTAATCTTGCCCACCCTTCATCTCTCTTCTGCAAATTAGGTTCACCTTAAAAGCCCATGAACCTCCACTCATCCTCTTAATTTTTATTGATCGTAGTGTCAATATGATTTTTGGAGAATTTTTCAATTGATAAATTAAAATCTTCCTTCCAAAAGATCACCAATCCATCCACCTTACCTTTCCTTGGAACTTTAAATTTATGTCTAAACTTCAAACAATTTTGAACTTTTTCTAGCCTTGCTTTGTCTGCCCATGTTTCGGCTATAAACACAATGGAAGGATCTTTTGCCCACACCAAATCGATGAGCTGATTTTTTGTATGTTAGTTCTCAAGCTCAAGACAGTTCCATAACAAGAGACTCATTGCTCCTGGCAAGGCTAGGAATCAACCTCCGCTAATATATCTTCATCTTTTTCACTGTGAGAAACCAAAGATTTTTTGTTTGGTAACTCAAGGTGAGCCGTGTCCTGGGTTGCATGTTTCAAGCCTAGTGCTGTATATCCTTTCGAGTATGAACCTATGTTAGGCTTGGAAATGCATTTCCATGTTGCCTTATGGTTTTCAATTATTGGGGAATTAAAAAGCATTAAAGTCTCGATTATAAAATTAGGGTTTGTGGCAGCAATTTTAGGTGAGTGAGGTAACTGTGGGGATTTGGTAGAGATTTTTGGGGTTGAAGAGTTAGCCAATGTAACTACATCTAACTATGAGAAGTTTTCCTTAATTTGGGAGACTTGATTGTAACAATTCAGCTGTAAGAGACTTACTCGTGGATGGAGTAACTGACCGTGTCTCTTAATGAGGCAAATCAAACTTCCTTAACTCTCGGTATAATGGCTCAAGTTGCTTTTCAAATGGATCTTCCTTATTATGGCTTTGCACAAAATCAGGATTGGAGCTAGTTGTAATCGTTCCAGTGTTACAAGGTAATGGTTGGTTCGAAGTTTGCTCATGCTGTGAGTGTACCATGTTAGGAGTTGCCACTGATAGGGGTGGAGCCGCCTTGGTCCCAGCCGGAGTTTGCATCAAAAACACAGGCTGTCTTGGCTGAGAAGAGCTATATGTGTTCTTCTTGTAGAAGCCTGCTACTATAACCCCACTTTTTTGTGATCAACTAGTTGGTGCTGCACGTTGTGAGAGACAGGGAAATTTAGGCCTCTCAAAAAAAGAGATTTTTGGGTGCTTTGAAGGGCACCTCTCTTTTTAGGTAAGTGGTGTGGAGTTGCTACTTATTTTTTATACAAAAATAAAAATAAAAATAAATACAACTTTACATGATCAAAATGCTTCATTGTCATTAATTGAATAAAAATAAATACAAACTTGATAGATTGAATATTACAAGGCTTTGAGTCCTATTTACAATCTACCCAAAAGAATACATGGTTTTTTGTCCTAGTTACAATCTACCCAAAAATAAAAAGAAAGACAAAGCATAGGTCTACCTATCCAAAAGAAACTAAGTTCGGAGGCTAGGTTACGAAATGGGAAGGTGTTAGGCACCCATTCTGCCTAGACAAAGTCTTGTCTTCTAGACTCTAATGACCAATATACCATTTTATGGATGATATGAATTATATGTTGTATACATGACAAACTTAACCAAAACTAACTCACATAAATCTACATTATGAATGCATCCTCTTCTTTTAGAAAAAAATTCAGATATATTTTTGTAAATAAAAAGATTGATTTGATTCGTTAAAAAGAAACCAGATATGTTTTTGTATATGTAAAAAAAATTAGTTTTGTAGAGAAAAATCAGATCTGTTTCTGGTGAATAAAAGATTAGTTTTGTTTTTTTTTTTTTTTTTTTTTTTAAATTAGATCTGTTTTGGAACAAAGTAAAAAAAAAAAAAAAGATTTTGGTTTATATGTAAAAAAATCAGATCCGTTTTGTAAGTAAGAAAGTCTAGATTTGTAAAGAAGAAAAAAATCAGATTTGTTTTTTATGAATAAGATGAGAAAAGACTTTAAAAAGAAAAAGAAAAAAGGAGGGACTACACTCATGAAATAAATCTACATTACATGCATCAAACAAAAACCATTACAACTTTTGACTTCCTCTTTTAAATTTCAAAATCTACTATTTTTGTGACAAAGGAAATTTTTCTTGGAAAAATCAAATCTATATTTAATGAAAATACAGATCAGTTTTGAGGTGTAAAAAATTCAAATTTGTATTTAATGAAAATACAAATAAGTTTTGATGTGTAAAAAAAATTTAGTTCTATATTTAATGAAAATATAGATCTATTTGATGCGTAAAAAAAATTCAAATCTGTATTTAATGAAAATATAGATCTATTTTTTAGCTTTAAAAAGATTTATTAATTAACAGATTTTTGAAACTCAAAAGAAAAATTATAACAACAAAAGAATTAAGAACATGTTTTAAAGAAAAGTTTAACAATACTTGGCAACAACATCAAAAATTAAAAATAAAAGAAAACATCCTAAATCTATTCATGCATCATCAAGTAGAATTAAAAAAAGCAGAAAAAGGAAAAGAAAAACTACATCTTGTATGAGCGTGCTCTTCTAAGTGAAGGAATATTTTAGGGTTCAAAGAAATTTATTCAATTTTCTTTGAAACCTAAAATATTTTGCTTACAAAAAAGAAATTCCTAAGGCCAGAGCCTTCAAAACGTCTTTAACGTAAGAGAGAAAATAAAAGAAGAGGAGTCAGAAAGAGGGGAAATCAAAGAGCGTGAAAAAGTGTGCTGAATCTTAAGATGCGACCTCTATTTATAGAGGCTAGGATGTTCAAAAAATTAGCTAAATGATCAGAATACAAACTAGGACGCGTCCTTATCTCTAAAAAATCAGAAAGGATGTGTTTTAGTTCAATCCAAGTGCCCTTGGAATAGAGCCTAAATTTGTGCCAATTGGCACTTGTTGGCACTTTTGGGTGCTGGTCCCGCTTTTGAGTTTCGGTCCATCTTGGACTTTTTTTTTGAGGTTTTTTTAGTCGGGACTTACACTTGGATGCGTTTTTAATCCATATTCTAAAAATTAAACTATTTTTTTGATAATTCAGGTCTTTTCAGCAATGATTATCTTGTAAATAAATTCTCTAAAAAGTCTTGATTATCCCCAATTTTATTGTTATCCAATTATCCCCTTTATTCCCATGCAAGCAAGCCTATTTTTGATACTAACTAACAACCAATCACAAAATTATTTAATTAATTTTAATTGTATAGCCAATCAAAATTAATTTAAATTAATCATGTGTGGTTGATTCTATCTAAACACAATGCATGCTGACCGTACAAACTTGATCATGCGATACCTTTCAATCCGACGGTTCGATTTGAAAATTGGGCATACCATTGTGACCGTTAGAACCTCAAGATCATTTTTATGATATGCAATGAACAAATTAATGCATGTAATGCAATCATGAATTTTTGGTATATATATGGTCATTCCAACCATCTTCCCGGATTAAATCATGGGTGCAAAATTGAGTGTCTACACATGTATCCAAGGCCCAAATTGTTGGTCTATAGTGGCGAGAGTACCTTCACTATCAAGCTAGATTTCACAGTCCCTATCGTCATGTGTAAGACATTCGCACCAATAGCAGAGATTTGGAAGATGTTCATACTTAAATGAAACCCATTGTTCTTTTCCTTGCCCCATAGACGCCATTCTTCCTCGACTCAGTGACCGAGTAATATTCGAACTTATACGTACCTTCAAAAAACTCCCACCCTCCTCCTCCGACTAAGTTGGTCGTATCACATTACCAATAGTATTGCAAATTCCTTCCACCACCCTTTGGTTCGTGAATCTCATTGGTATTCTGTGAACTTGCACCTAAAAGGATGTTAGGTTGAAAAGCAAATCATCAGGTGACATGTCTTTGTCATAATGCTGCAACACCATAAGGTGTTTATCAAAACTCTAGGGTTCATTAGAAAGGATGGTATCCATTTCGAGTTTGTTGTCAAATGTAAAAATGACTATATGGTTGCCCATATTTTTGACTTTAAAACCATTTTTTGACCTCCACAATGGTTAGAAGTCTTAGCAATAACTTTAGTGTTCAGAGCTCACCTTGTGAAAAACTTGGCAACAATGATGTACTCCAGCGTGGCCATCTCTTCCTCTAGATCGAAAGTTGGTCCTTCCTTGTTTGTTTTTGACAATCCATTGCAGTGGCTTGTCAGATCCTCCATGGCTAAAAAATAAACTTGTTATCTTAAGGGACAAAGGCACCTATAAGAAGGGACAAAAAAGTTCTACAGCCTAGGAGAAGTTTGGATATTCCAAGCTTTCATTAGCAACTGAGAAACTAATTTAACTCAGTTAGTCTTTGTCGGGGGCCGTTTTTGCGTGTAGACATGTGTCTTCCGTTGGGGGGGGGGGGGTGACTTTGCTAGGCCCGGATTTGTTTTGTGGAGTTCAATTTAGAACTCGACATTAGGCCACATAGACCAAGGACTTTTGATGCATTTTTAAGCTACAAAATAGATAAAACCCGAAGTCTAAGAATCGTGATAATGGTTGAAATAAATAAACAATATGTTTAGCATAATAGATTTGATTAAATGGTGAGTTGAACGTTATTATTATATGTGTTAAATGATGTCCATTAGAATGATTAATTAATTGTCATATGTCCAATAGTTCATATCCAACCGTGATATAGTTCATGTTCAATATAAAAATGTATGTCCAGCAATGGTCTATGTCCAAATAATACATATCCAGTTGTGGTTTATGTCCAAATATTACACATCCAGCAGTGGTTCATGTCTAAGTAATATATGTCCAACAATGGTTTATGTCCAAATAATACATATCCAGTTATGGTTTATGTCCAAATAATACATATCTAGTTATGGTTTATGTCCAAATATTACACATCCAATACTAGTTCATGTCCAATTAATATATGTCAGGTAGTGAGATGAATCCAATTTATTAATACATATGTTTATTACTAAAGCATTAGTGAATCCATGTTTATCAAATAGTGAGAAAATATCAAAATACATTGCATCTAGCGATGCAATAATGAGTTAACATATACTGAATGGTGTAATCTTGAAGATAGAGAAATATTGACTTATTTTATATGTTTCTAACTCTAGCCGTATAGCATCACTTTGTATGATTTGTGGCTCCAACCGTATAGCATTAGTGAGCTAATATATTCCAGCGGCATAATAATATGAGTCCAGTGGTACAACGATAATGAATTAAAATATACTCAATAGTATAATTTTAGAGATAAAAATATAATGACTTATCTTCATAGTTTGTGGCTTCAGCTATATAACATTAGTAGACAACATTCCAGTAGCATGATAATGTAAGTCCAGCAGTGTAGTATGATATCATGAGTCCTTTTATGGCGACTTCACAATTGAAGGGGAAAAATAGGTGCAACTGGAGAAAGAGAGAGAGAAAATATGTCCAGCTGTGTGCATAGGTTGGTTAAGTTTATCCCCTTTATCATGTACTTAAATAATTTTCCTCATGTAATGCTCTCTTAGTTTTTGGTGAAATATGAGTGATATTGCCTTCCATAAGAAGAGCTTTTAGTATTATAAATATATGCATTTCATGAGAAGGGCGTTTGTAACATGTTTTTGGAAGCGTATTTGATATCTTTTAAGATGTATGAAGTTGGTGAGAAATATGTATGTTTTGTGAGATTAGGTGTTTGTGAGATGTATTAGAAATATATATATGAGAAGTATGGATAGTTTGTGAGGAATGTGTTTGTAAAATATATGAAAGTATGAGAAATATTGAGGGTAAATATAGTACTACATGAGATTATAGCTGCTGGATTGATTTGTGTTATGATAATGGGTTATGTTTTTTCTAAGAGAAGAGATTTTGTAAGAGAAATGGAGGAGGAGATGTTTAGAGATATAGGCAGCAAGATGATGATATTTCAAAATAAGAGAGTGTGGGAGAAATGGGTAGTGGTGGTGTGTAATAGGTGTTATCTAAGAGAGATGCAGGAGCATGGAAATGGTTAGAGATATGGGTAGCAAGATGATGATATTTCAGAATAGGGGAGTGAGAAAGGGATGGATAGTAGTGGTGTCTTGTGATGTGCATAGCTTGGTCCTCTTTATATAAAGCCAAGAAATGAGATTTTAGTTGAAGGGAAAAATTAACAAATAAGGAAAGGTTTTTAACAAAATGAGTGATCTCCTTAGTGGGTTTTTGGTTTTTAGCCAAAAGAAGAAAGTCTAAAATTTAAGTCTACTCTGTAGCTGTACAGCATCTGACACAGCAGTAGAGCAGTAGCTGTAGCAACTGACAACAGTAGCTACTACAGTTGACAGCTACACAATAGTAGCTATCCTGACATAGCTAGATGATGTCAGCTGTATGATGTCATCTGTTGGAGGAGGTATTCAACATTAAATTCATGGTTTGGCTGAAAATGGTAAGATATCATTTATAGGATATTTGCTTCTTTGGGTATGGCAGCAAGTTGTTGGTATTGACAATTAATTGGTTGATGATGTCGCTTTTGGACATGTGTTAGTTGTTGGAGCTATTGCTGGTATTTTTGGCTAAGTGTCCTCTTTTGGAAAATTATATGTTTAGTCCATGGTTTTATTACAATATAATTTTGGTAAGTAGTTGACTCATTGGTTGATTTTGATGAAGTTTTGAAGGTTTAATTATGATCTCTTTATGTTGTGACCAAATCTTGGAGAGCAAGGAGAGCATTTAATGTTGGATGAGATATTATATAGAGATAGCCAATAAGATTTAGGTATGTGTTTGGTATTGATTTAAATGAAAATAATAATATAATTTATATGAAATAATATAATTTAGATTATATGATCAACATTAAGTTTTAGATAAAAGAGTAATAAGGAGTTTTATCATTTTAAGTGTTATGTGATATGAGAGGCTTACTAGATGTTATCTATTGCACACTGACTTGTTAGAGTTCAGGGAATTGGGGAAAACATGCCAAGCAATACGTTTCCTTTATCAACTTTGAACCGCTAGAGCTTTAATAAACATACTTCTTGGCCCTCCAAACCATGACTCCCAAAATTCTCCCGATGAGACTTATGAGCTTGGATCATGAGCTGAAAATGAGATGATGTGCCATGAGCTTGAACCATGAGCTTTGATAAGGTAATATTGCCATGGGTTTTAGACCATGGGCTTTGGCATTGTTTTGTGTAAATATGGGCTTTTTTTGTGCTTTGAAATAGATTTATCCAAAATCCATGATAATATTGATGTGGTGCGAGTTGCCAATGAAATAAAGCCATGTGGCGTGAACATTTTGTCCTGAACCGTCTTTATGTTTGTTTTTCACTTCTTTAAGATAGCTTTAATTGCATGGTTTTAGTTGAAAAAGGTTTGTGGTATAAAGTTTTAATTAAAACATTTTAGCCTATTTTAGAAATTGGCAAATTACAGTAAATAGTGCTTTAAGTTATGAATTTATAATAATAAACAATAAATTGTAGAGTTTTTTTAATTATTAAAATAAAATTTAGTTTTAATCTTAAAGTTGTTTTCAAGTTAAACGTTCCTTAAAGTACTTTTGGGTGGCCAAACACCTAATTTTTGACTTAAAGTGCTTTTCAATCTAGAAATCACTTTTATTAGTATGCTAAAGGTAGGGTCGGATGGATGAGATAAATAAAGAAGGCAAGATTAAGAAGAAATTAAGCCTTTCGACCATAGATGCATAGACTATACTTCATTTTACATTTTGCTTTCTGAACTATTGAAATGCATAATTGACCCATAACGTTATAATTCTATTTCAATGTTTCTGCCTTCTATTTTGGTGTTTAGTATAACAGAATTAAGTATTAAAAGACCAATTTATTGCTTTGCTTTGGTATTTTGGAGAGATGGGTTAATTGGGTTTTTAATACTAAATTTTGTTAGATTTAACAACAAAACATACAGAAAAGACTTAAGTGTTACAAACTTTTCAATTTGGGGGGTTGATCTTATGTTTTGATAGTTTAGGGGGCAGAGTATAAAATGTGGTATAGTTTATTATGAAAAAAGTGTAATTTCTCCTTAACCTTATATTCTTTATTCATCCTATCCGTCTAACTCTATCTTCAGCTTAATCAAAAAAATAAAAAGCTTAATCATAAAAGTGCTTTAGACTATTCATAAAGTGCGTTATATTGGTGATGTATCTTTATAGACACCAATTATCTAACACTTAACTATTATATTAATAGTTTCTAAAAAAAAAAAAAAAAGAGAGTATCATATTACTAATATAAATGGTTGACAATGTGTAAATAAGAAGATATAATCAAACATGTAAGGTCAAAATTAATATAAGTTTTATAATGTAAATGACCAGGTTAAAAATAACACCAACCTTTTTACCTTTAAAATTTGGTGTTGTTGTTGTTAAAAATAACACCATGCGTTATATTGGTGATGTATCTTTATAGACACCAATTATCTAACACTTAACTATTATATTAATAGTTTCTAAAAAAAACAAAAAAAAAAAACTATCATATTACTAATATAAATGGTTGACAATGTGTAAATAAGAAGATATAATCAAACATGTAAGGTCAAAATTAATATAAGTTTTATAATGTAAATGACCAGGTTAAAAATAACACCAACCTTTTTACCTTTAAAATTTGGTGTTGTTGTTGTTAAAAATAACACCAAATATATAATAATAATAATAATAATAAAAATAATAATAATAAAGGCCTTAGTCCAAAGACAATAAAAAAAGGAAAATGTAATGACATCTTACATACCATCATGATCCTTTAAGAATTAGTTTTTTTTTTTAAAAAGATCTTTTAAGAATTATTATGTTTTTTTTTAGTTAGTTTTATCTTTGAGGTGAAATGGCTAGGTTGTATAAATTTTTTTTTTTTTTTTTAACAAGATAAAAATTCTACTCTAACCTAATCTAAGTGTATATGCGTGCGAAACTCCCTCGTAGAGACTTAAACTCCGACCCTTACCTCCCACACCCTTTGAAACATTTATACTTGTGGAGTGACTATTGCACCAAAGGACACGGTGGTAAATGATTGGTATAACTAATTTCAAATAAAAATTGTCCATTCAAAAACAATAGGGTCACATAATTGCAACATTGAACATTCCTAATCTACTCGCGATATTTTCACAAACTTGTCAAATTCTTTATCAGAACTACCGAAAGTGATGGCTTAGAAAAAAATTGATTAGACTACTATAAGCGTTCTTTAGATGCTTTCAAAATTCAAAGACGCCAAAAAAAGACAATTGAATAAACATCATAAGCTGAATCAAATAACATATAAACATCCCCATCAAAAAAAAAAAAAAAAAATAACATATAAACATCAGAGAAAAACGTTGCAACAACTCCGCAAACACGTGTATCATTAAAGGACCCAAAGTCCAAAGTCTAGTAATTATTAACCAATTCCAGTGAACTTAGACTTCACAATGCACCACCAATAAAAATGATGGAAATACTTGTATAATTCTCATTTCATCTCATCGGTGGTGACTCCAGGAATATATTTCAGAAGGGACATTAAGAAATTTAAAGTAAATAAAATTTTAATAAAAAAAAGAACTAAAATATATTGAGTTATTAATAAGAAAAAAAAAATACATAAAGTTTTACAATTTCTTTTTACAAGTTTTCATATTTTAAAATTGTTACGTGGTAGTTCATTATCAATTGTTATTATCTATTTTCAATATGGGTAGGTGTGACCATTTTATTTTGTTAAATTTATATAAAATTTTTATTTTTATGCATTTGTCTTTGTTTTTATAGAAATATTTTGAACTAATTGACAAACTCAACTCATTAGCATTGTATTAACACACTCATTCATACATAAATAATACACTAATTATCTACTTAACCAACTTAACCAATAAAAAGATGGAACATCCCTGACTTTACTTTTTTTTTTTCTTGAATCACTAACTCTATAACTAAAAATTTTGGGATGCACTAAAGTGTGTTTTTGTTTGGTTTTGGACTAGATTGATCTGTGATCAGAGTGTGCAATAACATTTTTAAAGATATTTTGAACTAATAAAAAAATATAATATTTTTTCCAAGCCCTGAGGCCTATGTGCCACCGCCCCTGCATCTCAGTGCTTTGCCTTGTCTCATAAATATTTTTAAACTCTATATTCCAAAAGTTTTAAGCAAAACTTGTTTAACTTATAAAATATAAAGAAAATGCTAGAGTTACAAATTTTTTTACAAGCTGTTGATGTGATAAGTGATTATTAATAAGTAAAAAAGTGATGTAAGCAGTGGACCCATACGAGAATGAGTAAGAATTTACCATTTTAACAGTTTGTAAAAATGTTGTAAAATTTAACTAGAACATTACTCAAAATATAAAGTTTTAAGTGAAACTATATATATATATTCTCTCCTCATGTGTAATTCTGTACTTATGTGTTTGTTTCTCAATAAAAATAAAAAATCAGTTCCCTAATTCTTTTAATCAAATCCAAAAATCAACCTCAAAAAGTCCATAGATGTTCTCTAAAAGAAAGTCCATGGTCTAAAATCTAAATTAATATGATTTTAAAATTTTAAGGTTTAATTTTTAATTATCTGAAACTTTAAGATTTAATTTTTTACATTTGAGATTATAAAGTTTGATTTAACCTTTTATTTTTGGGTTAGAACACTTATAATAGCTGATGTATAATAGCAAAAGGGATAAATTTTGCAAATCCATCTCCAAAAATTAACTACATCAATCAATCTAAGCTTGTGTAAATTTAGATTGATGCTGCAGTAATCTTGTAAACATACATGATTATTATTCACATGCAAATCTATTTTTTAATACTTAAAAAAAATTTAATACTTTTTTTATTCATTTAAAGATAAAGAGAGAGAGACAATTTGAGAGTAATAAAAAATTGATAATGAAATAAAATTTTAATGAAATAATTTTTGAAGAACAATATTTTAACAAAATGCCATGTAAAATGGATAATATGATGCTGATATTTTTAAAAAATAGTTGTGTAAAAAAAAAAAAAAATTTACACTAAAATAGATAGAAACTTCTAAACGAGTTAAAGAGGCTGCGGGAATGTTCAAACAATTAAAATAAAAAAAGATGCAATCAAAACATGAAAATAATATAATCATCATTTTTTTTTGTGTTAAGAACACCAACCCCGTCAACTTTTGAAATTGTCGACAAGCATGACTCAAGTTGAAGCAGATAATGAATCACGATTCAAGAAATAAATAAAAATGACCAAAATTCATCATCTAGAACTACCGCCATCTATTTTTTTTCTCACAAAAATCATTCCTTTCTCCTGAAAGTACATCACGAATAAAAACATTGTGGACCCTCCACTCCACAATCTCATGTCCCACAGTTTAACCCATATGAGGTCCAAGAATTTAACCCATGATCAAATCGGCTCCCTTTGGTACCCCAAGTTGCCTACACTACACTTCAACTTCAACTTCAACTTCAAGCTCTCACTTTTTAGAGAGAGAGAGAGAGAGAGAGAGAGAGTTTAGTCTATAATGATGGGCCACGAAGCCACACGGGACAAAAGATGCTTATCTTCAAGACCAAATCGCCTCCATCCTCACATCAATAATTAAATTAAATTAAAAAAAAAAAAAAAAAAAAAAGGCTCCATCCCAACTTTAAACAGCTCCTTAACACCGTGGCATTTCCAGTTTCCACATAGGTTATATTCTCGGGAACTCCCATTAACTCCACCCCATTTACTCTTCTACCCCTACTCACCCCCCAAATTTACTCTTCCTCTCTCACAACCGCCTTTACCAAACGAGGCCATTTTCGTCATCCAACCAAAACCCCCACGTTCCAAACCAAAAAAAGCCACCCCTCAAAATCCCCAAACTAGCCCTCCAAAAACCACTCCCAATATAAACATCCAAAGGCCAGTATAGTAATTTAAACATAGGCAAGTCCTGTCGGACCCATTAATAATTAATAAATAAATAAATAAAAAATAAAAGAACGTTATAGTCATCATCACAAAAGGTTGGCTCAAAAAAAAGAGTGAAAAAAAAAGTGTTTGGATTTGGAGAGACGTTATCGGATTTGAAATCCACAATTCGCCGGAATTTGGGATTTCCGTTCACGTCCGCCCGTACCCTAGGGTTACTGTTATTAGTTATTACACTCTCTCCCACCACACCAAAACAATTCAGAAAGTGAGAGAGAAAGAGAGAGAGAGTCAGTTATAGATAGATAGAGAGAGAGAGAGAGAGAGAGAGAGAGAAAAGAAAAAGAAATTGAGTGTTGGTTTCGCTACGACGTCGTTTTCAAGGCTTGGAATTCAAAAAAAGAACGGTGATCTAGTTCGTTTCTGTTTCAATTAGGGTTTCGTTTTTTGTTGTTGTTGTTGTTGAAGTTTGATATGAGGATCTGTAATTCGGGGAATTGGTGAGGGTTTAATAGTGGAAAGAATTTGCTACCGTGATGTTTACGCCACAGAAGAAGGCGTGGTCGGGTTGGTCTTCTCTCACGCCCCGGAAGTCTGTTCTCGGGTCGGGTCAGAATCCGAATTCTGTTGACGCTGGGAAAGGAAAGACTGTTGCTTTTGTCGAAACGACGCCGAATTTGGAGAATGGGGGAAATATCTTGGTTGACGCTGCCGGAGACCCTGAATTATTGGCCGAGAAGGTTTCCAAGCTTGAAATTGAGGTTTGTGGAGGTTCAATTTTTTTCTCGGTGTTTTTGTGCTTGTGCCTGTGCTATTTTTGGTAGGTTTTTGTTGCTTTTAACTTTTTTGCTTAATTGGGTTTTCAAAAAAAAACAAAAAAAAAAAAAACTTTTGCTTAATTGGGTGTTTATGGAATTTGGATTGTTGTTATTATGATTTGAGTCTTTTTAAGTTATATTTTGGTACAAAAAGACAGTTTCTTTATCAAGGTCTTGTTGAGTTAAAACTGTTTTTAACGGTTATACTGTGATTTATCAGTGTGTGTGGTAGTTGTTTGTGACCGAGATTGCCCAATTTATGAAAATTTTTACCCTTTTAGGTCCCAAGTATGTTATCTTGTTTCTGTGTTTATGGTTTTTTGTGTGTGTGCGCAAAGGCTGTACAGTAAGAATGTGGGCTTGAAAGGTAGGGAAAAGTGAAGTCTTGGGGCCAAATAGGAGGAGTGACAGTTACACAGTGAGAGACTAGAAAAAAAGTAGGAAATGGGTATTGTTCTTTGCCTTTAGCCCTTTACATGGTTTACTTGTGTGAAACTTACTGTCGAGAGTAAACAGAAGAGTCTCGCACTTTGAACTTGATGTTAAATGTAACTGGTTGGAAATAAAATAAAAAGTTTTGAAATTAAAAATTGCATTTTTGCTTCAAGGTCTTGATTAAGCAATATTTATGGGTTTTTTTATGAGCCTGTCCCTGTTGTATTATGCGATAGAGGCATTACCATTTATTAGCCTTGTTTGTGCTGTGCAACCAATTCTTTTGTATTCTCTGTATCATGGGTCCTAAGGTGTGTAATTACCACATATTCTATATGGTCTTTGAAGCAAAAAAAATTATGAGTTATTTTCAATGTTAAAAAAAAAAAAAAAAATTTATGAGCTCACAATCTGGATGACTGAAGATTTGGACTTATAATCCACTGTTCTCTTAAAGTCGTTAATGCTACTGTAGTTTATGTTGTTGCTGGGTTCGCCAATACTGGTTGGGTTTAAGATGATCCAGAACTGGTAAATGCTGCACTGTTCAAAAATGAAAGCTTTGAAACTGAAAATAAATTTTACATGAAATTTGGAATTAATGAACTTTTTTTAAAAAAACAATGAAAGAAAAAGAATACAGCTATTTGTGTGTGTGTGTGTGTGTATTGATCATAACACTGGCGTAGTTGAAGAAATAACTTCTTGCATAGTAAAGTAAGTGTGTCCGATATGATCTACTTTTTAATGAATGTGTCCTATAGATCTACTGCATTGGCTAAGCACACCTTTGTACAGTATCTATGTCATTGCCATCATATTAATACCTGGATATTATGTAGGATATATGATTTGCCTCATATGGTGGTGGATTAGGTACTCACATTAGGAATTTGAACAATAGCCACATTAGAACGCTTTTATGACTTTTTTGTGGCCAAGCTTTTTTTATTTTTATTTTTTGGGTTCACAGTTAGTACCCATTTGGGAGGGTGGTTAAAAACTGCGCTTCTTTATAATACAGCTTTATAAAGTACAACTTCTTTTAAATACCCCATTTTAAGTAGTACATCATTTATTGCTCCAAAAATTACACCGTACCAAATGTGCGCTTGACCAAAAAGTTGAAGATTATGTGAAGTTGGTGTTTTAATTCTACATCTGGAGCTTCTGCATCTACCCTCTAAACTGTCTGGACACCCTATTTATAAACATATTTAGGCTGGTAGGTGGTCGAGATGTTTTGAACCAAACAATTTTTTTGCCAGTTGCACTCTCACCCTCTCACTCCTCCCTCTCTTCCTGTTCTTACATAAAGCTTTGTTGTTTTAGGGTACAGTATCAAATATTCACTACATTGTCAGCAATTCTTGTGAATACATTTGGGCTCCCTCAAAGTTTGTGATGATTCACAGAGCCACTGTACTTTTGTTGGGATTAAAGTGTATTTGAGTTGATTGTTAGCAATCCATATTCATTACCAAATACCATTATGACCTTCCTAATCACTTGCCTATTAATGATTATGTCACTGTAGTTTTTTTTATTGTTTTATTTTGCAAATTATCAGTTATATTGTCTTTAACGTTTCATTTGTTACAATAAATATAATGCTTTACTCTTACGTTATTTATTTATTTATTTTTGATGTTTTGGACAGCTTTTTGAATACCAGTATAATATGGGGCTTCTCTTGATTGAGAAAAAGGATTGGACTTCTAAGTATGAAGAACTTAGGCAAGCCTTGGCAGAAGCAAAAGATGCCCTTAAACAAGAGCAATCTTCCCATTTAATTGCAATATCTGAAGTTGAGAATCGAGAAGAAAATTTGAGAAAGGCCTTAGGAGTGGAGAAGGAGTGTGTGCTTGATGTATGTTCTTTTTTTTTCTCCCTCTAATAGATAAATTTCTTATCATTGCTACCTATCAATATCATCACTAAATAACTGGAATTTTTTTTTTCTTCAAGAGATGCCATATTGCTACCTATCAATATGGATTACTACTCACCTCCCCTCTTCATAAGTAAAAATCCAATCCCCAAATATTTTCTTCAGGTCTTTATAAGGATATTCTGCTTTTTATTTCTCTCTCTCTTGTTAAATCTGGTCATTACTAAAAAAAAATATTTAAAAACAAGAAGCATCTCATTTGGTTTGTCTTGCTCCTGTTTTGTGAAACAATAAGCATTATCTGTTACATTTTATACTCATAGTTTTAATGGTATAAGCATGAATAGTTTATTTTTTATCCAGCCATATCATCACTTAGCAGATAGTTTTATGCTAAAAATACATTTTTAATTCTTTAAATATAATTTCTTGTTGACAAAGCAATATGTATCCTGAACCCAGCTTTTTATCTAAAATGCTAAGTTTAAAGCTCAGAGGTTGTTGGTCATGATGCAATTAAATTTTATTAGCTAGAAAACAAAATACAAAGTGATGTTTCCTAATGTTTGGAGATTTTTTTTTCCCAGCTGGAGAAGGCTTTGCGTGACATGCGTTCAGAAAATGCCGAAATCAAGTTCACTGCTGATTCTAAGTTGGCTGAAGCAAGTGCTTTAGTCACTAGCATTGAGGAGAAATCTTTTGAGGTAGAGGCAAAGTTGCGTGCTGCTGATGCTAAGCTTGCTGAGGTGAGCAGAAAAAGTTCAGAAATTGAGAGAAAATCACAGGATTTGGAGGCTCGAGAAGCTGTACTTCGAAGGGATCGCTTATCCTTTGTCTCCGAGTATGCTTTATGCTTTTGACCTTTGCTTGTTCTTGGATCTATTGGCTCTTGAGTGGGTTTTCAGTTTCTAGTGATTCTCTCCCTTTGTTTCTTAGTTATCTCCTTTGTAATTAGCTCTTTGTTGTTTTCTGTTTGTTTTCGTGTTTCTTTTCTTTTCTGTTTGTTTCTTTCTCTGTAATCTTTGTTCTGCCTTTTGTTTTCATGAGGTAGTTTCTTGAATATACTTCTTTCTTAATTATCAAAAAAAAATTAAGTCATTTCCTCTTTTTGGCAGGCGAGAAGGTTATGACTCTACTTTTTCTAAGCAAAGAGAGGACTTGCGAGAATGGGAAAGAAAGTTGCAAGAGGGAGAGGATAGGTTAGCTAAGGGTCAAAGAATCCTTAACCAAAGAGAGGAGAGGGCAAATGAGAATGATAGGATTTTCAAGCAGAAAGAAAAGGACCTTGAAGAGGCACAAAAGAAGATTGAAGCAACTAACATCAGTTTGCAAAAGAAAGAAGAAGATATAAGCAGTAGGCTTGCAAATCTTACTTTAAAAGAGAAGGCAAGTATTTCACCATGCCGAGCCATTGTTAAAATTTTAATTGATTTATGTATTAATATGTCAGTTTACTTTGGGCAGGAATTTGATGTTGTGAGATTAAACTTAGAGACGAAAGAGAAAGAGTTACTTGCATTAGAAGAAAAGCTCAATGCTAGAGAAAGGGTGAGTTCTTGTACCTTATTCTTTTAATAGAAGATTCTTTTGAGAAAGATTTCTCATGTTTAGTGTATTTATTACGTTGGTCATCTTCATTTGGCATTTAATTAGCGGGTGTCTTGTTATTTGCATGCTCTATCTAGTTTGTGTTTGCACCAGTATAATCTGTAGTTTTGGGGTGAAACTGGTCCGGTAATTGGAGAAAGTATGCTATATCAAGGAGGTGCCTTTGCTCTTGTTTTGTTTAAAGGAAATTCTCTGAGGTGATACATTTTTTTGTTGGGGGAGGTGGGGGGAGTTTTTTGTTTTTTTCCCTAGTTCTAGATATATTTCTTTTCTTTTCTTTTTTCCCAGACCCTGATTTCTTTGTTTTAATGCACTTATTACAAGGAAAAAATTTTAAATAATAGTTCTGCAGCATCAGGAAAATAGTCTACCAAACATTATACTTTTGCTACACCAAATTGGAATTTTATTGCAATCATTCAAAATTGTGCCCCTGATATTTTTATTTTGGTTTGTTTTGTGCAACATCCACAGACTGAGATTCAAAAGCTTCTTGATGAACATAATGCTATTCTAGATGCAAAGAAGAGTGAATTTGATTTGGAAATCGATCAAAAGAGAAAATCTGTGGATGATGATCTGAAAAACAAGGTTGTTGAAGTGGAGAAGAGGGAGGCTGAAATTAATCACATGGAGCAGAAAGTAGCAAAGAGAGAGCAGACTTTAGAAAAGAGATGGGAGAAGCTTAGGGAGAAAGAGAAGGATCATGAATTAAAATTGAAAGATCTGAAGGAAAGGGAAAAGTCCTTGAGGTCTGAGGAAAAGAATTTGGAGAATGAGAAGAAGCAAATGCTTTCTGATAAAGAAGATTTGCTTAGTCTTAAGGATGAAGTTGAGAAGATAAGGGCTCACAATGATGAAGAGCTATTGAAGATAGCTGAAGAGAAGGATCAGCTTAAAGTAAGTGAAGAAGAGAGGCTGGAATTTGTTCGTTTGCAGTCAGAATTAAAACAGGAAATAGAAAACTGCCGGCTTCAGAAAGAACTTATTCTTAAGGAAGCTGAAGATCTGAAGTTACAAAAGGAGAGTTTTGAGAGAGAGTGGGAAGAGCTGGATGAGAAAAGAGCTGAGATTGAGAAAGATCTGAAAAAATTGACTGATCAGAAGGAAGAAATGGAAAAACTGAAACACTCTGAAGAAGAAAAGCTAAAAAATGAGAAGTTGGCAACACAGGAGTACATACAAAGGGAGCTAGAAGATCTTAAATTTTCCAAAGAATCTTTTACAGCTCAAATGGAGCATGATAAGTTAGCGATTGCTGAAAAAGCTGATAGTGATAGAAGCCAAATGCTTCATGATTTTGAGTTGCGAAAAAGAGAACTTGAGACTGATTTGCAGAACCAGTTAGAGTACAAGGAAAAAGATTTGCGTGAGAGGGAGAGGTTATTTCAGGAAGAAAGAGAAAGAGAATTAGAAAATATTAATTACTTAAGAGAAGTAGCTAGAAGAGAAATGGAAGGAATAAAGCTTCAAAGAGCTAAAATAGAAAAAGAAAGACAAGAAGCTGATGAAAATAGAAAGCATCTTGAAAGGCATCAAGTGGAAATGAGAAAAGACATCGATGTGCTTGATGACCTCAGGAGGAAGTTGAAAGACCAGCGGGACCAATTTGTTAACGAGAGACGACGCTTCATTTCATTTGTTGAAAAACTCAAGGGTTGCGAGAACTGTGCTCAAATTATCTCTGAGTATGAGCTTTCTGATCTGCAGTCTTTAGCTGAAATTGAGAATGAAGAGGTTATTCCTCTGTCAAGACTTGATGATATTCACACCAATGAAGGTGGTCATGGAAATGTTGCTGCTTCTGAGAATCAAAACAGTGAGATATCTCCTGTTGGAGTTGGCTTAAGATCTCCAGTTTCTGGTGGAACCATATCTTGGCTACGCAAATGCACCACCAAGATTTTCAAATTTTCCCCGATCAAGAATATTGAGTCTACTGCTGTTCAAAATTTGGAGGCACATTTGTCTTGCCAGAACGTTGATATGGAAGAACCTTCCAAGAGAGTATCTAGCACCGAAAATCAGGCAGAGATATCTCTTGGTGTTGCAACTGATTCTTTTGATGTCCAGAGAATCCAATCTGACAACAGCATCAGAGAGATAGAAGTCAGCCAAGATCCATCAGCTGATGATCAAAGCAACATCAACAGTAAGGCACCTGAAGTTGCTGATGATTCCCAGCCATCTGATTTGAATGGTGATCAGCACAAACCTCGCAGAAGAGGGAGGCCTAGAGTTTATAGGACGCGCTCTGTGAAGGCAGTTGTCAAAGATGCAAAGGCTATACTTGGGGAAGCTTTAGAAGAAAATGAGAAAGATTATCCAAATGGGAATGCTGAGGATTCTGCCTATGATAATGCTGAAAGTCGTGATGATTCTAGTCTAGGTGGTCAAAGACTACCAAGAAATGGACGGAAGCGGAACCATGCTCAAACATCTCAAAACATGGGTAGTGAGCATGATGGTGATGATAGTGAAGGACGTTCTGATAGTATTGTGGCAGGCCAACGCAGGACAAGGCGGCAGAAAATTACTACAGCTGTGCTAGCACCTGGTGAAAAACGATATAATCTCCGGAGACCCAAAACGTAAGTTCCTACATCCATGACTTAAGTAATGGTAATAACTTGCTTTAAGAAAGAGAAGAAAGGGGGGGGGGGGGGGGGGGGGCATGTGCCATGCTATGCATAGTTACACATATTTTCCCAAAGGAAAAAAACTTTGTTCAGTTGAAGGTGGTGTAAATTAATAAATTATTTTTAGACTGCTGAATATTGTTTATTGAACTCACAACTAGATAATAATTTTGAGAGGAGTGCTATGTTTACAACATTTTCACAATACTTTCACAACAAATCATAGGTGGAAGTTGTTATTGGTCCTAATTTAAATCCACAACTTAAATAACTTTTTTGTTCACCCATAACAGCCAATGACAATTTGCCATTTAAGATTTGTTGTAAAAATGTTGTGGACATAACATTTCTCTAATTTTGAAAACTGTTGTCTATTTCCATCCCAAAAAAGGAAGAAGGGAGGGACGCTCTTTTTTGTGGGATTATTTGGTTTTGTAGACCATCTAGGCTATTGGAGGCTGCGTATTCAAAGTTTTGGAAGTTAAGCGGGGGGAAATAAAGATGAGAGTTTTAAATTTTAGAGACATAACCCAAAAAAGGAAGAAAAAATATATTACAATTAATTGATGTAGGAAGATGCCTTGTTCATCTGTGGCATGTCAAGCAACTAACTACCGACTTTACCATAATGCCTTTCAGTAAAGCTACTGTCACAGCTGCCAGAGCCATGCCTGAACTTGGCAAAGAAAACAAGGAAGAGACAGATGTTGTTAGAGCAACAGGTGAGAAAATTCTTCACTCCAAAGCTGCTCCTGCACTTTCGACTGGAGCTGCAAGTGAGAATGGTGGAAGCTCTCACTTTTTGCGGGTAAGGGAATTATAAAGAATTTGGGTTTCTTCTATATCCCATTTGATTTTTTGTAATACTGTATCTGCACATACGTGTGCGATCTTGTTTTTGGTCCTTTTTTCTCCTTGTTCAAATCAATTTCTTTGTAGAATTCCATTTTTTTATTGAAAATTTAGGGTTTTATTTTGATTTCTACTAGGACTTAAAATAACATAAATTTCAAAGCTAAAGTTTAAAAGCTTTTCTCTACCTCTGTATGTGTGTGTTTCTGATTTTCGGAGAATGTAAGAATTATTTAATGAAGATTAAAGAATATACATTTCTTAATGATTTTAATTTGTGATGTGCATGTGTTTGCTGTTTTATTTGACTAAGCTGTTACTATTTTGCCAAAGTACAACTGTTATAGCCATCCTTGTTGTAACTGATTATGGAACACTCATTTGAGCAGTCCTCCAGTTGCTGATGGCTCCTGAAATTTTTCTGAACTGATTTCTCTGACTAGATGTTTATAAATTTTGTGACACAGTCCAAGAGAGTTGCAGACTCTCAGGTTGGCATTGCCGATATTACAAGCAATTTGGTTGAGAACACGATCATGAGTGAAGAGGTGAATGAGACTCCAGAAGAGTACGGTGATGTAGATGAGTACAGGTCCCATGGTGAAGATGCTAATGTGGATGGGGAAGATGAAGAGGATGAAGAAGACTCTGAACATCCTGGTGAAGTCTCAATAGGAAAGAAGCTCTGGACATTCTTCACAACATAATGATGCTCAATGCTGTTTGCCATATAGTGGTCGCTTTGGATGGCCTCTACTGCATCTACCTTTTTAGATATGCTGGTAGGAGTTTCCTGATGTGTAGTAGTGTGAATTAACAATTCAAATGTAGTTAGAAGCCCTGGAAGTATTCAGAAGTATTCAGGTCAGGGAATGAGTTTTTCTCTGCCCTCTTTGATTTTTATTTTTAGGATTAAGAGTATGGGGGGTGTTTTATTTTTTTAATGACAAACCTAGATATTTTGATTAGTAGTAACCCAGTGCAGATTTAACACTGGACTCTCAGCTGCCACCCTTACCAATTGTTTGTATCAAATGCTTTGTATCTCTTCATTTAGCTCTGGAATGATTGTTTGAACCCAGTGGTCTCAACTCTCTCTCTCATATGCGTGTGCTTGGTCTTGTGTTAAAAAGGTGCTTTTGTTATGTATGTTGTTGAGGCTTGATGGAAGGCAAGATAATCAAGCAATGTATGTAGGTTAAATGAGTAGTGAGTTGCCCCAGGGATATGAATTTTGATCAGCATCATACTTTTAGTACTGAAGGGTTGACCACAATTGCTGCCTTGAGAAGTTTGCTAACAAGTTTTACTATGTAAATTCACGGGCCGTATTCTCACCTGATCATTTTTTTAAATCCATTAATGCAATTACATTTTATTTTTTTATTTTTTTTTAAGAATCTATTACTTAAAAGGGTCATTCTATAGTGAATTTATTTTTGTAAATTTACCTTCCTAGTTAAGATACTTAATCTTAACTTTCCATCTATTATTATAAAACTATATTAACATTTAGGCTAAAAATGCAAATCACACTAACTAAGTTTGATTGAAATTCATTTTAACTTTTTAACTTTATCTTTGTTCAATTGAGTCATCTAAGTTTCAAATTTATTTAATTTAGTCATTCTGTTTAATTTCTTTAAAAAAAATGCCTTTAAAAAAAATATTTTTCTCAAATGGAAAAAAATCTAAAATAAATATTTTATAGATATTTTATGTGATTTTTTTATTATTATTATTAGTTAATTGCAAACTTAACGATTGAGGGGGGCGAAAAATAGATCAGATAACTAAGGTTTGTTTTAATCCAGTTATTATTCGTTCACACAATTAATTTTTAGAGATGGGATGCAAGACCAACCTTTAAGTACTTGTTATGTAACAAGAGATGAAAGTCAGACAACAAACTATATGTGAAGAGGTAACATTCAATTGGAAATAGCTTGAAAATTGGCTAAGTGTTTGCCCTCGGGTTTAGTCCGAGGAAGAAGATACAATTGGATGATTTTTCTCTCCTTATGTTTTCTTTTCTTGTTTTCTCTTCTAATTTTCACGTCCCCTCGATCCAAGTGCTTCTTGACTTTATATAACTTAGCAAGAATGCATCTGAATCTTACATTTGGAGGGTTATGATTAGACTTTCTTGATACTTGTCCCATCAAGACCTTGCTAGAAAGTTTTTACACTAAAACATGAGCTGTGAGGAATACTGTTCATGGTCATTTCTTCATTAATGTGACCAGTTAAGTAGTTGCAGTACATTTAATGCGGAGGGGATGGCTGCTTTGTCCTTCATTTTCTTCTCTTCCTTGTTCAATACCAAGTTACCTTTGTCCCCTCGGGTTTGCACCATGCTCCCTTCATTCTTGATTTCGGCCTTCCGAGGTTAAGTAGGAGCTCTCAGCATCTTCATCAACGGCAACATCCCGAACTCTTTATTAGTTAAATAAGTCCTCTTTGTGAAGTTCTCCTCCTTAGAAATGCCCTTATTTTCTTTATTAACGGCTTTCGATCCTCGTCCCCCTACAATGATAATTTTTTAATGGAATTGGATAAAATGCTGGAATGGAATAAATTTGAAACTTAGGAAGATTTAATTAAACGAAAGTAGAGTTATTGAATTGAAATGAATTTTAGACAAGTTAAAAAATTGTAATTTGCATTTTAGCTTGACATTTGACATTTAAGATTAAATAACTTATTTCCTATAAAAAAAAATGGCCTAGTTTATTTGGGCTCCACTTCATACCCTATCCCAGCTCAGGAATACTGAGCGAAAGTTCCATAAAACTAAAGTCTAAAGAGACATCAACGTTCTAACATTGAAGTTCATAGGTATGTAGAGAGGAGAAAGTGAAACTGATATAATAAGTCTTGGAATCATGTTCTTTTAAGGGTATGTTCACTTTTTGTCCAAATAATACTATAATAGCGTACGTAAGGTTTTTATTTATTTATTTATTTTATAATTTTTTTAACGGGGTTTGGTTTCTTGAAAGAGAGCACTAGGAGCACTTCAAGAACGTACAGTTTAGAAATGATAGCCCTTTGCCCATGCCAAGCCAAGGCCAACACCAAGACTAAACCTTCACAGACACTTCTAACATTACTCTTCTTTTAGAGAGAGTTTCAACGTATAGTGTTCGCTCCTGATAACCTTCAGAGACACTTCAGACAATAATTTAACCATTTTATGTTCAATAACTTAGGATACAATATTCTTCAAAACTGTAACATAATTTGTTATGATTGATACATAATAAAGTGGTATTAATGGTAAATCATGTAAAAAAATATTATTCTATTTGTAATAAATCTTATCAACAATTATGAAAAACACTTGTGAGTTCTATATGCCTTGAGACAGAAGTTTTATGAAACTATTTCATTAGATATCTCCTCATAATATGAAGGAAGAAAGAAATAATTAATTTGAATATAGGTATTTTTGTTGAATCACAGTCATAAAATTGTACACATACCCCTATACGAGTGCGAAAATAGTTAATTGGATAGAACTCTAACAACTTGTTCGGGTAAAGGCGATTAGTGGGAAATGGAGGATTAGGATTTAATTAATTGAAAAAGTTTACCACTGACCTTGTTTGGATTTTTTTTAAGGAGGGGAGGGAGATGAGGGGGTTTGGACTTTGGAGGGGAGTAGAGAAGAGGTGTTCCACTTGTATAAAAATACATTTAAAATTTCAATTTCAATTTCACTTTTTTTTTCCCAACCAAAGCTAATTTCACCATTTTTTCAACCAACTTAATGCCCCACTTGAATTTCACTCTTATAGTGTTAATTTACATCTATTTTCTTAAAATGAGCAAATAGGAGTCATATTTGTCAATTTATATGAGCTCTTTTCTTATACCCCTACTTAATTTTAAACACCCAAACAAAGTAAAGAGATATTTATTTCCCTTTATCCTACATAAATTTCCTGAGCATCCAAACAAGGGGAAGGGCCGAAGGGATAATAATTCCCCAACCCTCTTCTTTCCTTTTCCCCCTTACCCTCTACTCTCCTTTCCCTCCAAACTTACCACAATGTAGAGATTTTATTAAGTCCAAATTCAAAGTGGTTTTTAATGACAATTTCACTAAATTGAATGCTGGGTAAACTACATGGAATAATTTGAAAATTTTCCAATAAGAAATAGAGGGCAAAATTCGCATTTAAGAGCTTGTTTAGTCTCCTATCCACCCCAAACCACCCCCCCCCCCCCCCCCCCCCCCCCCCCACACACACACACACACACACACACACACACACACACACACACACAAAAAGCTTGTTTAGTCACTGTTTTGAAGTCTTTTTTTTTTTTTTTTTTTAATCCTGAAAACGTGGGCCCCATATATTGAGTTTTTGTTTGGCATCTGTTTTTTAAATTTTATTGTTGCAAAACACGTTTTTGAAAACAATTGAAGATGTGTTTTTGAAATACATCAAAGTGAACTTATTTGAATTCTTTACCCAATGGGCTCATACGGAATTAATAAAACATCATATAAATTAACAGTTGTATCCCTCTTTTGTTCAATTAAAAATAATATATATCAAAGGAAAGATTGATAATTATTAAAGTTTATCATTATTTTTTAATGTAAGTGGAACTTAACCGGACCCTTCTAAATTCTCCCAAATTGGGAGAACAAAAAATTGAGGGACTTGAACTCCTCCAAGTACATATGGATGGTTTAGAAAACTGATAAAAACCCCCTAAATTGGGCAAAAATTGGCAATTAACGCCAATTGCCAAACTATATAGTTAGTAGGCAACATTTCAAAACTATATTTTTAACTAATATCTCGAGTTTAAAAGACTCGATTTAGGGCTTATAAATTGAGCCTTAAAGACTCGGTTTCTGTGTTCTGATCATGTCTGATTTGGCGTTTTTCCACGTGACGTCCACCTGGAAATCGAGTCTCTAAGACTCGAGTTATATCTCGACACTTAGAGGCTCGATTTATGTGTTCTGAGAATGACGTGGTTGATCCACATGGAAGCCACTTGGAAATTGAGCCTTAGAGACTCGGTTTTTTAAAAGGGAAATCGAGTCTTAGAGACTCGATTTGTAAGTTGTGGTGGACAAGCATCCACGTGGTTGGGCAGCTGCTTGTCCTTAGTCCTCATAATGTGGGTCTCTTGGTTTCCTCCTCCAAAAACCCAACAGCAATCTCTCTTCCTCTCTCACTCTCTCTCTCACTCTTATACAAAACTCACCCCCATTACAAAACTTCAAATCAAACTCACCCCTCATTTACACATCCTCATGTTAGGTAAGGTTTTTATAACACTCACTCTCTCTAGTTGTTAGTGTATATATATATATATATATATATATATGTATGTATTGTTAGGTTTTTTTATGGATATGTATCATGACCATTTTTTTTTTTTTTTTTGTTTGGTTTGATATTTTTCTTTAAATTTTTTTAGAATGATTTGAAGGTTTGCAATGGGGTGAGTTGTGTGTTTAGTTTTTTTTTTTTTTTTTTTTTTTTTTTTTTGGTTTGAGTATGAAATGATAATGATTGAGTGTGTTTGTATGTGATAGGGTGAGTATATGCAAATGTGGGGTTTGTATATGCATATGATGTAACAAGTTAGTGTATATATTTGCTAGCTTTTATAAAAAGTAAAAAATATTTAAGATATATTTGTATTGTTAGGCTTTTATCATGACTATTTTTGTTGTTGTTTGGTTTAATATTTTTCTTTATTTTTTTGTTGGTGAAATTTTGTAATGGGGTGAGGTTTATTTTTATTTTTATTTTTATTTTTTTTTTTTTTTGAGTATGAAACAAAAATGATTGAGTGTGTTTGTATGTGATGTGGGGTGAGTATATGCAAATGTGGGGTGTGTTTGTATATGCATATGATCTAAGAAGTTGTAATTTTTGTACTTTGAGTAGATAAAAAGGTTTTATAATTGATGTTAAATGAAAGAGATAAAGTATGTCACTAACATAGTACACTTGACTCTAATAGGTTCACAATCTCTGAAAAATATTGATATAAATATATACTATGGCGGACCCCTTGTCAATCCTGAAGAGATTGATGGATTCCCATTTAAAGGGCTAGGAATCCAGTGCTATTATATCATGATACGTCATAGGTTGAAGACGTTGAATGATTTGAAGATGAAAATAATGGAAGAATTGAATTTGAACCCTTCTTTTTATGACATAAAGATTATTTACCATTACTCACAAGAAGTCCTTCATGAACGGATAAATTATGGGTATATGGCGATCAAAGAAGACAAACATGTAAAGATCATGTTTAATAGGATTCATAAAATGCCCCAAGTATATGCTCTTGAGTTGTACGTAAGTTTGGAGCCGCTTGCAGAAGTTGATGCCGAGGAGGTGCAACAAATAACTACATCTTTACAATTTACAGCCCCAGATGATGGATGCACTACAATGGGAGGCTATACAATGGGAGATTATACACTTCCATCTCAAGATCATGCTGCCAATACTGGTGAAACACTCCAACCTCAAGAGACACATTTAGGGGAGGAAGACGAAGACGAAGATCATGCTGCAAATAATGGTGAAAATCTTGATGATATGGATGAGTACGAAGAGAGAGTTGAGCGAGGCGACTTTGACAGGGATGTGGATGACCATGAACTTATTCCCAATTTTGAAGAGGAAAATATGGAGTACCATGATGAAGGGGATGCAAACGATGATGGTGATGATGGCGTCAAGCATGTCACAAATACGACCACTGCCTACACACCTCCTGTTGAGTCATTCTATGCAAATACTTGGGAAAATGTGGTTGATCCTTCACGTCTTTAGATACCATTTGTTTCTACTTGGGAAGATGGGATGCATTTTATTAAAGGGTTAACTTTTGCAAATAAAAGACGTTACTACCATAATATATTTAGCCATAAGAGATTGCTTTCACTTCCGTATATAGCTATTGTTCAAAGATTTAGGGGATAGAGTTTTTTGGTTTAGAGAAACATGGTACTTGGTGTAAGGGCTATTCCTTTCACGTTTGTGGCACACGTGCTAGCAATTTTGGGTTTGGCTTTTGTGCTGGTTTGGACCTCAAATTTCAGAGGTGGTTTAGCATGGGAAGCTACCAACAAGAGCCTCATCTTCAATGTGAGTTTAATCATTAATGGGTGACCTAGGTATTATTCCTCATGTTTATTGGCATTAGGAATTTTTCTTGATTCTCTCTCACTGTGAATATGGTATTGGATGCCACTCCAATTGGCTTGAACTGTTTCAAACTTTTTTAATCATATATATATATATATATATATATTTTTTTTTTTTGTGGTAACAAATTGTTTAATATCAGTAACTAAATGCACTGGACAGCTAAGCCAAACACTATTGATACAATGTTATTGGGGAGAGCTTGGTTAATGTATACAATAATTCTAAATAAAGTATTATAACCTTAGCCTAGCCACTCTCTTTTCAACTAATCATTGCAAACGTGCATACTTTGTTATGCTACATTTAGAGTATGTTTTCTAATAAGATAGTTAATCTAGTAAACTAAAGCTTGGTTAATTAAGTAGCTTTTATATACTTATAAAATTTAAAAAAACAAAAATAAAAAGAAGTAGCATATATATATTAACCTAATCATATAATTTAGGAAATTTGACACAAAATTAGGTTATATTAACCTAATCATATATATTGAACCTCTGTTTAAAATTTTTTGATATTGACTTAAATAATTCCTAGAAGCCTTTAAAAAAAATAAAAAAAATGAAGTTACATGATTGTGGGCTTAGGTAATGATCACATAATGTATATGACGTGTATGAGGTAGAGACTTACTTCAGGGATAGTGGACCACGCACTGGAGGACCATAAGCACCCACTAGTGGGCCACGCTCAACTCTCAGGCACAAATATGGGAACCTGGCCCATGCCCAATACTGGACCAACAGCAAGCACCCACCAATCTGACTGGCTGTCTTATCACTTGCCCTGCATAACTCTTTGTACAACCATGTAAGGCAAGCACTTCCCCAACTGTACCTTCGTGGGTTGCGAAGGTCTTCCAACTGTTGTACCTACATTAGATGCACCCTATCACTGGATTTGTTCATGAAGATTATGTCCCCCAATAGCGCTAGGATGTAGCATCATGCGTACTTATGTAGCTGATCCTCTTCAGCATTAGGCGGCAATGGACTGGCAACTTGCTCCAAAAGCCGTTTGATGACAATCCTCTGGCTAGTAAGTTGCTTTGTCTCATCATTTATAGGTTCAAAGCCAAGGAAGTCTCGGCACACCTCTCGCCAATATTTTTGTGTGCTCCCTGTTATAGCCTTGCCATTAAAAGGAAGCCCAAGAAGAACCTCCACATCCTACAATGTGATGGTGATCTCACCATGTGGCATGTGGAAGGTGTGAGTCTTGGGCCGCCATTGCTCCACTAAGGTCGTTATCATACCATGGTCAATCTCTCTACTCGGGGTCCTAAGGAGTCCTTCCAAACCAAGTCCTTTAATGATGTCAACGACTTGGTCGTCCACCATTGGCTCTAGATTGGTGAACTCTTCACTACGACTGTAGCAAGTAAAGGACCTTGGATCCTGCACAGAACAGAACCATGGATTAATATATGACAGTAGGTGTGTGTACATTCTATGAATTAAATGTGGGTACCATAAGAAGGATACAATTAAGAACAACACAAATGGTTTTAGTGTTGTGTTTTACCTGCCCATTCCAAATAGCTTCTAACCGATGGTCAACCTACAAATTCAACATCGTATCGTTAATGGGTCCAGGCTGCGCATGGTCAATCTGTCCAACATTTGCAGCAGCCATACTACACAAGAATGATAAGCAATTGTTGGGGTACATTTCTTTACACCTAATATTAACACCTATTTATTTCTTTTCAAATGTCACAAACAAATTATTGGGCATGCCTAAATATTTTTTCACTGTCACTATGCTAGCCCATAACCTTTCTCCTTTCTATTACAAAATTGGGCTACAAATGCAAAACACTATGGGACCTAATCTTTTCTCGTAAAAGCTCAAATTATTTATTGAGCGAGATAAAATCTAATCCTTTCTAAAGCCCAAGAATTTTATACTTAGCAAATTTTCAAAAAAACCCCTGATTCAAATTCATGGCAATACTATTTTTCCAATGTGATTCAACCCCATGATCAAAGCACATGATTCAAACCCGTGGCAAATTATTCGTCAAAAAGCCCAGTTCCCATTAGCAATATCAAAATCCCAATTTTCATTGGTAATATCAAAAGCCTAGTTTCCATTAGCAATATCAAAAGCCCAATCTTCATTGGCAATATCAAAAGCCCAGTTTCCACTGGCAATATCCAATGCCCAATTTTCATTAGCACTATTTTATAAAAAAGCCCAAGATTATTAACGCTTGGCAAAGAAAAAATATTATGGTATAATTATTGCTTAAATATTACTATGGCAAAAACCATGGCAATCGTCTTATAAAAGCTCATTGGGAGTTATCTTGAAGATTATGTTCTCATATTATAAACCCATGAAATACATGGTCATCATTTGCATCACAACATCCATAATATATACCTTCAACACTCATGGTAAATATTCAAACCCACAAGCTTATCATTTAAATTATGATGTGATTATTAGAAACCATGAACATTATTTACAGTATGGAATTCATCATAGTAAATGTTATTTACAAAGATATTTTGAAACTTGTCCTATTGTTTCAAACATTACAACTAATTGCCCAAAGGCCCATTGCAAGTATCTATGAAAAACCCAAAAATATTTACTAATAAAAGTCCATGAGGAATGAAAACCCATGGCAACATGTGTTGTTGATGTCCATTTTGTAGGATGCACACAACCTAGCCCATGTGAGCAAGCCCAATCCAAAAGATCCCAGGAAGAGGCAGAGGATTGAAAGTGGACACCAGCACTTGTTCATCCTTGACCAAAGTACAGTTGAAGGCCCCTACAAGAAAACCAAGTCTTTGAGGAAGAACTAGAGACTGTCCCATCAGCTTTCTGTCACCCTTTACCTGACGTGAACAGTGCCCGAGAGTTGTGATATCAACTGAAGTCTAAAGGATGATGGAACTCCATCATCTTCCTCAAGACTGTACCTCTAGCAAAAAGGGAGCTGAAACTAAGTTATCCAAACCTCAACAAATTGATCCTATAAATGTCAAAAATGTTTAAGACATGATTCATGTACCAAGCCCATGAATCCTAAAGGGGAAAAATTGGGAACATGTGGTTTGGAGAGCATAAAGGGATCTCCAGCGGAACCCCTTGAAGTGGACTTAGAGTTTGACACCTAGCTTGGGGTTTTGAATCCTACTTCTTGGGGGTCCAAATCTCAGTTGCAGCGTTAGGATTCGTTCTTGATACATGCCTTAATCCCATTGGTTAAGCTCAGCCCTAGAAATCCTGGCATTTAATGCAAAAACTCCAAAATCCCATCATATGTCATATATTACCCAAAGAAGCAAGGTAGCCCCTAAAGTAAATCTCCTACTTTTGTCCAAATCCTAGGAAGATTAACCTTGATTTACTACCTCTGATTAGTCCTACGATTTTTTGATTCTTGTTAATCAATGCTTCCCTAAAACTCCATTATAAAAACATAAGCACCTCAACCCACAAACACACAGCTACTCCCTTTGAAACTCTTGATTAGTTTGCCATTTTTGTTGGTGGTTTAGCTTTCCTTAAGCTAACCACTCATTCACCTTAGACCACACTCACCCAACCTCAGATATTCTTTCCCCTTTTTTACACAATCACAGCTCATAAGTGTCTCCCAAATTAGTCACAAACAGCCCACTACTCACTAAAGCCTTAAACTCAGTATCAATCCTATCCCACTCACTTAAAACAGCCCACATTACCTCATCCATGCCTTATGAACATACACTCACCAAAATCTTAGTTTAATACTTGCTGCACTGTGCTGTGATCCTTCTCTCCCTTCACACCATGCCAATTAATCTTTTTCTTCTTTCCATGGAACCTTTAATTTTTACTTTTTGTTTTACTGTTAAAGGATATAATGTATTTGTAACAATCGAACTCTTCCCTCATATTGATGTAATGATGGGCGAAAGTACAATAAATTCCCCTGACCGAGACATACAAGGACCCCCAGGAGTCAACACTTTCCTAAATTTATTTAATCATTGACTGTTGGATTGTGTAACTTCACCCTTGCTGTTGGAGAATTTATCTTTCTGGACTTAAGTGTAATTTCACCCTTATTGCTGGAGAATTTAATTCCCTTGCGCTATCAGAATAGGACCACTAACGTATTAATTAAGTATTGTAAAGTATTTTTCATTGGGCTTTTGTTGCTATTTTGTTAAGTGCAGCCTTTGTTTTCTTGCTCGGATAGGCTTGTCATCACACCGAAAGCCTTGGGGTTCCATCTCAAGAGCCCATAGTCAAGTGTTGGCTTGGCTTCCGAACACTTTATTCAGAGGCATCAATTTCTCCCTCAATAGCAATTAGTTTGAGAAATGAACACACAATATGCTTATGGAACTAGGTATGAGGTAGAGCAATAAAAGTCAGCTTGTACAATGAGAATTCTGTAAAAGATGAAAGATTGAAGCAAAAAGGCCAATAGGAACAGAGAGCTTTTTAGACTTAGGATTTTTTTTTTTTTTTTTTAAGTAAAGTTTTGAAGCAAGAAAAAGAGTAGTTGATTAATAAATAACATTTCAAAAGCAAGTAGAAGATGAATTCTGTTGAGGACCATTTTTTCGGCCCACGTGGCATTACTTCATTAGCAACCCATGCCATATTAACATATTATTGATTTTTTAGGTAAATCTATTTAAAGTCCAAAATAAGCTCATATCTCATTCAACTACATGGATTGGGCTCACATGGCCCGCGAGATCCTTACTTCAAGAGGCGGATTCATGGTCCACATTTCGTCTTCATCAATTGGGATCATAACCCCACGACATCATCAACATCAACATATGGATTGGGTTTAAGTAATGAATCAAAGCTCATGGCCCATATTACCTCTCTTACACTCATGGCAAGTGGCTTCTTCAACAAGAGCCCATATTTACACAAAATGACAAAAAAACCCGAGGTATGTCATCTCGTCTTCGGCTTATGATCCAAGCTTATAAGTCTCTTTGAGGAAACTTTGGGAGTCGTGGTTTGGAGGGCCAAGAGGTATGTTTAGTAAAGCTCCAGCAGTTTAAAGTTGATAAAAGAGATATGTTACTTGGCATGTCTTCTCCAACTCCCTAAACTCTGACGAGTCCGTGTGTAGCAAGTAACATATGGCAAGCATCTCTTATCACATAGCACTTTAGATGATAAAAATTCTTTATTGCTCTTTTCCTAAACTTAATATTCATCATGTGACAAATACTCAATATCTCCAACCATCTAACTTCTGGGAAAATAACTGTTCATTCAATTCCTAGCTGTTGCTATACAAATTTAGAAACTTCATTATATTATTTTGCATAAACTACATTACTTCTTTCAGCTAAAATCCAACTCAAGCTCATGGCCTAATCTGATTGGCTATCTTTTATCTCCAAATATATGCAAAATATTCATGATATCTCTCATATCCAGTTGCTGTCTACCACAATCAGACCATATATTTCTCTACCAACTGCCAGAGCAGAGCATTAAATACTCTTCTTGCTCACCAATATTATGTCACAACCCAATGAGACCTTGACTAAATCTCCAAAGTTTCATTAATTTTCAACCAATCCTTCTATTACTTGCTAAAAATGTGTTGTAATGGAACCTTGGACCAAAAACGCAAACACCCGAAAAAGGAAACATTTTTAGTTGAATCCCAGCAGTGTATTCAACACTTGACACCTGGCTGAAAGTGATATCATCAGCCATTTAATACTGAAATCCCAGCAACCAGCTGTTATACACAAAATAGCAAGATACCATTCAAAGAGATCTTACCATTTTTCAGCCAAATCCATGAAATGACCTCTCCAGTAGTTTGAAATCACCCAACTGACCTCATTTGCTTCTGCCCAAAGCAAACTGCTGTCTTATGACAGCTGTGACAACTTTTTCAGAATAGCTGTGACAGCTGACCCAGCAGCTTGAGCATTATTGATTTTTCCACATTTGGCTAAAACCAAAACCAACTATTGTAACTACCTTTTTCTTGCCAAAATACCTTCCTTTTCTGTTGCTCTTTCCCCAGCAGCTCTTATCCGAAACAACAAGAACACCTTAAAGCTAAACATACCATTTTTGGCCAAATCTTAAGATGGATTTTCTGAAGATTCATTGCTAATTGGGACAGATTTTGGCTGATATTCTTTGCTAAAATACCCCCTTAAACTCAGATCTAAAGGGGACCCTTCATCAGCACCTCAAGTGGGGGACACCGATGGAGAACAACTCTCTCATAAGCTTCCCTATTCTTTCTCCCTCTAATTATCTTCTGAAACTCTTAATGAAGTTTTGAGCTTCAGAGTTTTTTAGTTTCTAAATTAGGAACTAAACTCTTCAGCCCTTATCTCATAAATGTCATTCATAAGCTTTCATACAATCACAGCAGAAAATCCCAACGGCTTTGCTAAACATATTACAATACTATTACTCTCTTATACTCATTATCTCACTTTCCATATTCTGAAGATACATATATCTTGCTGCCCATATCTCTAAACATCTCTTTCTTCACTTCTCTCACACAATATCATACACATTTACTACACCATTACATATAACACACCACAACTCTTCTAAGCTCTACTCTCATACTCTCTCACTCTGAAATTCTATTATTTTGCTGCCTATAAACACATCTCAATATTCTTCTACACCTATCTTACTACTCCTATCTCCAAATACCTAAACACATCTCCATACTCTTCTCTTACAAAATCTTTCCTCTTGGAAAGCAATCTCTACAACTTCTCCAGCGGTTATAATCTCACATTCTTACTATCTTTAACCTCTATATCTCTCATACTTCCATATATCATACATATTACAAATACTACATCCCACAAAACATCTATATCTTTTACCATCTCTACACTTCTCAAGAGATATCAAACACTCATACTAAAAGCCCTTCTCACAGAAGGCATGAATTTCTACTATTAAAGCCCTTCTCCTAGAAGGCATCAAGATCTCATATCAAAGCCCTTCTCTTAGAAGGCATAACTACTTCTTACAAAAACCCTTCTCTTAGAAGGCACAAATTACATCTTACAAAAACCCTTCCCACATAAGGCAACACTATTCACAACTTCACAACAACTAAAAGAGCATTGTCAAAGGGGAAAACTCATTTAAGTGCATGATGAGAGGGGCAAACTTAACTAGTCCCTACACACAGTTGGACATACTTTCTCTCCCTCCAGTTGCACCCATTTTTCCCCCTCAATCTTGAAGCTCTCATGGAAAACTGCCTCTCTACCGCTGGGGTCACTTTGCTGGGATATTACCACCTCACAAAAGCTGTACAGTTGGGGCTGCGAACCATCAGAGATAAGTGACTTTGCTTCCTTATCTTTAAATTTACATCATTGAGTATATGATTACTTCACCTTTAAATACATATTACTTTATTCCAACTACTATTACAACAATTAACCAAAGCTTAATTCATTTAAATGCATGATAAGAGGGGCAAGCTTAACTAGCCTCTACCGCTGGCATTTTGCTGGAATCCTATCAGCTCACTGATGCTGGATAGTTGGAGTTATAAACCATACAAAGATAAGTGACTTTGCTTCCATATCTTTAAATTTACATCATTGAGTACATGATTACTTTACCTCTAAATAAATACTACTTTATTTCAACTGTTATTACAACTACTAATTAAAGCTATCATATCAAATGCATATTGTTATTCGACCATCATCATGATTCTTAGACTTTGGTTTTAATGATTTTGTAGGCTTAAAAAAATACGCCGGTAGCCATTGGACCATGTGGCCCAATGTTGAGTTCTGGAGGCAACTCCCCAAAAAGAACCCGGGCCTAATAAGGTCATCCCTCCAACAGACCACACGTGGCTGGGCAACCAAAAAAGGCCCCCGAACAACTTCCATGTGGTCTTTGGAAAGTTTAATATAATATTCTCTAAGAGATACTGAATATCCAAAACTATTCCTAGTACAATATGAATTGAAAACTAAACTAATACATTGAAAGCACACAATGACAATACTCAAAACCAATATGAATCCAAAACTAAAGCTATCATTAATTGGCCTTCTTGTTCCTAATAAAAAGTTTAAATTCAGTGTATAAAATATTCAATTTATAAGTCAGTAATTAAGATCCAAGAAAAAGAAACAACCGAATTTAAGAATTGAAAAACAAAGAAATACAAAGATTGAAAGTTAGGTTTTTAAGGAGAATGAGAAATTGGATTCATCAATGAACATATAGAAGATACCTAATCAGAGGGTTTGGATAGGGAAAAGTGTGAATATATATGGAAGATAGTACCAGCTTGGTGAATCTGAAGAAAAACAAAAATTAGTAGAAGTCAAGAACTCTGTTTGGTTGCCGAGAAAATAATAGAGTAGAAAGGTTTTCTCAGCAACTAAATAAGGCAAAGAGAGAGAGAGAGAGAGAGAGAGAGAGAGAGAGAGAGAGAGAGAGAGAGAGAGAGAGAGAGAGAGAGAGATTCTCTACAAAGTGTGACTTTAGGAAGTGAGGGAGTGACCTGTGAGATGAGGCATTTGATTTAGTGCTCTATAAATTCTACATATGAGCTTAGGTGGGGTCCCTTGTATGATATTGTGACTGGTCTGTTATTTTTCAGCTAATGACAACATGATCATAACCGCATATTTTGATGAGAAGAAGTTTTTTTTTTTTAAAGATTTATCATGGAACCCTAACACAAATCACAAAAAGAAAGTATGAAACAACTTGGATTTATATAATAGTGATGATGAAATATGTAATGTACTTATTCTTGTTTTTAATATTCATGTAGAGTATTGCATAGTGCATACAAACAAAAAGACTTGATTTATCTCAAGATGTTGTATTAAGTGATTCTCACTATCTCATGAGGTCCTAAGTTCAAAACTTTTAACTAGAATCTTGTATACACTCTAAAGATTCATTCCTGTAATTACTTGATGTGTATAAAATGAAAGACTACAAAAATTATGGAAAATAATTAAGTGTTCAAAAAACTCTAGTCATTTGGATACTCAATACTTTATTTACTAAGGTAAAATAAAAAAATAAAGAAAAAACAATAAAGACTTTGATTACTATATATGTAAAGTGTTAACGTTGGCCAACAAATCCAGTTGAAAGTACAGTTTTACATATCAAGATGAAATATATCAAATAATTCATAGGGCTATATATAGATATATATATATATATATATATATATACTCTTTAAATTAATAAACAAGCAAAGGATGTGGGGGCTTAAAAAAATTTGCTCGTGAGATTCAGTAATCAATCGAAATGGTTTTGAAAAGATTAGTAGTATAGGAAGATCAAACACACTTTTGCTTTGATTTTCTTAATATTATCGTCAAATAAAATTAGTATCACTTTCCTTTGGGTGACCTGATCATCATGCTACATGCATGGTAAAGAAATATATATATTACAACTAAGAATGATGTAAGATAGGAATAAGCGCACATGTAACAGGTTTAAGGTCTCTATCACACACGAACATTGTCTCTAATAAGAATCTATACCATGTTCAAAAGAAAATAAACTTTATTATGATTTACAAAATGTTCTTCTTTAGGGGTAAATGACCCCTAAAGCACCTAAAGTACCAAATAAATGATGATCAATTTTCCTTGTCCTCGGTACCTAAAGCACCTAAATATGAAAAAAAAAAAAAATTGCTCTACACATTTGTTGCCTGCTTATGACTTCAAACCAACAAAATTTTGGGTTTTTGATAACTGAAACCTTACATGGAGGATCAATGCCTTCTCTCAGCAAGTTCACACCTACCTAGAATTATCAACACAAGTTCTAATAGATTGTGTTTGAGCTTAAGAAAACTTAAGAAAACTTAGATGAGTATTAAGCTTGTATTAGAAAACACTTGGGTTAGCTTGAAATCTCCTAACTCTAAATATTTTCCTAATTATAAAGAATTAGTTTTTGGCTAACTAAACATCAGATTACCCAGGTTCTAGCCATGATTTTAACTCATGGTTGACCACAATATTGAAGTTTATATCTGTTTATGGTAGTCCAAAACTTATGGTCCAATTGAGAGCAGAAGAAAATATCCCAATTTAGGGGAGGATTGGTATGATATAGATGACAGAAGTAAATGAAACAATAATTCAATATCAAATAAAATATCCCAACACAGTAAATGTAGGCAAGGCAAGAACTTAGCAAATAAAATCAAATAAAATTACACTACAACAATATTACATTAATAAACACAATATCATTTCTGACATTATCAAATTTAGCAAGAAGAAAGTCATCAAACTTTCAAAATTTCTTAAAATTTTTCAGTAACATGGATCTAATAAAACACTAAATCATCAACTTTAACAAATCCTAACATCAACAATTTAATTTAACAAAGACCCAGTTAACAAACCCTAACACCATCACTGCAGAACAATGGGTTTAACCCTTTCCTAGCACAATGCATAGTTTAAGATAGAAATTTGAAATTTGTCTGATATCAACAGTTCAACCCACGAATAGAAAAAAGCGCAAAAAAAAAAAAAAAAAAAAATAGCATTTAAGAAACGGATTACCTGGCGTGGGCTTCAGTGAGGGTGAGTCTGTGGAATAGGAATTTGGTGGAGGACGAGGATTTGACACAATGAGAGTGAGGAATTGAGAGTGTCTCTGTGTCTTTGAGGAATTGACAGGATGAGAGTGGAGGTGTGTGAGAGTGGAGACCGAGTGAGAGTGGAGACTAAATGAGAGTGGAGAGGGTGAGTGAGAGTGGAGGTGCGTGAGAGTGGTCTTGTGTCTGTGACTTATGAATTTTGAATAAACCCTTTATGAGATCGAGTCTCTAAGGATCGCTTTCTAGGTGGCTTCCACGTGGATAAACCACGTCATTCTCAGAACACAAAAATCGACGCTCAAAGGGTCGAGATATAACTCGAATCTCTAATACTCGAGTTCCAGGTGGACGCTATGTGGAAAAACGCCAAATCAGACATGATCAGAACATGGAAACCGAGTCTTTGAGGCTCGATTTATAAGCCCTAAATTGAGTATTTTAAACTCGAGATGTTAGTTAAAAATATAATTTTAAAACATTGCCTACTAACTATATAGATTGCCAATTGGAGTTAATTGCCAATTTTGGCCCCCCAAATTGGGAGAATTAAAAAAGTGAGGTATTTGGACTCCTCCAAATATTTTCAAACAAAATGGATGGCTTAGGAAACTTCAAGTGATAAAAACGCAAAATATTTATAAAACAAATTATATATATATATATATATATATATATTCTTGATGATGAAGCTCTCATCTGCATTTTAAAACACAGAATTCCAAATCTTGTAGACCATTTTAACTTTATAAGTTGGGGTTGGTTTCAAATTATATCTCATACTTTCAGAAGTTTAGAATTAAGCCATGCACTTAAAAACGTTTTAATTCAAGCGAGCCATAAATTATACATGACGTTAATGGAGAATGCTAAAACAAAATGACAATGGTTTATAGCTTGGAATGAAAGAGTTTTTTTTTTTTTAGAGAAAGAATGAAAGAGTTTGTATACATTATAGATTCGTGTTTTAAAATAACTACACAAGATTGATTTGTTTAAGCATTTTCTGTTGGTGTCATGTCAGATGCCACCATAAAAAAGATACTGGGTTTGAGTTGAAACTTTTTTGAAAGTGTAAGGTTTAATTTAAAATTTCTGAAAATATAACGTATGATTTAAAACATCATTAACTATGAGGTTTAAATTGTAATTTGTCAATACTATGACATTACCGAATTACACATTTCAAAATTTGACAAATTCACTTTGTTATTATTATTATTATTATTTTTTTATGTTACATATGTTCCTACTTTGATGTTCTAGCTGCTAAGTGTCTATTGCACCGAATTTTGTTATGCTGGTAAATTTCTCTTTCTTACTTTTTAATTGAGACCCAAAATTCATAGGAATGAGATAAAACAAATTGATTATTTTCTAAGTAGCAATATGATCACCTTTACTTGTATATTTCCTAAAAGAATCAAGTAAAAAGGATGTTGTAAAAACAGGATTGATTCTAGTGACAACATAATAACAGATATGCTTTGTATAAAAGGCTACTAAAATAGCAAATTCACACTTGATTTCGGGAAATATCAAGCAATGCACTGAGTAAACCTTTTTTTTTTTTTTTTTTTTTTTTTTTGATGAATGAGAAAGCTTTTGTTTACACATAATTGTATGATAATAATGAAGCTGCTATCTAACTGCATGAATGAATTTCCTGAACCAACTGCATAATTAGTAACTGTAAACATTTTGATTTACATATATTTGTACCATTATTCTGATGCTAGCTAACTGTATTGTTGAATTTTCTTCACAATTTTATACTTCAGCAGTTCAGCTGCTGTTGTTAACCCTCCTTCTCTATCTGTACACTTGGGAGAATCAACTGTTCTCTGCAGCCTTCAGTGCTTAGCTAATTGACAAAATCTAAGTGGCATCCCTGCACCAAGCGTCAGTTTGCAATGCTCGAGCTTCTGCATGTTTCTTCAGATCCCTGGAAATTGAAGTAAATAGATTCAAATAATGAGAATGTTCTAAAATCATTAGAGTTATGACATAAGAATCAAGATTATGACTTAAAAATGAAAGTAATAACACACATGCAATATGGTACGCGACAATCTGGTTCTGTACAATTTCTCAAGTGCAATATCAGTAACGCCCGTCCCTTCCTGCACTGTTGACAATCCCCACGAAGCCAAGAAGTGCACTTCTTTGCATGCTGGAACAGCCTTCTCATTTTAAGACAGTTTTGGTCGGAGCAGGGACACGCTACACATTGAAATGCATGTGCTAAAATAGCCAGCAATTTTCTTTTCTGCAACACCAATTTACAAGATTACTCACTAAGTTGTAATGACAAAGGAAAAGTATTGAGCATCAGTTGCCTACTATTACAAGTTAGAATACATGTAATGCTTCGCAAACCAATTTCCCTAAGGAAACAATATTGTACATGTACATATAATATGTTAGAAAGCATTTTTCAATTTGTTTTAGGTGTAAAAATGACATTCTAAATCCATTCAAATGTTTCCATTGTTATGTGTAGTGCATAAATAAACTATGGAAACGTTGACAAGATCAAAATCTTTACAAGAGGATTCTGAAATTCATGATTAAGTCATCACTCTAAAACTGATAATAATTGATAGAGACTTCTTACGCATTTTTCTTTTTCTGTTGAAGAATGGACATGCGAAGCCTTTTGCTTTTCCTCTTTAATCTCTTTTATTGTTGAAGAATGAACATGTGATGTCTTTTGCTTTGCTTCTTTAGTCTCTATCCCATGACAAGTTGTGGGAAACTGTTGAATCAACTCATGATTATGACAAGAACGTCCTTTCTCTTGATTGCATGCAGCACTGACGACTAACTCTGGGCAGATCCCACTTCCTCTGCTCTGGTCAACCGTAGTATCCTTAAGGCAGTTGCTGCAGTTGGTTTCAGTGGTCTCCAGTGTTGGATTGTGGAGATGATGCAGAATCATCATTGAGGAATGCTTAGCCCGCCGAAGTGTGTCAAACTGATAACGGTTGCCTTGACAGAAGCTCAAGAAAGTGTGCCTATTTTCAAATAATCCAGTGTCTAAAGTAAGATCTTCATCCTTGGTAACTGAAGGCACATCATCAACCATAACCTGAAAGGGGCAAGAAGGCCTTATAAATTGTCTGGGCAGAGATGAATATGTACCAAATATTGGCACCTTGTATTCACAAAACTATCGATTGAAATCTAAAGGCTTGAAGTTCACCTGAGAGAGTAAATGCTTATCCTTGCTCATTGAAGTATGTGTGTCCATCCCGTAGAGGTTTTTCTTCTCATCATGGCATCTGCAACATATGATTGGAACAAAAATTAATTAATTTCAGAGTTATATTTCCTTTCAATAAGTCGGCAACACATGCATGTTCATAACTTGTTGATTATCTTGCTTATTATTGTTACCCACTTTTCATTACAGCAAATAACCACCATATTACATAGTTGAGATCTTGCATCTACATAGTCCATATTTGATGAATATTCAGTTGGCACCACACTTCTACATTGCTTGTATCGTCTAATTATTTCTTGAGAGGATGGAAGAGCCATTAAAATAAAATAGCATAGTAGGGCTACACGAAAAATGTCATAACTTATATGAATATAGAAGAACCACCATAAATGCATAATTCTTGACATGGATTGGAAAAAATACTAGATAAAGTGTGGTTTTAAATAAAATTGTTACCTTTCACACAGCTGAAAATTTTTGCACTGGTTGCAAACCCATCGGTGACCAGATAATATCACTTCACAGCAGTGTGTGCAAATAAACTGTAAGTGGACAATTATGAAGTCCTCCTTATTGGGTAAGATAGTTTCCCCCAACTGTAAAGTGAGAAAAAAAAAAAAAAAAACAAGAATTAGTAACTAGTGCAATCATAAAGAAAGAAAAACAATTCATTCCTCCTTTGAGCTTATTGACCTAATGCTACATGAAAATGTGAAAAGTTTCCCAAATTTCTGGAAGTTCTAGCTTTGAATCAAATGTATACGGGGTATAAAGTTAACCATCTACAATCTCCCGTGTTCTCACAAAAATAAGTAGAATGTTAAAATTCAAGGAAGAGAAGCAAACCGCTAAGATGTCCCCCTTGAAGAAATATTATTATTATTATTTTTTAAATAAAAAAAAAAAAAAAACTCAATTGTATAAAAAGCATAAATAAAACCTGAGTAGCATCCTTCTGACCCTAAATGGATTAACAAGATATCAAAACCTATAGAAGGAGCCCGCTATATTCCTTTTCTTAGGTCCAAGACATTGAATTTCAGGCATGGTTCATGTAATCTGACTTTCCTTACCCCTCACCCATCAAAATTATCAAGCTGTTATTTGGTTAATGTACAAGAAAGGTGAAAATTTTTAAGTTCTAATTTTGTCAAATTCTTTAAAAGAAAAGGACTTTTTTAGCTATTCTTACTTGCACCAAAATTTTCCTGATAACAAGACTCTTTTTACCAAAATTACAAAATGGCAAGAAACTTCAGAAAAGGCTTCTTAATGTAAGCAGATCAACTTTTAGAAAATGATATAAAGGGTAAGCACCAAAAAAGATCTTCATAGTTAAAGCTAGTTAAGCGTCCCTAGTTGTGGTCATGACAATTTTTGCCAAGCTAGTGGTATTTTGTCATGGCACTGATAAGTTGTGCTGGCACCTAGGAAAGTATAAGTATCAAATAATCAAGTTACCAGGACAAGGTTATGTGTAACTGAATCATAGATATGAGAAGCTTTTCACACCCTCAATTATTGGTTTCAATATCATTTATAGGCAACTTCAGCAATAAAAATTTTGGCGTGTTAAAGACTACTATTAAAATTTGGCATGTTTGACACTGGACACCAAAACTTGTGCCAACCTGTGCCTGACACTTGTTTCGAAAATAATAAAACAATTTAATTCCTTTGCTGAAAATAGTGCAGAATTATGAGTTAATGAGATAGTTAATGTTTTCATAATACCTAATATATCTAGTTGACGCAAACTGATAATCATATAACCATCTCCCCATGTCTAGAATACGTGTTGTTTCTCAATGTCTGCCACCTTATACCTACATTCAACACTCTCGTTCATCTCCAAAATAAATAAGTTATACTCTACCTATTTCCAATTCCATGATAATGTTTCCTATTTATAAAGTAAATGTCATGCAGACCTAGGTTGGTTGATCAGTGGAATTCTTTAATGGCTCTCAAAAGTCAAAACATTAACATAGCTTCTATTGAGTATGCAGACTAATTTAATCAAGTTGAGTAAGAGATTTACTTTTTGCATGATTTGAATATCTTTTGTAGCATTCCCAGAAGGAGTTGCATGTCCCATGCCTTTTAAAGCTCTATTTCTCATCACTTTCTTCAATTTCCTCTGAGACTCTCCTGGGCTTTCTTTTTCAAGACTTCTGATCTCATCCTCAACAGCACCAGACCAATAGTCACCATCAAAGTATGGTAAACGAGCTGCTGTAACCTTGTACTTGCATTCTCCATTAGGAACAAAGAAGTTATCGTATAAATTAGTAGAATTGATCACAATATTTTCTTTGGCTGCTTTCCTCAGCATCAACAGATACCTGCAAATTTTGGGGGGGAAAAACACCTATTCAAGACACAGAGAGAGAGAGAGAGAGAGAGAGAGAGAGAGGGAGGGAGGGAGATACCAGTGCCTCAGCTGATCAGAATTTGGTGTTTTCTGAATCTCAGGATGGCAATATAATATATAATCTTCTCCCTTTGAAGGTGGGCAGGCCCAAATGTAGCAGGCCGCAAAACCTCGATTCTTACAGAAATCAAGGTATCCTATCTGATGATGAGAAAAAAAAATGACACATTATATTTTAATTGTATCAGTCACAACCAGAGGAACAAAACAAGTAGCAAAAGAAACAAAGTAACTCACCATTATTTCATGGTAAACAAAGGTACGGAGACATTCTCCAGTAATAGTTTTTATCTCAGGCCTGAAGTGCTTGACAGAATCAAGATATGCAAGATAAACACATCTTTGATTGGGAGGACTGCATTCTGAGCCAAACTCCTGGACGTACATACCGAAAAGGCATACGTCTACTCCTCCAATCTTTTGAAACAAAAGAATCACCTGAAATGGGGAAAAGAGTGTAGTCAGACATTTTTGGAAAAATATTAACTGGTCATGTCACTGAAAGATCTGCAATATGATTTGACATGATGAAAAGTAAATCAATTAACCTTAAAAAAATCCCCCAAGTGCAATCTCTTTCTCACCTTTGATCTGTATTGGAATTCAGCAGGGTACTTTTCGTCATCAAAGATATCCAAAAACTGCTTCTTCACTTTCAAATGTTTGTCAACAGATGAAACCACTCTGACAACAAGATCTTCTGCTCCTGGCACCTAGTTAGCATTATGAAGAATATATAATAATTAATCTTCTTTTCTCTAATCTAATACTGGCTAACAGATAGTTAGAAACATAAATGTATGCACACAGATGGCAATATAAGCATAACCAAGAATTTAAGATTGCTAAAAATGCATTATCCTCATAGGGAGTTTGTATATATACCTTGTCAAGATTTTTTCCTTCAGCCTTTGCTCTCTCTTCTTTCTCTCGTGTCAGACTCCTTAAGAGTCTTTGCTCTATGTGATCACTAAGCATGGTTCTAGGCAGATCCTTTGCCCCCAAAACGCCATTCTTTGGCAAGGGTACACACTTCCCAGTTTCTATTTCTTTTATGAGGCATTTGGGGCATAGGTACTCAGCTTTATTTTCCAAATCTTTTTTTTCATTATAAAGAGCACATATCTGATGTTGCCATCGGTCACATTTATCACATTGAACCCACTGCAAGCAATAGCCATAGGATGTGAGTCTTTCATGATTTTTCTTTTTTGGAAAAAAAAAAAAAAAAAAACAAATTAAGATTTAGCTTACCGGTTCTTCAGCTTCCTCATCATTCTTTTTTTTATTAAGTGCTGCCTTGGAAACAGAAGTACCCTGGAATTTGATATTCCCAGCTTGAGAGTTCTTGTAGCATGAGTTACAAAAGCAATTTTGTGTACCACTTTCATCTGTTGTGTAGTAGTAAATTACACTGCGCTTGATACAAGCACCACAACGTGAACAATATATTGGTACAGGGGCAAAAGAATGATTTCCTGATGCACACAACTGACATACATTTTCACTGTTTCCCCTTTCTTCCTTTGGTATAGTCTGTTTGGAAAAGGATACATATACATATTAGTGCTCCCATGAACTTAAAAGCAAGGTCTATTAAATGAAAAAAAGTAATTACATCATTAACAACTATTATTTGGTCCTCCAACTACTAAGTAAATTTCAATTTGGTTCCTTAACTACGAATAGTTTCAATTAGTCTTTCAACTTTCAAAATCAAGTCCTTGTCATCCTTGAGTATTTTTCCTGTTGGAACTGACTTGATTTTGATTTTTGATTTTTTTTTACACTTTCCTTTACACCCTTTTTTCATTTACCTCATCAACTAATTTTGTTAAATTTTAAATGGAGATAAGATCCAAAGATGAAAATAACTTGATTTGAAAGTTGAGGGGCTAGATTGATACAATTAATGCTTGAGGGACTAAAATGACACAGTTAATATTTGAGAGACGAAATTGAACTGTACCCAATAGTTGAAGGACCAAATTAGTAATTTAACCTTTAAAAAAAAAAACGTATAACAGAATGGACCTCAAAATCATGATGATAATATGTAGATGCCACCTTTACTAGTTCAGAACCATCACATTAGACATCAATATAAGAATTATAGGCATGATTCAAGTGGTTCAAGTAAGTGGAGCTAAAAGGACAAAAGGGACGCTAGAAAAAGAAATGTAGTCTATGATTGTGGATGTCCCAAAAAAATAATAGAAATATATAGCACCATGCAGGAAAAGGCTGAATGGAAACAGTTATAAACATAACCAAAGCAGTAGTATAATGTACTCACCTTACCAACCCACTTCCTCAGACTCAATATATGTTCCTTTAATTGCTCTGCATTGAAAAATTCAGTTAAGGAGACACCCCTTATCTTCATATTCCCAGACTGTACTTCTTTCGCACAATTAGTTTCTGGTGCGGTAGATTTATTTTCTATTTCTGGCTCTGTCTGATACATCTCACTCCTGACCTTTACCTCCTTCTCTTTATGATCAAAGCTGAGCTCTTTAGGAAGAACAGGCACACTCCTGGACCCCGATTTAGTGGAATTTGCATTGACATTGTCTTCCATATCCACCATGCGAACTTCAGAATTAATAGATGACAAAACATCAAACTTTTGCTTCAAGTTTACAAGTCCTTCAGGAGTGCATGGTTGAACCAATGATGGAGCCGATTGATGAGAAGTTTCATTTTCATTTGGAGAGGTACACGTAGGATTTTCCATCTTCTGACGTTTTAAAGGAGGCAGCACATCAAAATAGTTGCCAGAATTGGGCCCATCAGGACCTCTACAATAAAAATCCATTAGAAGGCTATTTGCAGTTCTTTCTGACTGAAAACCAGTTCGTGCGGAAATTCCTGAAGTCAAGTGTTGAACCCCATCTAACTTTTCTGAAAGAAACTGATGTTGCTCACATTCATTTCGATGGGGTTGGTGTTGGCTCTTTTCAGACTTCTTCTGGGAGTGAATAGGAAGAACAGGCACACTCCTCCTGTACCCCAAATTATTGGAATTCTCATTGACACTGTCTTCCATATCCACCATGGGAACCTCAAAATTCATAGACAGAGAAGAATCAAACTTTTGCTTCAAGTTTACTAGTCCTTCAGGAGAGCATGGTTGAACCAACAATGGAGCCAACTGATGAGAAGTTTCATTTTCATTTGGAGAGGTACACATAGGATTTTCCATCTTCTGACGTTTTAAAGGAGGCAGCACATCAAAATAGTTGCCAGAATTGGGCCCATCAGGACCTCTACAATAAAAATCCATTAGAAGGCTATTTGCAGTTCTTTCTGACTGAAAACCAGTTCGTGCGGAAATTCCTGAAGTCAAGTGTTGAACCCCATCTAACTTTTCTGAAAGAAACTGATGTTGCTCACATTCATTTCGATGGGGTTGGTGTTGGCTCTTTTCAGACTTCTTCTGGGAGTGAATAGGAAGAACAGGCACACTCCTCCTGTACCCCAAATTATTGGAATTCTCATTGACACTGTCTTCCATATCCACCATGGGAACCTCAAAATTCATAGACAGAGAAGAATCAAACTTTTGCTTCAAGTTTACTAGTCCTTCAGGAGAGCATGGTTGAACCAACAATGGAGCCAACTGATGAGAAGTTTCATTTTCATTTGGAGAGGTACACATAGGATTTTCCATCTTCTGACGTTTTAAAGGAGGCAGCACATCAAAATAGTTGCCAGAATTGGGCCCATCAGGACCTCTACAATAAAAATCCATTAGAAGGCTATTTGCAGTTCTTTCTGACTGAAAACCAGTTCGTGCGGAAATTCCTGAAGTCAAGTGTTGAACCCCATCTAACTTTTCTGAAAGAAACTGATGTTGCTCACATTCATTTCGATGGGGTTGGTGTTGGCTCTTTTCAGACTTCTTCTGGGAGTGAATAGGAAGAACAGGCACACTCCTCCTGTACCCCAAATTATTGGAATTCGCATTGACATTGTCTTCCATATCCACCATGGGAACCTCAGAATTCATAGGCACAGAAGAATCAAACTTTTGCTTCAAGTTTACTAGTCCTTCAGGAGAGCATGGTTGAACCAACAATGGAGCCAACTGATGAGAAGTTTCATTTTCATTTGGAGATGTACACATAGGATTTTCCATCTTCTGACGTTTTAAAGGAGGCAGCACATCAAAATAGTTGCCAGAATTGGGACTATCAGGAGCTCTACCATAAAAATCCATTAGAAGGCTACCTTCAGTTCCTTCTGACTGAAAACCAGTTGGTGTAGAAATTCCTGAAGCCAAGCGTTGAAACCCATCTAAATTTTCTGAAAGAAACTGTGGTTGCTCACATTCATTTTGATGGAAAAGTTCATATTGATCAACCGAGCAGCATTCTGACCATGCCTTAGATGGCTTATCAAACTGAACATATGACTCATGGGTTTGGTGTTGGCTATTTTCAGACTTCACGTAGTAATATTGCATTGTATCCTCAAGAGTTGAGATCTGTCCATTGGAGATCATGCTAGGCATAAAAGGTACAGGAACTTGGTGAATACCATGTTGAGGAATCAGTATATCTGAAGGATGTTCCCTGAATGCAGATGGAAGCACCATTGATTGAGTAAACTGATTATTCCCTACACAGACTGGAACTTTTGTCGGATCCAATTGGGACAGCATTACTACGAGTAAGACATAAAGATCACCAAAACAGGGAAAAAGAAATGAATATATGAGAATGATATCCAGAAATAAAATTGGGTATGTTTCTCTATAATAGTATGCTATAAATAGGATATAACATTATACCAAAAAAATGATAAAAATCACAAACTGCATCGGTAGTCCAGTGCACAGATAAAACCACAAATTTCATGATAATAGGTTCAATGCAGATTAGAATATTACCATGTGGTCTCCGAGAAAATATTTACCAAATCACGTGGGCTCAGTGAACTATAATATTTGGAACATGCAAAATGAACTGTTTATTGAAATTCCAGACTCACAAGTTACAAGTCAAGAAACTTGGATGTGCAGTTTATTTAAAATAGAAACCTCTTGTATCATTGAATAATTATTCAAACTACTTGCAAAGTAAAATAATAAGTTTCCTATTATAATGTCATGGAATATATGACTAATTCAAGAACAATACAAGAGTTCAAAATTACATGAGTTTTAGTCAAAAACTTTCAAAACATACCATGATCAAGTTGTTGCTGTTGAAAATGGCATTTGACTGATGCCTCAGAATCATATTTTTGATTGCCCTGAAGAGAGCCTGGCCCTCCATTAAAAAGTCCAAAATCAGAAATTTCATTCTCATTGGAAAACATAGTGATGTTTGAAGTCTCCTGAGGAGAAAGAACCATTGGTGGAAGCAACTCCTCCATATCACGAGACATGAACATATTGGCATAATCCCATTCATTTCCTACAAAAGAATATTATTAGACCAAGAACTAGAACAGTACAGAATTGTTTAACAAAGGTAGCATTGGGCAGGCTAAGTGGCTCACCTTTCATGAAGTGCAATTGATCAGTGTTTTTCGTAATGATCATGTTATGCTCAGTAAAGCCAGTGCTAGCAACATCAAAGAAATCAGAAGGAGGCTTAGGTGCATCTGAGTTGCAGTAGTCATATTGATAGGAGCTTGCATCATAAATGTTCTGTTGGGGAAAAGGATCCCGCCAGCAACTTGCAGAGCCTACTTGTTGCCAACCTAAGCCATTGTCTCCCATCTGGGATAGACTCTGGATATTCGGGACAGAAAGGTTTGGTATCTGACCAAGGGTCTGGCCAAACATGTATTGCTTAGCATTCATCATCTTGTTGTTTCAATCAATCTGCAAAGCATCGAAAAAAGTAAATGAAAATAAATACATAAATACAAACATATAAGCGCGCGCACACACACACGTGTGTGTGTATATATATATCAAGAGAGAGAGAGAGAGATTATATTAGAAGCATAATTTGATAGATAGTCCAATCATAATAATGATAATTTAAAAATAACTCATAAAATATCATAAATCAGAACAAAAGAAATCAATTATTATTATTATTATTTTTTTAAATTATCCAAAACAAAAGGCAAATGTGTTTGTTAGTGAAGCACATAGGAAGACGTCAAACTGGAGGATGTTATGTGAGGCCTCAGAACTCTTTTTCCTATGAAAGGAACATTGAAGAATACTTGGTTCTTCCACAAGAATTTTCCAATAGTTGGTGCAGAAGAAACAAGATTTTTGGATATTTATAAAAGGATATGTGCTAATAAACCCCATACTGGCAAATTATGATGCTAGCAGGATACTTTATAAACACATTCTTCTTTAACAAGAAGACAAGCATATTCTTCACCTGCAGCCACCATAAACAGGCCTGCCAAGAGGCATGCAGCTGAAAGCCATAGGAGGCTTCAACTGTTGCTAACAAAATCAGACCCAACAAGAGTTGCACAACCAAACATCATCCACAATATAAGTGTCAGTCCAATGGTGGTCTACACTCGCAAAGTTGTGTACTCTGCCCAAAAACTAGCAACATCAAACATCGTTTCTCATTTCTTCATGTCTAACACCAGGCTAAAATTTGTATGATTGAGTCCACAACTTTAAAAAACTTATAATATTACTGAACCTAAATCTATACTCCAACAAGTTGTTACATAAACATACATACAACAGAAAGAAAAAAAAAAAAACCACCAAAAGCACAAAACCAAGAAATATTTCATTGTTCAGCAAAGGAAACCCACTAAAAGTAACAATTTACAATCTGCAAAAACAATCCTATTATCAAGAAATAGCTTATTAAATATGACACTCAAAAGAGCCCGGCACACACAATTCTATCCAATCCAAATCATAATTTACCCAACTGCATTTAAGGTTTCCTATCATTTCAATGAGCTCTAGCTCAATGAGAAATTATATTTCTCCTAGCTCAATTGGCACCATCCCCCTTCTAAAAGTAAGGAGGAAGGTTGATGCCATGGATCCACAGTCCTAACATGTGCACGCACCACACGTAACTTGCCAATCAAGAAAAAAAAAAGTGATTGACATAAGTCTATTCCATGTTAGCACTATTTTTTTTTTCTTTTTCTTGTTAAACGTTTATATGAACAATTACAATTCTAGTTAAACGGTTGAACCAAGAACCAGTCGTGAAAATATTCACTTTTGACTAACTTAATTGAATTAATTCCTGGAAGCTAAAGCAAATTCTCAATTATGCGAATTAGGGTTTTCACTGTCCCAAACCAAAACATAAGTGTTTTCAAGCTCTAAAACCGAAAACCCCAAGCAACCCGAGAATCAATAAAAACATTTAAACTAGTCTCAATTTTAATTGCCAAGAATATAATTATGTATAATAAAAAATTAAACCAAAAAATAAATAATAAAAATCCCCAAATTTTCGAGTTTCAGCAGTAGGCAGTAGTATTCAAATTAGGGTTTATTTAATTTGGACCGTCCTCAGATCCAAAACAGTAGAGCTATTAGACAATATTAATTAATAGTATTATTGTGAAAGAGAATAGAATAAACGTTCAAAGACAATCCTACCCCTACAAAGAAAATATTGTATGAAAGAGAAAAAGGGTTTAAAGAAAAGTACCAACGCTGAAAGAGGGTTTAAAGAAAATATTGTATGAAAGAGTCAAAAGAAAGAGAAAAATCTTGAAGTTGCTAGATAGATAGATAGTTATTTCTGTGAACATCCAACACTGAATTAGCTCTCACTCTGCTCTACTGCTTTTATATAGCAAACAAACCGACTTTTATCTTATCAAAAAAACAAAAACAAAAACAAAAAAACCGACTTTTATATAGCAAACAAACCGACATGTCTTCCGCGCGTACTATTATTACTATAAGGATTCAGGTCTTCGAGAGATATTAGGATTCTTTATCAAATAGATTTTCTTTAATCTTGACTTTTTATAATAAATGCCTTAAATAATGTCATACCATCCACCTATATATATATATATATATATTCTATAAAACTAAAGCCTTTATTTTCTCCACAATTTTAAGCATTATTAAAAATAGTATATTTTCAACTAAAAAAAATAAAGATAAAATACTAAAACGCCATATTGGGTAACACTTCTACCTCTCATTCATACCCGAAAAATTTCAGCTAAAATTTCTCCCCAATTCTGAAAACCAAACCCTATAACTCTGAAAATAAAAAACTCAAAACACGTGTCTTCTCTACTTTTTTTTTTTTCCTTCCCCCAAATCGCAAAATCTCTCACTCCTCGACCATACAAGCTTATATGGATGGTTACCGAAGCTCAATGGAAAGTTCTCCGTTGAATCTTGCAACCCAACTCACTGATATGCCAACCACAAACTGATGTTCGCTGGAAAAAGCTTTGGAAGCTCAAATACCCTGAAAGGATTAAGAGAATTGCCTCTTCAGCTGCTTCGCTCATACCGAAGAGGTATAACTCTGTAAATTTCGGTGGTCTCTGTGTGTGTGTGAGTTTGGGTTTTTGAATTTTTTTCACCATATTTGTTGAGGTAAGAATTCCGATTTGCTCTTCAATTGAAAATCTATCTGCCCAGTTATTACTTCCTATATACCGTTCTCTCTCCACTTCAATTGTTCATGGAATTTTTTTTTTTTGTGTGGTTGTTCTGCTTTGGTGTTTTGGGTAACCAAAATTGGGGTTTGGATAGTTTGGGTTGTTGTCTTTGACTCAATTAATGAAGTAGCTACTGTTGTGTGGGAAGTTAGGTATTCAGGTTCCTTTCTACTTTGAAGGCCTTGATTTTGGGATTTTGAATTTGATCTTATTATTGATGATAAATTGATAATGTGTGGTCTGTGATAAATTGATAATGTGTGGTCTGTGATAATATATATATATATATATATATGTACACACACATTAATACCGGATGAATGTCAACTTTAGTGTTAGTTTGCATCTTGTTTCTTTTACAAAAAGGCCATCAATTTTGGTTTGTTTACTTCCTACTGCTTAGAATGGTCCTCAGCCACATGGTAAGGTTGTTTTTGCTCACTTGGTAGGGACTTAAACCTATTTGCTCCTGCTTTACGTATAGAAGGTGTTTGAGAAAAAGCCAAGCCCAAAGTAGTAGTAGAAGTAGTTTATTAGTTCCATGTTACAATTCAAATCCAAAATAACTTGAACATATTTAGAAGCCTATAATTGAACCTATTGAACTCAAATAATACCATATGCTCTCTGATTCATCAATTTAGAACCAAAAAAAAAAAAACCAGAGAAAAAAGAGAAGAAAAGAAAAGGAGTTATAGAGTGGCTAAAAGTCCACTTTGTGAACTTTTTTCTTTTCTACCATTTTGAGCTTCTTTTAACAACATGGTAAGGACCACAGAATTCTACTACTATTCATTAACATCCAACAACTTCTTTCAACACAGATCCACTAAATCATTAGCATAGAAAACAATACAAATATACAACACAGTAACACACACCATGCCAAAAAAATGTCATTTGTATACCTTTCTTTTTAAAAAAAAAAAAAATTTTATAAGAATCTTCTTTAAGAGCAGCATCTAGATTTTTGAGGGGTTTGTTTGATTCTTTGTTTGGTTGCAAACCCCAGCTTCTTTTCCAATGTCCTCCTTCTGCAACCTTGGCTTTGCTGTTTATGTAAAAATTTTATTTATTAGTTATGGTAAGGTTTGTTTTTTAAATTTTGGTATAACCATGGAAGCTAAGATTCATTCCTACTACTGACTTTTTCTTTACATGGTTTTTCATTGCACCACATCAAGCAATGAGGGATCGCATTCCAGACGTGTGGGGTGAATTAGGACTGACCAGTTTTTTAATATATATATATTTTTTTTAAATTCAGTGGTGTGGGCATGGGAGGTTCATGGACAAGAGAATCGTCTAATACAGGTTTCTTTTGAATGTGCTGATAGTAGGAGCTTCTTTACTATTCTGTTTTCTGTAGATTATTTACAGTTGTTGACAGTGATGATATCTCCACAGCTATATAGTTCATCAATAAGGCAAGGCCATGAATTACATTGATGGCTGTTGGCTGGGAATATGGTGCAAACATGTTGACGAAGTACTTGGCAGAAGCTGGAGAGAATACACCGCTTACAGTTGCCACGTGCATAGACAATCCATTTGACTTAGAGGAGGCTACAAGGTCCTCTCCTTATCACATGGCCATTGATCAGAAGCTCACTAGTGGACTGATAGATATTCTAAGATCTAATAAGGTTGGTGATTGCTTTCAATCTTCTGACTATTTTGGTTCAAATGCTTTATACCCCTCCATTCTAGCATTGTTTTAATGTTGAACAAACATAATCATTGATGTGGTATGCTTTGAATTGTGTTGGCCACCATTTAAGTATAATAACTTATACTTAATTTTTTAATTGGGAATAACTTATGTTTAATGTCTACGCAGTATCTTCAATCTTCAACTTTTTTTTAAAACATCATCAAAATCAAAGTCCTGGGTTAGAAAGATTTGGTGGGCATGAGCATAATTTTCAATCAAAGGTAAGCCCATTGCACACTACTTGGAATCTCAGCAAAATAGCAATGGCAACACTTGCACACACACAAAAAGTTTTCACCTTTTATTAATTTTCATAAATGTACATGTATTTATATTCTCTTATCTCACTCTTTCCTCAAAAAGATACTTAACTATATCCACACACCTAAAACTCGTTGAGAAGCTTATGTTAAAGGTAAAAATGATTGAATTCCTTAGCTAAATTTAGCTGAACTTTTTTACAAAACCGACAAATCTGATCCTGACCCATTTCACCCAATATGGTTTTCTTGACAAATGTCAAGATAAGGAAGGCACATAGTTCATTCCTCACCTAAAAAAAGATCCACATTATTGAGAGATGTACTTTTTGTCTGAACGAAGTTGCTTGCTTTAGACTCCCAGTCCTGAGAGTTGAGTTTCACTGTTATCAATAATGATGATTTTGATACATTTGAGGTTAGTTTACATCTGGGGTAGTCTTATTTTTCTTGAAATCCCATCTGGGTTTCTTTATGTGTTTGATATAGTGATTTCTTGTGCATGTGTCTGTGGGGAAAGCTACTTTAAAAATTGAGCTATGGTGGTCTTTATTTCTTATTTAATTATTTTGAAGTTGATTCTCATATTGGTTGTCCTTAACCATCCTAAATTGTATTTTGGGTAGAGCTTTGGATTATGGTCCTTTTGCCTATGGTAGGTGAAAAGCAATTTTTTTTTTTTTTTTTTTTTTTTTTCCTTAAGAAAAGAGAGAAGAAGTTGATAGAATTGCCTGTTAATGATATTTTCTGAGTTTAAAGAACAGGTTTTGTTTAGTAATGGTGTTTCCACATTTCGTTTTTTGTTATATATGAAAATAACACCAATATGTTGTGGTTATCGCACTTTCTCAGATACTATAATTCTTCTTTTGTTCTCAAAGCCCCTAACTTGGGTAAAGCAGCTGTTTTCTAGGAACTATTTCAAGGCAAAGCAAAAGGGTTTGACATGGAGAAGGCTTTATTGGCAAAGTCTATTCATGATTTTGAAAAAGCAATATCTATGGTATCTTAGCACAAGGGACGTGGTTGGGAATGTGAGCAAGCAAAGAAGATTTATAAAACTCAATGTTTTATGTTGAATAAATATATGATGTACTCTTCTATATAATGCAGATTTGTTGTATTATGTTCTTTCTCTACTCTTTTTGAGTCATTGCAAAAGAATTTGACATTGGTAACTATATTCTATTTATTTATTATGAAAATAAGATTGCGATCATTATTGCAATTTGATTATTTGTTTATTCACAATATATATGTAACTATGAAAATAACTTCATTGCTAATGGACCTATGGTAGTGGTATTAATCTTTTTGGCATGTATGTATTTTTATGGAGATGATATATAGGATTTCTTTAACCCTTATTTGTCTTTATAATTTTTTATTGGGCACAAGCACATTGTTTACTAGGTTTGACATTGTTTAATATTTGAATTAGTGAAGATTTTATGTTATGCTTGGGTCTTCTCCATTTAGTTGTATTATTTGATTAGTGAGTCTTGAGACATTCTGATTTAGTGCAACAAATGATAATTGCAATATTGTTTGTTTGTTTTTTTTTTAAAGAATCTCGTGCATCGCACGGGTTAACGATTAGTTAATTTAAAAACAAAACCTTAAAATAATGATGCCATGTCAACTAATTAAAAAAAATTTTTTTGACATGTCAGATATTTTAATATTTTTTAATTTTCATAAACTTTAAAAAACACAGATCTAAACCCAATCTCACAATCGTGACTCTCGCCCAAGGTAGATTGTGCCATCAGTGTCTACCAATTTCATGATCATAGCAGGTCCTTAATTTCATGGTTACGTTTCAACTTTTGGTGCCATCATTGGCTTTCTTCATCTCTTTCTTTGTTCTTTTATTAATTACCTTTCTTTTTATTCTTTACTGCTTGAAATTGATTTTGCATAAATCTATGATATAGATGCGGCCACATTAAAATACAAATCGCAACGCATTATACCAATGAAGGTTTACTTTGTATTAAGTAAAAAAAAAAAAGAAAAAAAAAAGCACATAATAAGGATATAATTTCATTGGAACGAGTTGAACTATATAAATTGCACCCTTTGAGATATATTCAAAGAGAGGGGGAGTGTTGTGTGGGTTTAGATATTAAGATCTCAGAGATTGGGTTGCGTGGGACTTCATCTTGATCAAATTATCTATTGTCGTTGGCGTTGAGATCTCGCTGGAGACAAGCTGTGCCATCAGTGTTGGCAGAATCGGCAGTGAACAAAGAGGTGAAACGAAAGAAACTGTAATAGAACCCTTTTCTCTCTCCCTTGTGTGTGTGTTTGTTTCTCAAAAAAAAAAAAAAAAACTTAAAATCTGATGTGTCAATTTTATTTTTTAATAACTGATGTGTCACTTGTATTTTAAGGATATTTTTAATTAATTAATGATGTGGCATCATCTAAGACATTCATTATAAAATGAAGTCCAGATTAAAAGAAATCTATTTGATAGAGTACTTTAAGAACTTTAGAAGATTTGAATCCTTACTATACCGCCTACTAATTTTAGAAAATGTTTATGCGTAATCTATTACTATACTTTGTATGATGAGGGGAAAGTTAATCCATATTTTAAAATTAGTTTAACAAATTTTTTTATGATAAAAAGTAATTTTTTTTTTCCAGGTTTGGCTTACCTCCAGTAGGGACGGAGCCAGAACTTAAAGTCAAAGAGAGCGGCTTTGCTGTTGGTTGTATGCAATGACTTCAACTTTTGACTCTGTTGCTGCTAGTTGTTTAAAGGGCCAGATTGTTTATTTTGGGTAAAATTGGTTGACTAAGCTTAATTTTATTTAGTTTTACTATTGGTAATTTTGTTGTTGGACTAATTTTTTTGGGCTTATATATTTTATTTTAGATTTGGTCTTTAAAATGAGGAAAATGCTAGAATTACAAATTTTTTTACAAATTGCTAATATGATGAATGATTATTGGTAAGTAAAAAATAATGAAAGTGGTAGGCCCAAATGCGAACCAATAAAAAATTGCTATCTTAACAGTTTGTAAAAATATTGTAAAAAAATTTGTGACTATAACAATACTCTTAAAAAAATCAATGATATTATTAAGGAGGCAAAAGTGGAATTTTATAAAACAAAATTGTTAAAATTAGTACCACAAATATAATTGTAAGCACACGATTTGCGTGGAACCGCAGTTGGGTTGGGTTCGCACGTAAATGGGCCCATACAATATCATTTGTAGAGAGTGGGATCGAAAGGCTAAGTCATGTTTACCCGGCTGTGGATTTCTTAAGATATTGGTGCATGGTTCCAATTTCTTTTCCTTTGAAGCGCCTCCCCTTTTTCCGTAGTACCGGAGGCCCCTTGTTTAGGTTACATATTTTTTCTTTTATACTCGCATGCGTTCAATTTCCTTCGTCCACGTGTAGGGTCGACCCTTTCAAGACTGATACTTGTTCCATCAGTTTTAGACTTGAGTTGTTGGGGAGTGGTTAAGTAGGCTAAAGGAACACGACTCTGTGAGTGGCAAAGCTCTGTCTAGGACAGGTAGTATGGGCAGCCTTTCCTAGATATTTCAGATTTCTTACAAGATTATCCCTATGCCACTTTTGCCCCTTTCCTTAGTGTAGTTCTGGGCCAGCCGAGGGCTATACCCTCCTCGACGGCTTCTCTAGCACATGGATGCTTTGCATTATTGGGCTTGGATTACTATCTTCTTCGGCTTGGGCCTTAAGTCTTCCTGTGAACAGGTGGATCTGGTCCATCTGTTGTCGGGCCCCACAATAGCCCTTCAAAACCATGCTGTCCGACTCTTTAGTTGGATAGGAGGGTTTTGATAATACCGAGCATTTATAGCGGCTCATTAAATTCGGCCCTTGATCAACGTCGGCGACTTTTCACCTCCCCAAGGAATGTGCCGGTCCACGAGATGTTTCCCTCGATTTGCGCGTGATGCGTTTATACCGTTCGGTTATTCGTAGTGTGCTTTTAATATCTTCCTTTTACGAGGCCTCCCAAATCTTACGGTTACTGATAACGTGGGGGAATGGAATGAATGCGCATTTATTCGCAGATTTCCTTGAGGATCAGAGCGGGTTACGTGCCCCTGCTTTACTCCCTTATATAAAGAGAGAGATCCAGAGGTGATTCTTGCATATCTGAATCCCTTAGGCCCTTCTTGTGGTTTACTTCTTCCATTTGGTTACTCCTAATCCAATAACACATCCACCATAGTAGTCGGCCATGAATGAATCCTTCCTTTCCCAGAAACGCCATGCCCTAACAAAACTTGAGATGGCTCGGTCAGGGCAAGGATGGCAGAGACTCAAGATTTGTCTCCCCATTCTTTTAGCCAAAATCCGAAGCAGGGACTCGTCACACCTTACTTCCGGTGTGACTGGGTCGGAAACTTCCCTTGCCATCTCCATCCGCTCTCTCATGAGCATACCTAATATGGCTCCCCTTCTCCCTCTTTTACTCCTTTTACTTTCTTTTCATTGCTTCCCTCTTCTTCTCCTCCTTCCCGCTCATGTCCTCCATCTTCTTTTTCCCTTGCATTCTTCAGTGACAATAGCTTGCTGAAGTGCTTCCATGTCTTCTAATTCTTCTTCCTTCTCCTCCATTATTTTTGTATAAGGATCTTCTCCTGATATGAACAGTTCTGAGGCATAGATTTCAGAGAGACTTTGAAGGCGAGTTCAGAAGACACTTGATGGTTTACTTATTTATGTTACGGATGTTGTTACTGTTTTAGCAGTTCATTTTTTTTTGTATAGGCTTGTTTAAGCCCTTCCTTGTATGTTGTAACAATTTTTCATATTAATAAAAGTGACTGTTACTCTATTTCGTATGTCTTGTTTATATATTTTAACAAATGTGAAAGCGCTGCTCGGCATAATAGTATAGCATTTGAGTCAATAATAACTAAGGCCAAGGTAATCGTTCCTAAAAAGATGCCACGATAACTTTAACAAGATTATTATTCAACATAACAATCCGACCAGTGAGGAGTGAGACTTATCTTAAAATTAGCCGTGATGGGCATTAAATGCTCGATAAGGTGTAAGAAGTAATTATCCGAGGACACGTTACCCATCGGATGAATGGCCTCCTTAGGTTGGCAATCATTAGATCGTTCTGCCATCTCCATGATACGCGAGCCTTAACCTCTTCCAGTATTTAAGCCGAGAAATTTCTTCATTCGGGCAGTTGACTTCCCAAGCAGCCTGAGTCCGAGGACTTTGCAAAACCTGGGTTTTGTTCAGGACGTATGCGTTTTATCTTATGTACTTGATTTTTCCCCAGAGGCTTGAGTCCGAGACTTGGGTTTTTATCGGTACTGGGTTTTCCCTTTTAGTTTGGGTCCGAGGACCATGCAAGCCTTAGGTTCTGTCCAAGACCAATGTCTGCACTAGTACTTGGTTTTCCCTTTTAGCCTGAGTCCGAGGACCATGCAAGCCTTAGGTTCTATCCAAGACCAATGTCTGCATCAGTACTTGGTTTCCCCTATCCTTGAGCATTTCCCGAGGTGCCCAACAGTGATTGTCCTCAGCCATGGCCGCTGCTCGGCGTCGGCCAAAGTACCTGGGCCCTTACACAAAGCGGCCCCGGGGCCACGAATCCACCTAGCCCATAATTAAGAGATATTTTGGCAACTTCTGGCCACGTGGTACTCTTTGATGTCACGATGACTGAAGTGCGCCTTTACGAGGCTCTTTAATCTTGTGGTTGCAGTTGATGTTGGAAGTTGAGCCAGGACTGTTTTGTCTGTAGCGTTTCTCGGGACGCTACATGAGTGGACTACCATCACCTTGTCTTTTCCAATAAATGGGAAGTAGAGAAAGTTGCTTTATATACGCACAAATCCTTCAGATTTTCTCTCACATCACAGCTTCCATATCCGGAGTTCTCCCTTCTTGGCATAACATGTTGAAAGTGAGGGTTGGGAAGAAAGAAATGTCTCCGCCGCAGAAGCGCCGTGTCTTCATGAGGCTTATAACAGTAAGGTATGGGCACAGGAAGCACAAGTTCAGGAGAGTTTTCCATCTCCACCGAGGGAGAACGGCGTCTCTCCCTCTTTTAGCCAAAATCCGATGCAGGCTCTGTTCATGCCAACACTTTGGTATGGCAGAAGAAGGGTTTTCCTCCATCAGCGCCTCTGCTTTGCGGCAGGTGTATATTTAGAGAAAGCCCCATCACCTTCAACTCCCTGCACCTTTTCTTCAACGGTGTCAGGTTCAAGTTGGGTCTCTTTGGCTGCCTGAGTTGTGGGCATGTAAGGGTGCGGGGGAAGAATAAGGTCTCGGAGCTGTAGCCAACCTTTCCTCCGACATACCTCCTCGGCTTTCTCCAGCTTTCTTGTATTTTCTTTTCTTGCTTATGTAGTAAGCTTTGACGTGGGCTGATTCCAGCTTTTCATTTGTACACTGTACTATTTCTTCATCGTAATAAAAATGGAAATTGATTTACATGTTTTAAGCGTTGATCTAATGGGCAACACGACTTTGTGAACGAATGTGCCCTAGGTATGTGTTGCTTTGAGAATATTTGTGATAAAGCTACTTTGAAGCATAATCTAATCGAATCTCATCTATCAGCACTATCAAGCATCATACCGATAATTTGTAATGCATCAAACTTAAGAAACTAACCGGGATATCAGTTGGACATTCTGTGATAAGCGCGTGAATGTCATCCAAGGCTGATGATTTATAAATAATCCATCCGAGCAGTCGACTGGGAGTTAGGGAGCTCCAATGGCGCTTTTGTGTAGTTCGTTTTCCCCCTATGATTCTTTTTAAGTAGTTGGTTTCCCCAGAGGCTTGGGTCCGAGGACCATGCAAGGCCTTGGTTCTGTCCAAAACTTGTGTGATTCTTTTTAAGTAGTTGGTTTCCCCAGAGGCTTGGGTCCGAGGACCATGCAAGGCCTTGGTTCTGTCCAAAACTTGTGTGATTCTTTTTAAGTAGTTGGTTTCCCCAGAGGCTTGGGTCCGAGGACCATGCAAGGCCTTGGTTCTGTCCAAAACTTGTGTGATTCTTTTTAAGTAGTTGGTTTCCCCAGAGGCTTGGGTCCGAGGACCATGCAAGGCCTTGGTTCTGTCCAAAACTTGTCTGATTCTTTTTAAGTAGTTGGTTTCCCCAGAGGCTTGGGTCCGAGGACCATGCAAGGCCTTGGTTCTGTCCAAAACTTGTCTGATTCTTTTTAAGTAGTTGGTTTCCCCAGAGGCTTGGGTCCGAGGACCATGCAAGGCCTTGGTTCTGTCCAAAACTTGTATGATTCTTTTTAAGTAGTTGGTTTCCCCAGAGGCTTGGGTCCGAGGACCATGCAAGGCCTTGGTTCTGTCCAAAACTTGTATGATTCTTTTTAAGTAGTTGGTTTCCCCAGAGACTTGGGTCCGAGGACCATGCAAGGCCTTGGTTCTGTCCAAAACTTGTATGATTCTTTTTAAGTAGTTGGTTTCCCCAGAGGCTTGGGTCCGAGGACCATGCAAGGCCTTGGTTCTGTCCAAAACTTGTGTGATTCTTTTTAAGTAGTTGGTTTCCCCAGAGGCTTGGGTCCGAGGACCATGCAAGGCCTTGGTTCTGTCCAAAACTTGTGTGATTCTTTTTAAGTAGTTGGTTTCCCCAGAGGCTTGGGTCCGAGGACCATGCAAGGCCTTGGTTCTGTCCAAAACTTGTCTGATTCTTCTTCCGAAGGTTTTGCTCCTCGAATAAGGTGGAAGAAGTCGGCCTGATGTTTGAAGCCCCTAAGCTTGCCCATGTCGTTGACACCGTGGAACGTAGCCCCCAGCAGGAGCCTATGTTGGGAATAACAACAATGCGTCGCCGATGATACGGGCATCCTCATAGTCTCTTGTTCGACAGAAACTCAACCTCGCCACCGCTCGAGCTAACACGCAAGCCATCCCCACAGACGGCGCCAATTGTAAGCACACGATTTGCGTGGAACCGCAGTTGGGTTGGGTTCGCACGTAAATGGGCCCATACAATATCATTTGTAGAGAGTGGGATCGAAAGGCTAAGTCATGTTTACCCGGCTGTGGATTTCTTAAGATATTGGTGCATGGTTCCAATTTCTTTTCCTTTGAAGCGCCTCCCCTTTTTCCGTAGTACCGGAGGCCCCTTGTTTAGGTTACATATTTTTTCTTTTATACTCGCATGCGTTCAATTTCCTTCGTCCACGTGTAGGGTCAACCCTTTCAAGACTGATACTTGTCCCATCAGTTTTAGACTTGAGTTGTTGGGGAGTGGTTAAGTAGGCTAAAGGAACACGACTCTGTGAGTGGCAAACCTCTGTCTAGGACAGGTAGTATGGGCAGCATTTCCTAGATATTTCAGATTTCTTACAAGATTATCCCTATGCCACTTTTGCCCCTTTCCTTAGTGTAGTTCTAGGCCAGCCGAGGGCTATACCCTCCTCGGCGGCTTCTTTGGCACATGGATGCTTTGCGTTATTGGGCTTGGATTACTATCTTCTTCGGCTTGGGCCTTAAGTCTTCCTGTGAACAGGTGGATCTGATCCATCTGTTGTCGGGCCCCACAATAATAATATATTTTTTTAAAAAAAATTGAAACCATGACTCTATCCATGACCTCCAGTATTTTTTTAATTGAAATTTCCTTTTATTTTAATGAGAAATTGTCATATTACCCACTAATTAAATAAAATGTGGAGATTAAAATTCACTACTACTTGTTATTATTATTTAAAATAAAAGGAGATGTCCAGTTAAAAAAAAAATACTTGTAGTAAGTTAATTTTTTTTTTTAACAGCTATTTATATTTTCCATTAAAATTGTATTAAAACTTTCTTAAATATGGCACTCGTTAATAGGACTCATATAATATATAATAAAAAAAAATAAAGCTAATATGTAAATTACTCCTTTTAAGTTTGATTGAAATTCATTTCAAGTTTCTAATTTTATTTTCATTAAATTGAATCTAGATCTAAGTTTCAAATTTTTTCAATTCAGACATTTCGTCCAATTACATTAAAAAAATTGACGTTAAGTATTCAATATATGAAAAAAAAAATTTGAAAAAAATTCTCACATAAAAAAATTTATAAAATGTTTTTCTTTTTTTTATAGATTTTTTTTTCATGTGAGACAAATTTTTTTTAATGACAAAATTTTAAAGAAATTGGACAAAAGACTTAGAGGACTCAATTAAACAAAAGTAAAATTAGAGAACTAAAATGAATTTTATTCAAACTTAAAGGGTGCAAAATTATTTTAATTTTTTGCAGAGATTTTTTTTAAAAATTTTTTTTATGTTATTTGTTCAGTAATGGAGATGTGCTGTTCGCTCTGCCATGTGTTTTTTATTTTTGCTTCTTTGGTTTTGAAAGAAAAAGAAATGGTCAAAAAGAAAGAGAGAAAAATTCAAGGAATAGAAAACATGGTGTTTGGATAACGATGCTGAATAGTTCATACACTAAGAATTTTTTTTCCTAAAATAAGAAAAGAACTAAGAAATTGAAGCAGAAATAATAGTTTTTTTGAAGTGAAGGAAATGTCTATACTTGGTGAAAAAGAGAGGAATGTTAGCATCAATTCTATTCTCAGATGTAAAAATTTAAGAAAACAAAAAATATTCAAACTACTTGATGTGTTTTAATTTGTTCAAGATGAGATTTTAGATGCAATTCCTCCGACATGCATGTACTGAAATTTTAGACATCGGTTAAGTAAATATTGCAAGAACCATTTGAATTTACTAATATTTTAGTACATCTCTTAGGTTAGTGCATGAAGTCTTATTCATTTATTTTTTAAAATTTGATGGTTTACATTGGAAAATAAGGTATTTGAATCTTTGATGTTTTAGTTGGAAATGTCAGTCAAGTTACAAAACACTTAGTGAAGTCACGATTACATATGTGAAGATAATCATTTTGCTTAACTTATTATGTTCCTGGATATGGATTAGGGCTGCTAATATGTCACATGCCCTGTCCTAAATATAGAAATAGGTAAAGAACCTGGGACGTCCAGTGGCGCTATAGGAATTTTTCCTGGCTCAATGAATTTTGGGGTCTAAGGCCAAAACTTTAAACGTTGCCTTTCTTATATTTAAATATATATTTTTTATTTTTTTTTTAGATGTAAAATTACCAGCTAAGTTTTTATTTTTTAAAAAAATGTCAGACAAATACATAATAAGTTATGATTAATGAACATAAAATGGATCGGAACATAAAAAAATGGGACAAAAAATTTATATCTAAATTTAGTGAATAAACGTGCTTCTCACTAAAAAGTAATAAATAAATAAATAAATAAATAAAACATAAGCACTTTTGAGGCCTTTCTTGTTTGGAGGGTTCTTGCCCTAGCTTGATGCTGATCTTTTATTAGCTTCCATTTGGCTGGAAAACATTATATAGGATCGGCTTTAAAGTTTAAAGTTTAACTTTAAACTCACTCACTTGCTTGGCCATGCTTACATTTCCACATCTAGATTTTACTTCATTTTAGTAGGTGTTTTTGATTAAAAGTAAAGGCAGTACTTACTTTTCCACAACCACGTGGATGAGTATCTTACCACCACTAATGGCCTGTTTGGAAGTTTGGAGAGGGAGGTGAGTAGAGGGGAATGGTTCCCCTTCACCTTGTTTGGATATTTTTAAAATTAGTAAGGGGAAAGGGAGTAATTAGCCCTTCCCCTTGTTTGGATGTTTTAAAAATTAGGATGGAGAGGAGAGAAAATAATTAAAATAGACAAATTTACCCCTATTTGAAAATGGACTTGCAACATTGGTCTATTATTAATTTAGAAATGATAAATTGAGAAATTTATCTAGTCAATAATTTATCTACTCTACTCTCCCTCCAAATCTCTCCAATTTGGGGGAATTAAAAATGAGGGGTTAGAGGTGGTTGAAACCCCTCCAAACTGCTCCCCCTCCTTCCTTAAAAAACTTCCAAACAAGGTAATTGAATTACTCTCCCTCTCTCTACTCTACTCCCCTTCCTTTTTTAAACTTCCAAACAAGCCATAAGTTTTAGGTAAGTCTTTTTTTTACACCAACATGCACTTAGTTTGACTTTCAAATATATGCATGCTCTGTTATTTTGCTAGATATGATCACGCACAAAAGTATATATTTTATTAGGTTGTTTACCAAATTAGAACATCTAAATCCTCCACATTAGGATCTCAACTAACTTAATAATAATAAAACTTTACTGAGGAGTTGATCATCATTCTGTAGCTCAATTAGATACACAATTTGTTGATACTGTATTTTGTTCGTCTTTGAATTTTGATAGAAAATTTAGCCTAAAATTAAAGGATTTTATGGTTGTAATAATTAGACTTTTTTTTGGGTCAATTTTAGTTAAGTTTTAATTGAAATCTAACCATGTGATTGGATAGGGATTAACTTTGGTGCTATTTTTAAAACCATGACATTCCATGTAATTTGATTGCTCATGGGCAAAGATAAAGTTTAAATCAAGTGAGATGTCACTTAATTAAAGAAATTACTCGTTTTGCATTTAGAGTAAAAAAGTACATGATTTTCTATGAAAAACATGCTAAAATTCCATTAAAAAACATTTAGGTGATTTTCATGGAAAATGGGTACTTAGTGTACCATTTTTTGTCTTTTCCATTAAACATGCACCTAAGGGTCCGTTTGGTTGGAGGAGTAGAAAAGTGAGAGGATAGAAAATAGTGGGAGGATGGAAAATTGGGAGGATAGGAAAAAATTTATTTTCTCTCCTATTTGCTTGGTTGAGATTGGAAAAATGGAGGGATGAAAAAAATGAGTTTGAATAAATTTACTCATATACCCTTGTTAAAGAATGATGTCCAATTAAAACAAAAAAGTGACAAAGAACCACAAAAAAAAGCAATCACCCAAATTTATTAAAAAAAAAAAATCATGTCCCAAAAAAAAAAAATTCACTCTAGTTTAAAAAAAAAAAAAAAAAAAAAAAAAAAAAAAAAAAAAAAAAACAAGTATCACACCCAAACCCTAGAAAGAAAAAAAAAAAAAAAAGGGGGGGCAACAAGGCAACATTACTGCTAGGAGAAGAAGAAAAAAAAATAAAGGCAACTTAAAGAAGCCCATGTGCACATGTATATGGGCATTTTTGTCAATCAAGAAAAAATTCATCCCTACTCAGTTTTCTCTCCATTTTAGAGAAAAAACTTTTTGGTGGGCCCTGGGAGAAAACACTTGGGCCTTACCGTTTATTTTCCTTCCTCCCCATCCAACCAAATACACTCTAAAAAAATTTTCCTTCCTATTTTCTCTCCAAAGTTTTCCATCCACCCTGTTTCACCTCCAAACAAACAAACCCTAAGGATTTTTTGTCATGTTTTTATTTGGGTCCATTGCTTTTAAAGTATTTGTCATATATGGTCTCTTTATTTTTATCAAGTCATACATGTGATTTATTTAGAAGTCAAGTTAATTTCTTTTAATGAATGGGCATGTCAAGATTTATTGTGATTTATTAATTTTTTATTTAAGGTCCATATCACAGTTCTTTAAGTGCACCGCAATCTAGGTTTTAATCCATTGCATGGGTAAATTAAGGGTGTCCACTAGTATGACATTGGTCTCACTCACTCATGTGGTGTCACACATTCTTTTCCAATGAATAGTGTCATCAATTCTTATCTCTTCTTAAAATTTTAGGATCCCATTTTTAAACACCCCCCCCCCCCCCCGGCCCCTTTTTTTTCCTATCCTATTCATTGCCAACAAGGAGTAGTCTTTTTTAGGCACAAAAATCCTAGAAAATTTCTCCACTTCCACAACTTGACTTCACCCTTACCATTCTTTTTGGTTTTCATTCTTAGCCTTTACCTAAAAACCCCAACTGCCAACATGTCTATTAGATTTTAAGTTAGTAGTGTTGGCAAACCATGAAATTGTAAGTTTTGTTGAGTTAGAATGTGTACTCTCAAGTCCAAGACAAAGGCACAAGTCCAGGATAAAGAAAGACACGAATCTAGATTTTTTTGATTGCTACTCGACCTGTTGAAACCATTCAATTGCTACTCAATTCCTGTTTGACTTGTTAAAAATCTTAGAATCAACAAAAATCAGCAAAACATGAAAGTTCCCACAACTTGTCCTTTTCAAGCCTAATTCATGATTTATTTGTTGCAATAAAGGACATTATAAGCTATCCCTAGAGAGCTTTATCAAGAGAGAGAGAAAGAGAGAGAAGTGCCTCATGTGCCTCCTATTTTGTATCTAGGGTTTCTGCACCCAAAGTTCTCTCATATCTTCGATCGATGATATTCCTTGAAACAAATCTTGATCCAGTTCTGGATATCTAAACCTTCAAGGGTGGTCTTGAAGTCGTGGACTGGAGGTTCACGTTGGAATACATCCATATCAAAGATGTCTGTGGATCTCAGAGTTTAGTTGGGTAACTGCAATTAAGTTTACAAAGAATATGATTATTTAGTCTGTGACCTTCTATTTGATAGTGAATTTGTTCACCTTGAGATTGATAAGGTCAAGTCCCTTTAGGTTTTTACTGTGGTACTAGTTTGTTTCATTGGTTTTCCTGAGTTGCCACATTTGTGTGTTCTGTTATTTCCAATGCTTTTACTATTCTGCACAATATTGGTGATTGTTTGATTAAATAGTTCTTTCATAATAGATCTAATAATCTACTTGTCCTAAAAATTGTTTAGTTATTGGTTTTGACAAGGGTCTAAACCCTTTTGACAGGGGTCTAAACCCATCAAGTGGTATCAGAGCGGGTACACTCTGTTTGGATTAACGTCCTAAGTGTGATTCTTGACCCTTGTTGTCATGGATATTGTTAATTTTCTTGATATGCACAATCTTGTTGATTCAGTTGAATTTGGTAAGCTTCAAGAAGCCTATAAGAAGCTTTATGAAGATTTTGTAAAATGTGATAAAAGATCTAAAAGATTAGAGGCCAAACTTGAGGAATCCAACAAGTTAGTTGAAAAATATAAGAAAATTGTTGGGAAGTCCTTAGAAAAATTGAATGAGATTGAACATGTCAAAGAGGACTTGGGAGTAAATCTTGAAAAGACTAACAAGTTGGTAGATGAGATAAAAACTGAAAATCAATCCCTCAAGGTTAAGGTTAAAGGCTTAGAAGAAGATCTAGTTGAATCTAAAGATAAACTAGAAAAATTTTCTAGTGCCATGCCTGTTTTAGAACCCGAATTTGAATCTGCTCCCATTGAGCTTAAAGATGACAAAGTGCATGTTCCTCCTCTTAAGAGGAATCATAAAGAAAATGTTAATTTTGCTAGGTTAGACAAAGGTAAAAAATATGATGTTGGTGCTGAAGTTTCAAAACTTGTGTCTAAACACCCTCATAAATTTGATTTTGTTCCTACGTGTCACCATTGTGGTGTTGTTGGTCATATTAGACCAAATTGTTCTTTGCTAAGGCAAGAACCAAAACATGTGGCTAAATCTCCTTCTAGGAATACTAATATTCCTAAATTTGTTCATGATTGTGATTTTTGTGGTGTTTCTGGTCACATTCGTCCTAACTGTCATAAATTAAAATTTAAGCATTCTATGTTTCAGTCTAGGACAAGATATCATATACCCCCTGTCACAAGTCGAGAAAAATTGTTTGGTGAGCTTTTGAAAAATTTAAGATTGTTGGCTTGTGATAGAAAATTTCAAGATTTTTGCCTCTCACAAAAGAATTTTGTTGAACCCCAAATACACTCTTTTTTTCATGGTTTTTCACCTACAAAGCCAAAGACACGTGCTGTGTGGGTGAGAAAAGATTTTCTAAAATGAGCGTTGTTTATTTTGTCCTTGATTTAATCTTTTCAATTATTTGTGGACATGTTACTTTATGTTTTTGGTTTGTTTTTGTTTTCTTTAATTTGTTTTGATTATTAAAAAAAAATCCAAAAATATTTTATTTTGTGTCTTGTTTTGTTTTTCATGAGTTGTATTACATGAATTCTAGTATCTCTCTCTTGAATTAGAAAATACTTGACATTGTGGAGAAACTTGGAAAGTGTGTATTGTATAACTTAGTGAATGAGTATTTTGAGATAAATGCAATTTGTGGTGTCAATTGTATAAAAGTCATGTGTGCATTCTATTTTTTGCTTTAGCACATGCACACTTGTTATTGATTGTTAAAATCACTTGTATGTTAATTTTATGAAATAAAAATTTATTAAGAACTTTGATTTTTTAAGTCAAGCATTGATATGAGTTTTGAAAAAGTTATGTATCCTTCACACTTGTTGAAAATATAGTGGAAATGACTATCTCTGTTTTTGTATGATTATTTACTCATACATGTATTCATGGGTTAATTAAGAAGTTGATCTTTCTTGTTTATGTACCCTTTATAGCTTAGTGGAGCATTTTTTATGCAGTTACTAAGTTAGTTAACCAAGTGTTGTTATCTGTGTGATTTATGACTAAAAATTTATGATTGAATTACTTGAGTTAAATATCACTTTGTTTGATGGTAAGGACTAAAAAATCCAGAGAGAAAGGCATAAATGACTATCTCACCACTTGTGTCCGTCAATCAAATTACCCTAGTGCTAGTAAGAAAACCCGTGCAAAATTAAGGGATGCACAGCACTTTAGAAAAAGTAAGGGTAAAAATAAATAAATAAATAAATTCTAGGCTTGAATTGAAAATTTTAATACAAATATGTATGCCCTTGACTGTGCTTGTAGCTAAAAGCTCTATTTTTTATGCACATGTCTTTATGATTGCAAACGGCCATTTAGGAGATGTGGGAGTCATAGGATGTACCTTGAAGGTGATAGTTCCCATCAAGCCATTATGATATAACTCAAATGACTATATTGTATTTTTTTGTAGTCATATCTCTCACAGTTTTTAACACTTGCTCACTCACTGGTTTCACACACAACATGCATACACTTTGCTACACTGGGTACTGAACTTGATTCTTCAACTAACTGATTATATCTTGAGTTCTGTATAAGTTAGTACAGGCTAAATCTTGATGTGTGAATTGCTAAAATTTTTTTTGGAGAGATAAGGTAAATAATAAATGTGCAAATGCAAATAAAATCTCTTTAAAAAAAATTGTGCGTTGAGAGAAAAGTGAAAAAAAAATGAATCCAAGTTCAAAAATCTTTGAATGACTTGTTAATCTTGGAATTTTGATGATTATGTTTGTGTTCATAACTTTTTCTCTACTCTTTAGGTTTTGATTTGAGTTCAAGACACCTTGCATGCTGATTTTTTATATAATTTAGATTTATATTGTATAGTCTAAATTGACTGTGCTTGGAAATGTCTACATGCATCTGTACATGGATCACATAGTGTCAAGTTTGCGTATATTGAAAGAGAGAATATAAGTATTTCATATGAATCCTTATTTATTTATTTATTTATTTTCTTTTGTTGGTTTGTGTCTCTTTATTTTTTCCACACCTCCTAAATATTCCCCACTGTTTTTCCAAAATTATTTTTATCATTCCTATATTTTTTAGGAGAAAGCTGTTTTCTAAAACTCATGCTCTTCACAGAGGGAGTTGTCTCTGTTTTCTATAGAGCTTATTTATTTTGTGTTCCCTTGAATGTGTCTTTTTTTTTTTTTTTTTTTTTTTTTTTTTTACTCTTGACATCTCTTGTGTCTGTTTTCTGTTTACCCTCTGATTTCTTTGTCAATACGTGACAAAAAGGGGAATAGAATTTGAGAAATTTGGAAATTCTTTTTAATTTTTTTCAAAAGGTTTTAAATTGTTTGTTATTTTTTAATTGTTTTTATTTAGGGGGGGATGAAATTGTTTTGAAAGGGGGAGAAAAGATAAGTTTTTGATGTATATAACTCAAGGGGAGTTAGTTTGCATATGAATGAACTTTTGTTGCACATATGCTATTTCAATAGCCTTTACTGGTTTATGTGATTTGGGATGTTTGTACTATTTGCTTTGTGGTTCACATGCTTTACTGCTTATATTGATTTTATCTTTATGTTATAGCATTGTGATTCATACATGTTTATTTGTCTCTATTTCCACACATGCGTTGATGTACTTTTTTGAGTGTTTCAGGAAAGACATTTTTGATCAAGTTCGACTCTCTCTTCTTGCAACTTCTAGGATAATTGATATTTTGGTTGAGATTTGTAATTGGGAATTCGATTGTATATAGGTATTTCATTATATTTGTAAGTTTTCTCAAGGATTGCTAAAGGGGGAGATGTTTGGTTTTGAGTTTGTAGCGTTGGCATGGCATATTGTAAGTCTTTTTAAGTTAGAATGTGTACTTTCAAGTCCAAGACAAAGATAGAAATCCAGAATAGAGAGAGACTTGAATTTGGATTTTTTGATTGCTACTCAATTCCTGTTCGATCAGTTGAAAATCGCAAAGTCAACCAAAATTAGGAAACATGAAGAGCCTATAACTTGTCCGTTTCAAGCCCAATTCATGTTCCCTAGAGAGCTTTTTTAAGAAAGAGAGAAGTGCCTCCAATGCCTCCTATTCTGTATCTAGGATTAATGTATCCAAAGCTCTCTCATATCTTTTACTGATGATATTTCTTGAAGAAAATCAAGATCTGGTGTTGTAAAAACTACTGCCTTATATCAGTCATCAAAGGTGCTGGAGATCTAAAACTTCAATGGTGGTCTTGGAGTCGTGGATTGGCGGTTCGTGTCTATGGATCTTAGAGCTCAGTTGAGTAACTGTAGTTAAGTTTAAGAAGAATATGGCTATTCAGTTTGTGAACTTCTATTTGATAGTGAATCTGTTCACCTTGGGATTGGTAAGGTTAAGTCCCTCCAGGTTTTTACTGTGGAACAAGTTTGTTTCATTGGTTTTCCTGGGTCACCATATCTGTGTTTTATGTTATTTTCGCTGCTTTTACTATTCTACACAATATTGGCGATTTTTTTATTAACCAAGGCTTTCATAATAGATCTAATAATCAACCTGGCCTTAAAAATGATCAAATACTATTTTTGAAAGGGGTTTAAACCCAACAATCCCAAATAAAAACCTCCATTTTCTACACCTAGCCATAGCAAATATATAGTCCTTTACCCAGCTTTTGGCTACCTCAAGAAACCTTTCTTTGCATAACTCCAAAAACCACACAAAAATCCCCCATTTCTTTCATTTACACCAACACACAGACAATCCAAAACTTTGCTACTTCAACCTCTCCACATATAGGAATTTAAGGCTTCGTTTGGTTGTGGATGGAAATGTGGGAGGATAGTAAATGAGGAAGGAATAGAAAAGTGTGAGAATAAAAGATATTTTAGTTTACCACATTTGTGTTTGGTTGTAGAAAGGGGGTGGAAAAGTGGAGGGATTGAAAACTTTTTTATTTGGTTGAGAAGAAAAACGGGAGGATAGAAAATAGGGTTTTATAAATTTACTCATATACCCTTATAGAAAAAGATGGTCAATTAAAAAAGAAAAGGCAAACAACCAACCAAAAATTAAAAATAAAAGGCAATCGCCAAAGTTTATTAAAAAAGAAAAATTATGCTACTTAAACCCCCCCCCCCCTCCCAAAAAAAAAGGAAAAGAAAAGAAAAGAAAGAAGAAAGAAGAGCAAAACATCCCGTTTAAGCAACATTGTCTCTTTGCTGCTTTATAATTTTCATAAGCAACATTGTCTCTACATATAGGTAGGCTTTTCTATAACTTGCTCTTTAATTTAATTGATGCTTGAACATCTGTATTCCACCACCAAGTTTCCATAGTTCGTCACCCACATTCTTTAGATTCTCCAAGTACATATTTAGCCACTCTTTTACTACAATTAGTTAGCCATTTCATTCCATTTAAATTTCATTTGCCTTCAATGATATAGGGTTACACTCTTTCTTGGTAGTTGGTATTATCTTGTAATCTTTACAATATTTACTATCCACTTTTTGTGTAAGGATGAAATCTATTTGACTAACATTTGTCCCACTTTTAAAGATAACTAGTCATTTTTTTTTTGTATTATTATATTTAATTGTTGATTTTATTGCACTATAAAGTTTTTAATGTCCTATGTATAACCATCTCTATTTTATTTGTTACTCCTCTTTACCACCATTTTATTTTCCAAATAACGGTTTTTTTTTTTTTTGAGAGATAATTACAACATGCTGCAAACCCCGCAGTTCGAACCCTTTCCCCCCTAGACCCCCAAGCACTTTGTGCATGGGGAGATGCCAATTCAACTATAAGGCCTTTGACTTCCAAATAACAGTTATTAATTGACATTTGATTTCATTTCTTTTTTTCTTCCTTCATTTATTCTTTATTACTTTGTATGTTCCCTTGCTAGTTGTAAATTTTATGGTTATTAATAAGAAATAGATATCATGGATGGCTTAAATAGTTATAGATGTAGTTATGTTAGTGGTATGCCAAAGGTTTTTTTTAATGGGGGATGTGGCTGAATTTAAATGTTAAATAAAATGATATGAGGAAAAAAATACATAACAATAAACACTAACTTATCCAAATAATTCTATGTAATATAATAATAGTACATTCTTATATACTATTTTTAATTATTTATAATGCAATATGATAATATATAACAATCAAAGTCATAAAATAAAAATAAAAAAACTTAAAACAAAAAACTAAATGCCATCAACCAAAATAGAGTTCTAAAGAATACAAAACTTTATCAAGCTAAAATAGAGATGCAAGAAAAATAAAAATAAAAATCCACCAAAAAATTGAGGGAGAAAGAGTAGGAAATAACCACCTTTTTGTGAGAGAAAATTATGTAAAGAATGGAAAAGTGAATGACAAATTTATACTAAGAATATGATAATAAAAAGAAACAAAATGAAGGAAGATAAAAGGAAAGAGGAAGAGTGATATCAAGGTAGAATGTTTGGGGAGATGAAAAGGTAAAGAGAAGGAGAAAGGTTGGAGAAAGTGTAAATGTTAAAAAAAATGAGTACAATTTGTTGAGCACAATAAAAAATTACATTTTTTATTTTTTAAAACAAAAAGAGAGAGAGAAAATATAAATAATTTAATGATAAGGAGGATGTGGTTGAATTTCAATATTGAGAAAAATAGAAGAGAAGAAAAAAAATAAGAAAAATTAAAAGATATGACAACAAACACTAAATTATCCAAATTATGGTATGTAATGGAATACTATTTTATTTTTATCTACTATCTTTAATTTTTTATAATGTAATCGGATAAAATTTAACAATCAAATAGCAAAATAATAATAATAATAACTTAAAACACAAAACTAAATTGTATGAACCTAAATTAGAGTTCTTAAAAACACAAAAATTTATCAATCTAAAGCGGAGATGCAATAAAAAATAAAAATCCACCAAAACATTGAGAGAGAGAGAGAGAGAGAGAGAGAGAGAGAGAGAGAGAGAGAGAGAACCTTTTTGTGAGAGAAAACTATGTAAAAAATGGAAAAGAGTGACAAATTTATAGTAAGAGAGAATGGATAAGAAGAGACAAATAAAGGAAGATGAAGGGAAAGATGAATAGCAATATTAAAGTAGAGGGTAGTGGAAAGATGAAAAGGTAAGGGAAGAAGAAAGGTTGAAGAAAGTGTAAATATTTAAAAAATAAGTGAATGTAAAAAAAATTATAGGAAAATTAGAAATAAAAAAGAAATATATATATAGATGTTAAAACCGACAAAAATGAATATGTAAAGTCAATAATCTATTTATATATATATATATATATTTATTTGTAAAAAAAAAATAGGAATAAATAATAATTATGTGGCTAATGACGTGGTGATGAGGTGGCGTAACAGGAGCTCAGCAGCAATAAATGTCATGCTTCAGCTTTTAGTAATAACTAGTCGCTAACCCGTGCGATGCACGGGATAGTTAAACAAAATTTATACACATTCACTTTTATTGGTACAATCATTTGAAAATAATTCTAACTAATACCCAAATGTAAGAGACATATTGACTTACTATTTAAAATAGCCTTCTGAAGAATTTACACATATTGTGCAACTGAGCCTTAATTTCTCATCAACAATAAAAACATGGAAATTCAAAACATGGAAAGAAAATAAAAATTACAACAATTAATTCCATTATCTTTCATGCTATACTTTGTAATTGTACGAAATTAAGTCAACTCAATTTAAGTAGTTGTAATAAAATTGGCTTCTACTATTCTCTATTCTATAGAGATATGAACATATTGGATTTCTAAAACAATTATCGGTATTGCAATAAAATGATTTATTATTGAAAATAAGAAACAAAGAAAATCTGTCTATAACTTAAGAAACACAATATAATAAAATTAAAGAGATAAAATTTTCGGAGGACAAAATATTATAGATAATTTTAGAAACAGATTATACACTTAAAATGGTTAGTAATTTATAGCACTTACCCCCCCCCCACTATTAGTATACAGATACCAAGTGCGGTCGTCGTAACCCTTTGAAAGAACCTTCCTCAATTGGACCCTATCAAAAAAAAAAAAAAAAAAACACCCAATTAACAAAATTGATCCAAAAGGGTCTAAAAAGCACACAAAATCAATTCAAAAAACAAAAATATGAGACAAAGTAATTACTTTCCGCTGCCAATGAAATCGTCTTTTGTATTGCTATTCCAAACTGCAACACTTATCTCTCTAAGGCTTTCAATTAACGAAAACACAAATTTTTCTTGGAATACCGGAGTATTATGACCATCTAAACACACAAAAAAAAAAAAACAAAAACAGCATAACTCACTATAACTCTATAGAAGCCTCAAAAATATAAAGAAAAATTAAAGGGGTTGAATTTGATATTTACGTTTGGAGAGAGAGAGTTTGCAGAAACTGTGGCTTTATATTTCTTAACTTGAGAGAGGGATAAGGTTGCTAGGGTTTTGAGGGTAAGGTTGCTAAGGTTTTGAGGTGTTATAATGTTTTTGTTTTTATTTTTTATTTTTTAAATATTGTGTTGATGTGGAAAATTGTGGTGCCAGCAGAGGCTTCGGTTATATATATATATATATATATATATATAATATATAGATTAAGTATGATTCTCTCTTGTTGAACCATGTATTTGCTTATATCAAACATAAGCTGTTGCAAAATCTAGGATAGCATCTCATGATTCATTCTAGAGCTGGCTGAATGCTAGAGCAAGAAATGCGGTCGCCTAAGGCCCCAAGTAAAAAAAATGGCTCCCAAATTTTAACCAATAGGTTTATTTATAATTAATAAATAAAATAATATTTTTTTACCAGATGAAAAACAAATAAAAAAGAGAGAAAAATGCAATGTCCACAATATTTTTCACAACACTTTTACAACTAATGTTAAGTAGTAGATTGTTATTGATGGCAAAAAAAAATAATTATAGTGATATCTTCAAATAGAAAACAAAAAACAACTTAAAACCTAGGATTTGTTGTAAAAAATATTATGAATGTTACACTTCTAAAAAAAATAATAATAATAATAATAATAAGAGTTGAGTTAGCAAACTTTTACTAGTTCTCATCTAAGTCTACCACTAACACCGTTTTTTTACTTACCACTATCAATCTGCCACATCAACAAATATGAAAAATTTTGTCAAACTTTTTCTGTCTATAAAATTTCTAAAAAAAGAAAAAATTCTACATAATTTATATTAATTAATAGTAATTTTGCATCTAATACAAAATAATCAATTTTCGCCTTAGGCTCCGAAATGCATCAAGCCGCCCTTGATTCATTCCTTACTCCATATCCCTAACCTCCATGAACTCTTTCAAAGTTCCTACTTCTTTTCCAATATAAACATTCAGGTCTCCTCCGATAAATACATTTTTCATCATTTGGTAACCCTTGAATCAATTCATCCATGTACTCCCAAAATTTTTGTTTAATGGATTCTTCCAATCATATATGAGAGCGTAAAACATTACTAGTTGTAACCAAAAAAAAAAGAAAAAAAAAAGAGATATTGATTCATGATGATGAAGATCTCGTGTGCATTTTCTAACGCAGAATTCCAAATCTTATAGGGTAATAACATTTTCTGAAAATAGATATAGGGTTTGTTTAAGCATTTTCTTTGGGTGTCACCATAAATAGATAGATGGTTTGAGTTGAAACCTTTTTTTTTTAATTATTATTATTATTTTTTATACAAGATAGAAATTTTACTCTAATCTAATCTAAGTGTATATGCGTATGAAAGGTTCCTCCTAGAAACTCAAACCCCGGCCTTAGCCCCTTACACCCCACAAGCGCTTATACTTGTAAAATGACCATTGTACCAAGGGTGTGCAGTGGTAGTTGGAACTTTTTGAAAGTGTAAGGTTTTTTTTTTTTTTGAGAAAGAAAGTGTAAGGCTTAATTTGAAATTTACATATGCTCCTATTTTGATGTTCTACCTGCTATGTGTCTACTGCACCGAATTTTGTTATGCTCGTAAATTTCTCTTTCTTACTTTTTGATTGAGACCCAAAATTCGAAGGAAGGAGATAAAACAAATTGCTTATTTTCTAAGTAGTAATATGATCACCTTTACTTGTATATTTCCTAAAAGAATCGAGAAAGTAAAAAGGATGTTGTAAAAACAGGATTGATTTTAGTGACAACATAATAACAGATATGCTTTGTATGAAAGGCTACTAAAATAGCAAATTCACACTTGATTTTGGGAAATATCAAGCAATACACTAAGAAAACTTCTTTTTTTTTTCTTTCGGTATGAATTAGAAAGCTTTTGTTTACCCATAATTGTAAGACAATAATGAAGCTGCTATCTAATTGCATGAATGAATTTCCTGAACCAACTGCATAATTAGTAACTGTAAACATTTTGATTTACATATATTTGTACCACTATGCAGATGCTAGCTAACTGTATGGTTGAAGTTTCTTCACAATTGTACACTTCTGCTGCTTTTGTTAACCCTCCTGCTCTATCTGTACACTTGGGAGAATCAACTGTTCTCTGCCGCCTTCAATGCTTTGCTAACTGACAAAATCTAAGTGGCATCCCTGCACCAAGTATCAGTTTGCAATGCTTGAGCTTCTGCATGTTTCTTCAAATCCCTGGAAATTGAAGTAAACAGATTTAAATAATGAGAATGTTCTAAAATCATTAGAGTTATGGCATATGAATCAAGTGAATGACTTAAAAATGAACGTAATAACACACATGCAATGTGGTATGCGACAATCTGGTTCTGTACAATTTCTCGAGTGCAATATCAGTAATGCCCGTCCCTTCGTGCACTGTTGACAGTCCCCACGAACCCAAGAAGTGCACTTCTTTGCATGCTGGAACAGCCTTCTGATTTTAAGACAGTTTTGGTCGGAGCAGGGACATGCTTTACATTGAAATGCATGTGCTAAAACAGCCAGCAATTTTCTTTTCTGCAACACCAATTTACAAGATTACTCACTAAGTTTTAATGACAAAAGGAAAAGTACTGAGCATCACTGCATCAGTTGCCTACCATTACAAGTTAGAATACATGTAATCCTTCGTAAACCAATTGCAAACCCTAAATATCTTCTTATAAGAACAAACTATGGAAACATTGACAAGATCAAAATCTGTTCAAGAGGAATCTGAACTTCGTGATTAAGTCATCACTTTAAAACTGATAATAAATGATAGAGACTTCTTACACAGATCTCTTTTTTTGTTGAAGAATGGACATGCGATGCCTTTTGGCTTGCCTCTTTAACCGCTTTTCTTATTGAAGAATGAACATGTGATGTCTTTTGCTTTGCTTCTTTAGCCTCTACCCCATGAAAAGTTGTGGGAAGCCGTTGAATCAACTCATGCTTATGACAAGAACGTCCTTTCTCTTGATCACATGCAGCACTGATGACTAACTCTGGGCAGATCCCACATCCTCTGTTCTTGTCAACTGCAGAATCCTTAAGGCAGTTGCTGCAGTTGGCTTCAGTGGTTTCCAGTGTTGGATTGTGGAGATGATGCAGAATCATCATTGATGAATGCTTAGCCCGCCGAAGTGTGTCAAATTGATAATGGTTGCCTTGACAAAAGCTCAAGAAAGTATGCCTATTTTCAAATAATCCAGTATCTAAAGTAAGATCTTCATCCTTGGTAACTGAAGGCACATCATCAACCATAACCTGAAAGGGGCAAGAAAGCCATATTAATAGACTGGATGGAGGTGAATATATACCAAATATTGGCACCTTGTAATCACAAAACTATCAATTAAAATCTAAAGGCTTGACATTCACCTGAGAGAGTAAATGCTTATCCTTGCTCATAGAAGTATGTGTGTCCATCCCGTAGAGGTTTTTCTTCTCATCATGGCATCTGCAGCATATGATTGGAACAAAAAGTAATTCATTTCAGTTATATATCCTTCAATGAGTCAGCAACACAAGCATATTCATAACTGGTTGATTATCTTGCTTATTATTGAGAATAAAAAGTTCATCAAATCTTCAAATTAGTAAGTCAATAAACGAAGGCAGAAAGATATGCAGTTTCACCTACAACTACAGAGCAATAACTAAATATATGATTAATTAATATGACTATGTAACTATGACTACTGGAATTTAGTTCTAAATGGGAAAGTTCTAATTTCACTAAATTTTTTTATTAAGTAATAAAGATTTTGTATAATTTTGTTAAGTTATTGTTATTATGTCGTCCATCAATTCCATTTTCTGGCAGAGATTGAGCTTTTTCCAGCAATGAGTTATAAGGCTGAAGTTCCTTTGCATTACATTGATTTCATTGTCAACAAGACGGTTGCTGTGTGTGGGCCACGTTACAGTTAGATTAGATATGTATGGCCTAGGAACATCACTCCTATATACTAACGAACTTCTCTTGCACAAAAACTCCTTTGGTGTGTGGTTACCAATTAAATAGTTGTCTAGACAAATGTGTATAACATTACTTATGAAATGGCTATATCAAATGCTTTGCAGTGAGAAATTATTACCCACTTTTCATTACAGAAAATAACCACCATATTACATAGTTGAGATCTTGCATCTACATAGACCACATTTGACGAATATTCAGTTTGCACCACACTTCTACATTTCTTGTATCGTCTAATTATTTCTTGAGAGGATGGAAGAGCCATTGAAATAAAATAGCATAGTATGGCTACACAACAAATGTCATAACTTATATGAATATAGAAGAAAATAAATGCTTATAGTGCACTGAAGCCGCTATAAATGATAATCCTTGACAAGCAGAGGCAAAAATTCTAAAGAAAGTGTGGTTTTAAATAAAGTTGTTACCTTTCACACAGCTGAAAATTTTTGCACTGGTTGCAAACCCATCGGTGACCAGATAATATCACTTCACAGCAGTGTGTGCAAATAAACTGAAAGTGGACAATTATGAAGTTCTCCTTATTGGGTAAGATAGTTTTCCCAACCTGTAAAGCGAGAAAGAAAAAGAATTAGTAACTAATGCAATCATATAGAAAGAAAACAATTCATTCATCCTTTGAGCTTATTGTCCTAATGCTAGTTGAAAATGTGCAAGTTTACTGAATTTCTGGAAGTTCTAACATTGAATTAAATGTTAACCTTCTACAATCTCCAATGTTCTCACAAAAATAAGCAGAATGTTAAAATTCATGGAAGAGCAGCAAACCCCTAAGATGCCCCCTTGACGATTTTTTTTTTTTTATTAAAAAAAAAAAAAAAAAAAAAAAAAAAAAAAAAACTAATGATTATATTAAAAGCATAAAATAAATCCTGAGCAGTATCCTTCTGACCCTAAATGGATTAAGATGATATCAGAACCTATAGAGGGAACCTACTCCATTCCTTTTCTTAGGTCCCAAGACATCAAATATCAGGCATGGTTCATGTAACCTGATTTAGCTTTCCCCTCACCTATCAAAAGTATCAAGCTGTTATTTGGTTAATGCACAAGAAAGGTGAAAAGTTTTAAGTTCTAATCTTGTCAAATCCTTCAAAAGAAAAGACTTTTTTAGCGACTCCTACTTGCACCAAAAGTTTCCTGATAAGAAGACTCTTTTTACAAAAACTACAAAATGGAAAACAACTAATGGCTTCTTAATGTAAGCAGATCAACTTTTAGAAAATGACATTAAAGGAAAGCACCAAAAAAATATCTTCATAGTTAAATCTAGTTAAGCATCCCTAGTTGTGGTCATGACTGTTTTTGCCAAGCTAGTGGTGTTTTGTAATGGCACTGATAAGTTGCGCTGGCATGCCATGGCACCTGGAACTGTGTAAGGTCCTAGGAAAGTATAAGTATCAAATAATCAAGTTACCAAGACAAGGATGTGTATAACTCAATCATAGATATGAGCATTTTTTTAACCCTCAATTATTGGTTTCAATATCATTTATCGGAAACTTCTACAATAAAAATTATGGTGTGTTAAACACTATGATTAAAATTTGTGTCAATGTATGCCTGACACTTGTTTCAAAAATAATATTAAAAAAAATTGATTCCTTTACTTAGAATAGTGCAGAATTATGTGTTAATGAGATAGTTAATTTTTCACAAAACCTAATATATCTAGTTCTTATGGATGCAAACTGATAATCATATAACCATCACCCTGTGTCTAGAATATGTGTTGTATCTCAGTGTCTGTTACCTCATCTCCAAAATAAATACTTATACTCTACCTATTTCCAATTCCATGGTAATGTTTCCTATTTATAAAGTAAATGCCATGCAGACCTAGGTTAGTTGATCAGTGGAATTCTTTAATGGCTCTCAAAAGTCAAAACATTAACTTAGGCTTAGCTTGCATTGACTATACAAACTAATTTAATCAAGTTGAGTAAGAGATTTACTTCTTGCATGATTAGAATATCTTTTGTAGTGCTCCCAGAAGGATTTGCATGTCCCATGGCTTTTAAAGCTCTATTTGTCATTACTTTCTTCAATTTCTTCTGAGACTCTCCAGGGTTATTTTCTTCAAGACGCCTGATCACATCCTCAACAGCACCAGACCAATAGTCACCATCAAAGTAAGGTAAACGAGCTGCTGTAACCTTGTACTTGCATTCTCCAGTAGGAACAAAGAAGCTATCATATAAATTAGTAGAATTGATCACAATATTTTCTTTGGCTGCTTTCCTCAGCATCAACTGATACCTGCAAATTTGGGGAGGAAAACACTTGTTCAAGACACAGAGAGAGAGAGAGAGAGAGAGAAAGAGAGAGGGGGACGGAGATACCAGTGCCGCAGCTTATCAGACTTTGGCGTTTTCTGAATCTCTGGATGGCAATATAATATATAATCTTCTCCCTCAGAAGGTGGGCAGGCCCAAATGTAGCAGGATGCAAAACCTCGATTCTTACAAAAATCAAGGTATCCTAACTGATGATGAGAAAAATAAAATGACACATTATATTTTAATTGTATCAGTCACAACCAGAGGAAGGAAACAAGTAGCGAAAGAAACAAAGTAACTTACCATTATTTCATGGTAAACAAAGGTACGAAGACATTCTCCAGTAATAGTTTTTATCTCAGGCTTGAAGTGCTTGACAGAATCAAGATATGCAAGATAAACACATCGTTGATTTGGAGGACTGCATTCTGAGCCAAACTCCTGGACGTACATACCAAAAAGGCATACATCTACTCCTTCAATCTTTTGAAACAAAAGAATCACCTAAAATGGAGAAAGAGTGTAGTCAGATTTTATTGGAATAATATTAACTGGTCATGACAATGAAAGATCTGCAATATGATTCGACATGATAAAAAGTAAATCAATTAACTTAAAAAAAATCCCCCAAGTGAAATCTCTTTCCCACCTTTGATTTGTATTGGAATTCAGCAGAGTACTCTTCATCATCAAAGATATCCAAAAACTGCTTCTTCACTTTCAAATGTTTGTCAACAGATGAAACCACTCTGACAACAAGATCTTCTGCTCCTGGCACCTAATTAGCATTATGAAGAATATATAGTAATTAATCTTCTTTTCTCTAATCTAATACTTGCTAACAGATAGTTGGAAACATAAATGTATGCACACAGATGGCAATATAAGCATAACCAAGCATGTATGATTGCTAAAAAAGATTTATCCTCATATGGAGTTTGTATATATACCTCGTCAAGATTTTTTCCTTCAAACTTTGCTCTCTCTTCTTTCTCTCGTGTCAGACTCCTAAAGAGTCTTTGCTCTATGTGATCACTAAGCATGGTACTAGGCAGATCCTTTGCCCCCAGAACACCATTCTTTGGCAAGGGTACACATTTCCCAGTTTCTATTTCTTTTATGAAGCATTTGGGGCATATGTACTCAGCTTTTTTTTCCAAATCTCTTTTTTCATTATAAAGAGCACATATCTGATGTTGCCATCGGTCACATTTATCACATTGAACCCACTGCAAGCAAATAGGATGTGAGTCTTTCATGATTTTCTTTTTTGGAAAAACAAAACAAATTATGACGTAGCTTACCGGTTCTTCAGCTTCCTCATCATTCTTTTTTTTAACAAGTGCTGCCTTGGAAACAGAAATACCCTGGAATATGATATTCCCACCTCGAGAGTGCTTAAAGCATGAGTTACAAAAGCAATTTCGTGTACCATTTTCATCTGTTGTGGAGTAGTAAATTACACCGCGCTTGATACGAGCACCACAACGTGAACAATATATTGGTACAGGGGCAAAAAATTGATTTCCTGATGCACACAACTGACATACATTTTCACTATTTCCCCTTTCTTCCTTTGGTATTGTCTGTTTAGAAAAGGATACATATGCATATTAATGCTCGTATGAACTGAATCTATTAAATGAAAAACAAGTAGTTAAATCATTAACAAAAAGTCAGACTATTAATCTGGTCCTCCAACTCCTAAGTAAAGTTCAATTTGGTTCCTAAACTATTAATTGTTTCAATTAGTCTTTCAACTTTCAAAATCAAGTCCTTGTCATCCTTGGGTATTCTTGCTGTTGAAATTGACTTGATTTTGATTTTTTTTTTACACTTTCCATAACAACCTTTTATAGTGTGCTTCATTTACCTCATCAAGTAATTTTGTTAAAATTAAAATGGAGATAAGATCCCAAGATGAAATTGACTTGATTTTGAAAGTTGAGGGGCCAGATTGATACAATTAATGCTTGAGGGACAAAAATGATACAATTAATGCATGAGGGACTAAAGTGAGAGAGTTAATATTTGAAAGACCAAATTGAACTGTGCCCAATAGTTGAAGGACCAAATTAGTAATTTAACCTTTTAAAAAAAGTAGAACAGAATGGCCCTCAAAATCAAGCTGTTTACTAGATCAGAACCACCACATCAGACATCAATATAAGAATTATAGGCATGAGCCATGTTGTTCAAGTAAGAGGAGCTAAAAGGACAAAAGGGACGCTAGAAAAGAAATGTAGTCTAAGATTATGGATGTCACAAAAAAATAACAGAAATATATATAACCAAAGCAGTGGTATAATGTACTCACCTTGCCAACCCACTTCCTAAAACTCAATATATGTTCCTTTAATTGCTCTACTGTGAAAAAATCAGTTAAGGAGACACCCCATATCTTCGTATTCCCTGACTGAACTTCTTCCGCAAAATTAGTTTCTGGTGCAGTAGATTTATTTTCTATTTCTGGATCTGTCTGATACATCTCACTCCTGACCTTTACCTCCTTCTCTTTATGATCAAAGCTGAGCTCTTTAGGAAGAACAGGCACACTCCTGGACCCCAATTTACTGGAATTTGCATTGACATCGTCTTCCATATCCACCATGGGAACCTCAGAATTAATAGACGGAGAAGAATCAGACTTTTGCTTCAAGTTTACAAGTCCTTCAGGAGTGCATGGTTGAACCAACGATGAAGCCGATTGATGAGAAGTTTCATTTTCATTTGGAGAGCTACATAAAGGATTTTCCATCTTCTGACATTTTAAAGGAGGCAGCACATCAAAATAGGTGCCAGAATTGGGCCCATCAGGACCTCTACGATAAAAATCCATTAAAAGGCTATTTGCAGTTCTTTTTGACTGAAAACCAATTCGCGTGGACATTCCTGAAGCCAAGTGTTGAACCCCATCTAACTCTTCTGAAAGAAACTGAGTTTGCTCACATTCATTTTGATGGGATTGGTGTTGGCTCTTTTCAGACTTCTTCTGGGAGTGAATAGGAAGAACAGGCACAGTGCTGGACCCCAATTTACTGGAATTTGCATTGACATTGTCTTCCATATCCGCCATGGGAACTTCAGAATTAATAGATGGAGAAGAATCAAACTTTCGGGTCAAGTCTAGAAGTCCTTCAGGAGTGCATGGTTGAACCAACAATGGAGCCAATTGATGAGAAGTGTCATATTCATTTGGAGAGGTACATAAAGTATTTCCCATCTTCTGATGTTTTAAAGGAGGCAGCACATCAAAATAGTTGCCAGAATTGGGCCCATCAGGGCCTCTAAAATAAAAATCTATTAGAAGGCTATTTGCAGTTCTTTTTGACTGCAAACCAGTTCGTGTGGAAATTCCTGAAGTCGAGTTTTGAACCCCATCTAACTTTTCTGAACAAAACTGAGGTTCCTCACATTCATTTTGATGGCAAAGTTCATATTGATCAACCAAGTAGCGTTCTGACCGTGCCGTAGATGACTTATCAAACTGCACATATGACTGATGGGATTGGTGTTGGCTATTTTCAGACTTCAGGGAGTAAGATTGCACTATATCCTCCAGAGTTGAGATCTTTCCATGGGAGATCATGCTAGGCAAAGCAGGTACAGGAACTTGGTATGTACCATGTTGAGGAATCAGAAAATCTGAAGGATGTTCTCTAAATGCAGATGGAAGCACCATTGATTGAGTTAAAAGGTTATTTTCCACACAGCCTTGAAAATTTATCGGATCCAGTTGGGACAGCATTACTATGAGTAAGAAACAAAAAGCACCAAAACAGGGAAAAATAAATGAATATATAAGATGATATCCAGAAATAAAATTGGGTATGTTTCTCTATAGTATAATATAAACAGGAAATAATAATATACCAAAAAAATCAAATTTCACAAATGGCATTGATAGTCCATTGCACGGATAAAATCACAAATTTCATGATAATAAGTCCACCGCAGATTGGTAAATTACTACATGGTATCTGAGAAAACATTTACCCAATCACATGGGCTCAGTGAACAATAGTATTTGGAACACGCAAAAACTTACAAAACATACCATGATCAAGTCGTTGCTGTTGAAAATGGCATTTGACAGATGCCTCAGAATCATAATTTTGACTGCCCTGAAGAGAGCCTGGTCCTCCGTTAAAAAATCCAGCATCAGAAAGTTCATCCTCGTTGGAAAACATAGTGATGTTTGAAGTCTCCTTAGGAGAAAGAATCATTGGTGGATGCAACTCCTCCATATCACAAGACATAAGCATATTGGCATATTCCCATTCATTTCCTATAGAAAAATATGATTAGACCAAGAGCTAGAAACTGTACAGAATTGTTTAACAAAGGTAGCATTGGACGGGCTAAGTGGCTCACCTTTCATGAAGTGCAATTGATCAGTGTTTTTTGTAATGACCATGTTATGCTCGGTAAAGTCAGTGCTAGCAACATCAAAAAAATCACAAGGAGGCTTAGGTGCATCTGAGTTGCAGTAGCCATGTTGCAAGCTCAAAGCTGGTGTAATCTCAGATAAGGGAATTGGCAAGGAAGGAAGATCCTTGGCTACTTGTTGATAGGAGTTTGCATCATAAATGTTGTATTGGGGTAAAGGATCCTGCCACCAACTTGCAGAGCCTTCTTGTTTACAACCTAAGCCATTCTCTCCCAGCTGGGATAGACTCTGGAAATTCGGGATTGAAAGGTTTGGTATCTGACCAAGGGTCTGGCCAAAAATGTATTGCTTAGCATTCATCATCGTGTTGTTTCAATCAATCTGCAAAGCATTGAAAAAAGCAGATGAATTACATGCATAAATACAAACATACACACACCTGTGTATATATATTGAGAGAGAGAGAGAGATTATATTAGAAGCATAATTTGATAGAGTCCAATCATAATAATGATAATTTTAAAATAACTCATAAAACACCTTAAATCAGAAATGATTTAAATATATATAAATTATCCAAAACAAAAAGCAAATGTGTCTGTGTGAAGCACATAGGAAGATGTCAAACTGAAGGATTTTATGTGAAGCCTCAGAACTCTATTTCCTGGGAAAGGAACATTGAAGAATACTTGGTCCTTCCACAAGAAAATTCCAATAGTTGGTGCAGAAGAAACCAGATTTTTGGATTTATAAAAAGGAAATGTGCTAATAAACCCCATACTGGCAAATTATGATGCTAGCAGAATACTTTATAAACACATTCTTCTTAAAAAGGCAGAGAAGCATATCCTTCACCTTTGTAATATTTTCTAGGAACACAATATAATTTTGGTTTTAGCAACTAGTGGATGGGAATAGAATAGGTGGTTATTAGGTCATATGAATAGGTCTAATCCAACATGTAACAAAGCTCCGTAATATGAAAATTTGGTTGGAAATGTCTACAAGGCTTTGCCTGCAGCCACCATAATCAGACCTGACAAGAGGCATGCAGCTGAAAACCATAGGAGGCTTCAACTGTAGCCAACAAAATCAGACCCAACAAAAGTTGCACAACCAAACATCACCCACAATATAAGTGTCAGTCCAATGGTTGTCTACAATTGCAAAGTAGTGTACTCTGCCCAAAAACTAGCAACATCAAACATTGTTTCTCATTTCTTCATGCCAAACACCAGGTTAAAATCTGTATGATTCCACAAATTTAAAAAACTTATAATATTATTGAACCTAAATCTGTACTCAAAAAAATTGTTACATGCAACAGAATTTAAAAATAAAAAAATAAAAATACACCAAAAGGACAAAACCAAGAAATATTTCATTTTTCAGCAAAGGAAACCCACTAAAAGTAACGGTTTACAATCTGCAAAAACAATCCTATTATCAAGAAATAGCTTATTTTCATGAACTCGGCCAAAAATATGACTCAAAATAGCCCGGCACACACAATTCCATCTAATCCAAATCAGAATTTACCCAATTGCATTTAAGGTTTCCTGTTTTCTTATATCTTGGTTTTGTTTTTTGTCCTGCCCACTCATCCTCATCCACCTCAACATCAATATTTCAAGGAGCTCCAGCTCAACTGGCACCGCTCCCCCTTATAAAAGTAAGGAGGAAGGGTGAAGCTATGGGTCCACAGCCCTAACATTTGCACGCATAACTTGTCAATCATGGGAAAAAAAAGTGATTAACATAAGTCAATTAAAAAAAAAAAAAATCTTCTCTTGTTAAACTTTTATATGAAAAATTACAATTCTAGTTAAACCAAAAACCAGAGTCATAAAATAGTCACTTGTTGACTAACTTAATCGAATTAATTCCTAGAAGCAGAAGTTAAATTCTCAATGATTGGAATTAGGGTTTCCACTGTCCCAACCCAAAACGTCAACGTTTCAAGCTCTAAAACCCTACGCAACCAGAGAATCAGTAAGAACCTTAACTAGTCTCAATTTCAATTTCGAAGAACATAATTATGGAATAAAGAATGAAAAAAATAAAAATCCCCAAATTTTGAAGTTTTGGAAGTGAGATACAAATTAGGGTTTTTGATTTTGACAGTGCCAGCACCCCCGGAAAACGCCGACGTTTTGGGATTCAAAAAATGTAAAGCCATCAGAGAACCATTAGTAATGGTGATTTATTATTGTGAAAGAGAATTAAGAAAATAATAAACCCTAACCCTAACCCTAAAAAGGAAAAGAAGGAGAAAAGGTTTAAAGAAAAGAACCTTAAAAGACTTTCTCTTTCTCTGTCGGTGGGCCCGCACGATAGTTCTTTTCTTTGGATTTTTTAATCCGACTCTCATTAATTTAGCACAAACTCGGAATTTTGGTACTAGTCCTTTTATATATACAGTGAATTAGTAGAGTTCACTTAAAATGAGTGATAAACTCATACCACAACACTTTCACAACAAAGTTAAGCGAACTCTTATCTTATAGGTTTTACAGTTTACAACAATTTTTTACGTTTCACAACAAAACCAAGTGGCCAAATGTTCTCATCAGTTGGACGAAAATTTAAAACCTAAGTAGCAAATTGTTACTAATTTTTATTTGAGCTCACCACTTACAGCTTAATTGAATTAATTCCTAAAAGGAAAAGCTAAATTCTCAGTAATGCGAATTAGGGTTTTCACTATGCCAAACCCAAGACGTCAATGTTTTCAAAGTTCTAACCCTAAGGAACCAAAGAACTAAGCCAAAAAATAAAAAATTATTTCAAGTTTTCGAGTTTCAATAGTAGCATACACACCCAAAACGTTGACGTTTTGGGGGTAGAGCCATCAGAGAATCATTAATGATGATGATTTATTGTGAAAGAGAATTAAGAAACAAATAACATTCAAAGTCAACCTTAGCACTAACCCTAAACCCAGGGATGGCTTAACCATTAAGTTATTTAGGCAATGGCCTAAGGCTCGACCTCCTAAAATATAATATATTATGGGTCTGTTTGGATAGAACTTATTTTGTTGAAACTGAAAACTGAAAACTGAAAACACTGTAGCAAAATAATTTTTAAATGTGTGAATAGTGCTGTGGGACCCATTTTTAATGAAAAAGTTGATAAAAATTAGAGTTTGTGGGACCCGTGAACAGTGCACAAGTGCACTGTTCACAGGAGACTGGTCAACTGTTGCGGCTGAAGAAAAAAAAAAAAAAAAAAAAAAAAAAAGGTGAAAACGCAGACGCAAACTTAAGTGTTATCCAAACGAGCACTATATCTATTTGTCTTATAGTATTGCACAAAAATAATACTATAATAAAAAAGTAAGGCCTTTAACTTAAATTTTTATATTATAAAAAAGACATCTTCTATTGGCTATGGAATGTGTTATTTATCTGTCTTACCATATAAAATTTTTAATTAAGGCCCAAAAATATAATAAATAAAAACTATTTTAAAAATATTATTCTCTTTTCAAATGTTCAAGATTTTATTAATAAGTTTTATTATATTTGCAGTAGTTAAGAGTGTAAAAAAATTAATCTCCCCAAAAATTTACTCTTCATTTCTCTCTTTAAACAAAATTAAAATTAGAATTAATAGTTTTTTAAACAAATTCGTTACTGAAATCCATTGTTTAATCATTGAAGTCCAACATTGTTAAGAGAGATAGTGACCATCTATAACATGATATTTATTTTAATACATTACCTTTGATATTTTTAGAATTAAAAGTTTTAAAATAAATTTTATAAATATATGAAAATATTCCAACTAATGTATTAAATTATATAAAAATGTTGGATTATTATTTTTAATTCATGTATTGCTTATAAAATAGGCAAAAAGCACATTTTAGTCCTTACATTTTCAGGCGATTTCCATTTTAGTCCCTACATTTTATTTTTACCGCTTTTAGTCCTTATCCTGAAAAACGCTTCCCGTTTTGGTCCCTGTCATTACTCATTTAACAAAAATATCCTACATGGCAAACGGTCCAACAGTAAATGCTGACGTGTCTATTAAAATAATATTAAAAAAAGCCACGTCAGATAAAAATAATATTAAAAAATGCCACGTCAGCAATTTAATTTTTGAAAAAAGCCACGTCAGATAAAAATAATATAAAAATTTCTAACCTAATTATTTTTAAAAAAAAGAAAAGAAATTAGTTAAATTAATTTTTTTTTCCTTTTTTTTGGAAGAACATGAAGAACGTGTTCTTTATTTTTCTTCCCCAACTAAGCTTTCCCAAAAAATTAAAACTTAAAAATTTAATTTTCTTTTCTTGCATTTTCTTAGCAACCAAAACCATAAAATCACTTAGATTTACAAAATAAAAAGATATGCCCATAAAAATTTACAAAACACAAACATTCAACAAGATTTTCTTATGCTTTGAAACCAAACACAAAAAACACAAAACTCAAACCCAGATTTTTGGCCTCCATGCACAACCAAACCCAGCGAAGCCTGAATAAGATCTTAGAGAAAGCGTACACCTGATTCCACTCTGGATTCGAAATCTTCTCCAAATGAGTAGTCAATTTGGATTCAGACAACATACACCACAAACCCACAAACCCATAAATCAACATACACCACAAACCCAGAAATCAAACCACCCATTGCCAAGAAATTCAAACCCAAACCCAATACCTAACTCACCAAACACCTAAACAAAAAATCACCAAACACCCAAACAAAACCCAAAGGCACGACCACCACCACATCGAATAGAACCTAGCCACCACCAAAACCCGACTACCAACGAAACCCAACTACCAAAAAGACCATCATAAAACCTAGCCACGAAATAGACCCAGTAATCACCGAAACCCACCACCAAATGGATCCAGCAAACACCGAAAAAAACCCACCACCAAAGCCGGCCACCGATTCAACTCCACAACCGAAACCCACCACCGAAACGCCAACACTAAAACCCAGCAACCACCGATTCGATCCAACCAAAACTTAGTCAGATGAGAACAGATAGATGAGCGAAACATGCTGTGAATAGAGAAAGAGGAATGGGAAACGTAGAAGAGAGATATAGAGGGAGAGATGGAGAACTGTGAATAGAGAAAGAGGAATGGGAAACATCTCCTGGAACGTTCTTCATGTTCTTCCAAAAAAAAGGAAAAAAAATTAATTTAACTAATTTCTTTTCTTTTTTTAAAAAATAATTAGGTTAGAAATTTTTATATTATTTTTATCTGATGTGGCTTTTTTCAAAAATTAAATTGCTGACGTGGCATTTTTTAATATTATTTTTATCTGACGTGGCTTTTTTAATATTATTTTAATAGATACGTCAACATTTATTGTTGGACCATTTGCCACGTAGGATATTTCTGTTAAATGAGTAACGGCAGAGACCAAAACGGGAAGCGTTTTTCAGGATAGGGACTAAAAGCGGTAAAAATAAAATGTAGGGACTAAAATGGGAATCACCTGAAAATGTAGGGACTAAAATGTGTTTTTCGCCTATAAAATATTAAGTAATAATACATTTTACATTTGTGTATAGCTCTAAAATGTATTTAGTGTGCCCTAGATTATGTTCAAAACTAAATTGAGGTATTCATTAGAATTTATAAATTTTTAAACTTTCTATTTTATTTTATATTTATAGTACTCTATGCATATGAAAAATCTTCATAGCAATGTGCCCTTTTTTGCATGAAATTCATTTAATATGCCAATATCATAGTCAATATTTCATTATTTTGGCATGATCATAGTGGCATTAGTACAAAGAAATAAATTCATTTGAGGCTAAAGTTGTTAAAATATATATATATATATATATATATATCAAATTGATGGCATTGCAAAGTAGTGTTCAACGAGTACCACTATTGGATATTGAAAGAAACTAATAATTCTTCATAAAAGGCCTCACTTTAAATTGTCGTCCTTATCTAACCCTAACCCTAAATGAAAAAGAAAAGAGAAAAGGATTTAAGAAATTTTTTGGATAAATTACATATTTGGTATCTATCATTTACACTATATTTCAATTTAGTCTCTAACCACATGGCAAATGGCCAAAAAATTATTTTAATTTATTTCCATATCAACTGCCACCTAGACTAACATGTCAGCATAATCTTAATTTAAAAAAAAAAAAAATAGCAACAGATAAGTGAGTAACATTTAGGATCAAAATCCCTAACTCACGATTGCTTCTCCAACTTCTACAATTTGCCTCTCCAACTTCTACTGATATGTCTTCCAAGAAAACTTTTTATTTTTTGTTTTCCTTTTTGTTCACCTTTAAGGTTCCCTTTTAATTGTGCAGATTTTTGGATACAAGGAGATAGAGAGCCCCAATTTTCGCCATATGACTTTATCAGGCAAAGTTCCATTTGAAGGTGTTTGTTTGTATGTGTCTATTACTACAAGTTGGATCCAACCATTTAAGGTAGACATGGTCACAAACACATTCACAGTGGACTAACGAGGTTAAAGGGTAAAAAGAAAGAGTTTATTCATTGCAGAAACCACAAGGCCAATCTCCACTGATGCTAGATAGAGTAGAAAATACAAGTAATATACAAGCAAAAAAATTCGCGTTGTAGAGCAGAAAAGTACGAAATACACAAACCTCACCATTAGGATTTTGGATTTGAGGGAGCTAGTGTTTTAGATTTAATATGGGTCTGCCCAAATAAGCAAACTTTCGTATCAAACAAAAAAAGATTTCATTTGTTATAAATATATACTAGTTAGGGCAGCACGTGCAAAGCACGTGCTTGCCGTGGAAAAAAAGTACTCTAGTAATTAAGGTCAATTCTAGATTTTATTTAATTACAAAATAAAGATATGAATCATTTGATTTTTAAAATATATAGAGATTTACATTAATCAAAAGAGACATTAATTTTAAGAATTTTAATAATTATGTCGTAAAAAGTTAATCTCATTCGTTTAAGAATTTTGATGAACCACAAAGTTAAGGTAGCTATTTAACATATAAATATTTATTTAACTATAATAGTTTTTAAGTACCTACTTGCAAAAGACGATATATCTATTCTCTAAAAACTTCTAAGAATGATAACGAATATCATTATCTTTCAACAATAAACAACTGAGTTTTGTTAAGAAATTTAAAATTAAAAGAAAAAAGAAAAGATAAGAAAAGGCTTGTGTCATTAAATATCATCATTCTAACTTTCTAAGAATTTTTATCATTTAAAACTCAAAATATGTAAAGAAAATTTTTAGGATGTTAAAATTTAGCAGGAGTAATTTAGACATTACATAATAAAATATTTTAAGAATCATAAACTTTTGTGGGGTCAGAGAATTTGTGACCCCGGCCCACTTTACATTAGGGTCCAAGGCCCGAGCCGAGGAGAGACGTTGCCGAGGACATACAACAAAAGTCCAAATGGCCTAGAGATATAGCCGAGGATGATTCTGTCGTCAGCATCCCAAAGCGCTCCTAGAAGAAAGGGCAAGTACGATATAGGAGCGGTTCATGGAAAAACTAGACACCTTCGCATTGATGGGGAAAGGACCCCTGAATAGTGTCGTGACAAAGGACAAGGGAAAGACTACCATTACTGCAATTAAGTACTCTGTGCCTGACAAAACAATACTTTTCAGCTTTTACAACCACTCCCAACCACTTTGGGTATGGGCTGATAGGACAAGTATCAGCCCTAGAAAGCTGAATCTACACGTGGACGTTGGAGGGAGGGTAAAAGCTAGTATAAAAAGGAGAAGGAAGCAATCCAGAAAAAAGGAATAGGAGGAGGGCCAAGAACAAGAGCCTTCCAGGCCGTACCAAGGAGAAAACCTTTTTGGGCAAGCACGGTTCACCCTTGTGCAATTATCATGAACACCATGACTAACCACTGTCCAATAAACAAGACCTAGCCTTTTATCCCACTCTCTACAAATTTTATTGTTTGGGCCTTTAACGTTCGAATCCAATACCAGTTTGGGATCAATACAAATTGAGTCCTTACAATTGGCGCCGTTTGTGGGAAGGCTTGTGCATTGGTACAGGCGGCGGTTAGTCATGGTAGGATCAAGCTCCTATCAAGCAAGGGTCTGCGAAAGTTCCTCCATCGTTTCCAGCAGCACGGGGTTGTCGTCCTAACTCAGCTCCCACTCAAGGCAGCGCTTCGAAGTGCCAGTGGCGCAGGCAGTTCTAGGGGCTTCCAACATCAAGTTTATGCCCCACACACCTCGGTCAAGGGGCTAATCCTTGTGGGTCCAGTAGCCCGATTCACCCAATTCCTATAAGTTTTGGACAGAACTAAGGTCTTGCATGATCTTCGGACTCAAATCTATGGGGAAACCAACTACTTAAAGAAAATCTAAGTTTTGGACAGAACCAAGGTCTTGCATGGTCCTTGGACTCAAACCTATGGGGAAACCAGCTACTTAAAGAAAATCTAAGTTTTGGACAGAACTAAGGCCTTTCATAGTTCTCGGACTCAAACCTATGGGGAAACCAACTACTTAAAGAAGATCTAAGTTTTGAACAGAACCAATGTCTTGTATGGTCTTCGGACTCAAACCAATGGGGAAACTAACTACTTAAAGAAAATATAAGTTTTGGACAAAACCAAGGTCTTGCATGGTCCTCAGACTCAAACTTATGGGGAAACCAACTACTTAAAGAAAATATAAGTTTTGGACAGAACCAAGGTCTTGCATGGTCCTCGGACTCAAACCTATGGGGAAACCAACTACTTAAAGAAAATCTAAGTTTTGGACAGAACCAAGATCTTGCATGGTCGTCAGACTCAAACCTATGGGGAAACCAACTACTTAAAGAAAATCTAAGTTTTGGACAGAACCAAGGTCTTGCATGGTCCTCGGACTCAAACATATGGGGAAACTAACTACTTAAAGAAAATATAAGTTTTGGACAGAACCAAGGCTTTGTATGGGCCTCGGACTCAAACTTATGGGGAAACTAACTACTTAAAGAAAATCTAAATTTTGGACAGAACCAAGGTCTTGCATGGTCCTCGGACTTAAACCTATAGGGAAACCAACTATTTTGAGAAAAAATACAAGTTTTGGACAGAACCAAGGCCTTGTATGATCCTCAGACTCAAGCCTATGGGAAAACCAACTACTTAAAGAAAATCTAAGTTTTGGACAGAACCAAGGTCTTGTATGGTCCTCAGACTCAAACTTATGGGGAAACCAACTACTTTAAGAAAAAATACAAGTTCTAGACAAAACCAAGGTTTTATATGGTCCTCGGACTCAAACCTATGGGGAAACCAACTACTTTAAGAAAAAATACAAGTTTTGGACAGAACTAAGGTCTTGCATGGTCCTCAGACTCAAACCTATGGGGAAACTAGTCACTAGAAAATGGCTTAAGTCTTAGACAGAATGGAAATCCCGCGCTGTCCTCAGATCCCCAACTCTAAGGTAATTAACGCAACCGAGTGTTTAGACCCGGTATAGTCATATCTCGATCCTCGGACCGGATGCCAAAAAAGGGTTAAGGTTATGAATGTTGTTAAGAACGTGGCAAAGCACCCTAGTGCTCGGCGACCCTCTCGGATAGTTCATTTTAGGTTACCCATCCTCGGATGATCACTCCATATGCAATACAGAGCATTCAGCTGTTATCTCAGTTAGTCTTATATGGTTAACCTACTTCAGGTCGGCATTGTTGTGTCCGTCAGTTTTAATAAGTTCAAAGTGATAGCTCTTTGTTAATAAGGGTTCCGGCCCTAAGTATTGTTCAAAAGAAAAGGACACCAGCACATCCATTCACAAAATAATTATTGCAAAAAAGAAAGAACACGTAAAATGGGATAAAGTCATCTTTTATTAGACAAAGAAATAGTACAGCGTACAATAAGGGGCTTAAACAAGCCTACACCAGAAGCTAACTACAGAGGCAAAAAGAAAAGCAAAAAGAAAAAGATACAGGGGAATGATAAATCCTTCAAATTTTGCTCTAGCAGCAACTAAGCATGACAGGATGGCCCCGGTGATGGAAGAGAAGAAGAAGCAGAGGCACTTGGGTGGCACCAGTGATGGAAGAGAAGAAGAAGCGGAGGCACCTAGGTGGCATCAGTGATGGAAGAGAGGAAGAAGCGGGGATGCCTAATCCCCGTACCAGCTCTGACTGCAATCGAGCAAGTGTCATATTAGTAGCACTCGAGAGAGAGTGGATGATACCGACGATGAGAAACTTCAGTGCTATCGCACCAAAAATCTGATGCGACCTCCACCTGCTTCGGATTTTGGTTGAAGGAAGAAGAGGCTCCTTTCCTGCCTTATCAAGGGGAAGAAATGTCTTGAGTCTTTATCTCCCTTGCCCTGACCGGACCATCTTGAGTCTCGGGGAAACCCAATGCTTCTGGAGAGGGTGTGGTCCTTTCACCCCATCTTGGCCTTGACCATATCACCCTCAAAGGCTCAGTCACACTGGTAATGGGGACTATGGGCATAACTGGAAGGTTAGGGATTTGAAAGGCTAAAAGGGTCTACAAATAAAGAAAATGACCCCTCACTGTGCTTCTTATATGGGGGGCAAGCCTGGTGGCATTTAATCTGTACAAATCTCCAAGAAAAGCTACAAATGAGATAAGTCCCACTCAACTCCCAACGCCGTCTTCAACCGTTGGATTTGCGTCGCCTCATAAAAGGAACTTATTAAAGATGCGTCTCGTGCACCGAAACGACAAGAACGCGGCGTGAGTAAAACTAAAGGAATGTCTCATAACCAGGAGCATGTCCCAGGCAAATGAAGAGGCAACGGCATTGATGAAGGACAAGGCTTGGCAAGCCATGACATAGGCCCGACGTCACCAAAACCCTCCTCTCCGCCCGAGGGCCGAACAGCAGGATTTTGAGGGGCTATTGTGGGGCCAGAGAATTTGTGACCCCAACCCACTTTACATTAGGGCTCAAGGCCCAAGCCGAGGAGAGACATTGCTGAGGACATACAACAAAAGTCCAAATGGCCTAGAGATATAGCCAAGGACAATTCTGTCCTCGGCATCCCAAAGCGCTCCTAGAAAAAAGGGCAAGTACGGTATAGGAGCGGTTCATGGAAAAGCTAAACACCTCCACATTGATGGGGAAAGGACCCCTGAACAGTGTGGCGACAAAGGACAAGGGAAAGGCTACCATTACTGCAATTAAGTACTCTGCGCCTGACAGAGCAATGCTTTTCAGCTTTTACAACCACTCCCAACCACTTTGGGTATGGGCTGATAGGACAAGTATCAGCCTTAGAAAGCTGAACCTACACATGAACGTTGAAGGGAGGGTAAAGGCTAGTATAAAAAGGAGAAGGAAGCAATCCACAAAAAAGGACTGGGAGGAGGGCTAAGAACAAGAGCCTCCCAGGCCGTGCCGAGGAGAAAACCTTTTTGGGCAAGCACGGTTCACCCTTGTGCAATTATCATGAACACTGTGACTAACCACTGTCCAATAATCAAGGCCTAGCCTTTTATCCCACTCTTTACAAATTTTATTATTTGGGCCTTTAACGTTCGAACCCAATACCAATTTGGGATCGTTACAAATTGAGTCCTTACAGTTTCCATATTAAGACACCACATATATTTCTTTTTTCTTTTTCTTTTTTTTGAGGAAAACAGATATTTCTTTGAACAAACTTCTTTAAATAATATATATATATATATATATATATTTTTTTTTTTGAAATATAAATGGCAATACTTTGACGTGAAATAAATTAATATTTTGACGTTTGATTGTAATATAAAAATCTATTAAAGCCAAATTGGAGCATTAAATTTCAAAGATGCTAACAATTCATGTGTATAGATTGTGTTGGAGTTGGAGTGGTAATTCATGTTCATATATTGGGGACTATATGGGTCGATACTAATCTGACATATTTATTAAACAGGTCAAAATTTATCAACCCTAATATGACTTGTTTATTAAATGGGTCACTCATGTCAACCCGCTTATCATATTTTATCAAAGCTAAAAAAAAATAAAAATAAAAAATTAGTGTTAATTTAATGAAAAACTAAACAAATAGATTTTTTTAATATGAAATTCAAAACTAACATAGTAACATCACAAATAATAATTCAAAACTAAATCATATCTCAATATCACAAATGATCAATCACAATATATCAAACAAAATAAATCACAACAACTAATGTCAAATTCCAACAATTAATTTAAGGAAAACAGATAAATGCAAAGGTAAAAGTAAAGGACATCAGCGATGATGTGATGGTGGCCAAGAGTTCAAAGATGAAAGTAAATGATGACGATAACAACTAAGGTTTTGAGTGGTAGAGAGAAATGAAGGACAAGGGCGATGTCAACAGCTTGGCACCGTAGTTACAAAAGGGTGATTGTCTAAGAAAATAAGGTGAGGTAAGGGAGATTATGATCTAAGAGTGAGAGGCAATCATGGGGTTTAGGAGAATGCAACTAGGAAAGAAAATAAATTTATATGCCTACAATTTTGAAGAGTATATTGGTAAAATGACATTTAGTTAAATGAGTCAAATGGGTCAAACAGGTTCCATGGGTTGGACACGAACACAACACATTTATTAAACGGGTTAGTTGTTTGAAACTGAATATGACACAAACTCATTAAACCTCAATTCATAACCTTCCAAATTCATTTCGTGTTCACGAGTCATGTAAGATTTTGCTACCCCTATGTTGGAGATCGTTTCGCAACCAACTTTTATACAACTTTGACGATAGCAATAAGAATCTATCAAAAGGAAAAAGCAAATGTAAAAATGGAATGTTTAAAAAAAAAAAAAAAAGATTTCCTAACTTCTTTCTATCAAAAAAAGAAAGAATATAAGAAAATAATTGCACATTTAAATAAGTTAAAATAACCAAATATTTGTGATATGTGTGTGTGGGGGGGGGGGGGGGGGGGTTGGGGGGGGGGGATTAAATTTCAAAAATGCTCACAATTCATTTGTATAGATTGTGTTGGAGTAGGGGTGGCAATTTGTGTTCGCATATCATGTTCGTGTTGTGTCACTCATAAGTATTTGACTATATGAGTCGATATTAACTTGACATGTTTATTAAACGGGTTAGGATTTCTCAACCCTAACACAACCTGTTCATTAAACCGGTTACTCATATCAACCCATTATCGTATTTTATCAAAGAGAAAATAAAAATACAATTTTTAATATTAATTTTATTGATCTAAATTATGAAAATCCAAATAAATAGATTTTTAATATGAAATTTAAAACTAACATGGTAACTGCATCACAAATATCATTCAAAACAAAATCATATCTCAATATCATAAATAATCAAGCACAATATATCAAAAAAAATAAATCACAACTAATATCAGATTCCAACAATTAATTTAAGAAAAATAGAAAAAGGTAAAGGTAAGAGTAAAGGATGTTGGTGATGATGCAATAGTGACAGAGAGTTCAAAGATGAAAACAAAGGATGACGGCGACTAAGGTTTCAAGTGAAAGAGAGAAGCGAAGGACGAGGGTGACAATAGCTTGGCACCTTAGTGACAATAGCTTGGCACCTTAGTGACAAAAGGGCTACAATGGATAAGAAAACAAGATGAGGAGAAGTGAGGTGAGATCGAGGTCTAAGAGTGAGAGGCAGTTATGGGGCTTAGGATAATGCAATTGCGAATGAAAATGAATATATCTAGGATTTTGAAGGGAATATTGGTAAAATGACATTTAGTTAAATAAGTCAGGCGAGTCAAACAGGTTCTTTAAGTTGGACTCAGAACACAGTATGTTTATTAAAAGGGTTAGTTGCATAAACTCAAATTTGACACGAACTTATTAAGCCTCAACTCATAACCTGTAAACTTTATGTTGTATTGTGTTTGCGGGTCATGTTGGATTTTGCCATCCTTATGTTGGAGATGGATTCATAACCGACTATTATACGACTTTGATGATGACAATAAGAATCTATCAAAAAGTAAAAGAAAATGTAAAAATGACGCGTGTAATTAAGATTTAAAAAAAAAAAAAATCCTTATCTCCTTTCTATCAAAAGAAAGAAAGAATATAAGAAAATAATTGAGTATTTAAATAAGTTAAAATAACTAAATATTTGTGAAATTAATATATATATATATATATATATATAATGGATGAGTTATCATATGGATTTTCTCTTTAGGTTTTTAGCTTAATTGGTGCCAAACGGGATCTGGATGAAATATTGTTATAATTTAAACCAATCAATAAGTGCATCTTTCATAATCTTTATAGATCTATTAATAGTTAAGTTTATATAATATTGTGGGTTCCAGGTAAATTTTTTTGTAATCAATTTTTACTTGCATCAAAAACAAGTTGGTGTTTTGATCTGATGATAAAAAAATAATCATCAAGAGTAAAAATCATAAGTTGAAATGCCCAAAAATCAATTAGTATCTTTGTTTAATGATAAAGAGTAATCATCAGGAGTAGAACCCATAAGTTATAAGTGTCTCTAAAAAAAATCTATATATTATATGATTTCATAAAAAGTGTGTGACCCCATTAACATGGCATGGTGTTCCCAATCATATTTTCACACATCTTTTTTTCTTTTTTTGAAAGCATATTTTCACACTGCATAGATACGGAAAAGAGCAATATATTTCTGACAGTATGAAAAGAGCAAGACAGTATCCAGCAGATTTATTTTTTAACCTCAATTTATTTATGCTTAAGTTTTTTTCTGGAAAATTATATTTTAAATTCAATATTTTAGCCTTTTAGGGGTGTAACAAATAAAACCTTATAGTCTAAACATAATAAATTAAGGACAAAACTTACATACAGTATTTAGGTGCTGTTCCTTAAATTCTTCTCCTAAGATTACGCCATGTAAATTTTTCTTATAAGATAGAAGTGTATTTTTTAGTTAAACAGCCACATGACTAAATCTTAAGAAGGGAACTTAAAAAACAATACCTAAAATACTGTATCTAAGTTTTATCCATAAATTAAACCCTAAGATTTCAAAAATTAATAAATAAAAAAATCCTTCAACCATATTAAATCACAAACACGATACCATTGTACTTAAATCGGATGTGTTTTAATTTGTTACTTTTGATACTATAGTATTCGTTTGTTACGGATTTTATAGATGGATCATCCTCAATTTTTTTTTTTTTTTTTTTTTTTTTTTTTTTTTTTGTGCTCGCCCACACTTGTGTGTGTGGAGAAACTGGATTAACAATCCGTTACAAAGAGACTAAAACAGAGTCTCGAACGAGAATAGTCTTTCAATACAATATGAGTAGCCTTCCTAGCTAGAGCACGGGCAACGCCGTTGCATGCGCTTTTTACATGAGAATACATAATAGTTTATAGAACTTGCATACAATTTGCTAATTAATCAGATAAATGTTAAATACTTTAACACGTTGAACAAGGGAAGAAGCCTATGTCCAACTGAGAGTAAGGGGACCTGTAAAACAATTGGAGAATCACAAGCTGCATGGTAAACACCATCTAAACTCAACAAAGACCCATCTAAATTTTGTACAAATCCTCTCCCTCTTATATATGTCAGGATAATCATGTTCACCGGTTACTGCTACAATCACATTAATATCTCCTATGGTAATGCCGGTCTTGTGTATCCCGACTGTGAGATGAAAAATCCTGGAAATAGTCATTCGTGCCTTCTTCAATATAATTTTCATATCTGCCTGAGCCATAATCCCTTCGTAAAGGATCTCTACCTCTGTCTGACAAGGACCTCCCAAAGGAAGGGCTTCTTGATCTCGAATAATTACTTCTTGAACTGTAAGAATTGTAACTAGAATCATAAGCGCCATACCTTGGAGGGTAACTAGACATGGAAGGGCTAAATCCTGGTTCACAGCCAGGAGGCCCTTCATCTGTGAAATCCCTGAACCTACTTTGCTCACGATGATGGCCTCTGCTCACAGGTTCTGAATAGTGGCCCAATCTGTGATGCACTCTATTCCTGGAAAGATCTGAACTCGAAGATCCATCTGCCCAAAGTCTTTCATTAGCATTTTCTGGAATTGGCCCATTTACTCCAGGAAATGGGACACTCATTTTCCTCCGAGGTTCAGGATATCCTGCTTCAACAATTTCGCCATCCTCCTGTTCTTCCTTATTTTCTCCATCAGCATATATTGTAATCCCTGATGGCTGATCCTCAGTATCTGCATCTAAAAAAGCAAAGATATGCATTACAGAGAATCAAAATCAAATGTGAAAACACAAAAGGAAAAACCACAAAGATGACTAGCAGTAGAATAAATTAAAGATCTGCCAGTCATACAGACATTATGCTAGGATAATTAGCCTACAGTTCAAAGTTTGAGAACTCTTCCCCCGCCCCTGCCCCTCTTGTTATCTCCATCCCCTTTTCTTTTCTTCTTTTGTATGGGAGTGTACTTCCCAGAACCCCATGCCTTCAGAAACATAACATAATCCCAAACCTCATTAAATGAGAAGAATAATCTCAGTAGGAATTCTCTTTCCCATATCCTAAGTAATTATCGCCAAGAGTATCCAAAAAATTCATAAATTATATTGCCTCCTATTGACATTCTTGCATATCAAAATACTCACTGATGAAGTATATTCACAAGAGTGACATTTCTAAAAATAAAGATCTCATTATCATTTTTGAGCCTCCTTGGACATCAAACTAGTATCTTCTAGATTTCTAATGCGGTGAAATCAGCCTGATTAAAAAGCACAAAACCTCAGAAATAATGAACAATAATAATCATTTTGTTTGAGCTAGCCATTGGCTTGCAGTGATTGTAGCCAATATTGATCTCTCCCTTTCCTGTCTGACTGATCGACTAATATCAATTAAATGAAGCAGGAGTAAGGGGATAGGTAGCAGAAGGGTAAGATGAAATATTCCTGTAAATCTAGCATTTCAGAATTTAATTGTTGCAATTTTGAACTTTCTAGCCAAAAAACTTAATATCACAGAAAGTAAGCAAAACATAATCAAATACCTAGATATCCTGGTGGGTATCCTAGTTCTCGCATTCTGTTGAGCCAAGGGGGTGGGTCAAGCTCCTGCATAAAAAAATAATTTTAAATCCCTGAAAAGAAGCCAAACTACAATAACCTGCAAAGTTTCATCTATACTAAGTTATATTCCAGCAAGAATAATTGACAACCATGTCATCTCCATTATAAGAACAAAAGAAAAGTGATCATGATAATACGTATTTGATATGACACGCTGAATAGATTCAAATCCAACATCCATATTTGATAGCAGCTTTGACACAACTCACTTAGGTCCATATTTACAGATTCATGCCTAGAATACTTGAGAATGTAACCCTAGAAGCCTATTTTAAGTGAAATAAGAAACAAACTGAGTATTCAAAAACAAAAATTAATAGATGTTAAACGAAATTGGAAGTGCAAAACAACACTGACTCAGGTCCATCATAACCTAAAACATTGCAAGGGTTGATATGTCAAGAGAGATTGTTTAAAAATGAAATGACAACAAGACAACCTTCAAGCCTAACCACTTGAGTTAGGCTTTGTAAATTCTTTTTCACCTTTCCTTCAGCTAAAACTTAAGTCCATCATTCATACATGGAATGTGTCCTGAATAAAAATACATGATTTCCATACCCAGTCACTGGTGGTAGTAGGATTGGGTGGTAAGATGATGAAGAGAGTCACTTAGATTCCTAAATATTTGGAAAATAGAAAACTAAGCATTTTTTTAGTATCATTTGTCAAAATCTGCACAAGATCTTTTATATATGAATTAACTAAAAAAATAGTGCATTAAATATGGATGGATGATCAAATTTTAATACTGGTGTATGCCAGATTTCATTAGTTGCATATTGAATCACCAGATTTGCTGAATTTTGCATGCCTCTGACAAATACTGGTATGCTGACAATGGTGTAAACTGGGATTCATTGAATTGAAATCTCTGTTTATGGGTAAAATTGCCCCCACAGAGATAACTAATTCAGCAGTGCAAAATTTTTCATGGAAATGCAACTTAAGTCAACCTAGTTTATAACACAATCACTTAGGTCGGGTTATATGAATGTTTTTGCTTACCTTTGTGCTTCACTATTTTAAGGACATGAGAATGAAATTAACTTATATACCATCTTCCTTGGTAATCATAGCATCAATAAGAACTCAGTATTACATATTTAGTAGTAACTTTGTTGCAAGACTTTATCTAGTATGAAAACATCACTATGAATAATATATAGAGTACCATCATGAAAACCATACCCCAAGGCCCAAAAGTTTCCGTGTTTCAGCATCAAGAGCACCTGGCCTTAAACCATCATACTTCCCACCAGGGGTATTCTGATAATATCGAGTTGGATTGCGTGAACCGGCATTTTGATTGCGTTTGGACATATGCTGTTTGCGTGCATTATTGACAGCAGCATTGTTACGAGGCTTTGGGCATTCTTTCAGAGAATGATTGTAAGAAGCACAATTGAAACAACGACTTGCAGCATCTAATCTCTCCAAGCCTCTACAATTTTCACAATAAAGGGAAAAAGAGGGAAAAAAATTCATAAGCTAGTCTAACAAAACAAATTTCATGTAAATGTCAAAGTGATTTTTTTTCTTCTATCCTTTCCAGATTTTTTTTTTTTTTTTGGATAAGCAATAAACTTTATCGAAAGAAACTATACAAAAGGCCAAAGCACACAGGACGTGTACTAAGATAGAAAAAAAAAAGAAAAAAAAAGAAAAAGAAAAGAGAGAACTAAGAAATATAGAGATTACATCTATCATCCTTTCCAGTTGTTGAGAAGCAATTCTTTAATCAAACATGAAAAAAGCACACTATTTTAATTGTCACCAAAAGATAAAGTAGGATAATAGTTACTAAAGGAAAACCATCTCCATGGGAATTTTTCCAATGAAACGGACCCAAAGAGATCCGAATATTGCACCAATGCATTATTAAGCAGGGTGACCTTCATTCTGCACAATCTATATATATCAGGGATTGCGATGCAGCAAGGCTGTAATCCATTGAACACAAGATAATTTCAAATCTTTTTGACCTCTAATAATACTATAATTTTCTTCCTAGTTGTTTACACTTGCCAAGGCACCATTAGCCAGCCTATGCAATATTTCAGGAAGACCATGAATCTCATTGATCTTTATCATAATCTTACAAGGAAGCTCAAAATATATAACAAATTAGCATTCTTTCAACCAGTCACAAAAACTATTACATGTCCAAAATTTATTTTATTATTATCATTATTTTTATTGGTAATTACAAACATACCTACTAGTTTTGAACTCATGACCTCACCCTTCACCTTGCTCTTAGAAGAGCTTATTAACAAACCAATGGTAAGCTTTCATTTATAAACAACATAAAAAGTAAAGAGAACTTACCCCTCCACATTACTTGAACCTTCAGCTGAAGTCAAACCCAATGCATATCCACGATCATAAAGAGGCACAGAGTTACAATCCAAAGGAATGAACTTGTCCTGCTGCTTCCCTGTTTGGTTGTCCAACCAGAAAGACTGCACGTACATTAAACAACTAAAGCTCACAAACAACACTTTTTATCTGATATCATGAGAAATATAAATACTTAATGAGTAATGCTGTACGCATATACTAGATGTCATTCAAATTGTAGTACAAAGGTAAGAGCATGGGGTATCTCTTCTGTTGGGCTAAAAACCAAGAGATTTCCCTAGAATGAGTAATTGTAAAACTACAACAGTCTGAGGATGGCTAAAGAAAACAGAACCATCAAATAAATTAGAAAAATCAAACAAAGATTTTGTTTACATTAGTCATGACGCTTTTTTTTTTTTTTAAATGACATGCAACCTCACCAAGGCAGGTACCTTTGGACCCACCCTTGGGAGTAAAGCATGGATACACAACCCCACTTGCTAGAACCGTGTAGATTATCTAGGTGAACTCGTAATAGGGATTGAACCGAAGATGTCTGGATCTAAAGCTCATTCCAAGCCACCAACCACTAGGCTGCACCCTAACGGGTTAGTCATGAAGCTATTTATTCACAATATCCATTAAGTTCTAATAAATCCCTACTTATCAAAAAAAAAAAAAAAAGTTCTAATAAGTGTGAGTTTGGATAGCAAACGCGGAGCTGCGTTTGCGTTTTTCCCTGAGCCCCGTGCATTGTTCACGGGACCCACAAGTACCAAAAAAACGCAAATGTGACTTTAAACTGGGTCCCACAACACTATTCACACTTTTAAAAATTATTTTACTATAATATTTTCAGTAATAAGTTTTCAGTTTTCAGGAATAAGTAGTATCCAAACAGACCCTAAATCCCAAAGTATTAAGTTATCACATACTGATTAATGAGATAAATTAGGAAACAAACTTAACCGCAGATACAAACGCTAGATATAGTTGAAATTAACATTCAAATGCATCTATCACCCTAAAATTTGTGTGGTAGGCACCTATATATATCAAAGGGCCCTGCTAGTGTTTCTGATATTACCAATAATCACCCCTAAAGTTGGATTGCCAAGTGCCAACATCATATGAGTTTTTCCTATTTGTAACATTTTAGTTGAAAATAAACCGAAGAAAATGTAGACACTAACCTAGCATGAATTCTATGACACTAATACAATTAAAGATCACTATTAATATTCAAAATCCTTTCAAACTAATAAAAATTTGTCTTACATCAACATGGCTACTTACTAAGGCAAACAAACACACTTAACATTATTTATAAGTACATCAATTCATACATAAACCATGAAGTTTGTAAAGACACACACTAGCATGGATGATGTGATAGAGACAACAGGTCTTATTGCTGTTACAAAATTATGATTAAAAAAAAAAAAAAAAAGGAGGAATCTTAACATATGAGCATAACATAGAGTTCTTACATCCATTTGTTTCCATGTCTAGCACACTGAAGCATGAGCATGTCTAGAGCTTCATTTTAAGAAGTTGAACATTAGCCAGAAATGACAGTCATGAAAAATTATTCAGTACTCCTGTAACATTGCTCTAAGCTCTCAAATACTGTAGTCCCATTGTCTATGTGAGAACCCAGAGCACTAGTCTGGAAGTACTGAACAATTTCAGCAGTATTGTACACTACCAATTTCAGCACATTGGTAGGTGCTTTTAACCTTACCTTCCATCACACACTTTTATGTTTCCAGGTAAGACATTATTAAAGATGTCAATATCCAACTCCCTTTTTTCCCATGCACTAACTTAGATGATGTAGGACAGCAGCTGCCAAATGCTATTAAGTTCTATTCTTAACAGATTTGGGCAGCTAACAGTTAGGAAGGAATGAGGTATAACGTTTAAAGGTGGGAACTCGAGCTTGATAAGATTGAAACTTGATGGCTATAATCGGCTAGAACATAGTTAAACATGTGCAAGGTCAACCTGTTAATTCCTACATTATAAAATGCAGGATGCTTTTGGCTTGCATATATGCTATTATTTATTTTGATAAGTCCTGTGTAACTGTTGTGAAGCCATGTATTTCAATGAAGTTAGCAAATATCACCCAGAAAAAAATGTTGAATGAATAGTTGAGGAAGTCCATCATATTCCACTCATTCTTTATATATTGATAAACATAAGTAGGTATGAACATCAATGAAAAAAAGCACCCAAAAATCCAAAACCAACTTTAACACTGCCCCCCAAAAGAGGAATTCTCACTCACACGAGATATATAACTAAAGCTTTTGACACAATCTGGATCTATGCAGGATCTGAAATAAAAACAGGAAACTCACCACAGCAGACGTCTTCTCCAAGCCAACATGTAGAGCAGGAAAGAACATTTCTTCACCAGATTCAAAGAATTCCTTAGGATCCTGAACAGATAAATAATTCAGACTAGCTTTTAGTATAAATGATTTAAGGCCTGGCAACAAACTCTGTGCAATTCATTATTAATTGGCAAAGGCGCATTGAGTTAAATTGAGGAAAGAAAGGAGTGAAAACATGCACCATTCAGGAGAAGACAGCAATCTAATTAGTGAAGAAGAGAACACCGCAAGGATGAAGAAATATAATCAGAAACCGAATATTCATCATTTAGAGACTAGTGATAATTACTTGGGTTGAAGAACCATGTTGAGCATGCCACTGTGACCATTGCTGTAATAGTTCCTCAAGCTTCTGTTTACTAGCTCTGGAAAAAGTACAAGAATCTACTAACATCAGACTATTATAATTTCATTAAAAGAATATTTTTCTTAGACCAGCAATATTAGTTTTTTAGAATATTTTTTTTTCCCTGACTTTTGGTATGTCTGTGTCTAGACTGTTTTAAATATGCAAGCAAGACTTTCTAATATGTGCTGCACCGACGATTACTTCAAACCAACCTTGTTAAGGAATTATACATGACACGCACAGAGGGTTGCTGTTCATCAACTGTCATTCGGGCTCTCTTAACACCTGAAATATCTTGCATGCTGAATTATGGAGAACAGAGATTCCAGGATCATATCATAAATTACAGAGAACTAATTTTACTACAGACACAAAAGGCAATAAATTTGTATTATTTCATTAAGGAATTATTGCACTGTAAAAATTTGCATGCATTACTTTTCAACTCACTTAGTCAATAGAGGAGTGAAGAATTGTGAAGAAACAACTGTAGGAAATCAACTATGAAAGGATACGATGGCCATCCATCTTGTCACTTCCAATGAGACATTCATCTCCAACAGCAAGGCAACTGTTCTCAGCATGCACTTTAGAGCTGACGTTATTCAACTCCTCAGCAACCATAATGGTTCCAGTCAATTCAACACTCACTTGCACAATAGATGGATTGTCAACCAACTCATTATTAGGTTGAGAATTAGAGTCACTGGGACTATAACTAGAAGTACGAATTCCGTTCTTGATTCCACTACCAGAAATGTTAGAAGCAGGGAGGCTAGTCAAATCTTCAGTTTCCATATCCGAACTATTGTCAACCAAATCCTTTTTTAGGTTGGCTTCTGCTATGAAAGGATTATCTTCATATTGAGCATCACCCTCATGCAAACTGTGCTCTCTACATGGCTGGTCTTCTTTACGCTCAGATTTAGTAGGCATATGATCAATTGTCCCATAATTAGAATTACAAAGTTCATTGTTCTCACTTCCATTTCCATAATCATCAGAAGTGGGTAGGCCACCCAATTCCCCAGCTTCCATATTTAATGAACCAACTTTTGTTTTATTGGCTCCAGTGAGCAAATTGAATAATTTATTCTGCATGAGAGGAATTATTATTAGTGAAACACAAAATCAAAGTCAATAATCCACACATCTATATGTGTATATATCTGCATGTGTATGCATGTATGTGTATATATGTTCCTCATGGACCATGGCTGTAGCACGTGGAAAGACATTTGGGGAGAATGAGCTCATGGATTTACTTTACTCTAGATAGGTTGTAGAAAGTAATGAGGTTTGATTATATATAATAATAAAAATTCTTTTATGGGTGCTTTTTTTAAACTATGTGCACACGAGGTTCCTCAATTTTTAATATAACTAATTATTACTTACCAAAAAAGAAAGTCGATGCTGGCTCAGCTCAAGAAAAGCTTGTTTAGATCGTTTATTTAGCACACGAGCCAAGTTCAAGCCTAAATTTACACTGCACTACTAAACAAGCCAAGCTCAAACATAATAATGTGCTCATGAACAAATTTGTGAGTATGAAGCTTGATTCAAGTAGACTTTACTATGGCAAAAAAAAAAAAAAAAAAAAAAAAAAACAAAAACAAAACAAAAACAAAAACAAAACAAAAACAAAAACAAAACAAACACAAAAAAAGAACAAAAAAAAATACCTCTCTCATCAACTATAGAAAACACAAGACAGCCTAAAGAATCACAAACAAAGAATTACAAGTAATTGAAAGCAATTCAGTAAAACCTGTAATAGTACAGCTGTCATTGAGACCAACCCAGGACCATCAACCATTCACAGATTAATCCAAGAAAATAAGTCTTCAACTGTATTTCCGAGACTTGCAAATCTTTAAAAGTATGGTAACTTTGCTCCCTCCACAAATTCCCATCAGACACAAAGGAGCTAAATTCCACATAGCTCTCCACATGCATACACATAATCACAATTAATTAACAAATGATCCATTGTCTCCCGACTGCACCTACACAAACTACACTGCTCTACTAATATGATTGCTCTCTTTCTAAGATTATCATTAGTCAAAATCTTCCCCCACATTGCTGTCCATGCAAAAAAAGTAACCTGATTTGGGGCTTTAGCAGTTGGCAGACCAAATTACTCTCAATGGGAAACAGACTTCCCTTGGGGCTTCCAACACACCATAGTAAGACTGAACGTCAAACACCCTGGTACCACTCAATTGCTAGCTCAGTCCGTCAGGACTCTCACTCCTTGGCCTATTTGAATACAATATTCCAAGCACAGATGCAATAGAATCCAATACCAAATCATTACTCTATGAGTAAGCAGACAATCTGATGCTTCTAACCCCTGTCAGTACCACATTCCAAGCAGGAAGATATTTGAAGGATCCGAGTCAGCTACTACAGAGTACAAGACCAGTACAACTCCTTCATGCCAAAATTGCAAAGTTGCACTCAATCTCCAATCCCTACTTCAAAGTGCACAATGCTGACAAACCTATCCCATCCCAGCCTAATACTCTTCCATAAGCTACAACCATGAGTTTTGTGCACTGCCATAGCGTCCTTGTTCGAATTATTATTTGTAATTTATTGATAATATAAATAGCCCATTTTTGTGGTAATAATTATATATAACTTTTAATGCAAAGTTAGTGAATCAATTTTTTATAAGTACATAAACAAAAATCATTCTATCTAATTAACTGAAATAAATTTTTTTTTTTTATAAGTAATTGAAATAATATAATTTAAACTATACTTGGGTTCAATCCCCACTAGGAGCTCTCTTGGATTACCATTTCTAGTGGGTGGGGTCGTGTATCCATGGTTTACTCCCTAGGGATGGGTCAAAAGGGAGCCTTGGTGAGGTTCCATGACCAAAAAAAAAAACTAGACTATACTTCAAGTATTAATTATTAGCATATATTTGTGAAAGGGTAAAAATTTAAGTTGTAGTGTTTACTATATGTTGGAAAATAATAAGTTAATCAAATAGTCCGTGAACAAGTTTGAACATATGATCTAGTTTGGTCATGAGCTCAAACTCAACTCATATTCGAAACAAAACTAAATGATCAATCCTGAACTTCAATACACTGCTCTGCTTGTCTCTTTTGCAGGCCTACATGTTTCAAAATTTTACAATAATAACTTGATATCCTATTTCTACATTAGAATGAAATAGCTTCATCCCAATGTCTTAAAAACAAGCTGAAAAGCCTACCAAAGCAATTTGTAACCTATTTCTTACATGCCAAACCACATAGGGAAATTTTAATCCAAAATTTAAGATAGAATTAAAAACACATATTTTAATCTAATACCTCCACACAAGCAAACATATCCACAAGCTACTAAAACTTAAAGGTAAAACAGAAATTTGAAACTAAAACCTCCACAAAGACATAAACAAGCACATAATCAGTAATTTTAATCTAAAAGCTCTCTACTTTGAAAACAAAGATATATAAAACAAGTAGAAACAGCAATGACAATATAACAATAAAACAACTATGCCGATAATGTTCCGTTTGGTTGCCGAGAAAACGCAGGAAAATACAATAAAGACGAGAATCACAAGTCCAAAATAGACCTAACCTAATAGTCGGGGAAAAAGAATCCTCAACTTAATTTTGTCTCTATTAATATTGAATTTTCCGGAGCTTTCTGGGGAACCAAACGGAGAAGAGAAAGTTAGGGTTTTGGCATAAAAGTGGGGGAAGGAAGGAAGGAAGGAAGGAATGAATTACCTTAATAGAGGAGAGTGAATGAAAAAGAAAAGAAATCAGTATGAGAAAGTGATTTGTCCAACTGGGGAAGAGAATCCGGGGGAGAATATTTATAGTCCACAAGCTGAAGCTTGAAGAAGAAGTGTGGATCTATCTCTTTCTGTGTCTTTGAGTGAGAGAAAGGTGATTCGAAGCGTCGCAGAGAGATAGATTGGGTGCGGTGAGATTAGGGTAGGATCTTTGTCGGCGTCCAATTGCGTTTCTGACTTTGACTTTTCTTTTTCTTTTTTGTCAGCAGATTCGGAGAAAGATCTGTGTGGCAATGTGGGATGGGTGGCGTGATTCCAATCACCAATGATTAACGCTTTTGCATATTGATGATTATGAAAAAAATTAATAAATTTTTTTATTTATTTATTTTTCCCTCCTCTTTTTGAATTCCTTTTTAATTAGGTGATTCTTCTAATTCTATGAATTTGAGGGTAAATTTTACTCTCTCATTTTTTTTTTTTTTTTAAGATGAAATATTATTTTGGTTTCTAAATTCTACCAAAAGTTTGATTTTCAACCCTAAACTTTAATTAGTTCTTTTTTTACCTTTAAATTTTGTAACAAGCCCTTTCTAATAGTTTAAAGACAAAAATAGAAAAGAAAAAAAATCTATAATTTAGGGACAAAAAACAAATCTTTTAAAGTCTGGTGACGAAAAACATTTTTTTTTATTATGTAAAATTTAGGGATCAACATAATATTTTACCCATTTTTTTATATTATATATATTTTTATCACGTCAATAGTTGTGTGTAAGGAATTTAAATCTTGGACCTCTTTATGTTAACAGCCATAAGACTCTTGGCTTCTTTTACATTTTACTTTTGATAAACGCAAGGCTCTTGGCTTCATATTACATTTAAGTAATGATTTTTCAATGGGAATAATTGATCTGACAAATTTGGATTAAAATAAAACTATTAAGATTGTGTACAAATAAATAAAATTTGCAATTTGTGCTCGATTTCGCCTCTTGATCTTCTATTAAGGTAAATTGTAAGTTTGGATCATTTAAATGAAATTGTGGGTGCTCGAGGACCGAGGATGGATTTGAAGAGTTGCAATATGACTGTGGAGATGTCACAGTCCACGAGCTCGAGAAGGAAAGATGCTCGAGCAAAGGAGGAGATGAGTCAAAGCACTCTAAGGGATTCCAAGTGGGAGCGAGAGTCTGAAGAGAGAGAGAGTCAGTGGTTATAGGGGAAGTTTCTAGCTTGGAGTAGCCTGTCGTCTTCGCATTAAATGGCGGGCAACAGTTTTAGCAGCTGCATTAATGAGGAAGTGACCTGAATAGTGCAAGTCACAGCTAAGCAAGCTCCTTCCATCATCTTCTTCAGATGTAGAAAAAGACAAGTGTCATGAGAGAAAGCTAGTTAAGTAGGGAAGAATGGTTGAGATATAAAGAAGGAAGAAGTATATAAAAAAATGGGGGTTTACAGAAAAAGGGATAAAAAACACAAGTATCAAAAAACAGAAGTACTAAAGATAAACAAGAAGACACATAGAAAGAGGAGAGTAAACAGTGTAACTTTTTGTACAATCTTAGCCTCCTTGGGCAAGCATGTGGAGGGATATATGCTCTTCTATTCTATGAAATTAATTTTTTCTTCTCTATCTTCATCCTTGGGCAGAGCCCCCTCTTATTGTTCGTTTCCCTCTCTTACAAATTTTATTGATTTAAGCCAAATTTGAATTGTACAACTCACTGTTCTAAGTAGATCACTTGGACCGTAAGATCTTTTGGTCTTTACAGAAATCATTAAAGTTTTTCAAGTTAATAGATTTTGCATTTTGTGGACAACCTTACCCCTCACTTTTCTAATAGGATAAATTACACTTTACCCATTTATGATTTTGCTATATCACAATTTAGTCGTAGGGATGACAATTCAAGGCTTGAAGCTACCATATGGGCATCTTATCCGACTTGTCCAAATGTGGTGGGTTTTACCTGTCTTGTGTAGTAAATGGGTGCTGGTTGGGGATCATTGCCTTTGAGCTACATTCAACTTGTTTATGTTAAAAATGTTATATATTTTATAGGGTTCCTATATGTGTATGTGTATATATGTTCTTTAGTCTTAAATTTTTGATTTTTGATGTCCCTTAGTGTTGTACATTGTTAAAATGTAAGTGTTTATGTTTTTAGTTTGAATTGATTACGAATTTTAATTGTTGTATTGCTACACTTTAAGATTGTTTTATAATGTTAAACTTGATTTATGAGTTCTTTCTAAAAAAAAAAAAAAAAAAAAAAAAATTATTGAGCACACTAGTATTCACAGGTAGCGGGAACGAGCAAGAAAAAAAAATACCATCTTCTAAGTAAAGATGAGAAGAGGTTGGGGGCAGAGAATAGGAAACTCATTTCATTGATATTTTAATTGCTACTTTTGAGTCTTTTGACCCTTTAAAGTTGGTATTAAATTAATGATCAAACACAAAACTTAGAAAAAAAAAAAAAAAAGCAATGTAAGATTAAGATGGGATTTTATAGTGGTTTTCTATTTTCTAAAAAAAAAAAAAAAAAAAAAAAAAAAACTGTGCAGTTGATTTTGGTTTTCTTTTTTGTCTTGTCTTTATTTGGAAAAGATTTTCTACACTTACATTAATTACATGACTACACTATAATAGAAATGTTGATTAAAATGGGAACCTTTCACGTCAAAACCCAGTTTCTAGACATTACATTTTAAGTTTAAGATTGTCCAAATACATTAAAAATTAGAAATACAATGATGTCTTTGACTTATAATGCCCCCTTTTTCCTTTTTATTAATTATTCATGTCTTTGAGTTTATAAGTTATATATGTGGTCCTCAATCCTCATGCAAGCACAGCAATGATAGGTTTTTGTTTATCAAAATTATTGTTTTGCATGTTTGCTTCTAAAAACAAGGAACTTACTTTGACTTTCGACTATACTAACCAAATACTGTATGTGATACCGGATAAAGCAAATGAAGAGGATCTTACTCCCTTATTCTCAAATTCGTGTGGTTCCATTTATAGTGAAATCTCATCTTTGTAATTATGAACTGAATACATATGCAGATAAGCATAGGTCTTTTGTCAGGATGGTAGGCGTAGCAGTCTCACCTAGTGATTGTGTGGAATGTTTGGCTGAAATCCAATTCCAAATACCTCAAGGAAAATCAAAATTGTTTTTGTTGGTAATATCATAAAAATCATACCAATATATATATATATATATACATACACATATATGCATATATCATATATGTCAAGCTTTGTGATAAGTACGATCTGGTTTTGAATAAAAGGACCTAAGAACCAAAATTTTCAGCTAACTAGTGGCTGCTGGTGAGATGTTAAGGAGGAAGGACTTTGTCAAAAGTTGGAAAAACTTGCTGAATGGCCGGATATCTGCACTAGCTTTCATATCATCATGGTATAGCCTTAGCAAATAGATAAGGCCTTCCGTTTAAGAACCTCAAAATTTTGTCATTCTGCGTTGGGAATGTATTTACTAATTAAGCTGTTCTTCAAACTGCATGAACCAAGATAATAAACAGATTTTTGGACTACTTCAATCAAGTGAATAGATTTGCAGAACTGCATGGTTAGCATTACAAGATATGAATCACCTATCAAGTCTCTAATTAGTTGATGACAAGGCCCTTCTTCTTTTTAAACTTAATCTGCTACCAGTTTGCATGGATTTCACTTCCTTATCATGCAATTTCACTTCCCCCGACTCTTGCACCCCATTTAATGGATTGATAAATCCTCTTGAACTTGATGTGGTCTCCGATGGACTACTCTGATAGTCTGTTTCATAGATCCCATCATCACTTGAACTCTCAACTTCAATGGGTGCCTTTGCCTTTGCTTTTGCCTTGGCTGCCAACTCCTCTTCATGAAAACCCCAGTGGGTATCTTTCTCACTCCCACTTTCTTCAGAAGATGTATCACTTAACGTGTGAAATACTGTCACACTTTCTTTCTTTGAACCTAGGAAAGAATAGCTCCTTGTTTTCCCATCATATACTGGAAGCATAGATTTAGACTGTGAGCCAGCCCTATCTCTGCCCAGACTGTAGGTTGTTGACAACTTCCTTTCTATTCCTTCCCTTTCTCGTACCATATCCCCCAATTTTTCAAAAACTTCATTGGCCACTGCCTGCTCTGCTGCTTTCTGCTCAAGCTCTGTAATTGTCCTATCAAATACTTTCTTTTTGAGCTGGAGAGAGCGCTGAAAGGCCAAAAAGACAACAAACATTCTCAGGTTATTGATGGTAGGATGGCCTTCTAAGCTTTCTTTTCTTAAATAAAGAAATTGATTATCATAAAAAAATAAATAAAGAAATTGATTTAGATGAAATCAGTACCAGTGTAAAGAGAACGATATGTCTCCCTCTAGTGTAAATTGCCAATGAAGCAATAGACATCTCCCTTACCCCACTATCTAGTGTTATTTCAGCAAAAATATAAGGATTCAAGCTTACTCGCTTTTCCAGGAAACTTCCAAGGTCTTGGTCTTGAACCTTCTTTTTCCTCCAAAATATACAACAGAACCGTACAAGTCCAGCTAGCATGACCAACACAGCAGATTCAAATAGCAGGAAGAGTATTATTGCCCTTTCATTACCTGAAAGAAAGAGTATTATTGGTAGTTCATAAACACTACGTCTTCTTTAACATATGCAGAAGGTTGCAACGTACCTGTGTAGATGCTGAGATACTTGGGCTTTGCTTGTGAGCAGCTAGATGCACACTTCTGACCTGTTAATGAACACAAATTAGATACAGTGCACAGTATGAAGTGAAGGACAAGGTAGTAGAACAAAGATTACGTTTGGTACGACATTGCAGTGGGTTGCCAGTCTCTGCATCAATTACAATTGTCAAGATGTGAGTAAAACTATATTAAAACTCAGAAACAAAGTTCAAATCAAAATGTGAATTTAGTTTCTTGAAAGGAGTAAAAGATTCAATTGTTTTTGTTTAGAATGTGTATATAATGGTATTATCAAAATACAAAATATGTCCAGTTTTGGAAAAGCCTCATTTGAGCATGCATCTTCTCAGGGACTTTACTTTTGTCCATGTAAAAAGATCATATCCATTGCACAAGGCTTCCTGCTTTTGCAGGGTCTAGGAGAGATGGTTGGTAGAAATCCTTATCCCAATTTTTATTCGTCTGGCTTAAAGAAAAAAAAATGCAACCATGTAATTTCTTCTAGTAACAGATAATAATGATTAGATGATTCTTAGCCATCCATTCTGTGATTTTCTTCAGAATGGTTTAATTTTTGTCGAATGTGACATAGACAAATATTCCAGAATGCCCTATCCTTTGATATAATAGACATAAATTCTATTCTACTCAATGAACAAGTATCTTATGAGATGATATCATACCCCTCTCTCTTACAGCATGTGTGGATTCCACTAGACACTCTCTACTATTCAACTAAGCCTTAATTATGGTATGAGAGAGAGAGAGAGAGAGAGAAATAAGCCTAAATTATTTTTGAAGTCACAGAATGTGTATTTCACTTTACACTCTGCAATTAGCACACATGCTTTATTAAGAGAATCTCACTTGAAGCAGCCACAAAAGCAAGAAGGATCCCCTCATCCAGTACGAATTGGCGCAGATCACTCTCGGACAAGGAGGATGAGAATTGATCTGATACAATCCACTAAAATCATTTTGAGTGTAAAGTTAAAATATATTGTACTTAGAAAGAGACGAATTCAAAGAATGTAGCCTCAACTTTGAGGAAAGATTACTGAAAACTGAAATTACCAGGATATCTTTCTGACCAATAGGTGAACCCAGTTGCTGGAACCAACAAAGTGAAGATTACAGTTTTTGGTCTCATTGCCGAGACATAAGTATATTCATCAATTGTTTGGCTAATCTTTCCCTCCATCTCTGTCTGAGAAAAATAAATTGCATAGCCTGAGCAATCAAGCAGTGGAGTAACTTGAATCACACAATTCAGTGTATCTGCCTTCGAAAATTTCTTAAGAATCCCAGTTGGTGAAAATGAGTATAGGAACCCATCCAAAGAACCAACAGATACCCAACCTGGTACATCAATAAGTAACAAGATTAAAGGAGCTTAGCAATCACAGAACAAGATTTAAAAAAAAAAAAAAAAACCCTAATTGTTACAGCAATTTCATTCTCATGGTAAGCAACATTAAGAACATAACAAAACCAGGTGAAAAAAAAGAAAAAGAGGTCTAAGGTGTATCGATGGCCAATAAGTGCTAGAAGTTTTACAATACCGTATTCTAGTATTGACAGTGCACAAAAAAAATGGTGAAGACCTACAGATTTACGAGAAGAAAAACCTGGAGCACCATGAGATAATGGAGTGTATTTCAAATTAAATAATTGATTATGTAAGACAATCATAAAGCCAGCTGTATCGTGTACTACCATAATGAGTGAAAAAAAATAAAATTGAGGATGTTGATATGGAATAATAGCAATATAAGAAAATATGTAATGAGAAAGGCATATTAAGATACACTAGAGGTGGCATTGGTTGAGGAAAAATGAACCATGAGCAACTAAGACCGATACATATGCAGAATGGGAGCCATTTTAATTTATGCCATAGAGAATATGACTGTATATAGAGTCAGATAACCCAAAAGAAAAAAGTTGTGTAGTGACATTTAGTTGGGACCTAAGGCTTTTTATAGTTAAATTGAGCACATTTATCCCCAATTTAAAGTGAATTCAACAGTTCAAACATAATTATTAAATAATGCAATTGTTTTTTTTAGCAAGTTAAACATGCACCTGGTGGGCTTTGTACACTTGAGTACACCCTCTACTGTGTTCTTGAGCAGGAGATGCTTCCATTTGATTATTTTCATAATAACAAGATGCTGTGTGCACCCATTGTGCACATTGACAGGCACTACTTTTGTCCCCTCAAATTCTTCTCAAATATTGTTATCCCAAAATTTGAACGTCTAAATCAATATGGTATGACAAATTTATGGTGCAAAGCAACATGTACCAACTACAAGTATTTGTGATCATACAGTTACCATTAGAATCCACAACAGGTGCACATTCTGTAGTACTCAATGGCCCAATAGATCTCTGCCATAAAACAGTACCCATAGAGACATCTAGAGCCAGCACAAGGGCCCTAGCTGGTACAGTGACATACAAACGACCATTGTTTCCGGGGGAGACGGTGAAATATTTGTCGAGGGAACTAAAATCCTGGATCCATTTGAAATAAGGGCTACGAACTGACAAACTATATAATTCTCCTTCAGTATTTGAGATCTGCCAATGCATAACATAGATACAAGTCCATAAGCATGAAGGCGTATATTGAAAAAGAGTTTAGTCCTGAAAGAATTGACAATTTCAAACTTAATTAAAGCTGCAAAAAATGCCCCTTAAAGAAATCATTTCATTTAAATCACTGCTACTTTGCATATGAGAAGAGGACTGATCAAAATTCAACATGTATCTAACAGTTATACCCAAACGTCAGAGAAGAATGAAGGAAATAAGGGATGTGTGGACATTACATATATACTAGCTTCACATTGATCAATCACAGGAACAGAAGTAAAATAACAATCTGTGACATTTTTCCTGCAACCTAGTTGGTAGCCAGATCGATAAATCACAGGTCCAACACTCCAGAGCAGTTGTCCACGTGTCGTATATGCAAAGAGCCCTCGATTCTTAATATTGATAAATACAGATGAACTAAGTGTGCTTACTGAGAGCCCAATAATTTCAATTAGTTCCTCTTGACCTGGCACTGGACCAAAGAAAACTTCTGCAGCAGGTTTGGATGAGCCAATATTAAAAGAGTTGATCTTCAGTACTCTGTTTTCTGCAACCAAATATATCTGGAAATACATTGAAAGAATTTATGAACATAAAAAGTTGCACAAAATGATAATATTTCCAAGGGTTCAGTGAAAGGCTACCATATATTTGCAACATGTGTCTAGCTGGAACAAGTTTTGCAGTACATAATAAACTTGAAAAAGAAGAAGTCAGGACATGCAAAAGATGAGAGTGAAAGGAATAATGACAAGTGATGCATCTCCCTAACATGTCATATTCAAGAGGCTCCACCACTTAAAGCAAATAGAACATTGATCTCAAAGCATGACATGCCTAATTTTTTCATTCTAAATCAGCATGAGAGGGAGTGGAAGTTATAAAAATACATACTATAGACTTAATTGAGTGAATATGCATAAGTTATGATCATTGATTAGCTTGAGTCAGTTTGCATATGGTATAGTCATTGACATGCTATGTAATTTCAAAGCAAATGAGGGTTAAACATATATAAATCAACGCCCATCAAATGAACTTAAATGTTAAGCAATCAAAAGCTCGGTATTAAAGAGTGACAATAAATTCACATCGGTGTTTTCCCCTTCTTAGCTAGAAAAACTTAAAATTTTCATCCAACACCATTGCAATTGAAGTAAGAAAGTTGCAAACTAGTAGCCGCAGTGACATAGAATCTGATACTAAGCACATAAAACCAAAAAAAAAAAAAAAAAAAATTGCTGACCTTTCCTAGACCACCCTGAACAGGAGCCATAGCAGCATTACATGTATAGTCTAAATGTATGGTCCATGCAATGGTACCATTACTTTCAAATGCAAATAAATCTTTCTCAGAACAAGCATAAATCCTCCCATCTTCACCAACCAGAGGTTTCGAAAGCCTGTGTCCAGAACTTCTAGATGGCTCTTGACCTGAAACAAAAATTATTATCTTAGAATTTCCAAAAGAAAATATACAAAAAAAAAGAAAAAGAAACAGAAGGGAAACATAAAGAAACCACCGAAACTCAACCAAGTATTGTACACCCATAAAACTTGAAAAACTTGGGCAGAAAATTAAAACCCATTATTCTTTTCAAGAAAAATCAAATCGGTTCCTTATAAGAATTGGAAATTAGAACCCGTTATGCTTCACCAGTAAGATCAAATGAGTTCCTTCTAAAAATGTGTAGACTTTTTTTTTTTTTTGCTAAACAAAATGTGTAGACTTAGTTCTAGAGAGAGAGAGAGACCTGAAAATAAGCGCGGATTACCAGTGTATCTCTGGGATTCCATGGACGGGGATGTGGGAAAGAGCAAGAATAGGATGAGGAGTGGGATTATCGGCATTGCAAAGATTACAAGAGAGGTTTCAGGGTTTGCGTGGTTAGTTCGGTTTGAAATTATATTATAACGGCTCTCAACCGCTTAGTATGTCACTGTATGTGGCAGGGGATCAAAAGTAGACCGATTTTAACATGGAACAGTGCGAGTTCATTGATTATTTTAATTTTAATTTTTAATTTTTTTAAGTAAACGAATGCTTTAGCACTAGGGAATCATATTAACAAATGCCCTTAGAGTATTGATTAATGAATAATTTTTTTTTTTAAAATTTTAATGCTATTTTTATGGGAAATATAGACAGATGCCAAACAAGTCAAATACTTTTTCTTTTCTTTTTTTCTATAAAAAGTTTTTAAAAATGGTTAATTAAAAAATGCTCTTAAGGTATCAATTAACATTTTCCTTATTTTAGTTAAAGTTGACATTTTTCTTGTTTGTTTATGGGTAATGTTAACGAGCGCCTTAAAAGTACAAATTAAAAATTAATAAATATTTAATTATAAATTGTAATGTACATTTTTTAATGAAAAAAAGTGCACTTGTTAATTATTTATTGGTTTATATGATAAATTCATCGTGATTGAGTGTGCTTTTAAAAAAAAAAAAAATCTATATATGTGTACAGTTTCACTTTATTTTTTTTTAAATGTATAAAAACATAATTAATTAATAGAACATTAAATGCATCTTAACCACCGCTCTTAAGAAATTTGTTAACAAAAGTTTTTGTTTATTTGATTTTGCTATTTTTCAATGTAGTTGGACTTGTTTGATTCTTCTTTAACGAGTGTATTTGCACACCCATTAAAAGTAAAAATTTGCATGGCTCAACTTTCCACAACTATAGCAAAAATTCTGGAGTAGCTCATACTTGAGGGAGACCTGTGAATTCAGAGGGAGGGCTACAATCTAAGCCAAAGCCACAGGTAATTAATGGTTAAAATGAGAATGAAGATAAGGTCTTTATTGGTGAGGGAGCCGTGGGGGGCTGGGGGCATTAAGATCCTAGAGAAGAAAAATTTATGAATATCAATTAGTGGATCAAGAATTTGTTAGGGATCGGGGGCAAGGGATGTACACAAAAAGTTACAAAGGGAAAACAGTATGACTAGCTATGAAGATATTAATTGATGGTTTATGATTGGAATGGTGTGGGCATAGATTAACATTATTATATGCAAAAGTTATTGTGTGTGTGATGATTAAATGATAGGTGGAAGCATGAAGTTAAGAGAGAGTACACACATACAAAGGTTTACGTCCACACAGTGAGAAAACCCTTAGTGATTACATATTATATTAAGCACTTATGTTATAATGAACATAATATAGAATTTTATATACTCTAGAATATTTGACTAACTCTAGGCTAATTATAGACTAACTTAAGGTTAATATGATACATGAGCTTACAATTGGTTTGGGCAACTTGAGCCAAAACATGTCTAACATTATGGATCTTTACCTCGAAAGTCCTTATATATATATATATATATATATATATATATAAATTTGTTTAATACTATTTGTCTAATTTCCCCAATAACTGTAGCATCAAAATAATTCTTTTAACTTGATCTCTTCAGAATGCCATATAAGAATATCATTCAAATTAAAATGTCAAAGACATATTTCGGTCGCTCATTTATTTTGCATACATTACATTACGTCAAACTATATAGTTTTTCAGGTTTCATTATCAAAAAAGAAAAAAAAGCCGCATCTTAATTATTAAGTGCATATTACAACACTGCAAAGCTTGAGGCATCACAAACAATTCCCAAACCATGCATATGATAAATTTGACTTAAAACCTACTTATTCTTAAGTATTGCTCTCCATGAAAGTAAGCAACCTGATGCATATTGGCTTATTGTTGAAACATATATATTTCTTCTTACCTCAAGGGTAATGTGGCGTGTAATCGGGGTATGGGTAATAGTTGTTGTATGGAGTCGGACCATGCTTACCACCATAGAACTGATCAAGTTGTCGCTTCTCATGTCCTTTTGGTATACATGATTGATCATGTGGATTAACACCACAAGTTAGCTTGCACTAGGTTTACCTGAGATATAGAAAAAGTTAACAAACACCTTATAAGACATTGAGTTAAAAAACATTTTAAGAAACCTTTTATGAGAAAAAAAATCGTATTAAAACTTTTCTAAAATGGTTTATTAATAAATGTTTTAAGGGTTATCTATATATATATATATATTAGTAATAATAAAACTTAGGTATAATTTCTTAGATATTGTACATTTGGTTTCTCAATCAAAATCAAACACATAACTCTTTCTCAAAAAAAAAAAAAAAAAAAAAAAAAAATCAAAAATCAAACACATAACTATATTATTATTATTATTATTATTCCTGAAATATAACATTGTGTGCGTTACATTGGTTTGTACAATAATCATGAATTTGAATTTGATTAAAAACCTAATGTATGACATCTTGCCTTCGTTTGGACTTCATAAAAGAATTGAATGGAATGGAATGAGTAAATCACAAAGGAATAGAAAGGATCATAATGGAATAGGATGTATTTGGGTCATGGAAATGAGGGTCATTCTACTGTACCCTCTTTATTTTTTGGAGGTATGGTACCCACACAAATTCTAACCATTAATTTTGTGTTGTTTTGATCTTAACCGTTGATTTAGTTTTAGTGGATACCGATTACTAGTAAAGCAAGTTAGCGTATATAAACCAAAAATAATTCAGATGGGACCTCTCTCAATTTTTCTCTCGCATTCTCTGCATCTTTGTTTCTCTCTTATGTTCTCCACTCCTCTCAGATTGTTTCTTCTTGCATTCTCAGGTGAAGGTTTCTTCAAAGATGAAAATCGTTTTGATATCTTAAAGGCAAGGATCAAAACAATAAAACTCTAATTTCAATGTTGTTGTTTTGTTTCCTTTTTTTCTTTATTTATAGGATTACCCATTTGAAAACGTAGATATATGAACTCTTTATTTCATTGATTTTATTGTGGTTATTGTGTATGGGCTAGGTGAGGAGGAATCCTCAATCTTCTTCATACAGTTTGTATTGTTTTATTGTATTTTCTCTGTATTTCATTCACTTCGGTTCTATCGCCCTATGTTTGTGTTGTTTCGGTTTGTGGGTTCAATTTCAATGAGTTCTTCGGGTGTTATCCTGGGTTTTTATGGCTGTGAATTTTAGAGGGCTTTTCAGTGGGTCTTTGGGTATCTAATTTTTTTGATGAGCCTTGGTTATTCAATGGGTCTAGGATTTTTTTGTTGATCTCTCTTGTTCTATCGTCTTTTTATGTTGCTGTGAACTATTTTTTTTTGTTTATATTTCCTTCATGGAACCATTACAAGTTGCAGAGAAATTTTGTTTGTTGTGTTATTTGTAGGATCAACAACCAATGTGTGTATGTGTTTCTTAATAAAGATTCTGCTTGATTATTGCAATAAAGAAACAGGATTAGCAATCTTAAACTTTTTTTATCACATAATGTTTCTTGCTTTTAATTTGTATTATTGATCTTATGTCATTAACATACATGTTCATAACCTAATCATTTTATGGTACTTGATATACTGTAAAAGAAAAAGAAAATTACTTAAATGTGATATACAATTTTTGTATGCCAAACTTCAATTTCTTTTTATTTTTGAATAGTAATTGGAATAAGGACATGTCTAATTAAGTGACAAGAGATATGTGTACATTCACTGTGTTGCTATTTGATCTGTTTGAAGGGTCTTGAGTATGCATGTGAACAGTTCAGTAGTAGAATAGGCATGTATATTCACAATGGACTTCTTTAAATGGAGGTGCAAAATGAGGCGATTAAAATTTCAACACATAGTATTTTTTGTTGTGATAGGTACCCTAAAAAATGTTTAGGGATGCACACGGGAAGCCTTCTTGTTTATTTGACTAGCTTGTGTGGAATTTGTGTGTCAATTGGGGTTGTGAATTTGAAGTCTATTTGCAACTTCTTGGCATGCTCCTAAATGTTTGATAGCATTTGGAGAGGATTAGTTGCTACCATTGATTCAAGATTTAAGGGTAAGCATATGTTGTATGAGGATCATGGTGACAAGGTTATTATTTTTGCAAAGCCTTTCTCAGATGAACTATTTTGGATGAAATCATTTTCAAGGTTTTAAAGCTAGGTGCTCATTGAATAATTGTCAATTAGCAGGTAATTTGCACTACTGTGTTGGCTTGGTAGTCATTGTCATCAGAGTGGGTTCTATGCTTCAAACTGTACCATCCAAACTGAGAAAGCTATAGCAAGAAACACTTTAAGTTGTGTTTTTAAGTAGGTAACCTAGTTGCTTTGTTTGCCAATAGAATGACCTACTAAATAGATATGTTAATGTCTCTAATTTTATATTCAGTAGTTTACTGTTTACCTTACTATAATTAGGTCTGATTCATTTTAACTTTTAAGAAAATATACTTAAATCTCATTATAGTTGCTCTGTTTCCAATATAGTCGGTGACATCTACACCAAATTGGTATGATGAATACTGTTGATGTTTTGAACTAATACAAGATATTGGGAATCAATCTCATAATATAGTTATATTCAAGGATATCAAGGTTAAAGAAATTTGTAAGACCACATTTCAATTAGTATTTACTTAGTTATTAGTGCTTTCTCAAAAAAATAAAAATAAAGTTATCAATGGAAAGCCTCTCCTTCTATATTTATTTGTTGACACTTGAGAATTTTTTTGGATTGAGTGGTTAAGCTGGTTTTTTTTTTTTTTTTTTTGAGAAACCAGACCAAAAAGTATGGGAATTTATTCAAAACTTGAAAATTCAGTGAACATCCCTTACAACAAAAGCATCCCTTAAAACAAAAGGACTAATATCAGGTGGAGAATCCTCCAACCAAACCTGAAGACTTGTCACTGTGCTAGCTTTTTTGGCTAGTGCATCAGCAACCGAATTACAGACTCGGGGAACATGATGAAAATCTATCAGTTGAAAGCCCGAAGCTTGAGCATAAATGTCCTCCAATATATTTCCATAGCTAGTCTGATCGCCATTGGCCATGGTAAGCACGTTGATGATCACTGTTGAGTCTCCTTCAATCACCACTCGAGTCAAGCCAATTTCTGCAGCAAACTTCACTGCTTAGCGACACATTAGAGCTTCCGTTGCTGCAATAGATGGAGGCATCGGAATTGGTAGCGAAAGAGCACCAATAACCTCCCCAGCACAATCACGAACAATAACTCCAATGCCAGCTGAGTTGGTGGATCCGAATGTGGCTGCATCAAAGTTCACTTTATAGGAATTATTTTCAGGTGGTCTCCATTGTTGCAAAATGATTGGATCAAGGATAGTTGGTGGCTCGGACTGAGTTGCAAGAAAATCTTGGAGAAGGGTACTAGCCATACTACAAATCTTGGTGAGTGGATGAATAGGTCGACCAAAGTGTTTAGCGTTACGCCTATTCCACAGCAGCCATGCCGTGATTGAGAAAAGTTCCAACTTGAAGTCGCCCTAAGAGTGCAAGAACCTGGAGAAGAGGTCACTAAATGACATGGGCTGCCCAGCTACATCTTGGTGAAACCACTCCATTGAATGCCACACACAAGCAATTTCTTTGCAAAACTAAAGGGCATGTAGTGTGTCCTCTGTTCTATCTTGGCAGCCTTCACAAATTTCTGATGTGACAATATGGCGGTGGTGGAGCTTCGCCAAGGTGGGTAGAGCATTGTTACACACCTTCCAACAAAATGCTTGATTTTGTTTGGGGTCCGGAGTTGCCAAATTCTCTTCTAGAATTGTCTCTGAGCTTTAGGATTTGAAGGACTTGCACTAAGAGCTAATTCACATGATATAATCAGTTTGTAGGCACTACTAGTAGTGAACATACCCGAAGGAGTACAAGCCCAAATGATTCTATCTGGAGGGAGCCTTTCACTCAATGGAATGCCAAGAATTTTCGAGGCTTCTTGGGGCAGAAATAGCTGTTGTACAACTTCAGATTTCCATGCTGCTTTGTCTTGGTCTATGAGTTCACTCACCTTAGTATCAGGTGACATCAGAGGGATTTGGGAAGCAACAGACCTGCTCAGTTGTGAGGGCAGCCATTTGTCTTGTTTTATGCGGACTGATTCCCCATTGCCAATGCGCCATACCATTCCTTTTCGAATCACGTCTCTTGCGCTAAGGATGGTCTTCCATGCATAGGACCCAACCTTTGAGTCTTCCGCCTCTAGGATCGAGCATTCGGGGAAGAATCTAGCTTTGAAAACTCGATAACACAAGGAGTCCGGGTTATTGATCATCCTCCATACTTGCTTGGCTAATAGGCTTCATTGAACTTCTCAATTTCTTTGAAGCCTAATCCTCCAACTTCTTTGTCTTCACACAATCTCTCCCACTTCACCCAATGCACCTTTCTACTTTCACCACTATAACCCCACCAAAACTTCCGGATCAAGACTTCCAATTCTTTTATAAGTCCCCTAGTGAGCTTGAAACAATTCATCGTGTATGTTGGAATTGCTTGGATAATTGATTTGATAAGGACTTCCTTCCCGGCTTGAGATAAGAGATTTTCCTTCCATCCTTGGAGCTTTTTCCACACCGTCTCCTTTAAGAATGCAAACTTTACCTTTTAGCACAGCCAACAAGTGCAGGCAGCCCCAAATATTTTTCATATTGTCTAATAGTTGGGACACCAAGAAATTGTTGGATCCGAACCTGAGTAGCTTGAAGGGTATTTAAGCTGAAGAAAATGTTTGTCTTATCCCGGTTAATTTTCTTCCCCGAACCTCTCTCATAAATAGCTAGGATATTAAGGATTTTTTGACATTCTTCCTCCTTGGCTCGACAAAATAGCACACTATCATCAACAAAAAATAGATGTGATACTCTTGGGCCATTTCTACAAATTAACACTCCTTGGATAAGCCCCTCCACTTTAGCTTTATGAATCAAGCTTTGGAGTCTCATAGCACACATGAGGAAAATGTAGGGAAGACAGTGGGTCACCTTGTCTCAGACCCCGACTTGGTTTGATATTTCCTACAGGTTGGCCATTAAGGAGAACAGAGTAGGAAACAGAATTTAATCAAGACATGATAAGACTTAACATCCTCTCCCCAAGTCCCAAATGTCTCATTACTTTTTCCAAAAACAACCACTCTACCCGGTCATACACTTTGCTCATATCCAACTTGAGAGCCATATATTCCAACTTCCCTTGGGTTTTTCTCTTCAGCTAATGCAATGTTTCAAATGCCACTAGGATGTTATCAGTAATTAGACGCCTCCATAAAAAGGCACTTTGAGATTCACAAATAGCTTAAGCAAGGACTTTCTTCAGTCGATGCACCACAACTTTGGAAATGAGTTTATAAATAACATTGCATAAGCTTATAGGCCGGAAATTAGCCACCTTTTTTGGATGTTTAATTTTCGGAATCAAAGTAATAAAGGTGGTATTTAGGGGTTCATGCACAACACTTGTGTTAAGTGCTTTAAGAACAATTGCAATTACAACATTACCTACAATATGCCAAAACGATTTATAGAAAATAGGAGACATACCATCGGGGCCCGGGGCAGTAAGTGGAGCCGTTTGTTTGAGTGCAAGCCTCACCTCTTCTGCCTGGAAGTCACGGGCTAGAAAGCTTGTTGCTTCATCGGTCATGGCAGGTTGGATGCCATCCAAGATCTCTTCAAAGCCCGCTGGATCAGAAGAAGTAAATAGGGAGTTGAAGTATTGTTCAAGAGCTCATGAAAGGCTCTTAACAATGTTATATAAACTTAAATTCTTATTTTACCATTCTTCCCCTTTCTAATAAACTTATTAAGTTGTTAAGAGCTAATGGGTAGGATGAGGGAATGGTTAGATGAGTGAAGGTCTGGAATAGAGCCTTTCATGAGCTTATTATGTGCTTTGATGGTCCTATCTACAAATGAATTCTTCTTTCCTTGTAATTGTAATTTGTCATACACTAAACACTTGATTCATGGTTCATTATTTTAGATTTGTAGTCCTGGGAGAGTTAATTCATCAAATATTTTTCACCCCCAATTTTATAATTTGCTAAATATATTACCCCCTCAGAATCTTACTGCTCCATATGTTATACACCTGAAAATCTTGGCTTTTTAACACCTTAGTTTTTGAACCATTATGTTAATTGGCATATTATTGATTTCTAATACATTTTCTACACTTGTAAATGGACAGTGAAGCCAGTCATCTGCCAAAGCTGGAATGTTCAAGGAAAAGGTGGATGCCATCCATCGGCAAGATATTTGCGGACTGTTGTTAAGCATATACAACTTGTGAAAGAGCAAATTACTTTTAGTTGTTATAAAGTATTAGTTTTTGGAAAAATGTAGCTACAATGGTATAGATTCTAATGTGATAATATAGAGTTTTAACCAAAAAAAATTTATTGGCGAAACTTGATTCAATAGCAAAACTTAATTCATTTATGCATAGACTTCATCTGTGTGTTAAAAGTTAAAGGAATGACCTTTCCATTAAAACAATTAATTTTTGGTCTATATTATATTTTAAAATGCTGCTATAGGAGATTTACTAAGACATTGGCTGTTTAAACAAAAGCTTAAAAAAAAGAAAAAGAAAAAAAGAACTTGAGTCTATAAATTCCAATTCCACTGGGATAAATATAAAAATATATACAAATCAGTAGAACTTGAGCCTATAAAACTAGAGTTCAACAAGGTGTTCTATGGGTATTTCAACCACTTTTTCGGTTATAATGTCATTTCCGTCATTTTCTTTATGTTCTAACGGTATTTCAGTCATTTTTTAGGTTAAGAGGGTATTTTAGGCATTTTTTAGGTTTTAAGGATGATGGGTAATTAAAAAGTCATGTGGTAGCTCTTCCACCCATCTACCCTTTACTTCGTCTAACCTCTTCTTAAGCCCATTCACTATGACTTTGTTGATTGCTTCAGCCTGCCCATTTCCTTGTGGATAAGCTGGAGTTGAATATCTGTTCCTAATGCCCAATTCATAGTAGTATCTCCTGAAGGCTTTATTATCAAACTAGAGCCCATTATCCGAGATGAGGGTGTGAGGAATCCCAAATCAAGTAACAATATTTTTCCAAACAAACTTTTTTGTATTTATGTCCCTAATGTTGGATAATGGCTCAGCCCCCACCCGCTTTGTGAAGTTATCAGTTCCGACCAGAAGCCATCTTTGGTTTCCCACAGCTTTAGGAAATGGTCCTACAATATCCAGGCCCTACTAAGTAAATGGCTATGGACTAGACAGAGGATTGAGTACACCCTCAGGCTGATGAATGTTCAGAGCAAATCTCTGGCATTGACCACATTTTTTTACATACTCTTATGCCTCTTTTTGCATAATTGGCCACCGATACCCTTGAGTAAGGGCTCTATGTGATAACGACTTACCCCCTGTATGACTTCCACATATCCCCTTATGCAACTCTTCTAAAAGTGGCCCTACTGCCTTAGGATGAACACAAAATAACTATGGTCTAGAGAAGGAACGTTTGTACAACCTTTGCTCCTTGGACAACCAAAAATGAGGAGCTTTCCTCCGTATCTTTTCTGCCTCTCCCTTCTCATTAGGCAAAATACCTTCTTTGAGAAATAGAACCAAAGGATCCATCCAACTAGGTCTGACTATGATCTAGTGAACTTGGACTTTCTCTTTCTTCTCCTCGGCGAGCTTATGCAGATCCTTAACAAGTATAACCCGAGGTAGGTCTTGTCTAGAAAAGGTTGCCAAAGTTGCCAAGGAATCAACTTGTGTATTCCTGCTTCTTGGGATTTGTTGTATGATGAAAAACTCAAAACCTAACTGCAAATGTCGAGCTTGATTCAAATACCCTTGCATTCTTAAATCCCTAGCTTCCAACTCTTCCTTTACTTGTCCTACAATCAACCTTGAGTTCGAGAACACTTTAACAACCTTTCCTCCCATTTTTTGAACCATAGCAATCCCTATTAGTAAAGCCTCATACTCGGCTTCATTGTTCATGGCTGAGAAGTCTAACCTTAATGATTTCTCAATGGTGATCCTGTTCGGGGATACTATAACCAACCTCACTCCAAATCCCCTTTGATTTGCCGCACCATCAACATATAACTTCTAGGGTGAGGGCCCTTGTAGAGAAATTGCCTAAACTTGCTTTCCCCCTGAGCTATGTTCCTCGTCCTCTACCTTTATTGGAGACTCGGTAAACTTTGCCACCAAATTTGCAAGAACTTACCCTTTAATAGAGGTCTGAGGCATGTACTTTATATCAAATGCCCCCAAGATCGTCCCCCACTTGGCAATTCTCCCCGTATAATCAATTTTTTGTAGTAACGACTGTAGAGGGAGTTGAGTTAAAACCACAACTGTATGAGCTTGAAAGTAATGGGAGAGTTTTCGCGTAGCATGCACCATTACTAAAATGGCTTTCTCTAAGGGTAAATAATAAACTTCTGGTTCATGTAGTGACTTACTCACATAATAGACTGGCCTCTGTACTCCATTCTCTACCCTTACCAATACCAAACAAATTGCATGAGAAGCCACGACAATGTAGGTGAAATAAACTTCTTCCTTCTCGGTTTTGGACATAATGGGTAGCCAAGAAAAGTAATCTTTCAATCGCTGAAAAGCTAGGGCACATTCTTCATTCCACTCAAACCCTTTCCACTTGTGCAAGAGTTGGAAGAATGGCCTACATCTGTTTGCGGATCGAGAGATAAATCTGTTCAAGGCTGTAGTCATTCCTGTCAACTTTTGGACCTCTTTGGGATTCCAAGTAGGTTGTAAATCATTGATTGCTTTAATCTGATTAGGGTCAACTTCAATCCCGTGGTGGGTGGCCATGTAACCCAAAAACTTACCTGAACTGACGCCAAAGGAACATTTAGAAGCATTATGGTGCAATTTATGCTTTCTCAACACCTCAAAAATACTTCCCAAATCACTCACATGCTCGGCCTTTGCCTTACTTTTCACCCCCATGTCATCAATGTAGACTTCAATATTCTTGCCAAGCTGGGGTTCAAACATTTTAGTCATTATACTCTGGTAAGTAGACCCAGCATTCTTCAATCCAAATGGCATCACCTTGTAATGATAATTCCTAGTGGGCGTTACAAAAGAAGTCTTCTCCAGAGCTAATGGTTCTGATAGTACCCTTTAAAGGCATCCAAAAAGCTCATTCAAGGATGACCAATCGTCGCATCCACTAACTGGTCTATCCGAGGTATCGGGAAGAGGTCCTTGGGGCAAGCATTGTTTAGATCTATGAAATCCACATACACTTACTATTTCCCATTCTTCTTTTTTACCACCATCGTGTTGGCCAACCATTCTGGGTAAAAAAAACCTCTTTTATTGCCCCTGCGCGCTTAAGGTTCACCACTTCTTTTTTGACAGCATCGAAATATTCTTTAGAAGAGCGCCGAGGTGGTTGTTTCTTAGAGGTGACAGATGGATTAATATTCAAGTGATGACAAATGAAATTTAGATCCATCCCAGGAGCTTCATAAGCACTCTAAGCAAACACATCAACGTTCTTTCTAAGGAAAGCAACCAATTCTTCCTTCTCCCAAGGAGGCAGATGAACTCCCACTTGAAAATACTTATCATCATCATTATTAATAGTAATCTTTTCCAACTCTTCGCATCTTGCCCCTTCAGCTGCAGCGTCCGAGGACGTTTTTGTTTCCTTTGGTTGCCCTTTTTTTGTGGTGGCTGAGGATTCACCCTTAGATTGATGTCTAATTGTCACAACTAGGCATTACTTGGCCATATCTTGACTTCCAATCAACTTCTTGACCTGGTCCCTTGAGGGATACTTCACTTTCAAGTGCAAAGTTGAAGAAACAGCCCTCATGGCATGAGGCCAAGGTCTTGCCATGATAGCAAATACAAGGGAATACATGTCCATCATGATGAAATCTACTTCAATGACTTCTGACCCTGCTTGAACAAGTAGTCTGATCTAGCCCTTTGGGATAACTGTCTTCCCATCAAACCCCACCAGAAGGGAATCATAGTTGACCAAATCCTCAGGCTTTAACTTAAGCCCCTTGTACAGGTCAGGGTACATGATCTTTGCCCTACTGTCCTGATCCACCAAGACTCTTTTCACATCGTACCCCTCTATCTAGAGGGTAACCACCAAGGCATCGTCATGCAGTTGAAAAGTTCCAACTTTAACCTCGTCAGAGTAGCTCAAAGCTGGTCAGACTTCCATTCTTCCCCGTTTAGAATCAAGGATCGAATCCTTAGCATATGGCTTTGCTATGGATATAACCCTTGATGGATATGAACCAGTCTAACCTGGGATAGCAAGAATAACACTGATTGTTCCTAAGGGTGGTCTTGAGGGAGCATCCCTCTAGTGTGCCGACCCGACCTGACTCCCTTACCTAATGGGTTGATATAGAAACTGCTTCAACTTCCCAACTTTGACTAACTGCTCCAGTAGTCACGTAAAGTCCTACAATCCTCTGTAGTGTGTCCTCAGTCCTGATGGTACTGGCAATGAAGACTTTGATTATACTTTAGGGGGTCCCCTCCCTTCTTGTTTGGCCACTTGAAATATGGCTCATTCTTTATCTTTTCCAGGATTTGGTGTACAGGTTCCCTGAACACTGTGTTAACTACCTGGGTAGTAGCATGCCTAGTAGGTCTAGCAAAATCTCTCTTAGGTCAATTGCTGTTATACCTCTTTGACCTAAAATCTCTTCGGTCATGGGGAATTACCTTCGCCTTCCCCTTCCTTTGTTGCTAATCCTCCTCAACCCGTTTATACTCATCAATTCAGTCCATTAGCTAATGCATACTTCGGGCAGGCTTCATAGTCAAGGACTTCCTCAAATCATGCTCAGTAGGCAAATCGACCTTAAATGTCCTTATTACTACATTCTCAAAATCTTCATCTATCTTATTAAACATCTCCCAGTATCTATCTGAGTATGTCTTTAGAGTCTCCCCCTCCCCGCATAGCCATAGACAGCAAGGAGTCGAGGAGACGAGGAATCCTACTACAAGTGACAAATCAGGCCCCAAAGGCCCTGGTGAGCTCTTGAAAAGAGCTAATTGATCCTTCTTCCAACCCATCAAACCATCTCATCACCACTGACCCCAAACTAGATGGGAATACCTTGCACATCAAGGCCTCATTCTTCGAGTGAACAACCATTCTCTAGTTAAAATGACTGACATGCTCCACTAGATCCATCCTATCATTATACATGGTAAATGTTGGTTGGGTGAACCGCCAATGAAGTTTTCCCCTCTCAACCCTCTTTGTAAACGATGATTTTGAAATTTGACGCAAGGCCCTGCTCATAGCATCACTCCCTAAGCCTTTATAGGTCGGGCTTTTACTCCTTCTCCTATGATGGCGCTCTTCATTATAAGAGAAAGACTCAATGGGAGGGGTTCTTGATTTGGGTTTATAACTGTCATTATCATCAAACTGAGACCTTGAGCTCGAAGGAGTCCCTCTCCTTTGCTTGCGGTGTAGCTTCCTACGTAAATGATCTATCTCCAGTTGCAAGTTTTTGGTATCTTTTCCATGAGAGACATGACTCCCACTTCTGGACTGACTCTTACTGGTATGAGTTGTGTGCACACTAACTTCATGGTCTCTCCTTTGTTCAAGATTAAGAAAATAATCTTGACGTTGGGATCCCACAGATTCTTCACGGCTTGGCCTTGAACCCACTATGATTGAACAAGCTCAAGAATGTTCAATTTCCCACAAACAGTACCAATTGTAAGGACACGTTTTGATCCATAGCCTAAGTGGTTTGGACAATGGCCCAATGAGCCCAAAACAATGAATTTTTTAGAGAGTAAGCCTGATACTGAACGTTCAATGAGTTAGAATATTGATCACAATAGGCTAGTTAGTATTAGAATGAACAAGACAAACAATTTGAAAAAGAAAAATACTCCTCAGTTAGGTCCGAGAAAGGTATGTTCTTATATATTTCTCTTAGACTTATACAAAACTCCAGTTCTTAGTTACACGGTGATTTTTTTTTTTTTATGGTTTTTCTCCTCCTCCTCTTTGTAAGGGAGTTCTTCCCTTTTATATTCCCTTCCCCTCTTTCATCTTAACCCTCCACGTGTAGATCAAATTACTAATCTCCTTGATACTTGTCCCATTAGCACTTTCCTGAAGTCTTTGTGGGTAGCTATAAGGCTGAAAGTTACCGTTTAGGTATCACTTCCACATTAATGTGGCCAGGGGTTTAGATGCAGAGCATTCAATGTGGTAGTAGCATCTTTCTTCCCAGATATTTCTCAATTCTCTGTTGACTCATCTCTTTCTAAAACTTATCCTCCCAAGCATGTTTGCCTACTGCCCAGTACTTGATGGGTGATCGGACTTTAGGCCTCCACTCTATAGGCCGAGGAGGGATTGCTCCTCGGACAACGTCACCTGCTCATTATGACCAGATCTCTTTCTCGGCCCAATAATCTATCTGCCTTTGCTAGTACTTATATGTCCTCGGGCTATTTGACATCCTCAGGCACGACTCACGGCCCAATATCCTTATCTGGGCCCTTCATCCCTACACCTTTCTTCTCACTTTTTAGATATTTCTTATTTGTTAAGTGCTAGTTTGGATAGCACTTATTAGTGCTGCGTCTGCGTTTCCTCGGTTTTTTTTTTTTTCCTTTTCAGCCGCAATGGTTGACTCGTTCTTCTGTGAACAGTGCACTTGTGCACTGTTCACAGGTCCCATAAACTCCACTTTTTATCAACTTTTTCATTAAAAATGGGTCCCACAACACTATTCATACATTTAAATTTTATTTTGCTACAGTGTTTTCAGTTTTCAGTTTCAACAAAATAAGTTCTATTCAAACAGACCCTAAGTTTTTGTTTTCTAGTTTTGTTAACAAACAGACACACACATATGTTGATAATGAGGCTGATTCTAAATCCTTTGTTTAATTATAAGTAGGACTTTATCTATTTTAATTTTGATTTTTTTACTATAAAAGCAATTATATTAGGTATTGTCAGTAATATTTAGTAATTGATACATAAATATTTTTAAAAAGAAAGCATTTTCATATAATTTAATACGTCAATTAGAGTGTTTTTATTTATTTATTTTTTTTATTTGTCAAACATTTACTTTGAAAATTAATATAAAATATTGATATAATAATAAATATTATGTTTGAGAAACAATCGTGATTAAGATGATATCTCTATTATTTATTCTTCCCCCTATTTCAAGTAAGAAAAACTCATCAAGAGATTCTATATCAGATTTAATTAATTTTTCTTTGGACAGAGTTTAGCTACAAAATTGGTTGTAGCCTAAAACTACAACCTTACTCAATAAAATAAACATTATTACATATTTTGAAAATCTAACAATTGAATTGCATGTTCTTTACACTCTTAATACACATGTCAAATTTTATGTCAATTGAATATTATATATTATATGATCTATAAACTTATATTTTATGCATAATTTTAAACTACAAAAACTAGCAATTTAAATAATTTATTGATGGCATAGCTATTGATCTTTAATTTTCTAGAAATTTTGCAAGTATGGAGGATATAAGAAAAAGATGTAATTCAATGGTAGAATTCTCAAAATTCATCTCTAATAAAAAGATATTGAGTAAGGTTGTAGTCTTAGGCTACAACTAATTTTGTAGCTAAACTTTTTCCTTTTTCTTTTATTCTCTCTCACTTTATTTTATTTTATTTTTTTCATTTATTCATTCATATATATATATATATATATATATATTTTTTTTTTTTTTTCTGATCCTCAATAGTTATAACTAGAAAATATTTACTAATAAAATAGCCACTATCTATTATAAATAACACATGGGACCTCTCTCTCTCTATCTTTCTTTTCTTTTCTTTCCCTTTGTGGTGAAAGCAATCTATAATTTTATCGCAAACTATTTTAGGGGCCTTCTTCTACTAAAGTTCCTTAGATAATTGCCTAAATTGCCTACCAATAAAGCTGGCCTTGATTCCTCTGTTGGAACACCACAATTATTTCTCAAGATTAAAATCATAAACTAAAATAAAGAGCAAAACCTTGAATAAATTTCAAACGCAATTTAGCTCATCCTTATGCAATATAATTAATGGATCTTGGTTTCAACATGTGATAATGTTACTAATAAAATGCTGATAAATTATTTTATCCAAATTCAAAGATAATATTATCACAAGCATTATCGTTGATTGGTTTAAAAAAAAAAAAAAAAAAACTAATTTTAGTCATAAATTAGTTGAATTCCTGTGTGTTGCATATCAAGCAAGTCATTCCCATTTGTAAGCCCAACTTTTATTATATCATATCATATCGTATTGTATCATATCATATCATATTATATATCATATAATAAAAGTTAGACTTAAAAGTTGTGATTGCGTCGAGTGCCTTAACCAAATTGCAATAACTTTTTAGACAAAAGCAGCCGTTCATTTATTCTTATCGACTTCTTCCTTCACGTAAAAAAAAAAAAAAAAAAAAAAAAAAATTATTATTATTAAGTCACAATATTGTTTTAAGAAAGTGTGGATAGAGATTGACAATTAATTCACGTTAGAAATTAGACAATTTTTTCTAATACAATGCTTCTTCGTAAACTTGATAATTTATTTTTTACTATTAATTTTTATTTAATTTCATCTCCTATGTTTATATCATTTGTTAGGTTCTTATCAATTTTTTTTTTTCTCCAGCAATGTTTGGTCTTTTTTTTTTTTTTTTTTTGTGTATAAAATTTCAACAAATTTTTATTTTCATATTTATCTTCAAATATATATAAAACTTTAGATTAGATCATAGGGAATAATTTGATGAGATTGAGATTTTATATTAGAATTTAACTTGAAACTCTACTATCTCTTAATGGTAAAATCAATCGAAAATCTAAAAAAAAATTATATATTTCTATTTAGAAAACAAACAGAGGCTTTGCGGACTTGCAATAGAAGCAGAGTCTATTTTGCCCAAAAGCAAAGAGTTCGATAAGAGAAACAATCAGGGGCACATGAATTTGCATAACTTCAATTAACTATCTGTATTTTTTTTGCAGTTTCTTTCATAGCCTTTGCACTCTACCTAATCTTTTGGTTATTGAAATAGAATAAAACTATAATGAAGAGGGTGTTTGTTTTAAGATACTTTACAACAAAATAAACATGGACATTCCAAAAAATCATATACAGTTTATTTATTTATTTATTTTTCTCTCTCTCTTTCTCTTGGTGTATGAGGTACAGGACACACCATATTTATCCATACATATTGACTTATTGAGTGTTAAATCTGTTGATCCCAAGTCAATATGAAAAAGTACTCGAAACTTCTAACGATCGAGCATCTTGCGACTGTTGGCATTTATTTGTTGTGGGCTTGAATTAGTTGGAGTTAATATCAACGAGCATTTGTTAGACCCAATAATAGTGAATACAGTATATAGTAATAACCACATGTATATGTTTATATTTGGCCATTTTAGTGCACCTTATAATTAATTTATGATATGGATTTTGTTATGGTGTATTTTGTTTGGTTAAAGGGAGTCTTTAATGAGACGGGCTTGCATTTTGGATTAATATATAATGGAAAGGTCTTTATACCCTCTATCCTTTGCTGACTAAAGTATTGATTAACATTTCCCTTCTTATATATAGACATGTATATCTCGCTGTATTTTCCTCCGTATAATAGATGATTGTAAATTCTAAAGTCCACTAAAGTAGTGTCAAGTGTGTGGGATGGTCATGGTGGGGTTTAAGTGCTCGAATATCTCTCAGCATAATCGTGAAAAAAGGATATATATACGACAGTGCGCATTAATTCAATAGTGTGTTTATAATCAAACCATTTGCTATATGTGTTAGTGGTCCTCAAATGGAATTTCTAAAGAAAATTGTAATTGTCTGTCTAAATCAAGGAGGATTCGGAATAAGGGTTCAAAGATAATACTTGATTAGGAAAAGAAACGAAGGAAAGAACGTAAAGACCAAGTCTTTTTCCCATTTTTTTTTTTTTAATTTTTTTTTTTAATAGAGCAAAGACCAAGTCATTTGATAATTCTTCTACCTTAATTACATTTTCCATCCTCCACTTATAATTATCTTTCAATAATTCTAATTACACACCCACTTTCACAATATATTCAGTCTAATGATATATATTTAATAATGTTCACAATATTACAATTTTTTAGTTGACAAGTTTTTATTAATTATTATACAGATCCACTAATAAAATTACTCTATCAATTACCACTCATAACTTGCCACCTCAACAACTGTGAAATATTTTATAAAAATTGCTGTGAGTCTTGTGACTCTAAACTTATTGAATACTTTGCAATTAGGGCATTTGTTTTGCATATTATGTTTTTACACAGACTGTGTTTTTATATCTTGAAAACGTGATTTAAAATAACATTTTCAATTATAAATAAGTTTTTTCCTTTCATCATATCCTTCCTCAGTTTGTCTTGTACCAAAGAATTTAATATTACTCCATTACACATGCCCCTACTTGGATGCATGGTCTATAAATAAGATCTGGGTATAGAAAGTCAGCAGTATGAAATATCAACTCTTGAAATGAAGGCAATTCTGATTGTCTGCCTTCTCTTGGCTTCCTCATTTTTCATTGAGAGCAATTCATTGAGTAAGATTTTACATACTAGCATTTGCTCATTCATGTTGGAAAATATTTTGTATGTATATAAGCTTGCTTTAAATTGTTGGTCTAGAATGAATAACTCAAAATTAATTAATTTTATATACTAATATTGAAATAAGGACTAAAAGATAATCATTTTTTCACCTCCAAAAGCTAGTGTGTTTCTAATAAATTCTAACCAAATACTAGTTAGTTATCACATAGTTCAACGTATGGAATTTAGTTCCCATTGCTGCAACTTAATTTTGTTAGGTTCTAAATATTTAAGATTAAATGTTTAGATTCTTAATTTATGTATGTTGGCAAACTGAAAACAAAAACATGTCAATCTAGATTAGGTGTTAGGCTTTGTTCAAGATTGTTTAAATCAAGATTCAAGAACAGTCAAGCTGCAGAAAGAAGAAGCAAGCTACTGTGAAGTTTGACTGATCGAAAGTTGTGTTCTACAGATTTCAAATAAGGCTCAAGCCTGCGAAAACGTTTAGGGTTTCAGTCTAACACTACTAGGTATAAAAGGAAAACCCTAATTACGTTTTAGGTGCTTTTGAAAGTCTTGTGAGTTATTCCTGTGAGATCCGTGACGTTTTTGTAATCTTCTAACTCTACGAGCATCTACCAGAACGAGATCTACAATCAAGAACTAGTGAAAACAAGTTGCTGCATAAAGATCTACTATTGATGGTAATCTGAAACTTTTGAGTGGGATCTCAAAGTCAAAAACGTGGGTGTTTGTGTTCAATAAATTCAAGATAGAAGAGTTCGTGGAGTCGGAGCTACACGTGATCGTGTTAGTAAGTTCTACAAGAGGTAGCTTTAGATTTTAGGGAGAAAATCTATTGTAAAATTCCATTCTGTCATGGTGAATTTGTTTACCTTGAGGATAGCTAGATTAAATCTTCCCCAGATTTTTTTACCTTAAAACGGTTGGTTTCATTGGTTATCTTAGATCATCATATTACTATCTTCTTTACTTTTCCGCACAAAGTAATATGATTGCATGAATTTAATCTAGATCTAAATAATTAACCTAAGTAACTACTTAACTAATTAATTAGGTTAAACGAATCTAATTTATAGGGGTCTAAACAGAACAAACAATTTTCCTTGTTAATCTATTCAATTTGGTTGTACTCTTATAGCTTTATCTCATATCTTAGGTGGGTGTAATAATCCATATGCTCGGAAGTGTTTTGATGATTATGAACACCAAAGGCCAATGTGGTGCCGTGCCAGTCGAGTTCGTGCACCCAAGACACAACGATCTGGAGGCCTCCTCTGCCGGGTTACTTTAAAGTTAACATGGACGGGACGTTATTTGCAAAATCTAATCAATCCGGCGTGGGGGTGATCGTGCGCGACGGAGACAGTTTTGTGGTAGCTGCCATGTGCAGGAAGCTGGACTTGCCACTCGGTGTGCTAGAAACGGAAGCAAAGGCCCTAGAGATGGGGGTGGTTTTTGCTGAGGAGGTGGGGCTTAGGGACGTGGTGTTTGAAGCTGACTCGCAGGTGTTGATTAATGCTGTTCATGGCATGGGTGAGGCAGCGTCATCGGTGCAGAACATTATTCAAGGGGTGCTTCAGAAAGCCCAAGGTTTCAGGACTTTTGATTTCCTTCATACTAAAAGGCAGGGGAATGCCCCTGCCCATTTGTTAGCTCAACAGGCTCAAAAGGTTGAGAGCCTGGCAATTTGGCTGGAGGAGTGTCCCAGTCAAGTGGCACATGCGTGTGCAAAAGATGTATTTTTATTTCAAAGCTCAATTTAAGAAGTATGAGTATTTCCAATAAAAAAAAAAAAAAAAAAAAAAAAAAAGGCCACGAGCTCCACCTTTGATTCCACGAGCTCCACCCTTGATTCCGCCGGCTCCACCATTGAAGCCGCCAGCTCTGCCCTTGAAGCCGCCAGCTCCAAGCCACCATTGGAGGCCTGATCCACCGTTCTATAGGCCACCTTGATCTGAATGTATTGAACGTTGCCCACCTTAAACCCATTAAGAAATGAAGCACCATGGTTCAGCAATAATTATGTATTAGGTTACTTATTCTTGTAGAGAGCGGTACTTAAGAATAGAAATGGGTTTTGTACATATGGTTTGGGGTTTGTGAAGACTCATCTAATTCGAAGTCATGTATCAAGCATTTCATAATAGGTTGATCTAATGTCCATAAAATAAAAGAGCTGACTATAAGTTAGTCAGTTGGCTTATTTACTATTTGAGACACTTCTACAAATTCTAAATTCGAAATACTACCTTATCTACGTTTCTGAAAAGTTCTGAGTTAAAAGAATTATTTTTAGACCACATTTACTAGAGAAAACACATGGACAAAATTGCTTTATGCCTTTTTCACCCAAATTATATAGTTATATGCCTCCATTCCCAAACTAATTAGGGAAATACCCCTCTTTTGAAACTCGACTTGCTCAAAATCGAGTCAAGCTCTATAGTGACGTTTTTAAGGACCTATAGTGGTGTTTTGTAACTCGAGTTTCATGAAATCGAGTTACAAAATGTCACTATAGGTCCTTAAAAAATCACTATAGGTCCTTAAAAACGTCACTATAGGGCTCCGGAAATTTTTTTTTTAAACTCGATTTTGAGAAAATCGAGTTACAAAAGAGGGGCATTTCCCTAATTAGTTTGGAAAAAATCGAGTTACAAAAGAGGGACATTTCCCTAATTAGTTTGGGAAGAGGGGCATAAGGTTATATAATTTGGGTGAAAAGGGCATAAGGCCATTTTGTCCGAAAACACATACAAGGAGTTAGGAATATGATTTCGAGTTAAAAGGGCAGAGTATAAGGCAAAAAAAAGAAAAAGAAAAAAAAGAAAAAAAGAGAGGATAAAATCACCAAATTCCAAAATATGAATGATTTGACAATTCATAATTATGTTTGTGTTTATATTTCCTTTGCAATAATTCTCCCAATATTAATTTCTCCAAATCAAAATTAGATAGTAACTAAAACAGGAGTAAATTAATGAGTTATACTTATACTCATCATGGTAGGGATGGCAATGGGTTAGGGTGAGGCTGAAGGATGGGGTCTTTACTCCCGTCTTGTATGATTTTGTCTTGCCCCGTCCCTAACCTGTCTTGAATGACAGGAAAAACTTCCTTACCCAATTCTCACCTCTTAGGCCCTACTCCTTCCTGTAAAATTCTATTTTGTGTTAATTTGCCCCACAACTATTACAATTTTTTAAATAAAGCATTTTTCGTTAATATAAATATACTTGAAATTACAACTAAATTTATCCTATTAAATCAAACTAATTTTTAGTAAGAATTGAATAATATTATCCAAGTATTTAACACGACAATATCACAATGAAACAAAAATATTAATATTCATACATTTATATAAGCTAGTATTGATTTTTTTGTTTAAATAGTAGAGATTTAAGGTATAAAAAAATTTACAATTATATCCCTTATCAATGCGGGACAAGGTGGGACTAAAATGTCTAAATCCATCCCTCCCCACCCCGTGGCGGGGGCTAAAATCTCACCCTATTCTCATCCCACCACCTATGCGGCAGGTTAAGGCCGGACAGAGCAAAATTACCATCCCTACATGCTGATACAAATATGGGGGATTTGATGGATCATGGTTCCTAAAAATGACACAATATTACAAATAGTTTCCTATAATTTATTAATTGAACTTCAACTATACTTATCACAAGCCTTTTTGCAATTAGTATTTTATGAAATCCAATTTTAATCTTATTTTTATAGTTTAAATATAGATGTAATATCATGTTTTGATAGAAAGGATGAAACCATTTTTTTTTTCAATCTTTTTGAATAAAGAGTGTGATAATATAATATTAATACTTTATCAGTTGGAAACATGTACAATGCTCAAGAGAGTTCAACATGATATAATTTCTTCCTTTTTTTTTTCACTTATTTATTTATTTATTTGTCAAAATATAAAATTTGATAATAATAGTAATCATTAATATATTTATTATGAAATTTGATAATTATGATTGTTTTTGTATATGGAGCTTTAAAATATAATGTTCCAAAATTCTCATTGAGAACTTTGAAAGCTCGATAGTGTAAAACACTAAAACTTGTTGAGACCCCTAATTTAAAATTACGGCTAAGTTGCTTTTTATCTACTCAACTAAGTGTAGAATAAGAGTAATTAATATGCAATTAGCCGGGACTACTACCTAGTGCATGGATATATATAATCAACATGTAATAATAAAGCACAAGGAGTAAGGAAGAGAGATGCAAACATAAAATAACACTGCGATGTGTTATCAAAGAGGAAAATTGAAATACTTGACGTAAAAACCTCTCCGCAGCCCTCCAAGTCAAAATGATCCACTAGTGAATAAAGTTTGAGTACAAGGATATCAAAAAGACTCTCCAAGCTTAATTTATCCAATGTACTTAAACCCTCCGAGTTTTAGCTCCCAACGGACTTCGTTGAGTCTTGTCTTTGCTAGTTATACGGATCTTGCAATTAGCTCCAAATTGCATCCACCAAAGAATGGCTTCATCCAATGCTTCCCATAGGCAGTAAAACCACTCTGAACACTCAGATTGGGTGAGGTATGTGTTTAGGTTAAGAACCTCTCAAGGATTTGTAATTAGTAGGAGTAGAGGAAAACTAAGAGAAATGTGTAGATGATTGTGGGTATACGATCTCTAACTCTCAAATGGATTTCTAGGGTTTTTTCTCTGAAATTATTTTTACAATTTCATGGGTTGTGGGCTTAATAGTGTGGGTAAAGGAATGAGGAAAGCACACTAAAACAGGCTGGTAGTACATCTCGTTGGTTGGTCAAGTCGTGAGATGAGTCGCGAGATGCCTTTTGGCACTTGACTCTTTAGGTTACAGCATGTGCTTCTCACGTGGCCTTTTGTGGGTTGTCCACTCATGAGCTAGTCGCGAGTTGGCTTTCTTCACAGTTCTTCACCAATTTCTCACACTCAGCCCTTACATTGAATCCCACAAATATACAAGGAAATTATTGAAGAAATACGATCAAATTTGACATAAAATTAAAGCCAATAAAACATAATTGAAAATCACAACTTTACAAAATTAAATATAGAATAGCATTTAAATCCAATATATATATATATATTCAATTAATTTATTTTTTTATTACTATTTTTCTAATTTCCCCAATAAATGTGGCATCAAAATAAGTTTTTTAATTCGATCTTTTTAGAATGTCGAATAAGAATCATTCAAGTTTTTTCTTTTGATAGAAACCATAGAATTTCAACTTGTGATGTTTACTCTATGATGATTGTTTTTATTATTAATTTAAGACACCAATTAGTTTTTGGTGTAGATGGAGTTTAAATCCCAAATATCTTTTTCGACTATAAGAAACTTTACCAGTTGAGTTAACTGAAACCTACAAAATCATTCAAATTATTAAGTCATCAATGGTCATATGTTGGTCCGCTCCTTAATGTAACTTGGATAGAGAAAATGCTTAATATGGTTGAATCTGCTTTGATCCAAAATTCTCAAGATGTAATGTTTAAATCTAGCACAATATTGTTTCATAAAATTGGAGAATGTCATTTTACGACTTGCTATTGCTAGGGAGAGAGAGAAATACTTAATGTTCCAATATATTTTAAAAGAATCATTTTTCTTTCCTTAAGATTTTGTTCTTACAATTATCAACGGGTTTTCGGACTAACTGAAGAAGGAAGGAGGAAAATGGAAGCCAAGAGAAAGCATGTTACCAGAAATGCATTCATACTGGAGAATAAAATGTGTTTTGTTTGTGTACTCTAATTTATAGCCATTATGGAAATAGAGAAAGCATAATTTAATTCCCCCTCAAAAAAGAAAAAGAAAAAAGAAAGCATAATTTAATTGTCTTTTGAAGTTTAGAATAGTCTGGTTTAAAATTACTATAATTATTGATATAAGTGAAAAAGGAAATGTAAGGAGGCTAAAAATTAACCTTGATATGGGTCCATAGACGTATGAGCTTGACCAATTACATGCATGACAGAGAGTTTATGTTAGACACTTTCTCACTTGCTGTGAACCCCATGTCCACTTCACAGTCCATATGTAAGATATATAGTTTAGTTTTCCCCACAAATTATCTCTTGGAAAAATTATCATTGTCATGAATAACTCTGTATTTTGTATGCCCATGGCAAATTTTGAAAATAAAGACGCTAATACGACACAACAAATAACACAATTTTTTTTTTTTTACATTGCTTAAGTGGTAGGTTTTGATTGGTGAAACACAGTTTCTTTTGTGATTTTCGGCCAGCTCTATATAGCGAGTGAGTGACTTTTTGTTTTGTGCAGGTAAACTGAAATCCTTGGGATCAAGTTCAGTTAACCCAGCAAATGTGGAACTAATTAATTCCAAAGCCCGTTTCACTCATCCTCCGGCAAATGTGGGGATATAATTAATCATGATTTTCAATAATATTACGAATAGTTTTCTAATGTTTTATTTCACCAGAACTCAACTATAATTCTATTATCTCTGTATTAATTTTGTCCATTAATATTTTACAAAAGCTGATTTTAGTCTTAAATTTAGAATTTTAGATAGTTTAAGTATTGATGTAATATTGTGATTTGACAGAAACGAAGAAAATGGATTTTCGGAATAGTTATGAAACGAAATAATACTACTCACTCACTAGTCACTCAAGTTATGAATACAAAGTATAAACAGAATAATACTACTCACTCAAGTTGTTCATATAAATACCTATGAAATTGGAATTCTTATTTGTACAAATGGTACTTTGAACTTAAAACGAGCATGATGAAATTAATGATACTTCTATTCTTTATTTTTTGAGTTGTTCAGCCGGAAAAACATGCATGCGGGTTTTTTATATATTGAGAGTTCATTTGCAATTTTCATTTTCAGATTTTTCTATGAATATATGACGTGTTTATCATTTGTCCATATTTCCCATAATTGTGGACAATATAATTCCTATACCTTGTATGTTATAAGATTCACTGGAAGAGATTATATTTAGGATTTGCATGGAAGTCCCTCAAATAATTAAGCTAAATAGCCAATGGATCAAGTTTTTTCAGTTATTTTATTTTGCACATGTTATAACAAACTACATAGTTCTCCGGGGTTCCTTTTCGCAAAAAAGAGAGAAAAAAGGTAAAGAAAAAAGAAAAGACGGTAGCATATTGAGTGCAAATTACAATACTGCGAATTAGAGGAAGTTTTGGTGGCTGATTGTAGGAAGTTTTTGAAAGATATTCCCCAAGTTAGGATTAGATATTGTTATAGAGAGGCGAATAAATGTGCCGACACCCTTGTTAGACGAGGTGCTCTCCTTAGTCAAGATTTTATCATTTTTCTTGCCCCCTTCTGATGTAACTCTCTTGCTCAGCCTTGATTCGGCTGGAATGTCGTACGATCGCTTTGTACCCTCTGTTTTTGAGGCCGGTTAGTTTTGTTAATCAAGCTTCCTTTTAACCAAAAAAAAAAAGAATTAGAGGCATCACAAACCCCAACCCATATATCACACAAGGATTACTTATGTATAGTCACCAATCATCCTGAGAATAATTAAACAACCTATATATATATATATATATATAGTGCTTATAGCTGAACCATGATGCTTATTATCTCAAAGGGGTTTAAGGATGGAAACCTACACGACTGAAGATGGTACAATGAGATTCTGGTGGCCGAATCTCGGGGAGACACGGAATATATAGTGATCCACGACTGCATGGAGTTGCGCTTCTGGTAGGATCAGTTACAGCTCTATATTCAGCTGAGATATAGGATATGAAGTAATAAGAATATAACCAAATTGATGAACCTAAAAAGGAAACCATGGGCCAAAACCATGCAAATTGGGAACAAGAGAGTCTGATATATTGCAAAACCAAAAGTTAATAGTGTATGTAGCTAATACTAGTTAATATTTGTGGTTCCAATTAGCTCAATTGGTAAAATTTCTTATGATATAATAACTAGTTAGTATTTGGGTAGAATTTGTCAGATACACAGTAGTACTGTATGCTTTAGGAGGTAATATATGCTTTCAAAATCATGAAACTCATTGCAATATGTTAAAAAAAATCTATAAAAAAATCCATGGAAAACTTACTTAAAATAAGCTATTTAAAACTATTATTCAACGTATGTAATGAGCAATTGTATACTCTTACTCTATAAACTATATCAAATGTTCAGTTCGATAAGCATGCATACTGCAAAATAAATTAAAACACAACTGTCGACTTGAAAATAGTGCTCTCACCGGATAATTCTCGTGCTGCATTTGAAGCAGGAATGAAAAATGTGGAAGCCAAGAGAAAGCAGACAATTAGAATGGCTTTCATTTCGACAATTGATACTTGATAATGCTAACCTACCCTCATCTTATTTATAGACCACAAAATAGGGTATAATTGAAATGTGTTACATTCGTGAGTGGCTTACACAGTCCTACTGTCCAATTACAAAAATTTGAGTAAAACGTTAAAATTCCAATACTTCTTTATGCTCTTATCTTTCCTTGACCTTAAAAATTAGTATGTATATTTTGGTGGTTCCTCCACTACGAGACTATTTCAACGCAACTTTCTTTCAATTAACCTTATAGAAAATGGTGAAGGTGATAGTTATAATCAATCCATCATGACTCATTTATTCATCACATTTTTATTTTAATATAATCATTCCACGATGAGTTAAATGCATTCTTTGTCACCTTCATTTATTCATTACATCTCAGATATTTTTCTTCTTTTACCAGAGAAAATTTGTCGCACTCCCACAAGTGGCACATAAAAATGGATTAAGATTTTCTCCAAACCGTGTTGAAGAAATCTAACTTAGCTATTACTATTGTTAGAGATATGTTGTAAAGATAGTGGAAGCATAAGAAAGAGAAAGAGAGGAGATAAAAATTACGCGGTTTGGTCTAATGACCTATGTCCATGGTGCAAAGTCTTTGTGGTAACATTTTTATAATATGAGGAAGTGTAATTACAATGACTCTAATAAGGTTTATATACCACATGAGGGTGTGGCTTGATGGTAAGAGTCATTGTTTCAGCATCAAGAGAGCAGTTCGAGTAATAGCCCCAATAAGGCCCATGTAGTATATGTGGTATTACCCATTGCCATTATGTGGTGTGGGGTCGATGGGCCTACACTAGAGACCCTTTTTTTTTTTTTTAGCGAAAAAAAAAAAAGGTTTATATAGTAGCAGTAGAGTTGAGGGGAGGACTAGACGAGCTTTACACTAAATTGGACTACCACTTAGGCCATCACACAACAACCATTATAATATCAACTCTAACACCCCACTCAAACACAAGGTTGAAGCTTTGGTGGTTTATAATACTACTCACGTGTGTTAAATCACATGACTCATTAAATCATTTAAACAAGTTATATGATTGTCAAATAGTTCATATAACTAAAAATATATATAAATACCATCATTTGAGCTATGATGTGGTAGGTTGGATGAAATTTCTCCTAACTAGTTTGAAAGGAAAACTCTATTCCATAAAGAAAATATATTGACCACTTCTTTATTAGTATAAGATTAACACATGGGTTTACATAATTACATTTGATTTCTTATTAAAAATAATTTTGTGATTTGCAATTCTCTATGTTTAAAGTGCTTGAAGGTCTTCGAGGGGAAATGGTTTGAATTACAAAGTTAGCAGCATATTATAACTATCTTAAAAAATCAAAAAAATAATTGTGATCTTTTATAATTAAGGGTTGAATTTGAGAATCTTGAGACACAAAATTTCTATTTAAGGAGGGAATTTTTATATTTAAATTAATATATATATATATATATATATTTAAAATCCATTTTTTTACTTGTTGAGACTTGAGGTACAAAATTGCTAATTAAGTTTTTATATTAGATTTTGTTAATATTTACTTTTCAATAGATAGTATGTTTAATCAACTTAACGTTATTGTGACATAATTGATTTAACAGAAAAAAAAAGAAAGAAAGTTATTGGCTAAATTGAAGCATAGTTAAGGAAAACTAAAATATAATTCTAATTTTGATGTTAATGTTGAAAGAGGAAGATTATTTGGTTAAAACTAGTGAAAATCGGTCAAGATCTGGAAAAAACCAAAAACCAATTCCTTTTTCAGTTCTTTGACTGTTCCGGTTTTTAAAACTATAGAAAGTCAATCATTAATAATGATTGGATCCACTTAATTTTTTTCAAATAATTTGAGAGCGCTGGTTTAGAATATTTAAGGTGTTTTTCTAGCCATGAAAACAGATCTAGAATTTAATTCTTGTCTATACAAAAAACCGATTGATGTCTTATTCTGATGATAGATAGCTATCATCAAAAGCGGACGTCATAAATTGAGACTCAAAAAAAAAAAAAAAAAAGAAAAAAGAAAAAAAGAGTGTTTCTAGGCATTGGGCCATGATCAAGTCCTACTAGCTTCTTGCCTTCCCCCTACCTTATGGGGTTTTTCTTGATCAAAGTGTTATTCATGTGAACCACGTGTTAGCCCCGCACGTTTATTCATAGGAACCCAACTCACACTCCCATGTCCATGGGAACCTCGTGTCACACCATGATCTAGCACCATTGGTATTCCTCTTTTGTTGGGTATTTTTCTAGAATCATTTGTATGGATTTTATAAGCTTTCCTTGTACAATATAATATCTCCCCATAAAGTCGACATCTCCAACAAAATCTTGTCCCACCTACAATTGAGGTTGCTCACCTTAAACCCCTTTGAGTTAGTAAACATAAGTATTTTTGGTCAAATGGTGCTCCTATATATTATATTCTCCATTTCCAACAAAATCTTGTCTAGTCTATCGTGGATGTTGCTCACCTTAAACCCCTTTTAGATAGTAAACATCATGGTTCAGCTATAAGCCTAAAGCACTAGCTAGGTTGCATATTCTCATGAGGAGTATGGTCTCTAAATAGTAAGTCTTTATGTGATATATGGTTTGGGGCTTGTGAAGCCTCATGCGGTCATGCGGGCCTCTAATTTTCAGTGTTGTAATTTGATCTCAATATGTGATATGCATCTCAACATATATGCATCATGCAGTCGTGCCTCTAATTTTTCGTGTTGTACTTTGAACTCAATATATATAATTTGCACCTCATTATATTTGCACCGCGTTTTCTCTTTCTCACTTATATATATACAGTAACCTCAAGAACTATAACATGGGCAAATTTATTATTATTATTTTTTCTTTTGTGTTATAATTTTCATTTTCTTTCTGAAACTCATGTGTTATAATTTAGTACTAAATTATAAGAAAAGACTAATTTCTTTTTCTAATAGATATATCACTTACAATTACAAAGTTACTGACATTCCTATTATAATTGAATTTATAGAAAAACTAAAAATTAACCATTTTATCAAATAAAAAAAATATGTTAACAAACCTTAAATACTAAAACTTAACTTGTAAATTTTCATCTAAGAAAAAGCAAGAAAAGTGTATTTTAAATATAACCTTTGTATGGGTGCAAATTGATTTGCAGCCCAAAAGATTTGGACAAAGGCCCAACAAGCACACAATAATAAATTTGTTAAGAACGTCTAACATGTCAAATGTGAATCACAATAGGTTAGTTTAGTGTAGGAATGACTAAGAAGAATAAGTTGAAAAGAAAAGCACTTCTCGGTCAAATTTGAGGATGGTAAGTTCTTATATATATATATTTATCTCCCAGGCTTATACAAATGTTCAAGTTCTTGGTTATAAAATGCTTCCCTTTCTTTTTTCTCATCCTCCCATTGTAATGGAATCCTATCCCTTTTATACTCCTCCACCTTCCCTCATCTTAGCCTTTCACTTGTTGATCAAATAACTAATCTCCTTGATACTTGTCCCATTAGAACTTTCTTGAAGTCCTTGTGGGTAGCTGTAAGGTTAGAAGTCATTATTCAGGCATCACCTCCACATTAATGCAGCCAATTGGTTAGGTGCAGAACATTCAATGTGGTGGTAGTAGCTTCCTTCCCAGATATTTCTCAATTCTCTGTTAACTCATCTCTCTCCGAATCTTATCCTTCTTCCAAGCATGGTAGTACTCTACCTAGTACTTGTTGGGTGGTCGGACTTCAGGTTTCCATTCTGCTTCCCAAGGAGGTTTGTCTCCTCGGACAACATCAGCTGCTTGTCGTGACTAGCTCTCGTCCTCGGCCCGATAACCTACTTGCCTTTACTAATACTTGTTTCTCCTTAGGCACTTTGGCGTTGTTAGGACATATGTGATTCAATGTTAGGAACATATGTCAACATTTTATATAATTGACTAATCCTTTAACAAAACACACTTTACTTGTAATTGGGTAGATCTAGGATGTGTTTAACGCTTCAAGAAACAAGGTTTCAAGTTCAAGTGTTAAAGTCATGTAAGTCTGTCCAAGAATCAAGTCAAAAGTGTAGGATTTTAAAGCTCGACAGCTAGCATCTATCGAGGTTTAAAAGCTACTGAAACTTGTGGCTCAACAGCTTACTCAATAGATGGCTATCTATCGAGGTTTATGAAATCTAGTTTTTCAAAACTGATTTCAATCCAATCCATGAATGTATGTTTGAGCTTTCATTTCTCACAACCCTAAACATATATAAGGATTATTTTAAGGGTTGTAAAAGGTTACAAAAGTTGCACAAGTGCACAATTCTACAAGTGTGAAGAAAAGTGTGAGCCGAAACTTAGTTTGCCCTAGTTATTCTTTCTCTTGAAGAAGCTGCTATGTTTTGTACACCGTAGGGTTTTGTGACCAAGCAACTTCATGATCTTCATCGTGTGATGAATAGAAGAACTTTGCAGCCAACATCCATCTCAAGTTAGTAATCAAGTTGCGTACTGGGATCCACGTAATTGGTTAGTCACGTACTGGGAGCCGTGCATTGAAAGGAGAGATTGTCATTACAGAACAAGTCCAATTGGGTATTAGGGTAATGGTTCAACTGTAGGTTGGTATAAGGTATTGAGATTCCTTTACTTGTAACCGTTTGTTTTGATAATAGTGGATTCTCGGGAGTGGTAACCTTAAAATCACTCGGTGAGGTTTTTGCCGTATAGGTTTTCCCCATTCATAAACAAATTATCATGTCAATTTATTTTCCACTGCATACTTAGTTTAATTGGTGATTTGTTTGTGTTGCCACTTATATTACATGTTAATTTGATTAATTAATAAACTTGGCTAATTAATCAATTAATTCATCACAAGGGGTCAATACGTTTTTGGCTTATTAGGCGTCCTCGGGCATGGCCCACGATCCAATTCCCTTATTCAAGCCGTTTATCCCCACAACCTTATAATACATATGAAGTCAAATAAATATTATTTAAATGACATTTAGATATAAGAAAATATCTCCCTTATTTAAATGACATTTAATCGAAACATTTTGACCATTTTTTGACCTTCTAATATTTTGCCACATAAGTTTTGGTAGTCCCACAATTTTACATATTATTTTTTATTGATTTATTTATTATGTCAAAAATGAGAGTTTTAAACTGACTAATACTTAACAACATGAAGAGTCATAAACCAAACCGAAAATGTTTGATTATTAGTTGACCTTCTAATATTTTGCCACATAAGTTTTAGTAGTCCTATAATTTTGCTTATCATTTTTTTATTATGCCAAAAGAAGATTTTTAAATTGATTACTACCTAGTAAACTAAAAAGTTTTAAACCAACTACTACTCAATAATATAGAGAATTTTAAGCAAAACTAACCTACTACTATATATATATATATATATATATAGCACCACACCAAAACCTTCTATGTGATTTATCCTCTCTCTTCCATTTCTACTTTTCTTGTTTCTACAAACCCTTTTCAAGTGTCAAGGTATTTTTTCTATGAATTTCTCTTTCGTGGTTTTGATTTTCATATTCTTTTCTTTAATATTCTGTGTTTGTGTATCTTTCTTCTTCTTGTTCTTTTTTAAAATTTTTTTTTTATTTATTTTACTTCCATTACCCGTGTGTTTGTGTAATAACTTCTACACGCCATGTTATTGATCTATCACTTTTTAGTAAAACAAAAATGCAATGCATGGCCATCATAGAAACAAGTTGCATGCATTGACCATATGTACATTAAAAGAATTCTATCTACAAAAATTTTGTCCATAAAATGTCTTTTTATTTATATTTTTTTAAAATATTCCTTTATTTTATATTAAATTTTTTAGGACTTTTTAATAATAATTGTAGGGATAAAGGGTCCAAAAATGGATATTGGGCCGTTGGCCCTGCCTGAGGACACTAAAACGTTCGAGGACATGTAAACACTAGTAGGGGCATACAAATTAATATTTCGTGGAAGAAGTCTGGTGATGAGAGGTTGGGATTATGGTCCGAGGAGAAATACCTCATCGACTAAGCAGAGCAGAAGACAAAGGTCCGACCTTTCATCAAGAACAACACACCAGACGATCATACTGGTAAGGATAAGCACTAAAAGGGAATAAGACAAAGGAAAGTTGAGAAATATCTAGGAGAAAGCTGCTACCACTGCATTGAATACTCTGCAGCTAACTCTCTAGCCGCATTAATGTGAAGGTGATAATTGAACAGTAACATTCAGCCTTACAGCTACCCATAAAAGCTTCAGGAATGGGCTGATGGGACAAGGATCAACACCAGCAATTTGATCTACACGTGGAGGGCTGAGATGAAGTAAAGAAGGGAAATATAAAGAAGAAAAACCCCATTGCAGGGGCATCATTAGAGAATCGAGAGAAAAATCACTATACACATAAGAACTGTAATTGTACTTAAGTCTAAGAGAAATGTATAAGAACTATCATCCTCAAACTTTGCCGAGGAGGATTTTCTTTGCACAAAACTATTTATTCTAACTTTCTAGCACCATTTAGCCTACTGTGATTATTGTTCAATTCATTGAAGTTTAGTTTTTAGCCCATTCTCGACAAGTTCATTGTTTTGGGCTCTTTCCTTAGTCCTTTTCATTTTTGGGCTTTGAGTTCAATCTGTGTCCTTACAATAATAATTTTGTATTAAAAAATAGAGATGTAGAATATTAAAGAAATAAATTTATAAAAATTCACTTTCGCCATAGATTTCAGGATGTCTTCAAAAAGAAAGAAAAACATTTAAATTTGAATGAAGAAACCAATATTGAGTTCATTACAAATATTAAAAAATACTATTGGGCCAAATGCATCATCTTTTCACCTGTAAATTCAGGTTTCAAATTCTTGTTTTCTACTCTTGCTAGTATCTAAAGCTCTAGCTAAAGAGGAAAGCTAAATGCAAATATTAAATAAACAAATTAAGGAAGTGGGACATATACATGGATGCTACTTGGATAACAAGGCATATGTATGAAATTATGCAAAGATATACCTAAGGAAGGGCACCTTGTGTTTTATTAGGTTCTTAAATTAAATTAAAGGGTAAAATTCATGTACAATACCTTATATATAATTATTAGGTTCTTAAATTACACATGTTTGTATTAATCAATAAATACAAATAGTATTTTCATTTTCAAGAACAACTAAGAATGTGTTTGGAAAAAGGTAGAAATTAAACCTTTTTCTTTTCATCTCAGTTTTTGCAAATAATTTAACTTTTAAATTTTTTGAAAATAATCTAGATTTTTTTTTTTGGGGGTCATACATTTAATATAAAAGTTATCAAAAATTATATCTTTTGATAAACACTATGCAAATAAGCTACCAAAAATTACAGATCCCAAACAAACATTAAATCCAATACAACCATATGTTTGAATATACTGTAATTGGGAACCTAATGCAGTGCCTTAAGGTATTACTCCTAAGTTTTACTATATATATATATATATATATATATATTTAAAGCCAAAACTTAAAGAAAATTCAATTAGATTCCAAATTAAATTTCAATTGTGGGCTAATTTTGTGTCATGTGTCTATTTAAGTTTTTTAATTTTTGTTCTAAGTGAGTAAATGAGTACAAAATACTAAGAGTCCAATATTAATGAATTATAAAATAAAAATTAAAAACTTATCATATATCTATTCAACAAAAATTATCATAAGTAGTATTAAACTTAAGCAAGAATTTTAACATAGAACTAATTACGTTTACTTTTTCTAATAATTTGACAAATTATTTATATTTTTATGATAAAAGAATGTATTTATCTTTTAATGCATCCATGCTTATGCGTGGAATTATAAGCTACATATAATACCTATCTAATGCCAAAGACAAAATTTTCATCTTTATTTTAAACACTTTCTAAAACGAAGCAGGTGTGCTGGTTATAATTTAGCTATCACGTATTTCAAAAATTTCTATGATTTGGGACAAAATTGCCTTATGCCCTTTTCACCCAAATTATATAGCTTTATACTCCCCTTCCCAAACTAATTAGGAAAATATCAATCTTTTGAAACTCGACTTTTTCAAAATCGAGTGAAACCCTATAGTGATGTTTTTAAGGACCTATAGTGGCGTTTCGTAACTCAAGCTCCATAAAATCGAGTTATAGGCAATAAAATTACCTATAACTCGATTTCATGGAAATCAAGTTAAAAAAACGTCAATATATGTCCTTAAAACGTCACTATAAGTTCTTAAAAACATCACTATAGGCCTCCAGAATTTTTTTTTTTTTTTTTTAAACTCGATTTTGAGAAAATCGAGTTACAAAAGAGGAGCATTTCCCTAATTAGTTTGAAAAGGGGGGCATAAGGCTATATAATTTGGGTGAAAAGGGCATAAGGCCATTTTATCCTATGATTTGCAAGTTGTGGTTTAAAAAGTGGCTCGTAACGTTGAGTCCTAAAAGGAAAATTAATTAAGAAATGTACAAATTGCAACTCAATTGTAATATGGTTTAATTTCGCTTCTAAATAATGCTTTATCGGCATCTTGGTTGTAATAATACATAAGTATTTCTCCGAAATAAAACAATGAACTAAAATAAGTTCTAAATCTTGGCTCTTTAGAGAGTTTCAAAAGTCAATTTCACTCGTCTACAATTTCATAGATAGAATTCCTAATAAGTTCATAATATTTGTTAGAGATATATTAGCCATAGTTTTTTTTTTTTTTTTTTTTTTTTTTTTGCAGGGCTCGAACTCCTGAGTTGAAGGTCACTAAGGAAACCGAGTACCACTTGGGCCAACAAGCCCGGGTAGTGTATGGTTAGTTTAAGATATATATACTCATGTTAGATTCATTGTAATACAAGATTTGCATTACACTCATATAATAAAAAATATAACACTTAAGGATTTTTACTATTTAAGGGCACCCCCACCCACATTGGATAGGTAGCCCACTTCTCAAAAAAATAAAAGGATTTGTACTATATTTCATGTTTTTGCTTCCGCATTTATTTTAGCATATTCAATATGATATGAAACAAAAATCAATAGAAATGATTTTACAGAATGATGAAAATTGGATTTTGTGAAATACTAGTGAATAAAAAGTTTGATAGAATGTTCAAAAAAAAAAAAAAAGTGATATAATTCGAATTACTTAATTGGCCCCGTATGTATGATCTTTTTTTTCTTTTTCTTTTTTTGGGGGGGGGGGGGGGGGGGGGGGGGGTGGGGGTGGATATTCTCTAGTAAATGAGGTCTAAAAATAATTCTTATAACCGGAACTTTTCAGAAAAGTAGTAAGGGAGAATTTGGAATTTGCATGGAAGTGACTCAAATAAACCAACTAACTTATAATCATCTCATTTATTTTGCAGACAATAGATCAAACTAATATGAAGTGCTTAATACAGGACTTCGAATTAGAAGAGGCATCACAAACCCCAAACCATACATCACACAAAACCCACTTTATTCTTAATTACCGCTCTCTACGAGAAAAAGCAACCTAGTACATAATTATTGCTGAACCATATATATATGGTGCTTCATATCTTGAGGGATTTAAGGTGGGCAACTACGCTTATATACGCTAGGAGTACATGGAGGCTTATAGAACGGGGGATCAAACCTCTTATGAGGCGGAGCTGGCGTATTCAAGGGCGGAGCTGGCAGAATCAACGGTGGAGCATGTGGCATCTGGTATGGAGGATCGTTATAACATTCTCGAACATATGGATTACACCTACCTGAGATATGAGATAAAGCTAGCTATCAGAGTATGACCAAATTGAATAAATTAACAAGGAAAATAAGCCATAACAATGGGAACTATATATAGTTCCATATATTGAAAGTCTCAAAAAGTGAAAGTATGTGATAACTAATTAACTAGTATTTGTTAGAAACACACTAGCCTTTGGAGGTGAATAAATAATTATTCTTTTGTCTTTTCAAAAAAAGAAATTCATTTCATTATCAGTATATAAAAAAATAATTTTGAATCATTCATTCTAGACCAACAATTTGAAACAAGCTTATATTCAAAATATTTTTCAACATAAATGAATTGCTTTTAGTGAAAAATAATAATCAAAAGATTAGTATGCTGCAAACAAAATTTAGAACACAACTGTCTACTAGAAACTAGTGCTCTCATTACCACGTATCGGTATGTCTCTAGCTGCATTTGAAGAAGCAATGAAAAATGAGGAAGCCAAGAAAAGGCAGACAATCAGAATTGCCTTCATTTCGAGTGTTGATATTTCATACTGTGACCTTCTATACCCAGATCTGTTTATAGACCATGCATCCAAGTAGGGGCATGTGTAATGGAGTACTATTAAATTCACTGGAGCAGGACAAACTGAAGAATGATATAATTGAGGAGTATTGAATAGGTCTAAAGTCCTAGCAATTTTCAGAAAATATTTCACAATTGTTAAGGTTACAAATTGCAAGTATTGTTCATTAAAAAAAAAAAAAATTTGCAAGTATTGTGAGTTGCTTGCAATTGATAAAGTGATTTTAATAGAGGGCCATGTGAAAATTAATAAAAACTTGGCAACTCAATTTTTGTGAAAATTGTTCTCTCTCTCATATGTCACAGCAAATTAGATAGAAATCAAGAATGTGGACATTACTTTTGTTGTGAAAAGATGTGTTTGGCGATTTTGACCAATTAACAACTTATTACCTAAGATTTGTTATGAAAATATTGTAAAAATGTTATGAATTTAAAAGAGTTGTGTTAAATTTAAATATTTTAGTGGGTACACATGAAAATCAATTGGCAAAACGTATGAAGCTATTACGCACAATCAACTATTTCAGCGTGACGTTAGATATAAAATTAGTAGTGTTTGTTAGATTTATTGAAAGATAATTATGATGGGAAAGGGAAAAAGTGAAGAATGATGGGAAAGCAAAGAAGATTTTTCAATTGACCTGGTGTTTGTGTCCTTTCCTTTGTTTCTTTTCCTAATCAAAGTATTATCTTCGAACCCTTATTCGCATGGCGCATGATCCTCCTTGATTTGGACATCCAATTTCGATTTTCTTTAGAAAGTCCATTTGAAGACCACTAAAATTGAAAATGGTTTGGCGATAAACACACGAATGAATTAATTAATGCGCATTGTCATATATCCTTTTCAGGATATTATTTTTTTCCTTTTTGCTAGTGAGAATGTCTGTTTATTAGTACTAAAAAATAGTTGATTCTTTTGGAATTTTGTCTACTGTAGAGAGGAATTTTTGAGAGGTGGTTTATGTGTTGGGGAGATAATACGATGGGAAGCTTTCAATTGAGTAGTAAACATAATATATATAGTTATTGCGCACTATCATATATCCTTTTGAGTACTTTATTTTTTCCTTTTTGCTAGTGAGAATGTCAAACTATTAGTAGTTAAATATTTTATCGGGTGTGTAATTCCCTCATCCTACATGAAAGCTAGAATTTATATGAAAATACAAGAGCTTGTTTAGACCCCCAAATAAAAATTACAGATAGATTGCTTTTACTTTAACTTATCTAAGTACAGAACAAGAGTAAATGAAGTGCAATGAACCGATAACTACTCTAGTGCATAAACATGAACAACAAACAATAAAAGTAAAACACAAGAGTATGGGAAGAGAGATGCAATTACAAGATAACACCAAGATGTGTTATTGAAGAGGAAACTGAAGAACTCGTCGAAAATCCTCTCCGCGACCCTACAAGTCGAAATTGATCCACTAGAGAATAAATTTGGAGTACATGAATAACAAAAGACCCTCCAAGCCTAATCTACCCAATGTACTTGAGCCCTCCAAGCTCCTGCTACTAATGGACTTCTCGGAGTCAGGACTTCTCGGAGTCATGTCTTCTCTAACTTTCCGGATCCCGCAATACGCTTGATTGCATCCACCAAGCCTTATCGGCTTCTTTTAGCAAATCCCCAAAACTTCCCAAGCTCTAAAACACTCACTACACTCTAAATAGGTGTGGGTTGTGTTTGGGTACAAATCTCATCTCAATGTATGACAATGGGAGAGGGAAGGAGAAGAGACTACAATAATTTCTTACTAAGGATTAGTAGCTCTCTCTCTAAAAATGGGTGTGTTGTGTTATGGAAAACCTCTCTAGGGTTTTTCTCTCTGAATAGCCTTACATACTTTTGTGGGTAATGAGGATATATATAGTATAGGCGAAGGGTAAGAAAGTCACACTTAAAATTCTCTAGGCAGAGAGTTTCACGAGTATCTCGCGAGTTAGCCCTTCTCACGAGACACTCGCGAAACTGACAGGCTAGCACAACCCTTCAGCTTCCAGCATGTGCTTCTCACGTGGCTTTTTCATAGGTAGGCTTCTCATGAAATCCACTTGTTCATCCAATACATGCTCGATTCTTCACCAACTTAATACTAAACCCAATACAATAAAATCCCACAAAATTTAAGGAACAAAATTAAAGTAGTTACGACACTTTTTGTCATGGAATAAAGTCAATATAAAACATAGTTGTAAATCACAACTTTACAATCTCCCCATTTGGCTATTCCGTAACAAAACACCCTATAACAGACTCTAGACTTAAACGTGAGTTTGGGAACAATGGCAAAACTCACTCACAGCTAAATCTAAAACCTGTAATGAACTTGGAACATATATACCTATAACCTGAAACACTTTCACAAAACACATTAGACTTTCAAGGTAAAGCAAGTAATAAAAGGACAAGTATAATGTAACAAGTAAAATGCAATCAAGTAAACATGATGTGAAACATATGAGCAACTTGATCAAACACAGAACAATTGTATGGAAATGACCACAATGATCACATAACAAAACAAATAATCATCCGAATATGCAACCAATAAAGCACAATAGCATAAGGATATATACATGTCTAACACATAAGCATGATGTGATGAGAGCAACAAAGTATAGATACTAAACATAACTAAAAGCACCATAAAGCAACGAGAAAACTAGTATGAAATAAAATAAAGCAAAACAAGGTTTTCTCATAAAAGATGTTTTCTCCCCCTTGGTATATGCATCTTTCCTATAGCTTTCTTCTCCTACAAATGTGCACGAGGTAGAATTTCTCCCCCTAAAGTGCACATGAGTCATATAGAAATGACGATACACTCCTGTATACTCTCTAATATACTTTCCCCTTTTTTGTCATGAATAGACAAATGAATCAAAAGGAATGGGGGAAAGAAAAGAAGATATGAACAAGGGTAAAAGATGATACATAAGGGGTGCAAGATCAATGAGAAAATGAAGCTCAAACAAAAGACAAAAACATCTAAAAAAAAAAATGTTACAAAGTGTAAAGTAAACATGACATGCTAAGGATGATGGAACAAAGTATATATAGACCAAGGCATGACATAGACACAAGAACATGTTATGTGTGCTAAAATGTCTAAAAAGACTTAACTAACATGAGTGAATGCAAAATATGTCAAGTGTTAAAATGTGTGCAACAAAGGTGCATCTAGTGTGCATGTGAGATACATAACCAATGCATGAGCAAGCACTCATGGGGCAAAGTGTGTAAAATACACAACCAATGATCAATACATGATAAACTTACATAATCATGGTAATTCCCAAAAAGTGGTACTCATCAGAGTCCAAAACAACGAGAAAATGTCATTTGAGTATTTTATCAAACACTTAGAGTGCACACACTACACATATATGTTAAACAATGCATGAACATATGAAAATCTTGCTTAAATACATGTTATTTTTGCCACAAGTGGACAACGTCCAAACAAATCATCATTTAAAACAAAACCCACAAAAAAAAAAAAAAGATTGAAAATTAAGTTTTCCAACCCCCATTTGAGAAATTTCCAACTATGAACATAAAACCCCCAAAAACATAATCTAAGGATCAAAATCAATGAAAAGAGTTAAAGATTACCTTAGAGATATTAATGGAATGAAAAACAGTTGAGTTTAGTTGAGTTTTGATATAGAAACAAAAAAAATAGGGGTTTGGTAGAAGATGGGAGAAGTTTAAAACAAATATCCCACGAAATGCCCTTTAAAAAGTTGATCTAGAAATTTTCGCAGAAAGCTAGGAATTTTCACGGGTAACCCGTTGGTAAGCCCTTCTCGCGAAACAATCGCGAAATTCTCTGCCCAAAGTTGAAAAACTTGAGAATTGGACTATTTAAACTTGCGACTGAGCTTACTCAAAAAACAAGTCACGAAAACACCCAGAAAACATGATTTTCACACAAATCAACTTAAAAAAATTTGAAAAGACATGGGTGATACAAATCACTTCCAAAAGCAAGTAAAAAGAACAAAAATCTTTTTGATTTGATCCATATATGGTTAAGCACACACACATCACATTTGACTATGTACAAACACACAAATGAAATAGGTATTCATAGAACATTAAACTTGTGTGTTGTGTGTGTGGATCAAGTATGAACTAGTCTATAGTCTAGTATGAAGCGTCAATGATCAATTCAATCAAGTCATACATAACTAATACGAAGTCAAGTGACCTATCTAACTTGTAGAAATAAACATATATGACCCATCACCAATGTGATCACAATTGATTGAAAGCTTTTCATTTGGCTTCCCTTTTTTTTCTTTTTTACTCTTTTAATCAAATACAACTCAAATTTTTGAGAAGCGATGCCATAAAAAATTTGATAGAACTTTGACAATTGAGCCTTTGGCTTTGGCACCATACATTTTAATACATATTTGCTTCACCTTTCCTAGTCAAACTAGTTTTCTAAGCAAGGCCTTTTATGCTCTTTTCTCCTTTTGGAGATAGACATTTGTAAAGCTCTTTGAAAAAAAAAATGTGAGAAGATATATAGGCACAAGTCTACTCATGTATTTAGATCAAACAAGACTATTGACCAATCATTCATAACAAGTTTGAAGATCTATTTACAACAATCAAAACGTAGATTATTAGATGTCACTTACACTTACAAAATATGCATACATAACAAGCTAAGCTCGTAAATACACTACGCCATTAGTACGGAGGTACTAGGCTAAACTCACATGTGATACGTACTCAAACATATACGATCAAACTTTTCGGTTAGGACATATGTGGATCATGTTAGAACATATGTCATTGTAAATTAGCTAATCCTTTGACAAAACGTACTTTATTTGTAATTGAGTAAATTTAGGATGAGTTTAATACTTCAAGGAATAAGAGTTCAAGTCTAATATTGAAACCATACAAGTTTATCCAAGAAACAAGTGAAGAAATGCAATTCATTAAAACTTGACAGATAGATCGACAGATAAATCTATCGAGGTTTAATGTTTAATTCTCGACAGCTCTCGACAGAAGCTATATCTATTGAAAATTACGAAATTCAGATTTCCAGATATTTTTTTACGCATGTCTAAGTTATTTGTGTAGGATTTCTTTTCTCACAACCCTAGATATATATAAGGATTATTTTAAGGGCCGTCTAAGGTGATGCAACTTAATGCAAAGTGATTATTCACTCAAATTGAGACCTGAGACAATTTACCCTAATTCATCTTCTTCCTTATAGAAGCTACTGCGTTTGTGCACCAAGAGTTTTGTAACCAAGGAGTTTCTTGATCTTCATCGTCTAAATGAACTGAAGAATTTTGCAACCAACATCTTTCTCAAGTTGGTGTGTTAGTACGTACTTGGATCTGTGCATTGATTGGTTAGTCACGTACTAGGAGTCGTGCATTGAAAGGAGAGATTGTCACTACATTACAAGTCCAATTGGATATTGGGGTAATCAACTATAGGTAGGTATTAGGTACTAGGATTCCTTTTACTTATAACCGTTTGTTTTGATAATAGTGGATTCTTAGGAGTGGTGACCTTAAATTCACCCAGTGAAGTTTTGCCTTGGTGGTTTTTCTCATTCGTAAATAAATCACCTGTGTCAAATTTATTTTCCGCTGAATTTAATTTAGTTGGTGATTTATTTGTGCTACCATACTTATTGCATGTAATTGAATCTAACTAATTTCACTTATCTAAATTAATTGATTAAGTTACCAAAGGGGTCAATACATTCTTAACCTATCATTTTCCACTTTTTATGTGTTTTTTCGATTTTTATACACACAAAAACAAAGACATAAAAGTAAGATCAAATGCAAAAAGAACAAAAACAATGCATATAAAGAGATGTATGATGCACAAATACATGAAAATGAAGCATCTAATGCATAAAGGGTTTTACAAAGATCGAAAGAATTAGATCATTAACCAAAAGAGTATAAGCTCAACCATAGGAACCCTTCCTCATCCAAACAGAACAACTGTTTGGAATGAATGTCTCAAGAGAAGAGAGACGAGGGTTGGAAGAATGAGAACCGGAGATGCACATTGACAAGGAGGTAAGAACATTAAAATCTTTCTTCAACAACTTACCATTTTCCCCCAAAACCGGTTTTGCTTTCATAGCACAACTTCCAAGAAGTTCAAGTTTCTCTTTTCTTTTGATTCTTTTAAGAGCTTGAAACTTAGAGCAATGAGGTCTAATATGACCAAAGACACCATAATAGTGACAAACAATGTGTTTTGGTCCACTAGGTTTTTTGGGAAGGGATCTATCTACATGGTTTTGTTCTCTCTTCAACTTAGGACATTAAGGTCTTATATGACCAATCACGCCACAATGGTGGCAAGTTGGAACAAACTTAGATCCATTCAAAATCTTAGGTTGAGATCTAAACGGAGGTTTTGGCTTGAGATTCTTTCTCTCCGACCTTTTGATTTCTTTTATGTGGAAGAATGTATACCAATTTGTCCTTTGAGGTAGGACACACAATAGGCACAAAATTGGGTATCACAACATTCATGCAACAAATATTTTCATCATTTTTAGCAATAGGTTCAACAATCAAATACTTGGCATGTATCTTAAGAGATTCATTTTCACATTTAAGATCATCAACAAGTTTGTTAGACAAAACAAGTTTAGCATTCAAGTCTATATTCAAACATTCAAACTCTTTTAGTTTTTCAAGAGAATGTTCAGTAGGTTTCTTATACTTTTCAACTAATTTATTGGATTCATTGAGCTTAGCAATCAAATCATCCTTTTTACAAATGAACTTGCTCAAATTCTCATGAAACTTCTTAGCCTTTTTCTTCAAGAGTTTGACATTTGGAATATTAACAACACCCATAGATTCATGTAACATATTATCACAAGTATGAGGAAAAATACTCATAGAGGCATTTTCACAAACATATGACATGTTACAATCAACAACATCCATAGAAGCATACAAAGCATTATCCATGGCAATAAATACAAGGAGGTCAAGAATCACACTTAGGTAATGAAACAAAAACAAGTGTACCTACTCTGATATCAATTGAAAGTTCGAATTTGTGTCAAAACACAAGAGCTTATTTAAACCCCCAAATAAAAATTACAGTTAGATTGCTTTTACTCTAACTTATCTAAATGCGGAATAAGAGTAAATGAAGCGTAATGAACCGATAACTACTCTAATGCATAAACATGAACAACAAACAATAAAAGTAAAGCACAAGAGTAAAGGAAGAGAGATGCAACTGTAAGATAATGCCAAGATGTGTTATCGACGAGGAAACCGAAGAACTCGGCGAAAAACCCCTCCGCAACCCTCCAAGTCCAAATCGATCCACTAGAGAATAAAGTTGGAGTACACGAATAACAAATGACCCTCCAAGCCTAGTCTACCCAATGTACTTGAGCCCTCCAAGCTCCTGCTACCAACAGACTTCTCGGAGTTATGTCTTCTCTAGTTTTCCAGATGCCGCAATACACCCAATTGTATCCGCCAAGCTTTACTAGCTTCTTTTGGCAAATCCTCAAAGCTTCCCAAGCTCCAAAACACTCTTTACACTTTGAATAGGTGTGGGTTGTATTTGGGTACAAATCTTATCTTAATGTATGACAATGGGAGAGAGAAGCAGAAGAGACTATAATGATTTCTCATTAAGGATAAGTAGATCTCTCTCTAAAAGATGGGTGTGTTGTGTGGTAGAAAACCTCTCTAAGGTTTTTCTCTCTGAATAGCCTCACATTCTTTTGTGGGTAATGAGGGTATATATAGTATGGGTGAATGATAAGAAAGTCACACTTAAAATCCTCTAGGTAGAGAGTTTCGCAGGTATCTTGTGGGTTGGCCCTTCTTGCGAGACACCCGCGAAACTAACCACCTGACACGACCCTTCAGCTTCTAGCATGTGCTTCTCACATGGCTCTTTTACGGGTAGGCTTTTTGCGAGACACTCGCAAAATCCACTTGTTCATCCAGTACATGCTCAACTCTTCACCAACTTAATACTAAACCTAATACAATAAAATCCCACAAAATACAATGAACAAAATTAAAGCAATTACAACACTTTTGTTCATGGAATAAAGCCAATATAAAACATAGTTGTAAATCACAACTTTACACTACACACTAGCCACTTCAGTTGATTCTTGGAATTTCGTCTATCGTAGAGAGAAATATATTAGAGGTGGTCTATGTTGGGAAAATAAACACTTTGGGGAGTTTCTTTGAATAATTAATATAATATATAAAGGCACACTTTACCCCAAAAGACCTAAACCCAATGAGTATGTGCTCAATTATGTTATATTAACTATTCATTCTTCTCATAATTATTCAATGTGAGACTTCACTCATAAATGTAACCCAACAATCTCCCTCTAACATGTGAGTCTCTGCCTCTCTGTGGGCTTTAAGACCTTTTTGTGGGTCATGAACAAGTCCTACTCGCTCCCCCTTTCCTAATGGGCTTCTTCCTTCACTAGTGCATCATCCATGGGTCTTCACATGTCAATACCGCACGTCTTTTATCCTTCATAGGAACCTTGCACTTCACCATTATCTAGCACTATTGGCAATAATACTCATTTGTTGGGCCTTTTACAAGATCGTTTGTGTGGGCTTTATAGGCTTGCTTGGTGCAATATACCATCCCCGCTCCAATTGTGAAAAAGACCCGCAATGCTCCATTTGCATAAAGGCTTCAAGTACACATACTCTATTCCCGCTCCAACTGCAAAAGGAGTTAATGGTGATGATGCTCAAGATATAGAAGATGTTAAGTAGAGGGAGCAGCCTGCTCCACTAGAGATGGAAGAACCTCAAGTGAGGAGATCTATTAGGGAGTGTCTTCCATCGACTAGATATCCCTCTTCTGAGTATATTTTTCTTATTGATGAGGAAGAGCCAAAAAGCTTTCAAGATCTCATAAGTATAAGCAGAGCTAGATAAAGGCTATGCAAGAAGAGATGAATTCTTTGCACAAGAATAAGACTTATGAGTTGGTTGAACTTCCAAAAGGTAAGAAGGCATTAAGAAACAAATGGGTGTTCAACCACTTGACCCACTTGACCCAAATGACTTAAGCTTATGAGTTTGGTCCAATTACATTACATTAACCACTTTATCTTTTCATTCTTATTCTACGATGAATTCCACTCATACGTGTACACTCAACAATCTCCCTTTCACATGTGATTCTTTGCCTCTTTATAGGCTTCAAGACCTCTAGGACCATGATCAAGTTCTACTAGCTTCCCAGCTTCCCCCCTGCCTTATGGGCTTTTTCCATCTAAATCATGTGTCATCCCCACACATTTATTCATGGGAACCCAGCACGCACTTCCATGTCCGTGGGAACCTCACGTCACACCATGATCTAGCACCGTGTTGGGTATTTTTCTAGAATCGTTTGTGTGGACTTTGCTGTGTGCAATATACTATCCCTACTCCAACTGGAAAAGGGACTTTGATACAAAAAAATATGCTCTAATTCCATTTGTTGGGGAGATAATACAATGGGGAGACTTCAATTAAGAGATTAATATAATATATAGGGACACTACTTAATCTAAAAGGCTAAGCAATTTAGGTCAAGTAGTGTTCCTATATGTTTTACTCTCCATATCTCCACGTAAAGCGAACATCTCCAACATAATCTTCTATTTTTTTTGCATTAAATTTTCAACCTTTAACATTAAAAGCTCACATCCATTTTACTTCTTTTTTTCTTTTCTTTTTTCATCAAAGCATCCATTTTAATTTGTCATAAACTTTCCGCCTTTACTTTAAAATTTCCATTTTTGCATGCTTAAATTTTCATTCTTGTATGGTCACATTAGATTCATCTTTGATGGTTAGGCCATTCTTAATATTCTTGGAATTGTTGATGTGACTACATGTTTTTTTGGATTTGAAGATGCATGCAAGCGTGACATATTTGCCACGATTTGTTTGGACTCATATGATGCATTTGTAATTATGCCACATATATATATATATATATATATATATGCCTCTTGGGACAAACACATCGATTTACATATTAACTCCATAGTTAATATCGTAAATTCATGGTCCTTATAAAAAATGGCTTGAAAAAAGCTTTTTTTTTTTTTTTTTTTCTTTTTACAAAAAAGTTGAAAAACAAAATTCAAATTATTTCAAAAATAAATAAATATATAGGTTTCAAGGCTTCCACCAATAAAATATTTTCAAGACTTTCAAAAAATAAAAACTCATTAGACTTTTGCTATATGCCTAAATCCCTTCTAGGAATTTTTCCAAAACACAAACTTACGAGACGTTTGTTAAACTCTTCTAGGGAATTTTCCCAAATCTAAACTCATGAGATTTTTATCAAAACCCTTCTAGGGACTTTTTGAATAAAAACTCATGAGATTTTCACAAAACTCTTTTAAAGGTCATCCTTTCTCTTAAAAATTCATGAGATTTTCACAAAAACCCTTTTAAGGATTTTTCATTAAAAACTTATGAGGTTTTCAAAAATGAATATTTTTCAAACATGATGCTAGGCCATTGGCTTAAATCAATTAAGCCCATGACCCCCAAAAGCCAAACACCCCCCCCCCCCCCCCCCCCAACTAACAATTTATTTTGGTGCTTTTCTTTCCATAAGATATAAACATGAGGATTTAATTTGAATTGTTAGCTTATTTAAGAAAGTGAGGTAAGCCACTTTGGCTTTTTCACCTTTTTAAGTGTTTATGCCTTTTATTTCTAAAAATAAATTGCTCATTCATGCACACATCATCTAAGAATAGATTTCTATATGCTTATTGTGAACGCATCGAGAGGAGAGTATGCCTTGGCCAAGTGGACCGGGGTAAAGAAAAGAAAGGGAGTCGCCACCTAGATTAGGTCTACAAACCATATATAAAGCGTCTTTCGTGGAAGGATTGATCTTACTACTAGAGTATGGGTTCGGAGTTTAGGTACAACTTAGAAAGGTGTTAGACACCCAAGACCGCCCAACTCGTGGGTTGGCTTCCACTCATTGTGTCTTACGTCTTAATCTTGTTAAAGGCATATTCAATATTGTCATTCTAGACTCACACACATGCTAACATACATCTAGGAAAGAAACATGACATTTCATCCCAAACCATGACATGCATCTATCATGCATCTCATATCACATCTTAGCATACATCTATCAACATAGCATCCATTACATCCAAGGTAGAAATATGTATATATCAAATCAATGCAGAAACATAGGCATGGCAAGATCAAAACAACATGTTCACATATTCATAGCAAACCTAGATTGCACATGTAATACACATCATATCTATCATATCCACAACCTGATGCATGTTCATGTGAATGCATGACTTACCTTACTCCACCATAGCAACTATGCATCAATGCATAGTCATATGAATGTGTGTTCATGGCAAAACAAAGAAAAACACATTAAGGGAACCCCAATCTAGCATGTGATGATGAGAAGAACAATCAAACAAACAAACAGAAAAACGGAGACTTACAAGCATAAAGAGTAACAAGGAAGAGGCATATTATATAAGAGAAATAAAGAAATAGAATCAAAAAGGGTCGGATTAGGGTTTTTGGGCATGAGTATGCATGTGCATACATAGAGCATGCGTGCGCAACTCAGTTGTATGCGTACGCATACAACAAGTATGTGTGCACATGCAGAAGGCATGTACACACACTCACCCTCAACCCTAACCCAGAAACACAAAAATGCAAAACAAGGCAGAAGTAAAACTATAAATCTAACAACCTAATATGCCTTAAAACATAAAACATAGAAAACCTAAACTTAAACAGACATGTTATAATATAAACTAAACAAGAAAAACAAAGAAAACAGGAATCAAAACAAAGACAAAAGGAGAAAAGAGAAAAAGCTTTATACCTTAAAACACAAAGCTTCTTGGCTTGATTTGGACCATTTCCCTCAATCAAATTTACTCAAAATCAAATAAAAAAGTTATTAGTAATCTTAAAATTCCAAGATCAAGGCCAGAAAATGTCTCAATCAAAAAAATATTGGCTTGTGGATGTTTTGTGAAAAACTCCCTCTTTAATTCACTATTTCTAGTGAATTTTTTGTTTACCCTTAGGATTTTCTATATGTTTTGAAAAGCTACTATGTATGCCTTTATATAATGATAAAATAAGGGTTTGGAACGGCTCTTAGACTATGTGGGATTCATTCCAAAATCCATCTTTAATGCATAAAAACTTGTCTTTCATAATTTCTAGAACCCTAACATGCATACGCATGCATAAAACATGCGTACGTAGAGCTTGAGCATGTGTGCGCATACGTGTGTATGTGTACGCATGCCCTAAGGTTTCCTTAGTCTTTATTTTCCAAAAATAGCTTATTTTATTCATTAAAAAAATAATTTTTTTCCTAAAACATTTTCCTCAAGTCAATTTCAATCTGATTTGGCCCTAAACCAACTTTGGGCTTTAGAATTTCGACATCATTGGGTAACAGGGGCCTGAGTCATAAGGGGTACAAAATGTAGTGTCTACACTTATGCATTCATATGTCATCCTAGGATATGTTCAAATGTCATGCATTCGCATGTCATCTTATCATGGATTTTTGTATACTCACACATTCACATGTCACATGACATGCACTTGTTTAACTTATACATGATCACACACATGCAAAAAAAAAAAAAAAAAAAAAAAATCAAACCAAATGCCAAATTCTTTAGTTATTATTTAAATAATTATCTTTAAGACTAAATTCTAGATAAGGTACTATCTTTTAGGATAAACATTGTGAGGTTTATAACATATTCCCCACCATTAACCGAGCGTTTGAGTCCACATCTTCTGGTTCGACACATTTGCCTACCTTTTCAATTTAGGACCCATTAAGAAAAGCCCTTAGCTAATAGGTTAATTAGTAGGTAACGACTCCTAAAAAATGGAAAGATAAATAAAAGACTTACTTACACTGTTACACATACACATCACCCATTGTAGGACATGTGTCACACACTTTACATTACATCTCACGGGTCACCAAAGTGAAAACCCTCAAAGGTGAACACGGTAAAAATTAGATTACGACAATCCATTAACTATATCCCTACATTTGCACAAGGGTGAGCGCAATTGACTTTGAAAAGACTCACTCAAGGTTTACTCATTTGATATAAATTTTAATTTCGAAAATAATTAAGGTGTCACAACAAAGGAAATCGGGTCTAACTCTATGGGTAAGCAACTTAGACAATTGCCTAAGGGAGCCAAGTAGAAAAAGTCCCTCAAAATTGTGGGAAAGTAAAAATTCTAGGTTGGTTTCACAAAAAAGAAAAAAATGATCTTCGGTACACTCTTTCTATTCCCCTTCTCAAATAGTGAATCAATTTTTTCCCTCCACCTTAATCTTCTGTGTAGAGAGAAAGAAGCTATAAAGCCCCAAAATTATGGGCCAATCTTGGTTTAGTCTCAATAAGAAGGGAGGGAGGAGAGAGAGAGAGAGAGAGAGAGAGATCCCATGTTCTATAATTTATAACACTGTAAATATTTTTTGTTTATAAATGTCGATTGGAAAAATATCAATATGGATATAAAATATAAGAAAAAAAAATGTGTGACCATCACTGCGACAATTTACATGCATTGACTGTATGTACATTAAAAATAATTTTATCTAGAAAAATGTTGTACCTAAAATGTCCTTTTATTTTATATTAAAAAATTGAGGACTTTTCATAAGAATTTTATTTTTTTATAATAAAAAATGTAAAATATTAAAGATTAAAAAAAAAAAAAAAATCAGTTTTCGACTTATATTTGGGAATGCCTTTAAAAGAAAAAATTAAAGAAAAAGAAACACTTAAATTTGAATGAAGATACCGTTATTCACTTCATTGCAAATATTTAAAAAAAAAAAAAAAAATACTAGTTCCACAATTAAATTCAGTTTTGAAAATATATGTCTATTTGACGAAAGAAAAAGGAGGGAAGAGTGGAAGATCCCTCATTAATTTTAAGTCTACATCTTGTCAACTTTGCTTTCTAAAAATCTTGTTCCACTTCTTTTTTTTTTCAAGTTTTATGTATACTCCCTTTAATAATACTTTTCAACTAAACCCTCCTTCACACTTTGACTTGTTCTTCTCAATTTATAATTCCATTAGACATGCTCCTACTTGGATGGTCTATAAATATGGTTAGGATAGGGAAACTTAGCATATCAAGTATCAAATCTCGAAATGAAAGCCATTCTAGTGGTCTGTTTTCTCTTGCTTTCCACATTTTTCATTCCTTCTTCAAATGCAGCTAGAGATTTAGCAGGTGAGAACACTATAGTTTCTAGTAGATAGTTGTGTTTTAATCTATTTTGTAGCATACTTATTAAACTGAACTTATGATATTGTTTATAAAAAACAGATCATGAGTAAGAGTTTACATAGCAGTTGGTCAATTATGTGAGAATTATTTGGTGCGTTTCTGATAAATTATTGCCAAATACTAGCTACGTACTATAATTTTTTACTTTTGTCGGTTTTACAATATATGGAACTCTTATTCCCAAATCGTATCGCCTGGTTCTAAGCCATGTTTTCCTTTTCAGATTTTAAGTTATATTCTGATAATTACTTCATATCATATCTCAGATCAATCTGCAGTAGGATTACCTTATGAGGATCCTGATAAGCCAGTAGTTACGTGTGGTCGTGGAAAGTCATATCGTGAATGTCTACCCGGCCCCAGGAAGCCACTATCTCCTCCTTTAACGCCGCTATCTACACCTGTGACTTCACCATCTCAAACTGCAACTACGCCATCTCCACCTAGCAAGTCCTTCCCTGAGTGTGGTCGTGGAAAGCCATATACTTCATGCATTCCAAAGCCACCAAAACCTTGTTTCATCTACGGTCGCGAAGGTTGCTCATCACCTTAAACCCCTTTTGAGTTTTAGATTATGGCTATAAATAAGTCATCTTTGTTTGATGTATTATATATGGTTTGGGGTTTGTGATGCCTCTAATTCTCAGTGTTGTAATAATTTGCACTCAATAAGCTACGGCCTTTTTCTTTCTTTCTTTTTTGCCCATTTTGTTACAATGAACCCTGAGAACCATGTAGTTTGCAGTATAAGGTTTGCAAAATAAAAGAGCTGACTAAAGTCAGTCCATTGAGTATTTGTGGCACTTCCATGCAAATTCTAATTATAATCTCTTCCACTGTTCGACAAAAAAAGAGGTAAAGGAATTTTTTTGAGGCCTAGTCATGGGTGCAAGGGGGGAAAAGGGCAAATGATAAAAAGTAAAAACATTATTGTTAATTAGGTATAAAGTTGACAAATCCATAACAATATAAATCTTGTTGGGTTTTAATGTACAAAATTAAGTTCAAGACTATTAAAGTAGTGTGTAGTGTGATTATATGTGATGATTGAATAATGAATGGAAGAATAAAAGAGGAGCACAAAATTTTTTTTACGTAATTCAACCTAACGGTCTACATGCATCTATGGTATAAAAGTCCTATTAAGTTCCTCATGTTACTGTAAACCCATAGTAAAGTTTATATATTAAAAAATATTTGATTAACTTTTTAGATCAACCTAAATTGTAAATGAATTTTTGATATAAAGGGTTTGTTTGGATAGAACTTATTTTGCTGAAACTGAAAACTGAAAACTGAAAACACTGTAGCAAAATAATTTTTAAATGTGTGAATAGTGTTGTGGGATCCATTTTTAATGAAAAAATTGATAAAAAATGAAATTTGTGGGTCCATGAACAGTGCACGGATGCACTGTTCACGGAAGACCGGTCAAAAGTTGCGGCTACTGTTCATGTACCGTACATGAACAGTACCGCTTGTTGGGAAAAACGCGTGAAAAAAAAAAAAAAAAACGCAAGAAACTTAAAACGCAGCAAACGCAACATGGATCCAAACTCAGCCTAAGTGTTAATAACTTAGTCATAGTATTTTACTCTACTACTTAGTATTTAACTTAGTTTAAGATGTTTAGTAGTGTAAACGTGTAATTGTAAATACTTTTACTTTTTGTGTTTTTTTTTCCTTTTAATTAACTTTTTTTTAAAAATAAAATAAATGGGGGCATGGACACTACCACTAATGGCTACTAAATGGCTAGTTAGTGCCTTTATGTTTATGCATGTAGCACCTTGGCATGTAGTCTAAATAGATTTTAGTGGAAAAAAAAAAAGGTTTAAAAAAATGGGTCGGGTTGGCCAGCAAAAATAAAAAAAAGGCAAGTTATGGGTTGGCTTGTTTTTTTATTTAGGCCAAAAAATTTGAATTTGGACTTGGTCAAAACGGGTAGGTTCAGGTCGAGTCAGCAAATTTCAACCTAGTTTGCCATGTCATAGAGGCCTAAAACAACATGGGAGGGGGAATTTGAAATAAAATAATAATAATAATAATAATAAAAAGACAGTCCTACCCAAGACCTGAGAAACCAACCCGACTTAGACCCAAATATTTGGGCTTGGGTTGGGCTTTTGCCTGGCATTTATCCAGTTAGGTTGCAAGTGGCTGTGAACACCGACCCAACCTGACCCAATATCAATCCTACCCTTAATATATAATATATGTTTTGGGGTTTGCGATGCCTCTTATAATTCCTAGTCATGCATTATGCATTCTATAGTAGTTTCATGCAATCCAATGTGTGCAAAATAGAAGTCTTTGACTAAAATTTAGTTAGTTGGCTAATTTGTGGTGTCGTTTATCTTTCCGCATTTTATTACTGCTCTGTAACTAATCAAATCTAAATCCAAGAATATACTCGGTTAACTAATTGAATTGGGTTAATTGGATTAAAATCATAATCAATCAATTGGGTCTAAACTATCTAACAAATGTTTTGAGAGAAGGTTGTTAGCAATGACAACGCTGGGCCGACCCAATAGATTTAGAGGCTTAAGACAATATATTCTAATGAGGTCTTTTTGCTATCACTTTAGCATTTTAAATGTTTATCAGGGCCATGGAAATGGGGATATTCAGGATTTCCTCATAGTTTTTATTTTATTTTTTTTACAAAGCATCCCATATGTGGTGTGGGGATAAATTTTGTTTCCTCTCTCTCTCTCAATAATTTTGCTTTATTTGTAACAAAAATCTATATTGTGTGTTTGATTTTGTTGGAGGAATGAGAAAATCCTAGCAATTAGTGTTGGATGTGATCTCACCTCCGTTGGGGAACAAAACTGGAAAAATGTAATTTTGTATGGAAAAAAAAAAGGCAAAAATGTTTTAAAAAACCGTTTTGAATATATACATATATATATATATATAGTCACAATTTTTTTATTTGAATTTTATAATTTAATAGTTACAACGAAGATGAGAGATTTGATCCATGTATGTCTTTTAACAAAAAAACCATGAAGAGGTGCTAACAATTTTTTATTTTTTATTTTGAAGAAGAAGGTGCTAACTAGTTGAGTTACAAAACTATTAGCAATATTTTTCTTCTCTAATGTGAACAAAAGGACACAATTTTAATTCATTAAAGCTTACCTTGTTTTATATAAGTTGGTGTGACATTCTTCTCAAAAGAAAAAGGTCGACATTTAACGGACATGTTAGTAGTAAATATGAATGAAAAGATTTTTTTTTCTTCACAATTTCAAGTTTTGTTAAGGGTATGATCCCAATAGCAAATTTTAAACTTTAGTGGAAAAAATAAAAAATAGCTTTAATTAAGGGTATAAATTTAATTTAATCTTAATTACAATTGAAAATCTAATATGTATTATTTCTAAGAATTTGTATCTAAGTTTTACTTATTCTTTATTCACGTGCCTTGTTCCTAGGGTAATTGATTTTTCTTTGTCTGAAGACTAATCCCCTGTTTGAAGACGAAACGACAGAATTCAATGATGTTGAATTGAGGTAGACATATTGCTACCATGCAATATCCACGAAATATGTCCGAGGAAAACCCATTGATTGGACCATTGCCTTGAAATTTCTTTTTAATTCAATGTCAAGGTTTTTTTTTTTTTTTTTTTCCCTGATAGGAAAAGAAAAAGTATTAAGCTCTAAGAAAAAAAAGTTGATAAAATAACGACACCAGGCCAGTACTTTAGATTGCAGTCATTGCACGCACATTGCAAAATTTGGAGCCACCTAATTCAAAGCTGTCTGAATTGGGACCAGTAGGAGATTTTTGTATAAAAGTTTGTTTTATTTTTGGGCAATTATAAGTCATTGTTAAGCAGACAAAAAAGAATTCAGCAAAAAAAAAAAAAAAAAAAAGCAGACAAAAAAGTGGTACCTCTTTTTTCTATTATTTTTGGAATTAGTGAAGACACGGGTGATTAACAAATGTTCCAATCTAAAAAAAAAATAGAAAAAAGAGGTACCACTTTTTTGACTGCTTAACAATGACTTATAATTGCCCAAAAATAAAACAATGACTTTTATATAAAAATCTCCTACTGGTTCCAATTCAGACAGCTTTGAGTTAGGTGGCTCCAAATAAAATAAAAATTCCTATTTTGTTAGTTTTCTTTCTCTGTTTACCAAATTTAGAGAGACTTTTCAAACTGCAATCTTAAAAAAAAAAAAAAAAAAAAAAAAAAAAAAAAAAAAAAAAAAAAAGAAAAAAGACAAGCTTTTTAAGTTATTGTAATATTTTAACTAGAGTACACATTAATTGGCCCTCAAGGAAAATTTTATTTTGGTCTTTTACACTTCAAAATATTTACTTTGACTCTTAATGAAGAATTGGTTGATCACTTCCAAATGTTTCGGTGTTTCGACTTGGTGAAGACTTAAGGTCGTCAACTACAGGTTGAACTATTATGTTAGTTAATTTTCTAAATTTAAATAATTTAGATAGACATTTCAAACAATTTTATATAGAAAAGTAGACCATAATTTGCTAGATTAATGAGGCTACTAATTAGCGGGGTTATGACTTATAAGGATGCATATGTTTATTTTGCTAAAAAAAATTTGCGCATTGAAACCAAAATTAAAAATTCACCAAAATGACCATTGAAGTAGTGCTGTAACGGAGAAGACAGATTGAGCCATACTTCACTGATATTTAAGTAGAAATAGGAGAAGCACAATTCCAATGAATTTTCTTTTATTTTGATAGCTTCAATCTCATATAATCTATTTATTCCATCCTAAGTTATACGTTTTAATTTGAAATAATTTTTCTTTGTTCTTTAGTTTTACAAAAGTGCAGAATAACATAGAATTGTGAGGAAATAAATTTATCTACTTTACATTTATTTTGGGATGTCTTAAAAAGGAAAACCAAAATATTTAAATTTAAACAAAGAATAAAAATTAAGTTCATTGTAAAAATTGAAAAAAAAAAAAAGCATTCATCTCTCCACAATTAAAGTAAGGTTCAATTTTTTATTTATTTTTTTATTTCTGCTTTTATGTCAAGATTTGTGAACTAATGATAGCACGTAAAAAGAATAGTAATGGCAATGCATTTCAATTGTTTTTCGAAAATAAATAAATAAATAAACAAACTTAGAGAAAACTTTGCCCTTGTCAATTTAAACGTAGAGAAAAATTTGCCCTTGTCAAATTCTAAGTCTTCTAGTCAACTTTTTCTAAGTCTTCTTTTTTGATTTTGTGTTACACTTATAATACTGTAATACTTTTCAATTATATCCCAGTTGATACCTTGTTCCAGTGAGTTTAATAGTCCACACACATGCTCCTGCTTGGATTGTCCATAAATAAGACCAAGGTAGAGAAGCTTAGCACCCCTAACTCTCAAAAATCAAAATGAAGGCCTTTCTAATTGTTTGCTTTCTCTTGGTTTCCACTTTTTTCATTCCTTCTTCAAGTGTTACCTTTAGGGTTCCAATACCAAAATTAAAACCAAAACCTGGTAATGAGAGCGCTAATTTCTACTTTCTAGTAGATAGTTCTGTTTTAAATTTAAATTCCAGCACATATTTTAAACTAAATTTCTGATTTTTTTAAAAAAAAAAATACAAAAGGCACTTCATTGAGTAAGATTTTACAGACTAGCACAGTTGCTCATTTATGTTGATAAATATTTTGAATATAAGCTTGTTTCAAATAGTTGATCTAAAATGACTGTAATTCAAAATTAGTTTTCTATGTGCTGATATTGAAATGAGTTTTCTTGTTTTTACTCACCTTAAAAATAACCACTTATTCACCTCAAAAAACTAGTGTGCTTCTGATAAATTCTAACCAAATACTAACTAGTTATCGCCTACTTTCATTTTTTGAGATTTTCAATAAATTGAACTTTAGTTCCCATTGCTGTGACCTATATTGTTTTCCTCGTTTATTTCTTCAATATGATCAAAAGCTGATAACTTTATCTCTTATCTTATCTCAGGTGGCAGGGTCTGTAATCCATTTAAACAAAATTGTCGGAGGCCAAGAGTTCCAAATCTGCCACCTCTGCCTTCAGTGTCACCTCCACCCTTCTATAGACGGCCAAATCCACCAATATTCCATAAGCCGCCACCACCTCCAACCCCTTGAGATACCATGCATAGTTCATCAATAAACAAGGATAAAGTTGCTTATTCTCGTGGAGAGTAGTAATTAAGAATTAATAAAGTGTGTTTTTTGTGATATATAGTTTGGGGTTCGTGATGGACTCTATCATAGTTTGATGTAATTTTTGCAAAATAAGAGAGCTGTAGGCTTGGAGTTTGTGTGATATATTATGGAGTTTGTCATGCACTCCATAATAATTTGATGTAATATTGTTTGCGAAATTAAAGAGCTGTTGGCTTGTTTGAGAGACTTCTATACAAATTCTAATTATGTAGCGACTAGCCTTTTGATTAAAGTTCTGGGGTGAATCTAATCTCAGTTGGATTGTCGGGAAAAAGATTTTGAGCAGAAGCCCAAGTAGTCAAAAAATGAGAAGTAAAGCAGCGACTATCGGCACATTCAATCTAGATTTAGCAACTGGACGAAACAAGAGTAGATACCAATTGGTATTTACTTGCAAGAAGAGTCACGCATAATAATCATGTTATATATATAGCCGATAACACACATGATGTCCTTATTTGCACCATTCATGAACAGACATTAAGGAATGTAGAATTAAACTATTAATTCATCAGATTCCTCTTTATCACAAGAATCGAATTATTCAGGACTCGCAGAATATAGCGACATGGTATTGCATAATTAATGGGAATCGACCCATACCACTATTATGTAAGAGGATTTGCAACCTCCAACCTTGTGGCTGTTTGATGCACGATACTTTGAGAGGGGCTAAAGATAAATATTTTGACCATTTAGTTGCTGTGACACATGCTGGTGATAAGGAAGCTCTTGCCAAGTATGCTATGAAGAATGACCCCTCCAACAAGAAGCCTTGTTCCAGAGTCAGTCAAAGTTGATTCGTCAGATTGTAATAGGATTCTCTTCACTTGAAATCGATCAATTTCATGCTTAATATTAAATATTACAGATTTAAAGGTATATAAACCAATATCATGTTATTTAAAATTTTTAATGATGTGATACTTTGACACTATCAAATTTAGGAAAATAAAATTTTAACTATGAAATTAACTCTCTTCATTTCATGTGAAATGGAGAGTTCCTTGTTTTTGCAAGATATGAGTCCCTTCTAGCCCTTATAGTTTGTAAATATTATTATTATTATTCTTATTCACGTCTCTATTAGATGATTGTCAATTTATTTTAGGAACTCTCAATGTGTATTCCTTGTGATGAACTCTAATGGCTCTTTTCGTCATTTGGTGAAAATGATTTTGAGTGTATGTTTGATTATATCTTTGAAAATGTCCAAGAAAAATTTTCAGGTTTTTGCTTGGCTTCCTGAAAATGTTATGAAAAACATATTTTCTACTACTTTTTCGTATTTTCTCATCTCTCAAACATATTCTCTACTACTTTTTCGTTTTGGTGTTTTGGTCTTCTCAGTTTTAATTCACTAGAAGGGGTAGCTTGGTACTCTTGATCTCAAACTATCAACTTCCTATTAACAAATCCTCTTCTAGAGAAACTTTCTTACTTGTAGTGCTCAAGTGGCATGCATATAAGGTTTCTATTTTTTTTTTTTTTTAATTATACCATAGTTATTTTGATTCAAGCATGTTTTATTTTCAAATTCTTCACATGTTCTTGATTTTTTAGCATGCTAGATCAAGCTTGTCCTTAGCTTTCTCATGTTTTAGGGTTTAATTTAAATATAACATATTCACATGCTCTTAGATTAGAGTTTATCACATTACTCACATATTCACCATGTCTTTCATTTTCAATTATTTTGATCTATCTTTGCATGCCTTGAAAAGGGTTTTATCATGCTCTTGAATGCTTGTTTCACTTTATAATCACATGTTCTTGGATGATATAAACTGTTTGAATGATGTGATATGATCATTAGTCACTAAAGTCTAGAAGTTTCACCAAGCAAGATTGGTGTTAAACACCTTTCCATCTTGTAACTTAGCCTCTAAACTTAGACGAAGGTTAGTAGATTATGCTTTTCCTTGTAATTTTCAATTTCTCTCATTCTATTTGGCGGCTCTGCAATACTTTGTCATATGCAATTTAATAAATGTTAAAAAAGATTAATCTAGCTAATAACAAAGGCTTGAAAGCGAAGTACATTTCAACACTATCATTTTCATTGATATTTTAATAATGTAAAAATAATTATCATATATAGTTCCACAAATGATAATATAAAAAGGAAGGAGCTTCTTCTCAAATGTTTTGTGTATCCCATTATTATGTACATGTTCATAGAGTTCGTTTATAATCACTAACATGCATGATAGAATAACATAATAAGTAACTGGTAAGATAATAATAAAATGTTGCTTAATATTTTGCAGAAACTCTACCAAAACAAATACTTAAAATTTCTTTTGATTGATTTGTAACAAATGTTGCCTACATGAGATAGCAATACAGATTAGGATTAATTATAGTGTAAACACTTCGAATTTACTTTGTTAATTTTAAAACCTTGACTGTTGGTGGCAAAAGTTTTTCTCGTCTAAGGTTTTCTCTCCGTGACCATATCACGTGTATACTCGATCTATATTCCACTTTATTTATTTTTGTGGTATTGGTGCATGCTTGAATAACCATGACATGAAAGCGTAATTGATTAATTAATTAAGTTAACTTGGCCTAAAGTTGGTTAATTCGCAACAACCCAGGTCTAAATTTCTCTACACAAACAGATCATAAAGACCAAAGAAAAGGAAAGAAGACAGCACATCTTAATAGAACAGTAAGTTGCATAGAAATTTAAGCAGTGTATATACACTAATAATTGGAAAAAGTCAGAAAGAAGATAGAGTTTTGGGAAAAAAAATATTGCGTTTAGGATATCCGGTAAGACTAACTAAAGGCATCTCTAGCTATCTACTTAATAAATTACTGAATTTGCTTTTAAACCTAGAAATTAAACATATAGAGTCCAAAGAAATAAATTACTGGATTTGCTTTAAAACCTAGAAATTAAACATATAGAGTCCAAAGAAAATGAAAGAAGACAACCCATCTGAATAGAGCAAAAACTTGCATAGAAATTTAAGGAGAGCATATACACTAATATTAAAAAAGTCACAAAGAAGATAAAAATTTTGAAAAAACTTTTATGTCAGGGATATTTATCCAGTAAGAATAACTAAAGGCCTCCCTTCATAATAAATTGCTAAATTTGTTTAGTTGTAAGATCATACATGTGGATGAAATCTTTCATTCACTACCAACATATGTTATTACAATGCATTAGAACAAATCAAATCAAGCAAGTTGAGTTAAAAGAAAAGGAAAGAAAGAAGATAGCACATCTTAATTAAAAAAATAAGAGTAAGTCTAGCATCATAACCATTTTCACAACTTTGCTATAACTTGACCATGTGGTGACTTGTGAATGGTGAAATAATTATAGACCCACATGAACCAATTATTTTTATGTCCAAAATTATAAAAATTGTTGTGGTAATAGACTTACTCAAAAAATAACTAGCACAAAAATTTAAAGAAAGCAAATAGAAAGTTACAAAGAAGGCAAGAATTTTTGAAAATTTAATATGACATGAATTCAGTAAGACTATAACGAAAGACATCTCAATCTTCTTAATATATTGCTAAATGTTTTGAGCTATATATAATAACACTTTACTCTTAATTGTGGATGGAACTTTTCGTATTCTCTACCTTGTTTCAGAACAGTGCATTAGATAAAGTTATCAAATTAAGCATGCGAAGTTAAAAACAAAGACATGGTTTACTTATTTGTACAAGAAAAATGAGTAATGAACCATACGAATATTGTTGGGACTTGCACATGTGTATATATACATATATATATTTTTCTTAATAACTTGCCCTTTTAGCAAATAAAAAGTTAGCCAAATATATGCACACATAGTAGTGGTACTACTTTTAGCAACAAAAAAAATATAGTAGTGGTACTACTACTAATAAAAATGCTAATCTATTTATATTATTTTACCAGTTTTCAAAGAATTAGAAGTTTTTCCAGTATCTTGAGGTAACTCGGCACAATATAAAGTTCTACAATCTCTTAGATTTGGAAACTTGAGTGGGGAATGGGGAACGAGAAGAATGATTGAAGAACAGAGGTAGAACCGTAGAAGACTTCCAATAAACTGACATAGTGTTCATGTCTTTTCTCTTTTTTTCTTTTTTGGCGAAAACACTATTTTGATCCCTACATTTTGAGGTCATAGTCATTTTGGTCTCTACATTTTAGTAGCGGTCAATTTGGTTCATGTTGCAATCAATTTAGTTCCTACCATTAACTCACTAACAGAAAATATCTGTGGCAAATAGTTTGCATTGTTGACACACATGTGGCTAACAAAATAATATAATATTAAATAATTAAATATTTAAAAAGCAACCTAAGCATTTTAATTAAAACAAAACCCACAAAAAACTAAAAATATTAATTGAAAGCAAAAAATGATTATTTTTTAGAAAAATCCTCAATTTCTTTTATTTTTTCTACTATATTCTTAAAACATTTTCTTAGCTACTAACCATAATTTCCAGCAACACAACAATCTAAAACTAAAAAATAATCACACAGTTATTAAAACTTTATTTTTTTTTTTTACAATTATCTCTTTTTATCTATTTTCCTAGCAACTTCACAAAACCATCAAAACCACCACAATCAGATTCGACCATTTATAGCCACCATCAACATCAAAACCATTGAAGGTTGAACCACCCAAGACTGAAATCCTCAACCACCAAAAATCAGTTTTTCATTTCCAATCCAACAAAACATTCAAAATAGCAAGGCCTAGAACCGTATCCCTACCGCCGATATCAAATGGATGAGAACCATTCCTCCTCCTTGCGTCGCCCATGACAGTGTCCTCTGCGTCTACTGTTCCCCTTTTGCATTTGCTGTCGAAGCCTCGCACGAAGTCACTAATGTCCGTTCTTGCTCCACCATGCTCAGCCATGGTTATTAGAAATAAATATTTGGATTTCTGCTACGTGTGTGTGTGTGTGTGTGTGTGTGTGTGTGTGTGTGAGAGAGAGAGAGAGAGAGAGAGAGAGAGAGAGAGAGAGAGAGAGGGAAGCTTATTGTTAGTGTACAGCTTAGACTAGATAAGCCCCATTGGGCTTAGCCCAATATACTGTACTTGTAGTTTACTCATACTACTTATATTGCACACATACCTAGCCTATATAAGACACTCTATTGCACAATATACAAACTATTTAGTCTTTTTCTCTCTCACTTTATATTGTTAACATGGTATCAGAGTCATTACTCTGACCTAGTTGTATTTTCCGACGTTCTTCCGCTACCCTTGCCTTCATCGGTAGCCACCGTCAAAAGCAAGTCACCGCCGTCACACCCAACCACTACCTCTTGAATCTAGTATATTCATCAATCAAATCATCAAACCACAATTACGACGTGATAGATCAAACTTCTCCGATCAAAACCCAGCCAGAAAAAGTCCCAAAGAAGCTCCCACACCACCCCAGATTTCTGTCTGTCGTAACACGTGCCCACGCGACTACATGCGCCACCACCTAATCTCACGCCCTCTCACACGCCTTACGTGCCATTCACTGCCACGTTGCCACGTCATCCCTGTGACGTCAGCCCTAGTGACGTTAGCACCCATTGACTTTGACCGCCACCATTGACCAAGGTCAAAATTTTTTGAAGGGGCCTGTCTTGCTTAGTTTTTCACGTAGATTCTGATTTGGGGCTCTGTTTCTTCATTTGAGGTCTCTAAATCCCACTTTTTGGTCATTTTCTTCATTATGGCTCAACAAAACAAACGAGATATCATTCGTCTTATCACCATTATGTTGGATGATCCTACTAGCTATCATGCATGGTCTCAGAATATGACTGTCTTTCTCAAGGGTCGTAAACTATGGAGATATGTGACTGGTTCAATTCCTAAACTAGTACCAAACCCTAAGTCCAAAGCCACAGCTACTGAAGATGCCTCCAAGACTGCTGTTACAACGGATGATTATAAAGAACGCCTAGAGGAATGAATGAGTATTCAGAGTAAGATCTTGTCTTGGTTTATCAATACCTCTATTCCCTCCATTCATAATCTTCTTCCTCGTCTTGAGACTGTTGAGGCTGCTTGGAAATTTCTGGCCGATTGCTATAATTGTACTAATGATTCAAGCCAATTGCAGATCCTCTACTAGTGTGTTCTAAGGACATTGAGCTATTTGTAAAATATCGGGATTCTCGTAAATTTATGCACTTCATGATGGGTTTACGTGAGGATTTTCAGCCTACTAGGGCTTCTTTGCTTAGCCGATCTCCTACTCCTTCTCTTGATGCTGCAGTTAAGGAGCTCATTTCTGAGGAGAACCGTCGACCTACTTATCACATGTCATCATCTGATCATGTATTGACTACACCATCTTCACAACCTCCCATTGCTGAATTCACTGCTCCTCTATGAATAAACTCTGGGCGTCCTACCTCTTAGACTTCCAAAGGTACTCAGTGTGAGTTTTGCCGTGCCAAAGACCATGACATCTCAGTTTGTCACAAACTATAGAAATTTATGCAAGAACAGAATAAAGCTTCTCTTCCTCGGATAGCTACTGTATGTCCTTTAAATTCATCTGTTCCTACAGGTCTATCTTTGGCTTCGTTACTTACTACAGCTGATATTGAGGCAGTAGTTCAACAGGTTTTATCCCGCACTTCCACTGCCCTTTCTGCCACCTCAGGTAAACAACCTTGGTTTTTTAATACTGCAGTTGTAACCATATGACTCTTGATGAATCCCAATTTTCTGATAAGGTATCCTTAAAACTTCCAATCACCATTTACACTGCTGATGAAACTCCTATGCTTGTTAGTTATAAAGGAACAATCTCTTCTCCTTGTTTATCCCTTAGTGACACTTTTCATATCCTAAAGTTATTCCTCAATTTACTTTTTGTTGGTCAACTTTGTGAATTAGGCATAGATCTTCTATTTACTAATCATGGTGTGGATGTGCAAGATCCCTGAATGGGTCAAGTGCTTGGGACAAGCCGTAAGGTTGATCACATGTTTGAGGTTCATGACTTGAAGATTCCTTCATAAGTTGTTTTTATAGCTGCTACGACTGCCACCCCCTCACCTGATCTATGGCATGCTCGTCTTGGTTATCCATCTTTATCTTGTCTTCAGTTGTTAGCTTTTCAATGTCATTTAGGTTTAGCTCAGTTTAAAAATTTTGATTGTACTTCCTGTCATTTTGGCAAACAAAAAAAATTGCCCTTTAATAATAGTGACTCCTTTTTTTTGCACCTTTTGATCTTATACATTCTGATATTTGGGGTCCTGCACCTGTTCCTACTGAAGGGGGGATCTAGATATTTTGTCATATTTGTGGATGATTTTTCTCGATATACTTGGATTTATCTGCTTCACCATAGGTTTGAACTTGTGTCTATGTACTAAACATCTCAAAAAATGATTGAAACACAATTCAATCGCACTGTCAAAGTCTTTCGATCAGATAATGCTCAAGAATATAATGATAAATCATTCCTATCCTTTTTAGATAGTCATGGTACCCTTCCTCAGCGGTCTTGCCCTTACACCTCTCAACAAAATGGTCGTTCAGAACGAAAACATCGTCACATTCTTGATGTTATCCGCACCCTTCTCATTTCTACCTCTCTTTTTAAGCGCTTTTGGGGTGAGGCCGCACTCACTACTGTGTACACCATTAATCGTATTCCTTCACCAACTACACACAACAAATCTCCATTCGAGCTTCTCTATGGTCAATCTTCTGAATACTTCTCTCTTCGGGTTTTTGGTTGTGCTTGCTTTGTCTCTCTTCCTCTTCATGAACAAATAAAGCTCCAACCTCATGCTCGTCTCTATTGTTTCCTTGGTTATGGTGTATCTCAAAAGGGTTTTCACTATTATGATCTCATTTCTCATCGCCTTCATGTCTCCTGTCATGTTGAGTTTTGGGAACATCATCCTTTCACGAGTCTTCAACAATTTCCTATGTCCTCTTCCTCAAAGTCTCCCATTTTTACTGATCTTTTCCTCCCTCTTTATCCTAAACTTGTGGAGGATTCTTCAACATCGGCTGCCTCTCCAGACGACTCATCTCTGGTTCTGTCCCTAACATATGACCCGCCTGTCTTGGATCCTATAGCACCACCCTCTCCTGAGTCTCCTGTTGGTCTTGAATTTCGTCGTTCCACTCGAGTAAGCATTCCACCCCCTTATCTTACTAATTATCACTTCTCTTTTGCTCTTGCCACCCTTTATGAACCTCACATCAATCGTGAGACCCATACTGACTTTCTTTGGCAACAAGCTATGAACGAAGAACTAGATGCCCTTTATAGGAATCACACTTGGGATATGGTTGATTTGCCTCCTGGTCAGTTTGTAGTAGGTTGTAGGTGGGTTTACAAGATCAAGACAAAGGCTGATGGATCTATTGAACGGTACAAGGTTCGCCTTGTTGCCAAGGGCTTTACTTAGGAGTATGATATTGACTATGAGGAAACATTTGCTCCTGTTGGTCATCTTACAACTGTTAGATGTCTCATTTCTATGGCTACTGTTCACCGTTGGCCTCTTTATCAAATGGATGTGAAGAATTCTTTCCTCAATGGAGACCTCCAAGAAGAAGTGTACATGCAGCCACCCCTTGGCTATCCACACTAAGGCAGTCAAGTTTGTCGCCTTCGCGTGCTCTTTATGGCCTCAAGCAGGCTCCTCGAGTTTGGTTTGAAAAGTTTAGTTCAGTTGTTGCTCAGTAGGGTTTCACTTCGAGCCCTCATGACACTGCTCTCTTTGTATGAAGATCCTCTGCTGGTATCACTTTTATTCTTCTTTATGTTAATGATATAATTATTACTGGAGATGATTCTGCAGGTATCCGCTCTTGTTAGCACTTCCTTAGTCAACATTTTGATATGAAATATCTGAGAACTCTCAGCTATTTTCTTGGGCTTGAGGTTACCTCATCCTCTGATGGCTACTATCTTTCCCAAACTAAATATGCTTCTGATCTTCTCTTCAAAACCAGTATCACCGACAACAAGACTGTTTCCACTCCCTTGGAATACAATGCAAAGCTCACACCCTTGGATGGTGAACTTATATCCGATGCTACTCGCTATCGTTAGTTGGTTAGTAGTCTAATCTATCTCACTGTTACTTGTTCAGATATTTCACAAGTCGTGGGTATAGTCAGTAAGTTCATGGATGCCCCTCGTTCTATCCACTATGTTGTCGTTCTTCGAATTCTCTGATATGTCAAAGGCACACTTTATCATGGACTCCACTACTCCTCTCGGTCTTCTCTCAAGCTTCATGCTTATTCAAATGTGGACTGGGCAGGTGATCCGACTGATCGATGCTCTGTCATAGGTTTTTGTTTCCTGTTGGTTTTTGTTTCCTGTTGGGTACTTCTCTTGTCTTGTGGTGTAGCAAGAAGCATGATATGGTTTCCCATTCTAATACTGAGGCTGAGTATCGTGCCCTTGCCGACACTATCTGTGAGCTTGTTTGGCTTCGCTAGCTTTTGGTTGACATGGATGCTCCACAACCCATTGCCACTCCTCTTTATTGTGACAATCGTAGTGCTATCTACATTGCTCATAATGATGTCTTCCATGAATGCACCAAGCACATTGAGATCGACTGTCACATCACTCGCCAGCATCTCAAGAAAGGCAATCTCAAGTTGTTCTCCATCTCTTCTGCTGACCAGCCTATTGATATCTTCACCAAGACTCACCCACCTGGTCGTCTTCGAGATCTTATATCCAAACTCCAGTTGGCTTCCTCCTTGCCACCTCGAATTTGAGGGAGGATGCTAGTGTATAGCTTAGACTAGATTAGCCCATTTGGCTTAGCCCAGTATACTGTACTTGTAGTTTACTCATATTACTTGTATTGCACACATACCTAGCATATATAAGGCTTTCTATTGTACATTATTATTTACACACAATATACAGACTATTCAATCTTTTTCTCTCTCACTTTATATTGTTAACACTTATATTATTGAAAATATATTGGATTTCAGTGTGTGTGTGTGTGAGAGTGAATGAGACAAAGAGGTAGAGAAGTTTATATTGTTTGGTTTCAGATTGTGGTGTTGTTGGTTATTGTGTTTGGTATCTCATAAAGTGCAAGATGGAAAAGAAAATAAAAGAAATTCAAGATTTATTAAAAAAAATCATTTTCCTTATTTTTGTTCTTTCAATTAATGTTTTAAATTAAAATGCTTAGGTGGCTTTTTTAATATTTAATATTATATTATTATGTTAGCCACATACACGCCGACAATGCAAACCGTTTGCAACATAGATATTTTCCATTAGTAAGTTAATGGTAATGACCAAATTGACTGCAACTTGAAAATAACAGGGACTAAATTGACTGCTACTAAAATATAGGGACCAAATTAATTATGACCACAAAATGTAAGGATCAAAATGGTGTTTTTTTTTTTTTTTGTGTGTGTGTGTGTGTGTGTGTGTGTGTTTTTGGTTTTATACAAAACCTGCTTGAACGCAAGGTTTTCAGACCCGGACCGTTCATTGAACCGTAAAAGGGAGAGGTTCAAGGTTTTTGAGGTCGAACCGAGGTCGAACCGGGGTCGAACCGTGATGACGTCATAATTAATTTAATAATTAATTAAAGCCTAAATATAGATATTAAATTTATAAAACTAGCAAAATTAACAATATATCTATATATGTGAAGGAAATTTAATGATTTTCAAGCATATATTTAATAATTAAATAAGAAAGTTAATAAAATAAAATAATAACCATGAAAACATTAAAATTTATGATTAATTTTTGAAGTAAATTTGAATATCTTTGAAGGATTTTAATTATAATTTTTTTTATTCCTTGTAAGAGATGGATAATTTAATTAAGTAGAATAAAATTGTAAAAAAAAAAAAAAAAATTGCTAGGGGTTGGACCGCACGGTTCTCACCGGTTTGTGCGGTCCAACCCCGGTTTTAGCGGTTCACGGAATTAACAAAAAATCCAGTTCTTTAGGCTTAAAAAACCGGTTTTCATCCCGATTCCCGGTTTTCACGGTCCGACCTCCCGGTCCGGTCCGATTCTGAAAACTATGCTTGAACGGTAACTGGTATTCATTAAAACAAAATAAACTGTCAATATTAAAACTTGAAAAATCTATGGCTCATTTTTAAGTGGGTACCATATATATACCCACAAATATGCGAGGTACCTAGAATGACCCTATCTTTAACGTCTTCTTGATTTGGAAAGCCAAATTCGTTTGTCTATAGAAGGACCCACGATAGCAAATTGTTTGGTTTATATATAGTTTTACATAGTTGAATGTTTCAATGCTCAATGTCACTCATTTGTCATGTATCCTTTTTTCTCCAGTGATTTTATTTATTTTTCATGAAGGCTTTTTCTCATTGACTTAGGGTCAATATATATGGACAAATATGATATGTGTCCCACGTCTCATACACCAGGAAAATGGGAGAAAATAAAATTGTAAAACATTGACTAGTCGGTATGTTTATGATTAATTTTTTTTAAATGTATTTAATTTATCCGTTTATTTCTCTTAAACTCTGCACTTTTTGAAACGGCACATACTTTAGTTGAGTTTCGGAAGAACTTTTAAGTTGTTTGGTCTGTATTTCATTTTGAGATATACAAAAATAAAAATACTTTTTGAATAGTTAATAAAACATTTTTTAAACATATATACAATTGACTTTATTTGAAAAGTCAATGGGTCTCGTTTTTCTTTTCTCATAAAAAATTTTTAAAAATATTTTTTAAGACAATATCATTACAACATATCCATTAACTTTTCCCAATTTAAATTACGAAACGTGGTTTTGAAAACTTTTACCTTTCTATATAAAAGAGAATACATTAAATAATATTCCTTTAAAAGTTAGATTTTCTAAACATGCCAAAAAATTGGGATGGAAGGAGTGCTCGAAATTAGTTTTAGTTGTTTTTTGGGCTATGTGTAAAATTTTATAAATTTAGGGGGCCTTTTTGGTTAAATCGGGCTGGGCTGCCTCCTGCGGTACTGGACCCAAATGTTCTGAGTAAGGAAGTCAAGACTGGTCCAACTGCAACTCAATTTGATCCGGCTTGTGCACAAACTATGTCTTGTCTGCTAAGAGCACACTTACGGCAGGCAGAACTGTTTCAGATGAGTTGTAATAGGCAGATATGGTAATAATAAGATAAAATAAAGTACTTTGACATCTTTATTAAGGTAAATAGATAATCCCTACTTAGGAAAAGATAATCACAGTTTAACAAAAATTATTTAATAAGAAAAGTAAGGGAAACAAGTGGGTAGTGTATAGGTTGATTAAAAGAGGAAAGAAATCAGATTAAATCTAATCCACAGGACCAAAACCAAAGAGGGAAGAATGTCTCTTCTCAAAGTGAATAATCTCCCAGGGAGATCTTACCATGAAAATTAATCACTTTGAGGGAAGCGGACCTGAATGGTTTGTGCACAAGAGAACCCTTTGTTTCCAGTAGAGAGCATGACTTTGAGAGGGAGAGAGGAAATCAACCTATTGGTGCATGTCTGCCGCTCTAACTCTCTATCTTTTTCTTTCCTTCTCTTCTAATTCTTTTTTTTCTTCCTACTACTTTTTCTTAATACATATTTTCTATTTCCTGGTTTTCAAATCCCTAATACCGTAGTACTTGTTGTCGTCCTTCCTGTACACGGCAAAGGTCTCTTTATAGTGCTTGCCGTGACCAGATTTTACTATTTAGCCCTTAACCACCTTTGTCTGGTCTAGGTATACTTGCCGACCACCATTGATCTGTCTATGTGCCACTTCCCATCGCCAGACAAAAGAAAACTATTTTGTTTGTTTATCTGCCGTGGTACCCTTTCCTGCTATGGTGTGGGTGCCTTCTCTCTCTTCATCCCTCATGGCATGTACCTAGTGGTTCCAACTCAGCTTTGCTCATTTGGATGGTATGTCATCCCAACAAGACACTTTCCCCAAAAGAGCCCTAGCAGAAACCTCAAAATAGGTTTTTCCCCTCTCCCCACCGCCAAACCATGCCCTCTTACCTCTGACCCATGACCTCACCATGTCCTGTATTAGCTGGGTACAGGCTGGTAAGGTCTGGGCCTTGCGCGTGCCTCTCTTCCATGTATGTCCAAAATCTGTCTGCTGCTCATGCATTTGCCGTGGTTGGCTTGCATAGTCTGCCATCCATTTTTTACTATTTTCTGGTTCCCTTTTCCTTTATGGCTTGCCCCACTTAGGGGCTGGGCTTTACTTGACGGTGGACTTTGCTTTTTTTCAGCCCACCCTTTTTCCTGCTACCATCTTCTGTCAAACCACTCTATCATTCTTGCTGCGAAGTTGTTTGCCTCAATCCTGCTGGGCCTTTTTGGGCCTGCCACTTATTCTTCTCCTAATGGCCTAGTACGGCCATTGGTTCTTTTATTACATCAGTGGTGGGCTCCTGTGTCCCCTTTGTTTTCCCTTGGGCGTCTCGGGTCCGTTTGCTTTCCTTGGGCTTCCTCGGTCCTTTTCTTAACTTTGCATTTCCATGGGCTTTTACTGAATTCTTTGGGCTTCCCCAGCCCAATTGCATTATCCCTCATCCTTGGGTTCATGGGCTTGCCATCAACCTCTTACTTTCTTTGCTTTCATTACTTTGGGCCTACCGTGGCCCATTCTTACTTTTCCACATCATATACTGCCCATGATTTGCTTTTTCTCTCTTTCCGAGCTTTTTAAGCCCATTTACCCCTTAAGACCCATTTGTTTATCTCATGGGCCTGTGATCCATTAATCCTGCCGTTTGGGCTTAATAGGTTTTCTATCCATTTGCCAACTCTTTTCTGTCCATATTGCTGGGCTTTTCCTCTCCACTTGGGCTTCCAAAACGGCCATCAACAATAAAAAAATAGTTTTTTTGTAATTTTCCCTAGCAATTATAATTGTATATGTAGAAAAAAAAAATATAAAATAAAAATCTACCTAAGAAAAACTACGTTATAAGAAAGATTAAGAACTGATCTTATTAACAACTAAACAAATAGTTTAACAATTCTCTAAAAAAAAAAGTTTAACAAAATTTAGCTGCTAAAACTTCACTAGTAAATTTTCATTTAAAAAATGTGAGAAAATGGAATTATAAGAAAAATATTTAAATGATATTTAGATATATAAAATATCTACTATAAGGGAAATTCTTCTTTTACATTGTACAATATAATATAAATTTACCTTGTAGACACAAAACGTGAAAATTGTTGTACTAATTTGCAAAAATGTGAAGTAGTAAATATTGTACAATTTTTGCAAATGTGTACAACATTTGTCACTTGTTGTGTATTTACAATGAAAGGAATTATAAACAATCTCATTTACTAAGTTTTCAAATTATAATGGAGTTTCAGTTAGCTCAATTGGTAAAGTTTATTATCCTTAAATAAGATATATGAAATTGGAACTCGCCTACCCTAAAAATCAATCAATATCTAAGTGTTTGTTTGAGAACAACTTATTTAAGTTTTTACTAAAAGTGTGTTAAAATATACTTATACCTTAAAAAATGAGAAAAAGTGAAAAAAGTAGAAAAATGTGAGAGGTTTTTAAAAACTGTGTATAAAAGTTAAAAGCCGATGCCAAATATATTGAAATTCATTCTATCTCACACACACATACATATACATATATATATATATATATATATGTATATATAACAAAAAAAATAAGTTATCATATTAAGCCTATAATGCAAAAGACAGAAGAAAAATAAATGCAATGCGTGACATCACGGCAACACATTGGATGCTTGCCAAAAAGACAAAAAGAACTCGTCATACAAGATACAACAATATTGAATGAAGAGACTAAAGTATTGACCTCATTGCAAATATTAAAAATTAGTATTGGGAAAACGCATCATCTTAATTAATTTCCACAATTAAATTCAAGGATCTAAATTCTTGTTTACTACTTTTGCTACTATCTCAACATCTTAATCAAAGACGATATAACCAAACGCAAATGTTATTAAACAAATTAAGGCTGTGGAGCTTACATGAATACTAATTATATGTATAGAATGAAATTATGCAAAGATATGTAACATATACGTACTTGATCCGCAAAAGCAACTTACTTTTACCGTTTTTGACAAAAGACAAGGGAGCCAAGACTTATATCCTAACCAATTTTTAAGGTCTTCTAGCCAACTTAATTTGTTTTCTAAAGTTTGTTATACTTTTCAATTATATCCTACTTCATTTTGGTTTATTCTGGATCAATTTTTTTAGTCCATTAGACACGCTATTAATTGGATGGATCATGGATGGTCTATAAATATATGACTAGGGTAGAGTATCTTAGCACTATCAAAAAGGAAAAACTCCCGAGATGAAATCCATTTCAGTTATCTGCCTTGTTTTGGCTTTCACATTTTGCATTTCTTCTTCAGCTGCAGCTCGACGTAAGAGCTCTAGTTTTTGTAGTAGATAGTTGCCATTGATTATTTACTTCATGCTTATTAAACTGAACTTTGAATATAGTTTTTAGAAACAAGTACTTCAGAGCATTCTCATCAGCTCTCATAAAAAATGCCATTTTAACACACCAAAAACCTACTTTATTATTTTAGTACATCATTTTACAATATCTCATTTATCAGATGTTTTATCTTTCAATTATATATATTAAAATAATATCTACTACACATTAAAATGTTGTGCAGATAGCACCCCAGGACTCAAATCAATAACAGTAAATAAGCGGAAATTAAATAACAAGCACACACAATAGAACACAAGAATTTACGTGGTTCGGCAAACTGCCTACCTCCACGGAGACGACGGAAAAATTTCACTATAAAAATAGGGAGATACAATAGTGCACAATAACACTCTCAAGAAACCCAAATCCCAATACACCCTAACTCTCTCTCACCCACAAGACAAGAAAACACTATTCTTCTTCTTATGCGGCTGTTGCTAGAGTTTTAGGAATTACTCTAATTCTCTCTCTATGTATTTTTGTTTAACCCAAACCTAATATATATATATATATATATATATATATTATAGGTCGGCTATTACTAGGAGATACATTCCTAGTTGTATTCGGTCATCCTTGACCGACTTACTAGCAATGGGCTTGGGCTTCAGTGGCAATTCAAGCCACCCACGTGAACATAAAATAATATATTAATTACTCCCTATCATCCTCATCGTCAACAACAACAGCAACAACACAACCACCATTGCCGCAACAACGGCCACCAACAACCACTGCTGCAACAGCACCGACAGCCACTACCGGCACAAACCCACATCCACCAACGCCACCTCAAAAAAAAAAAAAAAAAAAAAAAAAAAAAAAAAAAAAAAAAAAACCACAACCATTGATTATTGGCACAAACCCACATTCACCACCGGCACAAACCCACAAACCTGAGATTGGCGTGGCGAGATCGGTGTGGCGAGAGGGCGATGAGAATGCCAGACAGAGACGTAGAACAATGGCATCTTCAGATCGGCGGTGATAGAGTCTTCAAACGAGAAGTGATGGTGGCGGCTTGATCGGTGAGACCCCCTTTGGCTTTGAGATAATAAGCATCGTGGTTCAGCTATAAGCATTTAGGTTGCTTATTCTCATGAGGAGTAGTGACTTTGAATAAGTGATCACTGTTTGCTACATTATATGGTTTGTGGATGTCTCTGATTTGCAGAGCTGTAATATGCACTCAATAAGCTATGGCTTTTTTTTCTTTTTTCTTTCTTCTTCATTTATTTATTTATTTTTTAAGGAACCACGAGAAATATGTAGTTTGCTGTAACGTGTGCAAAATAAAAGAGCCGACTAAAGTCAGTCCATTGATTATTTGGAGGACTTCCATGCAAATTCTAATTAAAATATTTTCCAGTGTTCTGACAAATTAAGAGGAATTATTCTGGTGCACAGTTAAGGACTTATTGGGGAAAATGGACAGAAAATCATATAATTAATTCATAGAAAATCTGAAGGGGAAAAATAATGTATATGGACTTTGGATATTATGCCCGCATGAAAGTCGAGGGGTATTACATGTTGATTCTAGATATTATCTTGGCAAACCGTTAGTACCAACTCAATGGGTGAGACAAATAGACAACCATCTAAATTCCCCAAAAACTTTTTACTAATAAAAATATTCATATATATCAATGAAAGAATTAATTAAGCTCAAAATATTCAGCAACAAATAAAAATATAGTTTATTTTAATAAAAGAAAAACCAGTTAAAGAATTTTTTATTTATTTATTAGATGTGACAAATGATTGTTCATTTTTCTCAGTTTGAAAGTAATCTCCCATATGCAAATATTGAAAGAACTCATTAATCTCCCACTAGTAAATAAATTTATACTCAAAATTTATTTAGAGATATCAAATATATAATTTTATTAAAATTTTCAATCATAAATTTTTAGTATTTGGTTGTTTTACTCAATAAATAGTATTTATTTTAGTTGTATAATCATTGAGTACTACAATGGATTTGTTTCAAATTGTAATTTTGCATATAAAATAATAGATTTTAATTATATATAAAAACACCAAAAGTTATATAAATCTTTTATTAATATTCAAAATATAAGAATAAACCCCACTTAAAGTAGTAGCCTTAGACCTCACAATGCCTTGAGCTAGCTAGCCCTACAAACTGTGAGTAAAACAGGTCATATATGTTGTTTTTAAAAGCATTTTGTATGTCAAGATGCTAATCTAGGATCTACATGTTACTAAGCAAGCATCAATATTTCAACAACTTTTGACAATTTTCAATCGTTGAACTATGAGCAAGTTAGATTTGTGGATTCAACCCACCTTGTCTCTAGGGTAATTTGTTCTACTAAGAGCATTTCCATTAAAAGTGCGAAAAATGCTAAATGCTATTTTTTAGCACCTCAAATGATAAAAATACACTTCCATCAAACATTCTAAATCCTAAAAGATTTAGCACCAAGCTACAATGAGCTTGTATCAATACAAGCTCACTGTAGCTAGATTGTAAAAAAAATAATAATAAAAAAAAATCATTTTATATTCACCAACGGCTCTTTTTTTAAATTTTTGTCTCTCTTTCCTCTCTCTCTCTCTCTCTCTCTCTCTCTCTCTCTCTCTCTCTCTCTCTCTCACTTCTCTCTTCTCTCTTCTGTGGTTCATCATCTCTGCTCATCGATCTCTGCCTCTTTGTCGCTGATCTATCCTCGACGTCGTCGATCTTTGCCTCTTCGTCGCCGATCTATCCTCGTCATCATCGATCTCTGCCTCTTCATCGTTGATCTATCTCCGATTCACCAATATATGATTATCACTCTTTCACGCCAATCTATGATTATCTCTCTCTCATGCCGATCTGTCTTCGATTCACCAATCTATCTTCGATTTGCCGATCTATGATTATCTCTCTCTCACGATTTGGGCATATTTTGGAGGGTTTGTGATTTGGTTTTGGGTGGTGGGTTTTTGATTTGGTTTTGGATGGGTATGGTTTGTGGTGGGCCAGAGGTGGTGGGTATTTGTTTGATGGTTTTTTGCGGTGGATTGGTGGTGGTTGATGATGGGTGGGTATGAGTTTTATGGTTTGGTTTTGGGTTTGGGTTTGGGTTTGGGTTTGTGATTTGATTTTGGGTTTGTTTTTGTTTCTGATTTTGGTGGTTGGGGGTTGAGGTTGTGGGTGGTGGTGGTTGTGGCAGTGGGTGTGGGCGATGGTGGCTAGCAGCAGTGGGTTTGAGAGAAGACATACACGGAGGATAGAGGAAGAGATAGATTGAAAATAAAAAAGAATTTAAAAATAATAAAGAAATAATATTTTAATGAAGTGGTAAAAAATATAAAACTTTTGATATTGGGTGTATTGTAAACTGGTATGTTAAAATAGATAAAGTAGGATTTTGAGATGGTAAATGCTATATTTTTTAGAAGTTTTGATGGGAATTCTCTAAGCCTATGATATAAAAAGAAATCCCTAGAGGACGCGCCTAAAACTTTTGGAGAGTTTTAGAGAGTACATCTCAAGATTGTATAGTGCCACCCACTCTCAAAATCCTTTATCGTTGATCAAGCTTGACGCATATTTAGAAATGGAGTGTTTTGAAGTTGATACATATTCCGCTTTCAAAAAAAAAGTTGATACATATTCCTAAACAACAGTGTTGAATTAGAATCTTCCAATGGATATTTGAAGTCGTTTGCGAAAGGTTCATGTGCAACATCTCGATAGCTAAAAAATTAAGTTTATAGACTTAGAGTTACTCACAATTATAAAAACAATTATTCAATTACGTGGATTTGTTTTCCCTTGGAATTGCTAGGACAAACATCCCAATGGTTTTACTTTGGAATTATTATAGGTTTTTCCTAGTTCAACATATTGTTGTGTTCTTTATTTACGTTGTTTATTTGATATAAAATATAAGTGATTGATTACTTTAACCAATGACCATTCATAATCTGATTAAGTAACAACTTGGGCTTAAAATTTAGTTAATAAGGGTCTAAAACTTAACATGGTTATCTTCTTCCATCATACTATGTGGCAATTAGAGAAATTATTTATACATAATTTTAGTCACATGACTTTTTTAATAAGTCATGTAAGTGGTTTAATTGAATAATGCACATAAATAGTTTTATAAATCATTACATGATGAATTGGAGAAAAGATAGCTCTAAATTATTTTTGAGCTAAATTTTTTGGGGAAAAAAAATCACAATTAGCCTCTCTTTAATGGGCTAATGCCATCTTCTGCGTCAACTCATTAATAGTCGAGAAATGATGTGTACAATACAATTTGACTCTAAAAAGGTGTGGAAAAAATCATATCATATTATATATAATAAAAGTTGGGCTTAAACGTCGTGGTTGCGTCAAGTGTCTTCACCAAATTGCAGAAATTTTATTAAATTTTTAGATTTTTAAAGAACTAAAAATTTATTCTTATCATTAAGCAGTTTATTTCATGAGTTCTAATTAATTCTTATCATTAATTAGTTTATCTATAAAAAAAAATTAAAAAAAAAAAAAAAACTACTTTTTTTTGTTTGGAGAAACAAACACACACACACACAAGGGAGAGGGAAAGGGGTTCTAACACAAAGGCACACCACAACTCCACTCAAAAGCTGTAGGGACACAATTTGAGGCCCAAGCCCAAATGTATGGAGTCTTGGTCCAAGGGGCCCAATACAATGAATTTGTAGAGAATGGGTTGAAGAATTAGGGCCTAATGAGTTGCACAACGACAAGTCTTGAATTAAATGACAATCAAGCACAAAGAAGAGATATTGATGTCAATGGAATTTCAGTCTGAGGAGGTTACAATTGTAAATGTTGATCACAGTTGAATATTGAGGCAATTTAGGTTGCTACAATGTTCTCTCTCTATTTTTCTGATCCCCATCTCATGGGGGTCTCTCACATTATATAGCCTTTTTGAGCCATCTTGATCCTACACTTGTTGATCATCTGAGTTCCCATTTGAGTACCCGTCCCATCAGACACCCCTCTTCAGCTTTCTATGAGTTGTGGTAGCTAAGGCAGCACTGTTCAAAGGTCCTCTTCACATAAATGCGGCTAGAAAAGTAGCTCCAATGCATTTAATGCGGTGGTAGCAGCTTTTCCTTAGATATTTTGCATTTCTTTCTTCCCCATATGTTTATGAGGCACATTCCTATCACTAGGGCCTTTTGCCTCTCCTCAGACTCGTCAATTGTCCCGAGTGAAGCCCAAAGCCCAATATATGATTTTAGGCCTTTACCCCTATAATAGCCCTTCAAATTCCGATTTTCCCTTTTATCCGAGGAGAAAAAGTGGGATTTTGATATTTAAGGGATAAGACCCACTAATTCTTTGATTTACATGAGTGGGAGCACGGTTTTATGCGCCTCATAATTGTTACTGACACTTCGTAGCCCATGAGACGTCATTAATTACTCCAGGCGACTTTATGTTCCCCGTATCCAACGATGAGACGCTAATCCAATGGTTGACATTTCCCTAAAATTTTGAGCGGGAGTATTCTCACTTATTCTCCCCTTCCATATAAAGCCCTGAGGGAAATCATTTTTCTCTTTTCTTCAAAAAACCTTCAAGTGCTCCAGAGAACTCCAGCGCCTCGTCTCACAAAACATTCTAAGTTCCTGAGTCTCCATAGCCATTTCTTGTAAGGATTCTTTGCGAATCTTTCTGAAAGTTTAAGAGATTTAGTATACGTGTTCCCGTAAGTCTTTCATTTCTTTATATTCTTCTTTTTTTTTTCTCCTCGGCCTTTTTTCTTTTATAAGCCTTTATCTGTGTCATTTCTAGTCACTTAGATGGGTAGGTTCAAGCACCTAGTAGATTCACCGACTGGTATGGAGAGTTTTAGAGCCAAATACCATATTCCACAAGGAGTGAGTTTAGAATATTGCCCTTCGGACCAAATACTAACTAACAGGGAGACTGGCTAGGTTGTCATTCCTATGATCGCTTTTATAGAAAGAGGAATGACGTTCCTCATGGGTAGGATAACCAGAGACTACTTGTCCGACGAGGTGAGGCTGATATCTTGCCTTCCTAAGTCCAACAAAGGCTTGAAGGACGATTATCTAGTCGTTTCCGGGGAATGGCATGATGGTCTTCACTGCCCAGTTAGGGCAGGAACACTAGCTGGGGTACTCTAGGATCAGGTCCCTTGGTTGGGATCTTAGTCTTCTGAGCTTTCCCTTTACTTGTTTTAGTTATTTGTTCTTTCAGACTAACCACAACCTCCCTTTTGGATGTTTTACAGTCAAAGAATACGTCGCCTTGAGGATCAGTCTGGTCAACGTTCAAGCTCTCAACTACCTCCTAAGGTTGGAGATTTTTGTGAGCGAAGACAGGCAGTTACGGGCCGCTCATCTCATTTTGGACTACGAGCCGCTGTCCCGTATCTTCCAAGACGTAGGCCAGGCAATAAGGGCCAGGAGTTCTAGATTGGCTTAGATTGACGTTTCCAAGCCGGGATTCTTAGCTCGAAAAGACTTACCACCTGTTAAGCCGCCCGCTCAACGTGTTCTCCAAGGGGTAGCCACTCCAAGAGAGGAGATTGATTCTACTCACTCATCCCTTGAAGCTGAGATCGATCATTTATGCTTTAACGAGGAGGGCGAAGTGCCAACAAGGCCAGTAGAGCTCTCGAACTCTGACGCAAATCTTGATCGATTCTCCATGGCACATTCTCCGAGGTTGATAGTTACTCGGATTGATACCAACTAGGAAATTGAAGAAGAAGGCATGGATCTGAAGCAGAGGTCTGGTTTAAAGGGCCTAATGGCCAATAGAAACAATGGAAAATCCTTCAAGGATGCCCCTAAGGTACAGGTTCCTGCCAGCCTCCCTCCTCCTCCTCTTCCTCCCATTGACCTCGAGTTGCAAGCCAATTCGAATCTGAGGAGGAAAAGGCCAGTTGATGACTTGGAGGAGGGTGAGGTCAGACCTCAGAAGGCCAAACAGAAAAAGAAGGCCAAAGAGCCTAAAGATAAAAGGACCAAATCAATAGACAACCGAGATGAGGCTGCTGTTCGAAGGGGGCAGCGTACTTGGTCCCCTCGGCTTGAGTTAGATGGCGCTCCCATTTCCTGGGACGCGACGCTTTGGGAGTCCCAAAGAGAACATGTAACATACCTCGTCGAGGCTTTGCAACAACCCTTTCTCCTGCCCCAGGACGTGGATGGGCTTAGGAATACAATGCAGCCCAACCTCTTCATGTCGTTGAAGAGGGACCTTGCAATGGTAAACCAAAAACCTTTCATTGTTCAAATTCCGGATTATATGTTCATTTACTTGTTGCCTATGTTTTAATGATCCTTCCACTACCTTTATGTAGGTTACCCAGCAAATCTACGTGGCCGAGGAATGGGTTAAGGACTCCCGAGAGGAGGTGAACACTGGGGTTTAGTCCCGCCTCGTGGCTGAAAAGGCTGCCGGAGCCCTTAGGCAAGAGAATGAGAGCCTGGCTAAGAAGGTCAAAGAGGCTATCCAGGCCCGAGACAGCGCCGTGGCAGGCCTTAAGACCACGGAGAGGCAGGCCGAGGACATGTGCCAGAAGCTGCATGTAACATAAATAAACCTGGCCACCAAGAAGCAAGCAGTCCTAGACCTCAAGACGTAGCTGCAGCAAGCCAAGGAAGCGGCTCAGGTGGCCAGGGAAGCAACTGAGGTCGCGATGAAGGCCTCTTATGAGCGTGGGGTATGGGACACAGAGACTAGGCTGACTGAGGAGGTGGCTGTGGTTTGCAAGGACTACTGCATCAAGTCCTGGGGAGTGGCAATGGACCGGGCGGGAGTCCCTGTAGACTCTGAGCTTAAGAGGGCCGAGAATATCTTCTTCCCAGAGGATATTCAAGAGATTCTTGATTCGGACCCTCCTGCCAAGAAGCTTCTTCCCGCCCAGGCCGCCCTTCCTGACACCGACGTTCTTGGGGCGGGGGGGGGGGGGGCAGGAGTGGACAGGGAGGCTTAGCCACCAACAAAGGATAAGCCATCCGAGGACTCCCTCACGATCAGAGATGTCGTCTCGCAGGCCAAGGACGTTGAATTTAAATCCAAAGCTGAAGGTGCTCATACCAAGGCTGCTGACTACAAGAAAGATCCACCTAAGGACAAGGCCTAGAATTCTAGATGTAGGATTTTCTTTTGTTATTCTGTTTTTCTTTTTCATTTCTGTGGCTTTTGCCACTGCTTATAATATAAATTTTCTTTAAGTTAATGAATGAACTTCTTTTCTATTTTTTGGGTTTTTATTTTCATTGCTTTTAACTTTATTGTTATTATGAATGGGCTTGGACAGTTGCTGCTACATTTCCAATAGTAATTCATTATTCGTATTTCAAGAAATCTAACTAGGTGTGAACAAGATAGAGATATTTTACATTCGTGATACGAATTAACTCTTACATAGTGAATATGGGACTTGAAGGGCGTAAGAGATATCCCTCGTTTCTTGTGTTCTATCTAACACTCATAAAAAAGTTCTTTGAGTGTCAGAAGTAATTAATTTCCCCTTAGCCTATGATTTGAAGGGTCATACAGGAATTAGGTTCTGTTTAATACTTGAATAAATGTCTAAAGTAATTAATTTCCCCTAAGCCTGTGGTCCAAGGAGACATGCAGGACTTAGGTTCTATTTAATACTTGAATAAATGTCTGAAGTAATTAATTTCCCCTACAGTTGTGGTCCGAAGATCCATGCAGAACTTAGGTTCTGTTTAATACTTGAATATATGTCCAAAGTAATTAATTTCCCCTAAGCCTGTGGTCCGAGGGGCTATGCAGGACTTAGGTTCTGTTTAATACTTGAATAAATGTCTAAAGTAATTAATTTCCCCTAAGCCTGTGGTCTAAGGAGACATGCGGAACTTAGGTTCTATTTAATACTTGAATAAATGTCTGAAGTAATTAATTTCCCCTACGCTTGTGGTCCGAAGATCCATGCAGGACTTAGGTTCTGTTTAATACTTGAATAAATGTCCAAAGTATTAATTTCCCCTAAGCTTGTGGTCCGAGGGGCTATGCAGGACTTAGGTTCTGTTTAATACTTGAATAAATGTCTAAAGTAATTAATTTCCCCTAAGCCTGTGGTCCGAGGAGCCATGCAGGACTTAGGTTCTGTTTAATATTTGAATAAATATCTGAAGTAATTAATTTCCCCTACACCTACGGTCCGAAGATCCATGCAGGACTGAATAAACGTCTAAAGTAATTAATTTCCCCTAAGCCTGTGGTCCGAGGAGCCATGCAGGACTTAGGTTCTATTTAATACTTGAACAAATGTCTAAAGTAATTAATTTCCCCTAAGCCTGTGGTCCGAGGAGCCATATAGGACTTAGGTTCTGTTTAATACTTGAATAAATGTCTGAGGTAATTAATTTCTCCTAAGCCTGTGGTCCAAGAATCCATGCAGGACTTAGATTCTGTTTAATACTTGAACAAATGTCTAAAGCAATTAATTTCCCCTAAGCCTGTGGTCTGAGGAGCCATGCAGGACTTAGGTTTTGTTTAATACTTGAATAAATGAGAGACAAGAAGCACAAGGGCTTTATTCAACAAAAGAACTTATCGAGAAAGGAAACTTTCATTAATAATAGTACCTTTTCAGATTTTTTACATTCCAAGGGCGTGGTATTACATGCTCATCTAAATCTTCTAGAAAATATGCCCCAATGCTAACCACTGAGGTGATACGATATGGTCCTTCCCAATTTGGCCCAAGCTTTCCCCATGCTGGATTTTTTGCAGTGCCTAGAACTTTCCTTAACACTAAGTCCCCAGGCACTAGTGGCCTTAGCTTTACTTTGACATAAGCTTGTGTTGGTAGTAGGCCAGTTGGACCATTGCCCTTTCCCTTCTTTCTTTGATAAGGTCTAAGCTTTTTTCTAGCAGCTCATTATTGCTACTCGGACAGAATGAGTTGGTTTTTAGCGTTGGAGAGCTCGTTTCTAGAGAAATAACAGCCTCGGCCCCGTAAGTCATTGAAAAGGGGGTCTCTCCTGTTGACCTGTGGGGTGTGGTTCGATACGTCCACAGGACATGCGGCAGTTCTTCCACTCATCTTCCCTTCGCGTCATCTAACCTCTTTTTAAGTCCGTTCACTATGACCTTGTTAACAGCCTCAGCTTGCTCATTCCCCTGGAGGTAGGCTAGGGTAGAATATCTATTCGTAATTTCCAATTCGCAACAGTACCTCCTAAAGGCTTTACTATCGAATTGAAGACCATTGTTCGAAATAAGGGTGTGAGGGACCCCGAACCAGGTAACAATGTTTTTAAAGACGAACTTTTTGACGTCCACGTCTCTGATATTCGCTAAAGGTTCAGTTTCAACCCATTTAATGAAGTAATCAGTGCTAACGAGTAGATACCTTTTATTCTCTACTGCCTTGGGAAAGGGCCCGACAATATCCAAGCCCCACTAAGAGAATGGCCAACGACTGGACAGTGGATTGAGGATCCCTCCTGGTTGATGTATGTTTGGCGCAAATCTCTGACACTGGTCACACTTCTTCACATATTCGTGTGTTTCTTTCTGCATGTTTGGCCACCAGTAGCCTTGGGTGATGGCCCTATGAGATAAGGACCCGCCTCCTATGTGGCTTCCACAAATCCCTTCGTGTAACTCCTCCAAGATTAGTTCTGAGGCCTTAAGGTGTACGCAGAGTAAGTATGGTCTAGAAAATGAGCGTTTATACAGCTTCTAGTCCTCGGATAGCCAGAACCGAGAAGCGTTTCTCTGTATCTTGTTAACTTTGGTCTTCTCTTCGGGCAAAATGTCTTCCTTTAGAAACAGTACTAGAGGGCCCATCTAGCTAGGTCCCACTTTGACATGATGGACATGGATCACTTCTCTTTTCGTCACTGAGGGTTTATATAAATCTTCCATAAGGATGACCTGAGGCAAACTTTGAGCCGAAGAGGTGGCAAGCATGGCCAAGGAGTCGGCATGTGTGTTTCCACTTCTAGGGATGTGCAGTAAGCTAAAAGAATTGAAGCGTGATTGTAGGCATTTAGCTTGGTCTAAGTAGTCTTGCATTCTTTCATCTCTTGCTTCTAACTCCCCATTTACTTAGTCAACGACTAGTCTAGAGTCCGAGAACATGTTTATTGTTTTTCCGCCTATTTTCTGAACCATGGACATTCCCTTCAGAAGGGCTTCATATTCAGCCTCATTATTCATGGTCGAGAAGCCCAGTCTTAGTGAATTTTCGATGGTAATCCTTTCAGGGGAAATCAGAACTAGCCCCACTCTGAAGCCCCTTTGGTTTGCTACACCATCAACATATATTTTCCAGCATGTAGGCCCTTGTAGAGAGATTATACCAACTGATTTTTCATCCATGCCTTGCGTCGTTGCTTCTTCTTCTAGCGAGGGTTCAGCAAATGCAGCTACCAGATTTGTGAGGACTTGGCCCTTGACAGAGGTACGAGGCATGTACTTGATGTCAAAAGCCCCTAGAATCGTGCTCCACTTAGCAACTCTCCCTGTGTAATCAATACTACAAAGTATGGACCTGAGCAGAAGCTGGGTTAGAATGATAACTGTGTGTGCTTGGAAGTAATGGGGAAGCTTTCCTGGAGCTTGAACCACTGCTAGGATGGCCTTTTCTAGTGGTAGATAGCGGATCTCGGCTTTATGCAACGATTTGCTCACGTAATAGACTAGTCATTGTACGCCATTGTCCATTCGAATTAACACTAGGCTTACTGCGTGAGAGGCCATAGCAATGTAGGCGAACAAGACTTCATCGACCTCGGGACTGGACATGATTGGTGGCCGAGATAGATATTCTTTAAGTTGTTGGAAGGCCAAAGCATATTCTTCAGTCCATTCAAATCCCATCCATTTATTCAGCAAGAGGAAGAAAGGTCTACACCTGTCTGCCGACCGAGTAATAAAACGGTTTAAGGCAGCGATCATGCCGATAAGCTTTTGGACCTCCTTGGGATTCCGAGGTGGCTGTAAGCTGTTTACAGCCCTGATTTGATCAGGACTGACCTCGATCCCCCTGTGGGTCACCATATAGCCCAAGAATTTTCCTGATTCTACCCCAAATGAACATTTGGACGTGTTGAGACACAGTTTGTGTCTCCTCAGAATTTCAAAAATGTCCTCGAGGTCTCTCACATGCTCGGACACTACCTTACTCTTTACCACCATGTGTCATCTATATAGACTTCAATGCTCTTACCCAGCTGTGGCTCAAACATTCTGGTCATCATCCTCTGGTAGGTGGACCCTGCGTTTTTTAAATCAAAAGGCATCACCTTATAATGGTAGTTTCCAATGGGAGTGACAAAAGATATCTTTTCTTGGTCGTCTGTGGCCAGTGGTATTTGATGATATCCTTAAAAGACATCCAAGAAGCTCATCCAAGGATGGCCTGCGGTTGCATCTACCAATTGATCTATCCGAGGCATAGGGAACGGATCTTTTGGGGTAGGCTTTATTTAGATCCATGAAGTCTACGCAAACTCGCCATTTTCCGCTATTCTTCTTTACCACTATAGTATTGGCTAACCACTCGGGATAAAAAACTTCCTTAATAGCCCCTACTTTTTTGAGCTTCATCACCTCGTCCCTAACAACGTTGGCATGCTCCTTCGACGGGCACCAGGGTGGTTGCTTCTTGGGAGTAACGGATGGGTTAACGTTTAGGTGGTGGCAGATGAAGCTCAGATCAACCCCTGGGGCCTCGTAGGCATCCCACGCAAACACATCCACGTTTTCTCTAAGAAACCCAATTAGTTCTTCTTTCTCTTGGGGAGGTAATTCCGGCCAACTTGAAAGAACTTTTCTAGATCAACGCCAACGGATACCTTTTCTAGATCTTCGCATTTTGCCTCCTCGGTTGACTCATTACCGAGCAATGCCAGGGCGGCTGATTGCTATAAGCCCCTTCCAGTAGAGGCCGAGGGCTCAGCACCAGGTTGTCGTGAGATGGCAACCACCATGCACTGTCTAGCCATGGTCTGATTCCCTACAATCTCTTTAACCTGGCCCTCTGACAAGTACTTTACCTTCTAGTGCAGGGTAGAGGAGACAACCCCTAAAGTATGAAGCCAAGGTCTAGCCACAATAGCTGTGTAGGGTGAATAAGCGTTAACTACAATAAAATCTACCTCCACCATGTTCGAACTAGTTTGTATAGGTAGTCTGATCTGGCCCCTTGGAGTAACAGTTTTTCTCTCGAAACTTACTAGAAGGGAATCATACCCCGTTAGGTCCTCGGGTTTCAAGTTCAGCCCCTTGTACAGGTCGGGGTACATTACTTCCACAGCACTGCCTTGATCCACTAGCACTCTCTTCACATCATATCCTCCAATCCTGAGTGTGACTACCAGAGCATCGTCATGGGGTTGGATGGTTCTAATCTTATCCTCGTCCGAGAATCCCAGCATTGGCGAGACTTCCTTCTTGGCCTTTTTGGACTCCCAATCATCATCCTCGGTGGAAAGCTGAGCCACAGACATTACTCTGGAAGGACAAGAGCTGGTCCTTCCCGGTGCAGCAAGAATGACATTAATTATGCCAATAAGAGGTCTTAAGGAGGTGTCTCTCCGGCCTTCAGGATTCGCCTATCCTTGTTGACCACTAGGATGATGTAGGAGGTGCTTAATTTTCATTCTCGAACCAACTAGTCCAAGTAATTCCTCAAGTTCCTACAGTCCTCAGTGGTATGCCCCGGTTTTTAGTGGTATTGGCAATACTAATTTTGGTTGCACTTCATGGGGTCTCTTGCCATCTTATTTGGTCATTTGAAAAACGGCTCGTTCTTGATTTTCTCCAGAACCTGATGTACCGGATCTTGGAACACAGCGTTAACTGCCTGCGCGTTGGCAGATCCGGATTGCCCTGCAAAGTCTCTCCTCGGTCGGTTGTTGTTGTTAAATCGGTCCGACCTGAAGTCTCTCCTCTCTTGAGGGACAACCTTCGCCTTACCTTTTCCCAACTACTGGTCTTCTTCAACCCTTTTATACTTGTCGATCCGGTCCATGAGTTGGCGCAAGCTGGTGACAAGCTTTCCTGTTAGGGATTTTCTTAAACCATGCTTAGTTGGGAGGTTGCTCTTGAAAGTGCTGATGACAACGTCATCATAGTTACCCTCTATCTCATTGTACATCTCCCAGTACCTGTCCAAGTAGGCTTTCAGGGTTTCCCCTTCTCGCATGGACAAAGACAGTAGAGAATCCAAAAGCCGAGGAACCCTGCTACTCATGATGAAGTGAAAGCCAAAGGCCTGGGTCAGCTGCTTAAAGGAACCTACGAAATTTGGCCTGAGGCCATCAAACAATCTCATCGCCATCAGTCCCAGGCTGGACGGAAATACTTTGCACATCAAAGCCTCATCTTTGGAATAAACGGTCATCCTCTGGTTAAACTGGCTTACGTGCTCTACGGGGTCCGTTCAACAGTTGTACATAGTGAAAGTGGGTTGATGGAATCCCCGAGGAAGCTTAGCCCCTTTTATCTTGCGTGTGAAGGGTGACTTGGAGATTCGATCCAAGGCCTTGCTCATGGCGTCATTCACTAAGCCTTTATGGATCAGACTTTTGTGGCTGCGTTTATGATAGTGCTCTTCCTCGTAAGAAAAGGTTTCACTTGGTGGAATTCTTGACCTTTGCCTATAATTGTCATCCCCTTCATCACTAGTATCTGAATTGGAGGGGGAGCGCCTCTGTTGCGCATGACATAGTTTCTTTTTTAAGTCTTCAATCTCCTGCTGTAGGGCTTTGTTATCGTCCTGCTTTTGGGATACGTGACTTCTCACCCTAGAATGGCTTCTGCTTGTATGGGTAGTATGTACACTACCCTCTCAACGTTTGTCCTGATCTCTTTCCCGCTTGAGGTTAAGAAAGTTGTCTTGTCGTTGAGAACTTGCAGGCTCTGTTTGGTGTGGACCTGATCCTACCATGTTTAACCATTGCACTCACTGAGACACAAGTTCTCCCCACAGACGGTGCCAATTGTAGGGACATAATTTGAGGCCCAAGCCCAAAATGTATGGAGTCTTAGTCCAAGGGGCCCAATACAATGAATTTGTAGAGAATGGGTTGAAGAACTAAGACCTAATGAGTTGCACAACGGCAAGTCTTGAATTAAATGAAAATCAAGCATGTATGTTTTTAGACCCCTTAAAACACAATTAGATTAACCTAGTTAATTAGCCAAGTTATTTACTTAGTCCAAATTCCAAATCTAGGTTATCACATTCAAACAAACATATCATGCATAGCAACGGAAATATAAATAACACAATGGTATAATGACCTAGGAAACCACACCAGTAAAAACCTAGGGAAGATTTAACCTAGCTATCCTCAAGATAAACTTGAATCCACTATGAAAGAATCAAAGTTTTATAATAAGACTTAGACCACTAACATCCTATTGCTACCCACTAGTAGAAACTTACTGACACGACCACGTGCAAGCTTTAAGACCACGGACTCCTTCTTTCTTGGATTCTCCAGCAAGTACAAGCACACCCGCTTGTGTTTCTTTAAGCTCTTTAGTGCAGCAACTGAATGATCATCAAGCTCTCCATGAATTCTCCTTCTTGATAATCCTAAGCATGCGTGAAGGCAACCACCTCTAGATCTCACAAGAGATTCACACACAGAGCAAATAGAGCAACCTCTAAAATATGGCTAGGGTTTGCCTTTTATACTTATGGCAAAACATAAAACCCTACACGTTTTAATAGGCTAGGGCTAAGTTGGAAAAATCTACAGAAAAAACATTCTGCTCGAGATTCGATTAATCGAGCCTGTTCTTCAATCAATCGATCGAGCTAGGCCGAAAGTCATTAATACTTTTGCAGCCACTCGATTCCAACTTTACATACAACGCGCACACACTTTGAGCAAGTCTAAACAAGACTAACAACTGTTTTGATCATGGTTTGCCAACATTACATATTAGAGTTCTAAATACATTAGTTCCTAAGTCTTTAGAACCTAACAAAGCACAAATAAGAGATATTGATGTCAATGGACTTTCAGTCCGAGGAGGTTACAATTGTAAATGTTGATCACAATTGGATATTGAGACAATTTAGGTTGTTACAGTGTTCTCTCTCTATTTTTCTGATCCCCATCTCATGGGGGTCTCTCACATTATATAGCCCTTTTGAGCCATTTTGATCCTACACTTGTTGATCATCTGAGTCCCCACTTGAGTGCCCGTCCCATTAGACACCCCTCTTCAGCCTTCTGTGTGTTGTGGTAGCCAAGACTGCACTGTTCAAAGGTCCTCTCCATTTTTGTAGTATTTTCAGCATTTTTGTATCTCTATAGAAATATGAGAAATGTTATGCTTTATCTTAAAAAAAAAAAAAAAAAAAAGCTACTTCACTCTACTTCCAAGGTTTTGAAATCTAAATCGATCATTGAACCGTAAAAGGGAGAGGTTCAAGGTTTTTAAAGTCAAACTGAGGTTGAATCGAGGTCGAACCATGATGACGTTATAATTAATTTAATAATTATTTAAATATAAATAAATATATTAAATTTGTAAATATTAGCAAAATTTACTAAAAATATCTTAAAAATTGAAACAAAATACATAAAATAGTACATTATAAGGTTAATAAAAAATAGTACAACATAAATAAGCATAAAAAGAATTTTTTATAATAATCCTTTAAGAGAAATCATTTCAATTAACTAAAAACGACTTTTAAAATAAATTCATAAATTGCATAGGTATTATTCTTAAATAAAAAGTTAATTTAGTAATATTTAATATGTTGAGAAAGATGACATAGAAGTTTAAAAACTATAAATCATGTAAATTTAATAATATTGTATATTAGCTCCCAAGAAGAGCACTTGGTCCGTTGGTCATGGCTTTAGTCTTGCTTACAAGGTGTGAGAGCTCAGGTTCGGAGATATTAGATTAAATATATGTAGTTATTTATTTATATGTTCATTAAACAAAGCCCATGAACTTTGTTAACATTTTTTTTCTTTTTTGATAATATTTGTTAAAAAAATATTTAAGATTATAAGCCCATGTCTTTCAAAACTAAAGTATAAGTTCATTAATAAAATATATAATAGACATATATATTTAGATAATGGTCAGTTGTTTTCTTTTTTAAATGTGGCATGTGGCATCATTAAATAAAAAATAAAAATAAAAATAAAAAAAAGCGTAGATGAAAAAGTAAAAAAGTAAAATGAAAAAAATAAATAAATAAAGAAGGTTTGAAATTGGAATGACCTTCACGTGTGTGGTTGTGGTTGAAGCACATAAATCGAAAAAGCATAATGACAAAAAGAAACTGAAGAGGCATATTGAAAAAGAAACATATAAGAAATAGGGATAATTACAGTAAACCCACCTGAGGTTTGGCCCGATTACACGTTACCTACCTGTGGTTCAAAACTTATCACTTTGCCCACCTGAGGTGCCTTCCGTTAGGGATCTGTTACCCACCTCTCCGTTTGCCGTTAGAAAAACACATTTTTTAATGAAAAACAAACATAACAAAGATCAAAAAGTTAGGACTTTTTATTGCTTAAGAACTTGTTTGAGAACAAAACACAGGAATAGCACAGATCAAATGCTATTCCTGATTAAAAGTGATATCATTGAGCATTTGTTTTTTTTTTTATAGATCTCGCATCGCGTCGGCGAGATCGCGACGTTGATCGCGATCTGGAATTTTTTTTGGGTTTGGAATTTTTTTTGTGGCTCAAGACTGTTCATACCAAGAGCAAGTGTGTTCTTGAACCCAAGCTACAAAACCCCCTCTTTGATCTTGTTTGTTTGAGTTTTCTCTGTTATTTTTTGTTTTTAGAGGAGAGATGAACAATGGTGCTGTTTTCCTCTGTTTGGTTTGTTTCTATTTTCTGTTTAATCTATGATTGGGTTCTAAAACTTTTTTTCTTACAGTTTGGGTTTGAAAAATGTGAGCGATTTTGGTATGGATTTAGAGGATTTAATTGGTTTTGGATGTGTGTAACTGAAAATTTTGAACTATATTTACAAATGTTGTGTTCTTGTGTTTGTGAGAAAAAGATTTGATGGTTCGTGTTTGATCCGTGTTATGTTCTATTTTTAATAAAAGGGTGTTTTTCTAACGGCAAATGGAGAGGTAGGTTACGGAAGGCTAACAGAACTAACTTCAGGTGGGCAAAGTGATAAGTTTTGAACCACGGGTAGGTAACGTGTAATCGGGCCAAACCTCAGGTGGGTTTACTGTAATTATCCCTAAGAAATAATATGAAATAAGTTGCATTGGGTGAACGAAGAAAGAAGAAAAAGTGAAGGAGCAGATCCACAAAATGGGCTGAAGAAAAAGAAGAAGAAAGGGCATCTGGTCTGGGAAACGTGGCAGAAACGTTCTAATGATAGAGGCAGTGACATGAGCACAACAAGCAGGTAAGTCACTGATGGTTTCAGATCTAAAACTTGAGTTTTTTCTATTTCGGTCTGGTACTAATATTTCGGCTGAAATCCGAAATAGGCTCCGGTATGGCCGAAACGATCGGTTGAATTAGCCTATGGTTCGTCCAGTTTTCCCGGTTGAATCCCGGTTTGTCCGTTCTCTTAGAACTCATGTATACTCGGTTCTTTATGCTTAAAAAATCATATTTCAGTCTGGTTTTCGATTTTCCCATTCGGACCGCCCGGTTTGGTCTGGTCTGGGTTTCAAAACCTTGTCTACTTCACCTGCTTCACGTAAAAATTTATAAATTTATTTATTTTTTGTAGCTAATAACATTAACTATTTTTTGGGATAAAGTATACCTAAACTTATTGATTAGATAAGTTCCTTTTTCTTTTTGTTCATATCAAGTTATTTTCTTCTCAAATCCTAGATCTACTAATATTCCTATACACTAAGCTATTTAGTACTCCTGTCATTATGTGAGCTCACCCCCACAAAAAAACTGATTAACTTCGCTATCACAAAAATCTAGAAAATGCAATGCAATGGCTCAAAACAGTAATCAACTCGAAGAACAAGAATACGTTGACAGAGAATAGTGGTGGTGGGATTATGAGCACTAAAACTTTTGAATCTTTGATTCTCTGAACCAATTTTCGGATATAGGATTTCACCATATGAGTCAGGTATATACACCCTTCTTTTGTTTTGTTTTATTTATTTATTTTTTTTTTTTTTGGGTGTGAGGATGAGGTAAAGAAAAAGAAGAATATTTGTATTTGAAAAAGAGTACAAATAAGCCGAGTTTGATTTTTTTTTTTTTTTAGTGAACTCAAGTAGTTCCTAATATAAACAATGCAACACAATCGCCACAAGCTTGATCCAACTCAAGTACTTCACAAAAAAATAATTTATGAATTGTATTCATCTCATTTTGGGTATTACTATTATTATTATTTTAGTCTCACACAATACACATTCATTATGATGCCGTTTGGAGTGGATGTCTGCGTTTACAAATTTGCGTTTTCAGATTTTTTTTCTTCTCTATGGTGAACAGTAACTTCACATGGGTTCACTATGTAGGGGACAAAAATCACTGTTCATGCACTGTTTATCACTGTTCATAGCACTGTTTACGCACAAAAAAATTAAAAACGGGTCCTACGGTACTATTTACACATTTAAAAATTATTTTGCTACAGTATTTTCAGTTTTCAGTTTCAGCAACAATAAGTTCAATCCAAACAGACTCTATATAATTTAAAAGAAAAGTATTCATTTATTTTTATTTTCTATTTTAATATTTAATTTTAAGTAAATTAATTATAAAATTATCTATATTTGAATTTTGATTAAGCCGTGCGGCATAATTCTAGTTTCTTAATAAACTAAAGGGTATCCAAGCTAAAGGGACCACGTATTATTACGCAAAAGCAACTCATTTATATCGATTTGAGAAAACAAGAGAGCAGGAAGACACCCTAGTCAATTTGTATGTCTTCTAGTCAACTTTGGTTTCTAAACTCTCTCTCTCTCTTTTTTTTTTTTTTTTTTTTTTTTTCTTTTTTTTTAATATAGATTCCCTTTTTTATAATACTTTTCAATTATATCCTACCCAACACTTTGACTATTCTTCCCAACTTTAGACAGGCTCCTACTTGCTTGGTCTATATATAGGATAAGGATAGAGAAACTGAGAACCATCAACTATCAACTCTCGAAATGAAAGCCATTCTAGTGGTCTGCTTTCTCTTGCTTTCCACATTTTTCATTCCTTCTTCAAATGCAGCTCGAGAACTAGCTGGTGAGAACATTACAGTTTCTAGTAGATAGTTGTGTTTTAATATATATATTTTGCAGCATGCTTATTATTAAACTGAACTTTTAATATAGATTCCATGACTAAGAGTTTGCATAGCAGTTGCTCATTTATGTTAGAATTACTTGGTGTGTTTCTGATAAATTATCACCAAATACTTGCAAAAGATTCCATATCTTGTTCAAAAATCGCATGGTTCTGGCCCATGATTTCCTTTTGATTTCATTCTGATTACTTCATATCATATCTCAGTTACAGTCGCACCAGTGAAGAATGCAACCGCAAGCTGTGGTCGCGGAAAATCATATGCTGCATGTAAGCCACAGCCACCGCCAAAGCCAAAAGCGGATCCACCTTGTAACGTCTACAAACGTCGAGGTTGCTCACAACCTTAACCCCTGACTTTCAGATAATAAGCACTTAGCTTATTCTCATGAGGAGCAATGGCAATAAATAAAATCCTAAGTGTGTCATATAGGTGGTTTGAAGTTTGCAAAGCCTCTAATTCGCAGTGTTGTAATTTGCACTTAATAAGCTACGGCTTTTTTTTTCTTTTCTTTTTTTATGGGGAAGGGATAGTTAACCCGATGAATACTATGTTGTTTGTTCTGAAGTGTGCAAAATAAAAGAGCTGACTAAACTCAGTCCAATGATTACTTGTGGGACTTTCATGCAAATTCTAATTATAACCCCTTTCAATTAAATATGGTGTATTCAGAAACTCAGTATTTGACTAAGGGGTCAAAACTGTATATAAGGATTTGGATTGGATGCAATACTAAGGGTATTGCACCGAGTGCCATTACTCTACTTCTTCTCATATAAACTTTTACAATACCTTAAGTATTGTTTCTTAGATTTTCTATTTAAGAGTAAGTCATGTCACTACTTAACTAAAAAAAAATACTTCAATCTCATGAAGAAAAATTCACATGGCAGAATTTTAAGAAATGAACCTAAAGAACAGTACCTAAATACTATACCTAAGTCTTGCCCTTCAAAAATTGTCTTAAAAATTAAAAGGAAAACAAAATTAACTTTTTCTTTTTAGTTTACGTTAAGAGAAGTACTACTTACTTAAAAAATAAAAAAATAAAAATAAAAAAGAAAAAAGAAAAAAAGAAAAAAGGTTATTAATGGTGTCATGTATATATCCGTTGTCCCATTGACTAGGTGTCAAAAACAGACAGAACAAATGTGTTATATATATATATATATATATATATATGTGTGTGTGTGTGTCCCATATATCTCATACACTTCCTCCCAAACGAGTTGTAGAGAAAGCAAGAAAACAGAATTTTATAATAATGATTTTCGGCATAATTTTCTTCTCATTGGCAGGATCCAGAACTAAGCTAATGCGTCATATAATATGCAATTATGCAAAGGTCCCAAACGAGTAAACGACCAAGACAATATTTTCTTTGCATTTTCTTGCCTTCATACTTCTCAACATAATATGTATATTTAATCAAATCTTTATGCCTATCGTCTCATTTATAGGATCCAAAACTGAACAACCTTTATCCATTTTGCTCGATTAAGTTTATAGGCAAAAGGTTCCATACATGCTTCATGAATGTATTTCAATCTCCAATAATTTTTTATGCCTAACCTCCCTTCCTTTTTCGGAACACATGCAATTTCCCATGAAACTTTCACTCCGCGAACTTTTGTGTCATATTCTTTCAATAACAAGTTGTCAAACTTTTGCTCAATGGATCTAATAACTTGCTTGGAAAGGATGCACAAACTACACCTGTAAATTTGAATGCTATAGAGGATAGAATTCAATGTTTAGTAGTGTAACCTGCCAGCCGGGAGTGAGAGGCGCTTGGAAGTCCTAGACCAAGAGGCGATTCTAGGATCAATCTTCTCTAGAAGAAGCTGACAATCCTGGTGTTAAATTTTGCTAGAAACTAGGGGTACTACAATGTACCATATAGCTAGGTAGTTTACCTTAAATGCAGTGATATGGAGGACTAATTCTTAAGTATTCTCAGAACACGAAAAATGATGCTTCATCCTCTCATCAGCTAACCCAAGTACACAACATAGGAAATTTGACAAAGATTAGCTCTAATTCAATTTATGGTCCAACCCAAAACCTACCCAACCCACCCAATTAGCCACCCAACTTAAAAGGACAAACTCTTTCACGTAATGTTGCTATCACAACACCTTAAATATTTATAACCAACATGTCTAGGCCTTCTACTTGTATTTAATTGTCTTATCAATTCACCTGCCAATATTGACCATTTTATTTTCCTCTCTGTGCAGCTGTCCATATAATGTTTTTCAAGTAACGCTTCCAGTTCCACTCTATCAAAACTACTTAAAGTTATGTTTGGATGTCAACATTTGGATTTGAAATCCATTAATTTTAAAATTCTTTGTTTGGGTCTATAGCTGCGTTTACAAAAAACCCGGCTATAGCTAACATATAGCCGCATTTTTCAGAAATGTGGCTGTAGACTAAACCTATAGCTGCAGGTTTAGCCGCGTTTCTAAAACGCAGCTATAGATTAAGTCTATAGCCACGTTCATAAACGTGGCTATAGGTCCAACCAAATATATATATATATATATATATATTTTTAAAGGAGGACCTATACCCACGTTCATAAACGTAGGTCCAGCCAAATATATATATATATTTAAAGGAGGACCTATAGCCACGTTTAACAAATGCGGCCATGGGATAAGTCTATAGCCACGTTCATAAACGTGGCTATAGGTCCAGCCATATATATATATATATATATATATATATTTTTTTAAAGGAGGACCTATAGCCATGTTTAACAAATGCAGCCATAGGTTAAGTCTATAGCCACGTTCATAAATGTGGCTATAGGTCCAACCAAATATATATATATATATATATATATATATATAAAGGAGGACCCATAGCCACATTTAACAAATGCGGCCATAGATTAAGTCTATAGCCACGTTCATGAACGTGGCTATAAGTCCAGCCAAATATATATATTAAAGGAGGACCTATAGCCATGTTTAACAAATGCGGCCATAGGTTAAGTCTATAGCCACGTTCATAAACGTGGCTATAGGTCCAGCCATATATATATATATATATATAGTTTTAAAGGAGGACCTATAGCCACGTTTAAAACATGGCTATAGGTCCAACCAAGGTTTAGCACTTCAGCGTAAACAAAAATATGGAATATTCTAGGAATATTCTATGGCATATTCTACAATATTCCAAAAAAAAAAAAAAAAAACTGAATGGGTTCAGCACTGTGTATACAAAAATATGGAATATTCTATGGCATATTCCAAAATATTCCATTAAAAAAAATATGAATATTTAAAATATGAAATCTCAAACTCTCCCTCTTGTATGGTTCTAGCAGCAAAAAAAAAAAAAAAAAAAAAAAAAAAAAAAAAGGAAGGAAGCTCTCTCACAACTCTCTCAATCTCTCTCTAATGTTATCACCGATCTATGTCGCCGGAGATCCAAAAAGTGCTAACCCACTCTATTGATCCCTCTTTCCCGTTGATGCTGTATGAATGGGTTTGTGAAAATATGGGGTTTTGTTCATTGTTCTTTGAGTTTTGTTCATTTTTGTTCCCTTTTTCTGTCTCTCTTTGCTTTAGATTTGAAGATTTTGAATCAATGAAGCTAAAGTGCCTCAAAAAATTATCTCTCTTTGCTTTATTTTTCTCTAACCTGTGGCCAAAAATTATTTTCTTTTGTTTGTTTGTGTTTTGATTAATTTTGGGTTTGAGCATATGGACTCTTTTTGGTTGTGTTTCTGTTATGGGGATTTTTGTTTTCCTTGAATAGCTTGTCTCAATTTGGGTTGATTTTGTTGAAGGAGATGTTCTGTTTGTGTTCTTGCATGTATTGTTTTCTTGTATTTTAGAGCATGTTGTGTTTGATTAATTTTGAAATTTTCTAGGTTTTTGTCTGAATTTGAACTTGCTGAGTTTGTATTTTTGTTTTGAATTCTTAATTTAATTAAAATTGAAATTTTAAAGTTTGAAAGCATTAATTTTAAAAATTAAAATTTTAATTTTAAAAAATAAAAAAAAAAACTTTTGATTACTGAAAAATTAATTTTTGGTAATCAATTTATTTTTTTTTTTTAAATATAAGGGTCTATAGCCGTGTTTTTTAAATGCGGCTGTAGGTTGAGGGCCTATAGCTATGTTTTAAATGCGGCTAAAATATGCCTTTGAAGCTATCAACAAGGGTCCTATGGCCGCACGTTTTAAACGTTGCCATTGGTCCAATCCTATAGCCACGTTGTAAACGTGGCTATAGGTTTCACCTTAGGCCATGTTTTAAATGCGGCCATAGGTCCTGGTATTAGGCTACGTTTAAAAAAGTGTGGCCATAGACCCCTCAGGCCTATAGTCACGAGGTTTAGGCCACATTTGAAACCGCAGCCTAAAAAAACGCGGCTATAGACCAAATCGTCCTATAGCCACGTTTTTCTGACCTATAGCCGTGTTTTAAAAACGTGGCTAGAACCCCGTTCTTTGTAGTTTTTTCATTGTTTAGATACCTAGGATTTGGATTTAAGATCAATAAAATATATTTTTTAATTATTATTTTTCTTAATCCTTCTACATTTTAAATTTAGTAACAATTTAATAAATACATGTGGCAATGAAAAACAATTGATAATACAATTAATAAATACATGAGGTAATGAAAAAGCCATTGATAATCCAATTGACAAGTTGATGACAAAATATCTTTCATCATAATCAACTAAAAAAATGTCTTGCCAACTATTGAAAACTAAAATGTTCTATATCAACATAGAGAGAGAGAGAGAGAGAGAGAGAGAGAGAACTCTCCCAAATGCATAGGTTTTTTCACAACATTCAAAATCTCAAACTAAAATACTATTCTAAAGTTCTTAACAATTAATCTGTTTGGGAGGAGGGAATGGAATGGAATAAAAGGAATATTTTTAGAATATTCTTCCCTTCTCTTGTTTGGGAGTTTTAACGGAGGGAATGGAATGTCCATTCCCTTGTTTGGGAGTTTAAGTGGGAGGGAATGGAATGGTTAGGAGGGAAGGCTCATTCCTTCCTTTTCCCTCAAAACCTCAAATTTTTGTTCCCCTCAAAATTGGGAGGAATGAGAGGGAATGAATTTAGGTTTAATGAAATTTTTGTTAAAATCCCTAAAATACCCCTTTAATATCAGCCTTTTTTTTCTCATTCAGCCGTAAGAAAAATAAAGCTATAATTCTTGCACAATATTGTCCGTCCTCTACAAAGTGAAGCTGCTGCTGTTGGTCTTTTTTTTTTTTTTTTTTTTTTTTTTTTTGTCTGCTGCAATTTTCAGATATTGCTTAAACCAAGTATGTCTATCTTTTTCTTTTTCTTTTCGGTTGTTTGCTAGTCTTTTTTTTTTTTTTTTTTTTTATAACTTTTATGAACTGTTTGCTAGTGAATTGCTTTACAACATAGAAATATACATAACTTGTTTTTTAGCTACAATAATTTTTTTTTCCTTAATGAAATTGGGAGATGAAGATGTATTAAATTATCAAATCCATTGTAAAGCATACCAACCAAAAAAGATCCAATCTAAAACTAGCAGCCCCTAAAAAAAATTTGCAAATTGAAATAAAGAAATTGTACTATTGTTAATTTTTCATGCCATTATCTTCATCTGTTAAATTATTGATTAGCGTGATACAATCTATTCACCTTGACAAAACAATATTGTAATTCAATAATCTAACACAGACCCAATTGTGGCTAACTAGTTTCACATCATCCACTAAATACTATGCATTTCAAAGCAATTATAAGTTCTCATTGATTATTTTTTATATTCTTTAAAATGAAGGGTATAATAGTAATTGTAGGGACACAAAATCTTCAGCGGCCCATCAACGTTGTTGGGCTCGCGCAAGGAAAATCCCTCACAATGATATTTGTAGAGAGTGGGCTTAAAAAAGGCCAGCGTTGGGTCGCGGGGCGGCATCTCGGGCCGGACTACAGGCATACCGACATGAGGAGGAGCTTCGGGCTGGATATTCAGGCCCTTCAATCTTGTATCTAGGAGGATTTGGCTCCTCGGATATGATCCGAGGCGTGAGGGCGCTGTTCCCGGTCACCCATCGGTGGGATTTTAGGTGATGTCCGGCGTGTCTTATCCAGACCCTCACTTTCATCAAGTCTTTCTCAAGAAGCCAGATGGGAGCCCCCCCTTTTGTCACATAACATTCTCTTTTATACTAGCCTACGTTAGTTGTCCTTCGTCCACGTGTAGGGTCGATCTTTCCGGGACAGATATCCATCCCATCAGTCTAGTCCCAAATTTGCTGTAGATGATCCATAAAGCCTAAAATCCCGGCTCTGTTAGGGGCAGTGTTATGTCAAGGAAGGGTATTAAGGACTATTTCCATGAGATATTTTCTGACCTCTCAAGCTCGCCTGTATCCCATTTTCATCAGTGGGGTTCTGGGCTTTCCGAGGACGGAGTGGTCCTCGGACGTGTCTTTGAGCCATATCGAGCTCACTACTTTCGGGCTTGGGACTTGGCCTCCTTTAGTTTGGGGGCCTGTGGATTCCCTATAAGTGAGCGAGCCGGGCCCGTAGATTCTTGGGCCCCCACAATAGCCCCTCGAAACCCTGCTGTCCAACGTCCTGGTTGGAGAGGTGGGTTTCGGTAATTCCGAGCCTGAACTGCGGCTCATTTAATTTCGGCCCTTGATCAACGTTGGTGACTCTTCACCTCCCCGAGGAATGCGCCGGTCTACGAGTCATTTTTCCTAGATTTACGTACGCTGCCGTTATGCCGCGTGGTTATCCGCAACGTGCCTTTAATCCCTTGCCATTTACGAGACCTTCCAGATGTAACGGTTACTGATGGTGTGGGAGAACGAAGCGACGCGTCGTACTCTGGATTTCCTTGAGGGTCCAAATGTGTCACATACCCTCTTCTTCGTCCTCTATATAAAGAGAGAAAACAGGGGGTGACCTTTTCATATCAGAATCCCTCACGTTCTTCCCAGAGTCCATTTCCTCCTTCCGGTTGCTCCCTCTTCTATAATACTTATTTCTCAGTAATCCACCATGAACAAATCCCTCTTTTCCCAGAAACGCCATATCCCAACAAAACTCGAGATGGCTCGGTCTGGGCAAGGATGGCGGAGGCTTAAGACTGGCTTCCCTATTCTTTTAGCCAAAATCCGAAGCAGGGACTCGTCACACCCCTATTTTCTTTTCATTGCTTCACTCTTCTTCTCCTCCTTCCCGCTCATATCCTCCATTTTCTTTTGCCCTTGCATTCTTCAGTAACAAGAGCTTGCTGAAGTGCTTCCATGTCTTCCAATTCTTCTTCCTTCTCCTTCATTATTTTTGTATAAGGATCTTCCCCTGATAGGAGCAGTACCGAGGCATAGATTTCAGAAAGACTTTGAAGACGAATACAGAAGGCACCTGATGGTTTACTTATTTGTATTACGGATATTGTTACTGTTTTAGCAGTAAAAAATTTTTATATAGGCTTGTTTGAGCCATTCTTTGTACGTTGTAACAAATTTTCATATTAATAAAAGTTAGTGTTACTCTATTTCTTATGTCTTATTTATATATTTTGACAAGTGTGAAAGCGCTGCTCGGCATAATAGTATAGCATTTCAATCTATAATAACTAAGGCCAAAGCAATCCTTGATAAAAAGATGCCACGATAACTTTAAAGAGATTACTATTCATCATAACAATCCAACCAGCGAAGAATGAGACTTATCTTAAAGTTAGCAGTGATGGGTGTTGAATGCTCGATAAAGTGTGAGAAGTATTTTTCCGAGGACATGTTACCCATCGGATGAATGGCCCCCTTAGGTTGACGATCATTAGGTTGGCCTGCCATCTCCCTGACACGCGAGCCTTAACCTTTTCCAGTGTTTAAACCGAGAAATTTCTTCATCCGGGCAGTCGATTTCCCGCGAAGCCTGAGTCCGAGGACTTTGCAAGACCTGGGTTTTGTCCATGACTTATGCGTTTTATCTTATGTGCTTGATTTTTCCCTTTGGCTTGAGTCCGATACTTGTGTCTTTATCGGTACTTGGTTTTCCCTTTTAGCTTGAGTCCGAGGACCATGCAAGCCTTAGGTTCTGTCCGAGACCAATGTCTGCATCAGTACTTGGTTTTCCCTTTTAGCTTGAGTCCGAGGACCATGCAAGCCTTAGGTTCTGTCCGAGACCAATGTCTGCATCAGTACTTGGTTTTCCCTTTTAGCTTGAGTCCGAGGACCATGCAAGCCTTAGGTTCTGTCCGAGACCAATGTCTGCATCAGTACTTGGTTTTCCCTTTTAGCTTGAGTCCGAGGACCATGCAAGCCTTAGGTTCTGTCCGAGACCAATGTCTGCATCAGTACTTGGTTTTCCCTTTTAGCTTGAGTCCGAGGACCATGCAAGCCTTAGGTTCTGTCCGAGACCAATGTCTGCATCAGTACTTGGTTTTCCCTTTTAGCTTGAGTCCGAGGACCATGCAAGCCTTAGGTTCTGTCCGAGACCAATGTCTGCATCAGTACTTGGTTTTCCCTTTTAGCTTGAGTCCGAGGACCATGCAAGCCTTAGGTTCTGTCCAAGACTTTGAGTTCAGATCTTCCCTTTCATTGAGCATTTCCCGAGGTGCCAAACAGGGTGTCCCTAGGCCTTCACGCCAAGAACCCGCGGATCAAGATACATTTCTGCAAACTCTGGCCACGCAGTACTTCTCTGACGCCCCAAGGATCGAGGCGCGCCTTCACGAGGCTTCTTGAGTCTCTAGACTGCAGTTGACGTTGGAAGTTGAGCCAAAACCACTTTGTCTGTAGTGTTCCTTGGGACACCGCGTGAGTTGACTGCCATCATCTTGTCTTTTCAAATAAATAGGAGGGAGAGAGGGTTGCTTTATATATACACCCATCCTTTTATTTTTCTCTCATATCACGCTTCCCATATCCGTAGCTCTCCTTTCTTGGCATAACATGTGGAAAGCGAGGGTTGGGAAGAAAGAACCTTCTCCGCCGCAGAAGCGCCGTGCCCTCATGAGGCTTATAACAGTAAGGTATGGGCACAGGAAGCACAAGTTCAGAAGAGTACTCCATCTCCACCGAGGGGGAACGGCGTCTCTCCCTCTTTTAGTCAAAATCCGAAGCAGGCTCTGTTCATGCCAGCACTTTGGTATGTCAGAAGAAAGATTCTCCGCCATCAGCGCCTCTGCTTAGCAGCAGGCGAATATTTAGAGAAAGCCCCTCAGTTTCCCACTCCCTGCATCTTTCCTTCAACGGTGCCAGGCTCAAGTTGGGTTTCTTTGGCTGCCTGAGTTATGGGCATGTAGGAGCGCGGGGGAAGAATAAGGTCTCGGAGCTGTAGCCAACCTTTCCTCCGACATACCTCCTCGGCTTTCTCCAGCTTTCTTGTATTTTTCTTTTTCTTGCTTCTGTAGTAAGCTTTGACGTAGGCTGATTCCAGCTTTTCATTGTACTCTGTACTATTTCTTCGTTGTAATAAAAATGGAAATTGACTTACATGTTTTAAGCGTTGATCTATTGGGCAATACCACTTTGTGAACGAATGTGCTCTATGTATGCGTTGTTTTGAAAATATTTGTAACAAAGCTATTTTGAAGTATAATCTAACCAACTCTCATCTACCAGCACTATCAGGTATTACATCGATAATTTGTAATAAATCGAACTTAGGAAACTGACCGAGATATCAGTTGTGTATTCTGTGATGAGCGCATGAATATCGTCCAAGGCTGATGATTTCTAAGCAATCCATCTGAGCAATTGACTGGGACATAGGGGACTCCGATGACGCTTTCTTGTATTCGGTTTCCCCATAGGCTTCGGTCCGAGGACCATGCAAGGCCTTGGTTCTGTCCATTACTTTTAAGATGTCCTCTTTGTACTTGGTTTCCCCACAGGCTTGGGTCCGAGGACCATGCAAGGCCTTGGTTCTGTCCATTACTTGTAAGAGTTCTTCGTTGTACTTGGTTTCCCCACAGGCTTGGGTCCGAGGACCATGCAAGGCCTTGGTTCTGTCCATTACTTTTAAGATGTCCTCTTTGTACTTGGTTTCCCCACAAGCTTGGGTCCGAGGACCATGCAAGGCCTTGGTTCTGTCCATTACTTGTAAGAGTTCTTCGTTGTACTTGGTTTCCCCACAGGCTTGGGTCCGAGGACCATGCAAGGCCTTGGTTCTGTCCATTACTTATAAGATGTCCTCTTTGTACTTGGTTTCCCCACAGGCTTGGGTCCGAGGACCATGCAAGGCCTTGGTTCTGTCCATTACTTGTAAGAGTTCTTCGTTGTACTTGGTTTCCCCACAGGCTTGGGTCCGAGGACCATGCAAGGCCTTGGTTCTGTCCATTACTTTTAAGATGTCCTCTTTGTACTTGGTTTCCCCACAGGCTTGGGTCCGAGGACCATGCAAGGCCTTGGTTCTGTCCATTACTTGTAAGAGTTCTTCGTTGTACTTGGTTTCCCCACGGGCTTGGGTCCGAGGACCATGCAAGGCCTTGGTTCTGTCCATTACTTTTAAGATGTCCTCTTTGTACTTGGTTTCCCCACAGGCTTGGGTCCGAGGACCATGCAAGGCCTTGGTTCTGTCCATTACTTGTAAGAGTTCTTCGTTGTACTTGGTTTCCCCACAGGCTTGGGTCCGAGGACCATGCAAGGCCTTGGTTCTGTCCATTACTTTTAAGATGTCCTCTTTGTACTTGGTTTCCCCACAGGCTTGGGTCCGAGGACCATGCAAGGCCTTGGTTCTGTCCATTACTTGTAAGAGTTCTTCGTTGTACTTGGTTTCCCCACAGGCTTGGGTCCGAGGACCATGCAAGGCCTTGGTTCTGTCCATTACTTTTAAGATGTCCTCTTTGTACTTGGTTTCCCCACAGGCTTGGGTCCGAGGACCATGCAAGGCCTTGGTTCTGTCCATTACTTGTAAGAGTTCTTCGTTGTACTTGGTTTCCCCACAGGCTTGGGTCCGAGGACCATGCAAGGCCTTGGTTCTGTCCATTACTTATAAGATGTCCTCTTTGTACTTGGTTTCCCCACAGGCTTGGGTCCGAGGACCATGCAAGGCCTTGGTTCTGTCCATTACTTGTAAGAGTTCTTCGTTGTACTTGGTTTCCCCACAGGCTTGGGTCCGAGGACCATGCAAGGCCTTGGTTCTGTCCATTACTTTTAAGATGTCCTCTTTGTACTTGGTTTCCCCACAGGCTTGGGTCCGAGGACCATGCAAGGCCTTGGTTCTGTCCATTACTTGTAAGAGTTCTTCGTTGTACTTGGTTTCCCCACGGGCTTGGGTCCGAGGACCATGCAAGGCCTTGGTTCTGTCCATTACTTTTAAGATGTCCTCTTTGTACTTGGTTTCCCCACAGGCTTGGGTCCGAGGACCATGCAAGGCCTTGGTTCTGTCCATTACTTGTAAGAGTTCTTCGTTGTACTTGGTTTCCCCACAGGCTTGGGTCCGAGGACCATGCAAGGCCTTGGTTCTGTCCATTACTTTTAAGATGTCCTCTTTGTACTTGGTTTCCCCACAGGCTTGGGTCCGAGGACCATGCAAGGCCTTGGTTCTGTCCATTACTTGTAAGAGTTCTTCGTTGTACTTGGTTTCCCCACGGGCTTGGGTCCGAGGACCATGCAAGGCCTTGGTTCTGTCCATTACTTTTAAGATGTCCTCTTTGTACTTGGTTTCCCCACAGGCTTGGGTCCGAGGACCATGCAAGGCCTTGGTTCTGTCCATTACTTATAAGAGTTCTTCGTTGTTGATAGTCTTTTCTCTATACTGACTTATTCCTTGAAGGTCAGCCCCTAGACCAGAGAGGGAAGAGTTGGCTCGAGGCCGCAAGCCCCTAGAGCTGTCCACTCTGTTGGCAGTGCACAGCGCAGCTCCTAGCGGTGGCTCATGGCGGAGTAACAACCGTACGTCGCCGGGAATGGGAAAAACCCGTGAGCCTCTGCTTGCTGGAGAGCTGACTCGTGCGCCACCCGTGCCAACGCGCAAGCCCTTTCCCACAGACGGCGCCAATTGTAGGGACACAAAATCTTCAACGGCCCATCAACGTTGTTGGGCTCGCGCAAGGAAAATCCCTCACAATGATATTTGTAGAGAGTGGGCTTAAAAAAGGCCAGCGTTGGGTCGCGGGGCGGCATCTCGGGCCGGACTACAGGCATACCGACATGAGGAGGAGCTTCGGGCTGGATATTCAGGCCCTTCAATCTTGTATCTAGGAGGATTTGGCTCCTCGGATATGATCCGAGGCGTGAGGGCGCTGTTCCCGGTCACCCATCGGTGGGATTTTAGGTGATGTCCGGCGTGTCTTATCCAGACCCTCACTTTCATCAAGTCTTTCTCAAGAAGCCAGATGGGAGCCCCCCCTTTTGTCACATAACATTCTCTTTTATACTAGCCTACGTTAGTTGTCCTTCGTCCACGTGTAGGGTCGATCTTTCCGGGACAGATATCCGTCCCATCAGTCTAGTCCCAAATTTGCTGTAGATGATCCATAAAGCCTAAAATCCCGGCTCTGTTAGGGGCAGTGTTATGTCAAGGAAGGGTATTAAGGACTATTTCCATGAGATATTTTCTGACCTCTCAAGCTCGCCTGTATCCCATTTTCATCAGTGGGGTTCTGGGCTTTCCGAGGACGGAGTGGTCCTCAGACGTGTCTTTGAGCCATATCGAGCTCACTACTTTCGGGCTTGGGACCTGGCCTCCTTTAGTTTGGGGGCCTGTGGATTCCCTATAAGTGAGCGAGCCGGGCCCGTAGATTCTTGGGCCCCCACAGTAATGTTATTATAAAATGATTTCATTCCATTCCTTCCAATGTCATTCCCAAACGGTGTTACTTACTTTCCATTCCATTCCATTCCTTTATTTTATAACATCCAAACAAGATTTTTAAATCACATTCCATTCCATTCCATTCCATTCATTTCCCTACTAAATCCATTCCATTCTATTCCATTCCATTCCATTCCTTTAATGATCATCACATTCCATTCCATTCCATTCCTTTATAAACTCCCAAACGGACCCTAAAAGTGAGGAACAATACTCTGTAAGAGAGGAACTAATATTTGTAACAACTTCAACTAGTGGATCTTTCCTATTCCTTTTTCTTTGGTGAGGCTCAGCTGCAGAACTCGTTGATAACAAATGTTGGCATGGTTGTTGTGCATCGTTCATAACTTCAATTGCATCGTCCATATGTTCTACACCAATGCCAGTAACTCTATCCCTCCCACACAAGATCTCAATGTCTTCCTAATTTTCAATAACTATTTTTTTATAAGCACCCGCTTTTACATTTTTCTATAAAAAAAAAAAAAAAAAAAAAAAAAAAAAAAAAAAGAGAAGCAATGATTTAACATAATTAAACAAAACTATTGAAATCTATTAATTTATAATAGCAAAACCCAAAAATCAAAAAATTAATCCTAAACAGTTAGTGAAACCCAAACAAGAGCTCACTTAAAATCCCACTGTAAACCCAAATCTAAACAGCACCAAAAACCAACAAAACATCCTTGCAAATTACCTAAAACTCTACTGAAAAACCACACAAATACCTTCAAATTACCCCCTATAAATAATACCAGAAAAATACCTAGAAACAGCCCCAAAAACCCACTGAAAAAACTAGAAAACAAGCTTAGAGGAATCTCCAAAAAATATCTATGCCCAAACATAACCAAAAAAATCCCTCTGTTAACCCAAAAAATCAACCCCAAAATCTACACTCTCAACCCAATAGCAACAACCACAAGAATACAGTGAGGCAGACAGTGGCATAACAAAAGTAAAATAAAACCAACCTAGTTCGTAAAATTGCTCACCAAGTACATAAACAACAAAACTACAACATAATAAGAAAGTATAACATAATCCAAAAACTCCATCATAATTTAAGAGAAAAAAGTCATAACTTGTGACCATACTTTAATGTAAGCATCCCACACATGACAATTATCTGCTATGACAAATGACACAACGATTTTGAGATTGATATTCCTCAAACATTTCCTTTACCAAAGCATCTCAAAAGGTCGTCCACTTGTTAGTGATTTTAACAAATGTGATGTTTTCTTCTGATATCCCATTTTCATTTAGTGGCCAACATTTTGAAATAGTGCAAGATAACTGCTCAAGAAATATTTTTCTTTTTTTAAGGGATAAGTTATAAAATAAAGTATCTGAAACTTATGAACATTTGGCCATTGACCTTTTTTTTTTGGGCTAACATTTGAGTACTGACTTTGTATTCAACATATTTGACATTATTTACCATCATGATAGCAACTAGCACAGTTAAAACATTCTTATGGAGCGTATGCACATTATTGAGATAGATAGTAACATCCCATTATAGAACCTTTTGACAATTTAAAGTTGATATTGAATTTATTGGAAAACAAAAAAAGTGTACTCCACTTAAAGCACTTAACATTGACTACTAGAGCATAAAAGTGTACTCCACTTTATCCTATTGGTTATCACATGTAAAGTCCTTGAGTTTCTACTAATGAAAAAATGTTGCAGGTTTGGGTTCTTCCCTCTAAACTAAAAGTGAAATCCATATAACATGTTCAAATCAATTATGGAGGAGATTTTGGTGCCTTCTTTGTTACCCTAGTAACAGCAGGGTCATGACTACGGTTGTCAAAATCGCAATTTGGATAGTAGGATCACACGATTTTACGATCTTACCTCACCAAAACGTTTAGAATCACACTAGGGTCATAAAAATGGTAGGATTGTATATAGGATCATGTAAGATCGTATAGGATTGTAGGATCATGTAGGATTATATGGGATCCTACCAATTATACCGATCCTACCAAAACATCATATATATTTTTTTTATAGGATAAATTTTTGGTTTTAATGAAGCTTTAAGGGTTTTTTTTTTTTTTTTTTTTTTTTTTCTATGTTGTGATATGGCTTTTTGTTTTCGATTTTATATAATTATGTTAACCTAAGCAAATGTTTTCTAGTTTCGAGTTCACTTGTAATCAAAATGAAGGAATGCTTCATCATATCTAAATGAAGAATTTATATTAGCTTTGCTACATTTTAAACTAAATGTTGTTAATTTGTTTGATCAATATACTATATTGTGTTCTAATATTATTAAAATATTTTTATTATATATAATTTTATTAGTATGCTTATATTTGTATATTGATTGATTGATTTTTTTGAGTATGCTCTATAATTGCTGCTGAGTGGTATAACTTGAATAATTGAGTGTGAAGTTGTATCTTGATCTCTTTTACAGCTCTAGTATACAAATATACAATGTCTACATAGATGATAAACTAGATGATGATGATTAGAACGATGGTTATAAGAAACCTAGAATGTGAATAAATAAATGTTCGCTTCACCTTAATATTAATCTTGCTTTTAGATTTCATATTTTAGTTAGCTAGTTTCATTTTGATAACTTATTTTGAATATTAAACTTGGAACTTGGAAAATATTTCCATGTGTTGATAAATATTTTAGTATTTGCTTGCTAATTAAACGTTTATTGAATTTTTTAGATACATTGGGTCAAAACATAAATATATTTATTTTGTTAGTATAGACGTAGTGATATATGATGCAAATATTTTTTTTTATGGATAAAATCACAATTTATGTGATTATTCAACATATAAAGTCATTATCAATGTGTTTTTTGCTTTAAATCTGAAAATATGTAGGATTTTATGATCCACAATCCCCCCCACCTTCCACGATCTTATGTAGGATCTCGATTTTGACAAGAGATACACCACTACTAAGGATGTTAGTGCCAAAGACAAGAATGACAACATGGTTTTAAACTACTACCAAATATGAACATCCATCAGAGCCAAGTGAACTGAGTAGCTCCAGCCACTACCCTTTGGACATAACAAGAGTAAAATTACTACATTCATAACCCATAGACAATTCATAGAAGCATTTGATCAAACATGTAATTTTCATTTCAAAACCACAAACGAAAATAGAAATAGAAAATAAAGACAACCCCATAAACAAGTCACAAAAAATACAATCAAACAAAACCTACAAACAAATCAAACAAAAGCTAAATAAAACCCATAAACAAATCAAATGAAACCTAGACAAACTCACAAAAAATCAAATGTAACCCACAGCCTTTGTCGATTCAGATTTAGTAGAAAGAGAGAAATAGAGAGGTTAAAGAGGAAGAGAAGAGTTGAGAGAGACAAACTTGAAGTGGCCGAGAGAAAAAGAGAGAGAAGAAGAAGCTTGTTGTGTAGCAAGGAAGAGAGAGAGATGCAAACCAAAGGAGAGAGAAATAGTGAAGAGCATGCATGAGAAATTTCAAAATTTTCAATGTGATTGAAAGTATTTGAAATCCATAGATTTGGGTTATCAAATTCTGGTTGGGATCGTTGGATTAGGGGCAAGACCAAATCCATTTATTTTAACTTACCCAAACAAAGAATTAGGATTTTGGGCTCCTTAAATCCAAATCCATAGCATCCAAACAGACCACAATAGTATTTTTACTTGTCAAAACTACAAAAAAGATATATATATATATATATATATGTGTGTGTGTGTGTGTGTGTGTGTGTATGCATGCATGTATGTATCTATGTGTGCACATGCACGCATGTGTGTTTTTCATAGCATAATATGTTCATCATTTTCTTAGCTATATCAACATCTAAACATACCAATATAGTTAACATCCATTATTTTTAATAATTATTTTTAGGCGAAAACCACATTTTTATCTCTACATTTTCATGCAATTCTCACTTTGGTCCCTAACTTTTATTTGCATCGCTTTTACTCCCTATCCTGAAAAATGCATCTCGTTTTTGTCCCTGCCGTTACATCAGAGACGGAAAATGCACGTGGCAAAGCACTGTTAGCATACTAAAAGCTGACGTGGCCATTAAAATAATAATAAAAAATGTTATTTGGCATTAAAAAATGCCACGTCAGCATCGAAATTAAAAAAATAAATAAAAACAGAATTAAAAACCAGAAATCACATGAATTGAGATCTAAGTGTGTTTTGAACAAGAATACAAACTCAGATATAAGAACACAAACTCAGAAATTTAAAAAAAAAAAAAAAATTAAAAAAAAACCTCCAAAACTGAATTTTCAACACTCCCTCAACCTCACTCGCTACCTCACAACAAAACCCTCTCTTTCTCCTTTTCTCTCTTTTTCTCTCTCTCTCTCTCATGGCCTAGCCACCGTCACCGCCGCCCAGCCCAATCCAACCATCATCGCCACCCCTTCTCCCTCTGTCGCCGCCTTACTCCCTCCTGCACTCCTTCATGATCGTTTCCCCTTCTTTCTCTCTCACGATCTCCTTCACCCCGTTCTGCCCTCCTCCCTCTTTCCTTCACTGTAAGTTTTGACTTTTGTGAAATTTGGGTTTGGAATTGGTGAAAGTTATATGGGTTTTGTGTCCTTCTAAGTGTAAATAGGGGTTTATTATATTTAATGAATTGTTATGGTTTTTTTATGTGATTTTAGAATTATTTGTTCAATTTAGTAAATTTAAGTTCTTGATTGTTGATTTTTTCATGTTTGGATGATGATGATGAGCGGTTTGTTGTTGGAGATTCTTTGATTCTAAAAGATCTTGGTCGGGTTCAGCAAAAGAAAATAAATTTTGGAGTTTTCCTCTTTTTGAATTTTTTTTGTTGTTTCTGTTTATTTGGACAGTAGAAAGGTTTCACCTAAACTTAGACAGAAACGATCCTTCGCTGTTGTTTGGTTCTTGAGAAAATCAAAAGAAAATGAATTTTCAGTTTTGGAGGGTTTTTTTTTTTTTTAATTTTAATTTCTGGGTCTGTGTTCTTAGATTTGAGTTTGTGTTCTTATTGTTCTTGTTCAAGACATACTTAGATCTCAATTCATATGATTTTTGGTTTTTAATTTTGTTTTTATTTTTTTTAATTTAGATGATGACGTGGCATTTTTTAATGCCAAATAACTTTTTTTTATTATTATTTTAATGGCCACATCAGCTTTTAGTGTGCCAACAATGCATTCTGTTTGCCATGTGTGCATTTTTCGTCTTTGATATAACGACAAGGACAAAACCGAGACACATTTTTTAGGATAAGGAGTAAGAGCGGTGCAAATAAAAGTTAGGGACCAAAGTAGAATAGCTTAAAAATATAGGGACGAAAATATGATTTTCACCTTATTTTTATTCTTTTAACTGAAATTAGTAAAATAACTAATAAAAGTAATGAAAAGGTTAATAAGATTTTGCTAAAAATTTAATTTAATTTATTTAAAAATAATTCCAAACACAGAGTGTAACTAACTAAAAGGATGAGGTAGCTTTTTTGAATATTGAATATAAGATGAGGTACCTGATCTCAAGATAAAAAGAGAGTAATTTTTTTATAAAAAAGTATTTTAACAAAGAGGTGGTCTTAAAGAAATTATGAGAGATGTATATTTAAAAATGTCTAATTCTTGGATACAGTGCACAGGCCTTAAACCTCTTTGATTCACATTTATTTTTTGACGCGAGAATTAACTTATTGTTTTGTTTTGTTTTTTTTTTTTTTTTTTGATAAGAAACTTATTGTTTTTTATTTTAAAAATACTAAATATTTTAAGGGTTTTGCTAACGAGTGTCCTTAGGGCACTCATTAATAATCCACTTTAGGAAAGTTTTAATACTACTTTTATGGGAAATGAAAAAAGCTGTCAAAATATTAATTACTTTTTATTTCATTTCCCATAAAAACTTTATTTACATGGATTATTAACCAGTACCCTAATGATTCTCGTTAGCATTTCTCATATTTTAATACATAAAGAAAGGGGAAGGCATTAAATGAATTCTATTGATTTATTATTATTATTATTATTTTACCAAAGTAAAACGTCGCAAACATTTTTTTTCCCCTCCAAACGGTCTTCTTCTTCCTTACCCTTCACTCTCTCTGTCATCCCCAAAGCCTCCAAAAATACAAAGAGCACTTGAAGCTGAGGAAGATAGCCCTCTCACAGGTTCATTTCAACTAAAAAACAACATCAATTCTTCAACCTCAATCCTGCAAGGTAAGAAAATTTAGCTCCCAGCCCCTTCATCTTTCTCTCTGAATCAAGAGCACCAAAGTAATGGCTTTGGCAATGGGCAGTGTTGGCTTTAGCCCCTACTGGCTACAAGTCCAAACCTGTAACCCAAAACCAACACCATCAAACACCCACCAACAACACAAAAAACCATCCAAATTTCCTGCAAAAAAGAACCGCCACCGTTTTGACAAAAAGATGCATGCCCAAAATCTTTACCGGTCCACACCAAAAACCCACATGCAATTGCAATTTACAAAGATTCACAAAGCAAAACAAGCTGAAACAAACACTTACCATATTGGACTACTTGGACCAACAAGGCATACCTGTTAACCCCACCACTTTTACTTCTCTCATTACTGCATGTGTTCGAACCAAATCCTTAACCGAAGGGAAACAAGTCCACACACATATAAAGATTAATGGGCTTGAAAACAATGAGTTTTTACGTACAAAACTTGTGAACATGTACATAGCTTGTGGCTCAGTCGAAGATGCACACCAACCGTTTGGTGAATGTTCTAGTAAGAATGTGTATTCGTGGAATGCCTTGCTTAGAGGCCGTGTGATATCTAGTAGGTGGCGATATCATGATGTGCTTTCGACTTATACTGAAATGCAGGAATTAGGGGTCAGTTTGAATGTTTATTCTTTCTCTAATGTCATCAAGAGTTTTGCCAATGCATCTGCACTTTGGCAACGTTTAAAGATTCATGCCCTTTTGATAAAGAATGGTGTTGTTGATAGTTCGATTCTTGGGACGAGTTTGATTGATATGTACTTTAAATGTGGAAAGATTAAGCTTGCGCATTGTATTGTTGAAGAGATTGGTGAGAGGGATGTTGTGGTGTGGGGAGCGATGATTGTGGGTTTTGCACACAATAGGTTGCAAAGGTAAGCTTTGGAGTATGTGAGGAGAATGGTAGAGGAAGGGATAAGGTCAAACTCAGTTATACTGACTATAATACTTCCAGGTATTGGAGAAGTTTGGGCACATAAATTACTCCGAGAAGTTCATGCTTACATGTTGAAGACGAAAAGTTATTTGAGGCAGATTTTCATTCAGTCTGCCTTGATTGACAAATATTGTAAGTGTGGGGACATGGGATCGGGGAGGTGGGTGTTTTATTCATCAATGGAGAGGAACACTATTTGTTGGACTGCTTTGATGTCAGGTTATACCTAAAATGGGAAACTGGAGCAGGCTTTGAGATCAATAATTTAGATGCAGCAGGAAGGGTTTAAGCCTAATATTGTCACAATTGCCACTGTTCTTCCAGTCTGTGCAGATTTGGGGGCTCTGACTCAAGGGAAGGAGGTTCATGCTTATGCTTTGAAGAATTGGTTCCTACCTAATGTATCTATTGTTTCCTCTTTGATGATATTGTACTCAAAGTGTGGCCTGTTGGAGTATTCTTTAAAAATGTTTGATGGTATGGAACAGAGGAATGTGATCTTGGGGACAGTGATGATTGATTCATAAGTAGAACACGGACATCTAAATACAGCACTTGGTGTGTTTAGGTCAATGCAGTTGTCAAAGCACATGCCAGATTCAGTTACAATAGCAAGGATATTGAGCGTTTGTGGTGAACTAAAAAGTTTGATGCTTGGGAAGGAGGTTCATGGACAAGTCTTGAAGAAGAATTTTAAGTGTATCCGTTTTGTCTCTGCTGAAGTTGTGAAATTGTATGGGACTTGTGGAGCAATTGATCATGCTAAGTCAGTTTTTGATGCAATCCCCATTAAACATGGACTGCAATTATAGAGGCATATGGATATAGCAATCGGTGTCAAGATGCAATTGCTCTTTTTGATCAAATGAGATCTGGTGGTTTTATCCAAACCATTTCACTTTCAAAGTTGTTCTATCTATTTGCGATCAAGCTGGATTAGTGGATGATGCTTGCCGGATATTTAATTTAATGCATCATAGATATAAAATAAAGGCATCCGAAGAACTTTACACTATCATCATTGGACTTCTCACCCGTTTTGGTCGCGTTGAGGAAGCTCAAAGATTTGTACAGATAAGTTCATTGTGCACTCATATTTGCTGCATTGAACCCATTTTCGTAAATAGTTATTTTTAAAATTTTGGCTCATGTTAAGTTAATGCTAAATGTCTTTTTTTATACAGTCTAGTTTTTTCTGGTGATCTTACATCCTTTAGTAAGCCGAATTGATGTTTTTAAATGTTCCCTGCAATGAAATTAAGTTTTGGAGTTGCATTTAAACGTTATTATTATATTCCAACCATTCTTCATAGTTTGTTGGTTAAGGAAACTAGTTTTCCAATTCAAATATAGCCTAAATATCTAAACTTACATGGATATGCGTCTAATGGCCCTAATCTGTTAGTATTAGTGTATTACCTAAACCAGCCCTAAAGTTCTAAAATCCTTAATCATTAGATACTGGACCTAGTAAGATCCTTAATCAGGTTCATTTCTGATGCACCTTGTTCTACGTCTTTCTTACTATCCCCATTTATTATATAAGTAGTTTTGTTGTAATTTGCTAAAAATTAAATATTTTTATAGCAAGACTTTGATGCTTGCTAGTGAGATCACTGTTTTTAAAACTTGAATAGATTGAGCGGTTAGTCTACTGATCCAAAAAACAAAACCTAATTTACTAATCGAAGAAAAGGATTGGTTTGTTCGTCCTTTCAATGTCAATTAGTCTAAGTTATGCATTTTTCATATGTTTTGATTACCTTCAGTCAAAACCTAGGATGAATTTTTTGTCCATCCTTCAAAAGTCTGATTCTTGTCTTGTTTGCACTTGTTGCTTTTTGATTGTCACTAGGATGTTCGAACTTTATTCATTTCTTGGAAAATAAGAATATTTACAAGTAATAATTCAATTATTAATAATTTAATTTTTTTTTAATTTTTATGTTTTTTATATCACACAATCAAATGATTTTGTTCTGAAACAACGGTAATTAGTTTGGTGCCTTTGGTTTCTTTGTGCTTTCATCCCTCCAATTAGATAGAGGTCTATTATTTTTCTTATACTATTAAATACCAATAATGTAGGTGCTGGATTTTCAAAATCTGCATGAGGAAATGTTCAAACCTATTGTTGAGGGACCTGATGTTGTGTCCTCCTGTGAACATGTTTCATATAGAGTAGTCTTACATTCTAATTTTTTTTTTTTTATTCTTTATGTACCTTATACATGGTTCTAGTAGGTGAGGTCATGTATCTGTGGTTTACTCCCTAGGGTTGGTTTCAAAGTGCCTTGCCTTGGTGAGCTCCCAGGTCATTAAAAAAAAAAAAAAAAAAAATTTACTTTGAGTTTTTCTCAATTTAGGGCACAAGAAGTATGTTTCCATTTGGAGTTGCTTGGTGATGGGGAGATGTGCAATAAGATTAAAGGAGATTGTTCAGAAGAGATCATGTTGATTAATGAGTCAACTTGCAAGGAATAGCTAAATTTCCTGCAAGTCATTGTTATACTTATACAAGCTGATAGTTCTTTTCATGTATTTGAGCTTGGCTGTTTGTTGCTATTCTAATTTGTTATCTTTCCTTACATTATATTTTGCACTAATGTTGTTAATTTGAAATTATTTTTGAAAGATTTATCCCAAACATCAACTGATGCAAAGTCATTTCAAGTGTTGATAAGTTTTGCCTTTTATCCAGTTGAATTAGATTTTTTAAGTGTTTCCACTCAATTGGGGACTGGGTTGCTTATCAACCACCTCTCCCAGAACCCTCAGAAGTGGGGAGCTTTGTGCATTGTGTAACCTTTTAAATGTTCCACTCAATTAAACTAAATTTATTAGTTGTGTGTTAAATGTTGTGGAATAATGACCTGGATGTTATGCTCTAAAAATGTATCAGTGTTTGTGTTATAGTTTTTAATTGATTTATTTTTATTTCTTATGTGTGTTACTATTATATATATTTGATGAGTTAGTATTGTGAATATATGTTTCATATTCTTTCTGGTGTTGTGTTTGTTTGCAAGAGACAAAGTTGGAATGGGTTACAAGAGGAATTGTTAGAAGCATATGGAGTTGTCCTGACATAGATTGGTTATATTTGGGTTCTGTGGGTGCTTCTGGTGGAATTCTGCTCATGTGGGACAGAAGGGTGGTTGAAAAGATAGAGGAAGCAGTAGGGTTTTTTTCGATTTCGTGTAGGTTCAAAAACATCAGTGACCAATTTGAGTGGGCTTTCACAAGTATCTATGGTCCAAATTTGAACAGGAAACGTCAATATATGTGGGAGGAATTGGCAGGCTTGAACAGTTGGTGGAATTTGCCATGGTGTTTGGGAGGAGACTTTAATGTCATCCGCTTTCCTTTGGAGAGGTTAGGGGCGGGAAGATTTACTCCCTGCATGTATGATTTTTTGGATTTTATATCTCTCTGTGGGCTTATGGACAATCCTCTGGAGGGAGGCCTTTACACATGGTCTAACTCCACCTCAACCTCTAGAATAGATCGGTTTCTCCTCTCTCTGGTTTTGGCAGATTACCTCTTTCATTTCTCCCAAAAAAGGCTTCCTAGAATGTTATCCGATCACTTCCCAATTCTTTTGGAGAGTGGGAATCATCACAGAGGGTGTATTCCTTTTCGTTTTGAGAATATGTGGTTGAAGGCGGAGGGGTTTCTAGATAAGGTGAAGTCTTGGTGGGAAAATTACCATTTTCAAGGGACTCCTAGATTCATTCTTGCCAAGAAGTTGACTGCTCTAAAAGTGGACCTAAAGAAGTAGAACGAAACAGATTTTGGCAATATCACAGTCAAGATACAGCAATTATGGAGCAAGTTGAATGCTCTAGATGTAAAAGAGGACAATCAACCTCTAACGGAGGAGGAGAAATTGGAAAAAGCAACCTTTCGCGCCGAACTTGAGAAGGCAGCCTTGTTAGAGGAGATTAGCTAGAGGCAAAAGTCCAGAGTGTTGTTTTTAAAGGAAGGCGACTCCAATATGAGGTTTTTTCATAGGATGGCTAATTCTAATAGAAGAAATAATTGTATTGAAAACCTTATGATTGATGGGGCTTTGTCTTCCAACCAGGATAGGATTTCTAACCATATTGTTCAATTCTATATAAACCTATACTCTGAGCAGCAAGAGTAGCATCCTTTCCAGGATGTATTGGATTTTCCAAGGGTTTCAGGGGATAATGTGGACCGGTTAGAGTGACCTTTTGAGGAAACTGAGATTTTTGAAGTCATCAAGGAGTTTAATGGGGACAAATCTCCTGGGCCTGACGGTTTTTCAATGGCTTTCTTTCAAGCCTGTTGGGGGATTCTCAAATCAGACATCATGGCTGTGTTTCACCATTTTCATGTTACAGGTCAGTTTGAAAAAAGCTTGAATGCAACCTTCATTGCTCTCATTCCAAAAAAAGCTGCAGCAGTGGAGGTAAAGGACTTTCGACCTATCAGCCTTGTTGGGGGGGTTTATAAAATTCTTGCTAAAATTTTGGCTACTCGTCTTCGCATGGTTTTAGGAGAGATCATCTCAGCTACCCAGAACGCCTTTATTCTAAATAGGCAGATTCTTGATTTTGTTCTTATTGCTAATGAATGTCTTGATAGTATATTGAAATCTGGTTAGCCAGGGTTGTTATGTAAATTGGATATTGAGAAAGCCTTTGATCACGTGAACTGGGGATTTCTTTCTAACTTGCTTGAGCGTTGTGGTTTTTCTAATAAGTGGAAGCAATGGATTTCTTTTTGTTTATCAACGGTTCGTTTTTCTATCCTTATTAATGGTACTCCCCATGGGTTTTTTGGAAGTTCTAGGGGGTTGCGGCAAGTTGATCCTTTGTCCCCCTTGTTATTTGTGTTGGTTATGGAAGCCGCCGGTAGAATGTTGAATAAGGCTGTCCATGAAGGTCGTTTGTCAAGTTTTAGTGTAGGTGTTTCTGCTAGAAGATCTTTGATGGTTTCCCATTTCCTTTTCGCTGATGATACTCTGATTTTTTGTGATGCTAATATTGATCAAATTCTGATTCTTCGTATAGTGCTCATTTGGTTTGAGGTTGTGTCTGGTCTGAAGATAAATTTGGGTAAGTCTGAACTAGTGGCTGTGGGGGCAGTTCATAACATGGATCTTTTGGTGGCTGTCTTAGGCTGCAAGCAAGGGTCTCTCCCAATGAAATATTTGGGTCTTCCTTTGGGGGCAAAATTTAAGGACAAGTCTATTTGGAATCCAATTCTAGAGAAGATGGAAAGAAAATTAGTAAGTTGGAAAAAATTATATTTATCCAAGGGAGGTAGAGTCACTTTAATTAAAAGCACTCTCTCTAATCTTCCTACTTATTTTCTTTTTTTATTCCCTATTCCTGCTTCTGTGGCCAACTGAATTGCTAGACTTCAGCGGGACTTTTTGTGGGGTGGCCTAGGAGACGAGCCCAAATTTCATTTGGTTAATTGGTCTACAGTGTGTACTCCGCTTTCTTCAGGTGAGTTGGGGATTAGGAACCTGAGAACCTTCAATGTAGCTTTATTAGGGAAGTGGTTATGGAGATTTGGGCAAGAAAGGGATGCTCTATGGCGTCAAGTAATAGAGGTGAAGTATGGTTGTGATTGGGGTGGTTGGTGTTCTAGCTCTTTCTCTGGTCCTTATGGAGTTAGTTTGTGGAAAAATATTAGAAGGGGGTGGCACTCTTTATCTCGGTGTATTCCATATAAAATTGGAAATGGATCAAAAGTGCAGTTTTGGCTAGATCGTTGGTGTGGATCTTCTCCTCTCGCAGATCACTATCCTGATTTATATAGGATTTGTTGTAGCAAAGAGGCAAGTGTGGCGGATCTAATGAGATTCACCAATGGAGTCCTCCATTGGGATTTTCAATTTTGTAGGGAGGTGCATAATTGTGAATTGGAAGCTTTCAGAAGATTCATAAATTCCATTTATTGCACCCCTATAAGGGGGAACGGGGAGGATAAGAGATGTTGGCTACCTTGTAAGAGTAAGGGGTTCACGGTTAGTGCTTACTACCATCTTCTAGTTGGCCATAGTGAGCAGTTTTTCCCTTGGAAAAGCATTTGGAAGCAGAAGATTCCCTCTAGAGTGGCTTTCTTTGTATGGACCGCAGCCTTGGGGAAATGTTTGACAATTGACAACTTAAGGAAAAGAAAAGTTTGCATTTTGGATTAGTGTTATATGTGCAAGTGTAATAGTGAAACTATTGACCATCTTTTCCTTCATTGCCCGGTTGCTTTGGAGTTGTGGGATATGGTTTTGGATTACTTGGAGTTTGTTGGGTTATGCCATTCTCTATTGTTGGGCTTTTGGCTTGCTAGCAAGGTCATTTTGGTCGCCATCGTAATGGAGATATATGGATGGTTGTTCCTCATTGTTTAATGTGGTGTATTTGGAATGAGAGAAATAGTAGGTGTTTTGAAGACAAGGAGTGTTCCATGCCTGACCTCAAGCTTCTTTTTTTTAGAAACTTACTTGATTGGTTCTCTGTGTGGAGAAACCATCCTTTTTCTTCTATTTTGGATTTACTTGATTTTTGTAATATTCGTTTTTGATTTGTTCACCCCTGTATACTCCCTGTGTACTTGGGTGTCTCTCTCTTTTTGATATCAATGAATCTTTATTACTTATCAAAAAAAATGTAAACAGATTAAGGATCTTTGCAGGCTTTTCTGATAACCAAGCAGTCAGTAACTTTCTAAATTTCATTTACAATGAACAACTATAATTTATCCGTAACATATGAGCTCATACTTTCATAAAATTGTTGGCTTTATATTATTTTTGTTTTTCTGGTTGCACCAACAATGTTTCTAGAACTGTCAATGATTCCATATTTATCACAGGCTTCCTATGTTGGATTACATGGCCTACTATTCTCATTGTACAAATACAAGGATCTAACGCTGGAAGTATTTTCCCACACTGCATCCCCTTAAAACTGGTATACTCAGCTAGAGGACTAGGACAATGGGAAGTTACATGGATAAATAGTTGTTACAATCATCTGTCTGGCTGCCAAGGAAGCTTTGAAGGCAAAAAAAAAATAGAGGATTTATAAAGGTTATTACTCTTCTAGCTAATGTTGAAGCAGTGGCCTTATGCTAGATTACAAGGCTTCCTAGATGGCAAATTCAAGTTGCCATGGAGGATGTATGAAACATAGGCTGTCAAATGGAAGGAATATGGTTTAGAATGGCTGACAAGAGTGTTTCGTAAAGCTAATGATGATTTAGCTGCAGCTGCTAAGGACTTTTTTTTTCTAGTTGCCATTGTTATTTTTACAACCACACTTTTTTTTTTCTTTTTTTTTTATTTATTTATTTTTTTTTTTTTTTGTGGTTCTTGTTAACTGTTGTTGTATCCAAGCTTCTATCCCCTGCAGGTAGATTGGTTTTGATTAAATCTACGGCTACCCCAATTCCAGAATATTTTATGCAGTCTGCCAGCATCCCAACCAATATCTGCAACTCTATTGATAAGATCATTAGAGACTTCTTGTGGGGGTCTTCACCTGAGCACAGGAAAATGCATCTAGTAAATTGGAATAAAGCTACCCTTCCCAAGAAGCTGGGGGGCCTCAGGATTTTCTAAATGAAAGCTAGGAATTCTGCTCTTCTTGCCAAGCTTTGCTGGAGGTTAGCCTCGAACCAGGATGTTCCTTGGTCTCATATGTTATCTAAGAAGTGCCTCACTACAAAAAGAATTAATTCTCAAATGGTCAGTGAAGAATGGAAGATCTATTCATTTTTGGAGGGATTTCTGGCTCTCTTCGGACCCTTCGAGACAACAAGTAGCAAGCCCCCTCACAGCCAGAGGAAAAGCTTAGTGTTGGAGATGTTCTCAACTCTGATATAAGCATAATTGGCTACCCTTTGATATTCCTGATAATATTATGCGGTAGATTAAAGCCACACCTACGGCCAGTGATTCTAATATGGAAGACTCTAATTTGGGTTTTCTCTATTAATATTTCTGGTGTTGGAATTTTAGAGAAGAATGCAGGCGGACTGACCTTTAGGTGTGATACTCAAAAATACTAATATATACTTGGTTCATATAGCTTCTTTCTCACGACAGTTAGCTTTACTATGTTACAACCATTATTCAGAGCTAACGTATCACAGACTGCTAGTTTTCTAAATCACATGTGACCATCCAGCTTGGACTTTACATGCCAAAGACCCAATATTTATTTTCCAAATGGGCGATTGTCATGTGTCACAAAAAAAGGGCCCTGAACAGCTATGAAATGAAAGTAGGGAAAAATGGAATTAGTTTGATGCTGTAATGAAATAATAGAAAGTTTGTTTGCAATTGGTGATACTATGTGGGAAGGGGAGGAGGTGCCAATTGAGCTTGAGCTCATTGAATTGACAAGTCTTTGTAAGTATTTGAGCTTAAATCTAAATTTTGAGAAAAGGTCTGTGATGTTTAAACTTTAAAGTCAGTGGTCAAAATCTCTAACAAACTCCAGAACTGGAAGGCCAAGCTTTTAACCAGGCTGGTAGGCTAACTCTAATCAAATATGTGCTTAATTCCATCCCCTTTACCTCTTGTCTTGTTTCGAAACTCTTGATAGGAAAATCTGTGAATTCTGGCAGTAAAAGGAAAACTTACTTTTTGAGTTGGAAAACTATATGCTTGCCTAGGAGAGGGGGGACCTTGGGTGTAAAAGCACTGCTATTGTGAACAGAGCTATGCGTGGTTTTATGATTCCAAAATTCCTTGCTATATGAAACACTTAGGGTCTGTCTGGTAGTGTGTTGAAAAGCCTCTTAAGGGGCTTTTAAGTTGCAGAAGGTTTTTTAATGTTCATTATTCCTCCTACTATTTCAGTTTTTCAAAATAAAAAACAATGGAGAGACACTATGCGTGGTTTTATGATTCCAAAATTCCTTGCTATATGAAACACTTAGGGCCTGTCTGGTAGTGTGTTGAAAAGCCTCCTAAAGGGCTTTTAAGTTGCAGAAGGTTTTTTAACGTTCATTCTTCCTCCTACTATTTCAGTTTTTCAAAATAAAAAACAATGGAGAGACAAAAATGTCCATTTTTGAAAATGACACCTTATGGCCCTGCCATCTCTAAAGTGACATCCAATGTCATTTTCTCAATTTCTGTATGTCTCTCTGACACTCTCACCCTCTCAACTCTCATCTCTCTCTCTCTCTCACCCTAACTGCCTTAGTCTCAATTCTCTTATTTCTCTCTAAGTCAAGCTTAAATCAACACCGTGTCTCTGCCATTATTGCTTGTGAGTTTCTCTTTTTCTCTCATTTATTCCTCTCTTTGGATGAACGTCTAACCATAGCTCTGTGTAAATTAACGGTCGACAGCTCTCCAAGAACCATCACTGAAGCCTGAAATCCAGAACTCTCAACTCGGTGATGGTAATTTTATTTGTTTTATTTGTTCAGGGTTATGCTACCTACTATAGGATTTGTGAATTTGTGATGAGAATTATGATGGTGTTTTCTTTTCTTTTTTTGTTTTTTTTTTTTATTAATGCTTAAGAATTGATTGTTGAATGTTGATCGGAAAATAGGAGTATTCAACTTTGTTACAATAGCAACCACATTTGAAATAAATAGATTGAGAAAAATATAAATTATTGTTATTACTATTACTATTAGACCTCTATTTAAAAATAAATTGTTGAATATATAAGGTCATTTTGGAAGTTTTAGTAAAAAATTCATTAAAATTTATTAAACCCGGATCGGAGGTTAACCTGATCTATAAGCTGGGTCACTAGGTCACTAGTTCAACCAGTGGATCATCAGTCGAACCGCAGGGTCAAATAAAAAAATGTTAAAAATTATATATATACATATATATATATATATATATATAATATTAAGTTTGAGAAATCATAGTCTGAATATGTAAATTAAAAAAAAAAAAAAAAAAAAAAAGGCATATGCCTAAATTAAATTCGTCATTATAATTCAAAATCAATATTTCATAAGCAATAGCATTAGAAGAAACAAACAAATTAAATTATATTTGTCAGTAAAGTTAGGGTCAGCTAAAACCTAAAGCAACAAACAAATTCAAAGCAACAAAATAGTCAAAACTCAAAGAAGAAACAATGTCACACACTCACAATGTACATGACAAAAAAAAAAAAAAAAAATTAAACCAAAGATGCTTAAACTAAAAAGCGATCAAGAGATGAAGTTAAAAAAAACAAAAACAAAAACAAAAACAAAAGAAGATAGTTTGTGGCATAGAGTTATATGGTCATACTTACATGTTGATTGTTGGCCAAGTACATCTGTTCAGACTTCAAAGCATAAAAAAATTTATGCACAATAGCAGCACGTAGCAATCGGTTTTGAGAATTGTGAAAACTGAAAAGTGATAGTACACGTTCAAACTACAAAGTACAAAGTGTGAATCCGCAGGATAGGACGCAGGGAACAATGATTTTTTTGGATTTTTTAGTTTTCTCTTATTTAAATTACCATATTATGACACATTTAAGTAAAAAAATAGTTAATAAAGTAGATCTATTAATGTAATTTTACACAATTTACAAACCCAACTAGGTTAATAAAACCCAACCAAGTCACAGGGGTTGCTTAAAACCCACCGGGTTGCACCAGTTTTGACCGAGTCACATATTTTTCTGATCTAATTGATCACCTGGCCCAGTCAATGCGCTAGGTCATCGGTCTGACCGGCCGGGTGTAATAGCAATAAATCTAATTTCATTCCCTCCCATTCCTCCCTATTTCGGGGGGAATGAAAATTTAAGGTTTAAGGGAATAGAGAGGAATGAATATTCCCTCCTATCCATTCCATTCCTTCTCCCACTTAAATTCCCAAATAAAGGAACAGACTTTTCATTCCTCTATTAAAACTCCCAAACAAAAGAATGAAATAATATTCTAAAATTATTCTTTTCCATTCTATTCCATTCCCTCCTCCCAAACGAGGGCATAAAACTTTAAATTTTCATTCAACCTAAAATTGGGAGGAATAGGAGGAAATGAAATTAGATTTAATGATTTTTTTATTAAAACTCCCAAAATACCCCTATATATTTAATACTTTATTTTAAAGGGTCATACTAATAAGTGCTCTTAGGGAAATGACTAATAATCTATTTTAGGAAAGTTTTGACATCACTTATATAGAAAATGGAAAAAGCTATTAAAATATTTATTTCTTTTCCCATAAAAACTTTCTTTAAATAGATTATTAATCATTGTCCTAAAAGCATCCATTAGCATTTCTCTATTTTAAAATAGGAGTTTAATAGTAATATTGTTGTTGATGCTCATTTTAGCAAAAGGGCCCAATGACAAAAGAAGCCCAACAATATGAAAAGGGGTGAAGAAAGAAAAAGTACTAAAGTAAAAACCATTGAAGCCCAAATGGCAAGAATAATAGTCCACGAGCCCACAAAATAACAAAGCGTCTCCAAAGCAAGCAAGCGGGCCAAGGAAGGCCCAAAGAAAGAAATAGTAAACCCATGGGAATTATAAGAAGTAGAAAGAAAGCAAAAAAGGGCCAGAGGAGCCCCAAGAAAGGAACTGGTAAATGAGATTGGTTCAAAGGCCAATAAACTCAAAAATAAAGGATATGGTAATTGGGCTCGGGAAGCCCAAAAGATTTAACAAAAGCCCATGGGAATGTAAGAAGTATGAAGGAATGAAATGAGCCGAGGATGCCCAAGAAATAAAATGGGCCAAGGATGCCCCAAGAAATGAAACGAACTGAGGATGCCCAAGGAATAAAATAGGCTAGGGAAGCCCAAGATGTTATATAGACTGACCCAACAGGAATACTGGGCAACATGGACTAAAAGAAAAAGTAGCGCATAAAACTGGCATGGCAGGCCTAGAGGGAGCCCAGCAAACACAAGTTAAATGATATCATGGTAGAAACAATGCAGTAGTGTGGCAAAAGTGCCAATTAGCCCACAAACCAGAAGTGAAAGAAGACAAGGGCTGAATTAAAGAAGAAAAAACCCATACCCAAGCAATACCCAGCCCAAAGAAGAAACGAGATGCAGAGAATGAAGACCCAATGACTCATCCATGCCACAAAGAGTTAAACAAGCAACAGAACACGCAACAAGACTAGACAAACCTGTAGACAATGGTAAACGCGTGAACACTAAACAAGTAATGGACTCATATAGGAGTGGAGCACACACAAGGCTTAGGCACCACCCATTTGTACCCAGCCAATATAGGGGCAGTCGGCCATGGGTTAGAGGTAAGAGAGGGTATGGTCTGGCAGTGGGGAGAAGGGGGAAGCCTACTCTAAGGTGTCTGCTCAAGGTCTTTTGGGAGAAATATCTTGTTGAGATAACATACCACCCAAAAGATGTAAAGATAAGCTAGAATCACTAAATGCATGCTGTAGGAGTTAGTAAAAGAGAAACTCAACCCTTATTTGGATGGGAGTGCCACGGGAAGTAAGAAAACAAAACAAAACAACTTTTTCCTAGGAGTGAAGCGTGGCGCGGCCATCACAAGGTAGTGGTGTTGGCTAGGCAGCCAGTAGACCAGTAGGCAGTCTGAGAAGGATACCCATAACAAGCCAAAAGTAGTTGAAGGGTAAAATGGTAAATCTTATCACGGCAAGCAGTATAAAAAGGCCTTAGCCATGCACAATAAACAACAACAAGGAGGAATAGTAGGAAACATAGAAAAATAGAGAACTAGGAAACAAAGAAAATAGAGAAGATAAACAAAGAAAATAAGAAAACCGAGAGGAAGCAAATAGGAACACGAGGAATGGAAAGCATGCACCAATAGGCTACTCATTTCTCTCCCTCTCAATAGTCTGCTCTCTAACAAGTTAAGAATTTGAAATTAAGCCACCTAGATCCATTTTCCAAAGTAGGTAATTTGTGTAGCAGGATTTCCCTGCAAGATTACTCACATTGGAAATTAGTTCCCTTTTTAGATTTAAATCTATCAGGGAGCCAAGTTTAGTAGACTAATCATCTTCCTTCTTTTATTACGATTGTTAAAGTGCTAACGTTATCTTTTTTGTTACGAATCCATTCCTGTCATACTTATATTATCATATTTTCCTTTTGCAAAATTATTTAAGTATTATCTTTGGTCGGTAGCAAGTACTTTAGTTAAAATATTTTAGTTGTCCTGTTGTATTATGTTTCTCCTGCTATAACGTTTTTATAATAGTGTTTCTTGCCATGAGCTTGTGATTCCATCAAGATTCCTATTAGGGGTTCTAACTTGCGCACAAGCTGCCTAAAGTGATTTTCAGTTAAGCTAGTCCCGATTCTCCTACTCCAGAATCATTGGGCCGTAGTGCAGCAGGAGCAGCCCAGCCCAGTACATAAAAAGGCCCTCTACAATTGTCATAAAATGAATTCATTCTATTCCCTCTATGTTACTCCCAAACAAGATTACTTACATTCCATTCATTTTCATTTCTTTCCATTCCTTTATTTTAAAACATTCAATCAAGATAACTTAATTCCATTCCATTCTTTTCCATTCCTTTCCCTTGCTTAAATACATTCCATTCCATTTAATTTCTTTCCATTCTCTTATGATCATTCCATTCAATTCCCTTATAAACTCCCAAACGAAGCAAGTCCTCTCAAATTCTTTTTGAGATGATACAGACAGAGAGTATATGACTTGAAACTGGGTAATTCCTTTTTATATTCTTTTGGCAAGGCACTTCACATATTGCCTTCTATTTTTAGTTGTTATGCTTGTAGTTTTAATGTAGTACTCATTGAATGTTCTCTTATGCATACTGGATATTCAACTCTTTTGAAAATGAAGCATCAAAATTTGATAGATCTTGTATGCTTCCATTCACCTCTTTATCCACTTATAAGTGATTAGATAATGTGAAACTTACAATCTTGACTTTAGTGAAATCAAGCACGGTTTCTGATTATCACGATAAAAAAGAATGGCTCCTTGAAGGTAGTTTGGGTATGCCTTATTCCAAACACTTACAAATATGTGGTCACTTTTTAAATTATTATTCTGTTCTAACTGGGTTACAGATGTATATGTGAAGGTTATTTGGGTATTAGGCTTTAACAAATGAGAATAGTAACACTTTGAACAAATGGTGGTGTTATTTTAAATTCATTACTGGTGACTACTGGATTCATTTCAGTTTTATTTATTAAGCATTGTACTGATAGAAGCCACTTATGAGTTGTTGAAATAGACCACGGTTCCAAAATTCCAAAAAGTTAATTGAAACAGGTGTTGGATCATACACTAGTAAATTCCAAAATGATCTCCAAGCTAGATCAACTTCTGTCTCAACAAGTGGTTTTTTCCTTACTTTATATGTCACCATGTGAAAAGAAATATTCCTAGAAGTGATTTTGTTGTGGAAAGAAAATTACAGTGGAATGATGAAGATATTATGATTGTAACAGTGTTTGGATTTCTTATACATTGCAATAGTTTCATGATCTTATTCTTACCTTGTTGTGTCATTGCTTATTTTCAGGGTATATTATCATGGGAAAGCCAAGGTATGACATATTCCAAACGAGTGCTTAATTTGATGCAGGAGGCCATGGGAAGACAGATTTATTATATCTTATTTGATTTTATGTATCAAGGGCAATTTTGTAATTTTCTAATCTTTTAGTTTGGGCTATTCTAATTGTCAAATTGGGTCTTATTTTTGTTTCGTTATTTAGTTGGGCTTAGTAATAAAAGCCCAAGGATGTAAGGTATTCTGTCGATGCCTGGAAACTCAGGACAAGGTGACAATCATCTGGATTTTAAAACTTGTTATTTTTCTAGTAAATCTGAAGTTGTGTCCTTGTTTAAGAATACAAAGGCTTCCCTAGAATGCTTGAAGTCATGTATTAGCTTTTGCATATTTTATTTTATTCTTATCTTTTTATATGTTTAGGCAAGGATAACGGTATGATGAGTTGAAGTAATAGGAGGTAAAATCTTTTTCCAATGACCACATAACCTAATTATACCATTTTTTTTTTTTTATGGTTAGAAATAAAATTGTTTATTGTGGTAACACCAATCTTATTTAACAGACTACGTGCAAAAAATTCATGGCTAAAATCACCAATAGGGAAGCACAAGAACAAGTATGAACATATGAGACAAAAGGATACCTTATAGTACAAACAGTAATATTTTGGCCGAATTGCGTAGTTTGCACTGTTAATCCCTAAACTTTAACTAATGAACTTTAGTCCTTGAAGTTTAAAGTAATCATTTTTAATCTCTTAGATGACATGACCAAATTAAAAACTAACACTTGATCATTCTTAGCTTTCTCGACAAAAGAGCATTTAGTAAAAAATATAGCTAAACCCACTTTAAAGCACAGTGCAACAAGCTCAACATTTTCCATTTTCCTTGGTTAAAGAAGACTCTCCATTTTTCAATTGGAATGTGGAAATGTGGTCTGGATTCATTTGATCACTCAACTCTTTTACGTAATTAAATCCCATAAAAAATTCAAGTTTACTGTAGTTTCTAATTCAAAAGAAAGGAAATACCACTGTCTACTAGAAAGTAGAAACTAACGCCTACGTATATAGCTGCATTTGAAGAAGCAACGAAAAACTGAGGAAGCCAAGAAAAGGCATACAATCAGAATTGCCTTCATTTCGAGAGTTGATATTTCTTGCATCCAATAGGGACATGTGTAATGAACTTTTTTTTTTCTTTTGAGAAACATGTGTATTGAACTATTAAATTCACTGGAACAAGACAAACTGAAGAATGATATAATTGAAAAGTATAGAACAAGTCTTTTAAAGTCACAACAATTTTCACAAATATTTTACGATGGTTGAGGTTGCAAGTTGTGAGTTAACTAGCTTAACTAGCTTTTTTGGTCATTCTTGGTAGTTTTCCGACCATACTTGGTATTTTTCAGACCAATATTCCCTGTTGCTTCGCAGTAAGTTTTAAGTTGTTTCCAGCATTATTTTCCAATTTTGATGTTTTCCAATGATAGATTCGAAGGTGTTTTCCAATGATACATTGTTGTGTCTGTTTTTCTCTCTAACCCATTGTTGGTGTTTTACGGTCTCTGGCCGTCATTCTCACCAGGCCTTCCCGTTGATCATGGCCTCTATGAGCTTAATTACATGGAGCCTTTCAATCCTAATGCACAAGATTCCGTCTTATTCATCACAGTTCACACCCAGTCTCACAATCTGATTTTCTCTTGAGTCCCACTAGATAGTTTCTTTCTTAGGGTCTGTTTGGATTGAACTTATTTTGCTGAAACTGAAAACACTGTAGCAAAATAATTTTTAAATGTGTGAATAGTGCTGTGGGACCCATTTTTAATAAAAAAATTGATAAAAAATGAAATTTGTGGGTCCGTAAACAGTGCACGAATGCACTGTTCACGAAAGACCGGTCAAAAGTTGCAGCTACTGTTCATGTATCGTACATGAACAGTACCGCTTGTTGGGGAAAAGGTGTGAAAAAAAAAAAAAAAAAAAAAAAAAAAAAAAAAAAAAACGCAGGAAACTTAAAACGCAGCAAACGCAACATGGATCCAAACTTAGCCAAAGAACCAGTATTAGAAAATAGAGAGCGCGAAAAGAAAATATACAAGAATTAGCACAAGAAAAGAAAATCCAAATAAACAAACTAATCCAACTAACAAGACCAACAAATCAACTATGTCTGATTCAATAAAAATAATAAATTCCAAAAAAACAAAATATGTTGTGAAAAGTACAACCTCTAATACTTGCATATTGGTGTTGTTTGGATTCGGCTGAAACTGTGTCTGGCGTCTGCATTTCTTCTTTTTTTTTTTTTTTTTTTTTTTTTACATTTCACGCGTTTTGCAGAAAAGGGGGACAAATAACACTGTAGCGGTACTGTTTATGGGACCCACAGCCACTTTATTCATTAAAAAATATTAAAAATAGATCCCACAGTACTATTTACACATTTAAAAATTATTTTACTACAGTGTTTTCAGTTTTCAGTTTTCAGTTTCAGCAACAATAAGTTCAATCCAAACAGACCCTTAGTCTAATTAGCACAAAACTAAAGTAAAAGAAAAAGTCCAAAAGTACATATCATTAATGAACTTTGAATCTAAAGCGTGTAAACTTAAAATATATACTTTTTGTGCTCCTTAGAATCTATCTTTCTCTCAAGTTGTAAATTTGTAATTACAAGCATTCTAGCAATGAGTTATTAATATGGAAGATTTTGTTATCATAATTGTAAAAAAATTTAGTCATGCTTAAAACTATTAGAATTGGAAGGATATGGAAGTTTTATGTTTTTTGGTTTTTAGGTTTTTTCCCTCATCACATGTATAATAGTAACACAAATAGTCTAATAATAGTAGGTGCCCACTTAACAGGGGGAAAAAAAGCGAATTATGTGCAAGTTGTTTCTTTGATTGATTTGATTCATTTTCTCTAAAAATTTGGCATTTTTTTTTTCATGTGAAAATATGGGTCAGCCCAACCCACCCGCAACCCGATTAGTTTGACTTGTTTAAAATGACCCATTTTTTAACCCAATCTATTTTGACCCACAACTCGACTAATTTGATCCGATCATTTGCCATGTCTAAGACCCGAACCCAACCCAATCTATCGAGCCTCAAAAAATATGAAATCCAAGATCTATTTTCAACCCATGATAACAACACTTTCCTAGGGTTTTTTGCACTAGGGTTTCAAGCATATAAAAGCTATATTTTACAGTCGTCCATAGAGATATAAAAAGATACACGCTTTACAAGAGTTGCTAAGACTTTTTGTGCGCCTTAAGTTTTTGTGCCAAGCTGCTTCCAAATCTACAAGCGTGGATTGAATACCTCTATCAAACAATAGTAATCAATTGTTGCTATGCTGTTAGTCACATATAAGGTGCAAAGAAAACTTCTCTACAAGAATAAGTCCGATTGGATATTAGGGCTAATATTGGTATATGTCAATAGTTTTAACTGTAGGTTAGTATTTTGGAGTAGTCCAATTGGGGTAAGATTCATTGTACTTGTAATTGCTTGATTCTTGATTAGTGAATTATTCTAGAGTGGTGACCTAAAATTCACTTAATGAGGTTTTTGCTTACAAAGAATTTCCCCTTCGTGATCGAATCATCATGTCAAGTTTATTTTCCATTGCACTTTATTTAGTTTGGTAATTTGATTGTGCCTCCACTTGATTTGCATGTAATTTTTTGACTAATTAATTAATTTTAGTAATTGAATTTATTAATTGGTGGCGGCAATATATAACGCAACACCTTCTAATTAAAATAGTAAAATAAAACAAGTTGAAAATCCTGATTATGAGTGAATTCAAAATCAATTTCACACTTCCTGATTTCCTCAATCTAATAAATAGAATTCCTATTAATATATATATATATATATATATATTTATTTATTTATTTCTTTTGTAAAGTGTCATAAGGACATAAGTATGACAGAAAGTTAATAGATATGATGTAATAGAAATGGTAAAATGATTTTTTTTGGGAATACTTGTAAATGAAAAGTGTGACTGGGATTGATATCATTCATTTAAGTAACTTTGCCCCATTCCTCTCAACATTCATATGTTTCTTTACCTCGAAAGTCATTATACACTTTTTCCTGTCGGATCTGTGAATAGTTTATATGACTTCTTTTGATTTGTATGTTTTTCTTGTATATGTGACAAAATAAATAAATAAATAATCTTATAACTCCGAACAATTTCAGAAAGGGAGACAAGATATAGTATTTGGAATTTGCATGGAATTGCATCAAATTAGCCAACTGACTAACTTTTAGTCAGAACTTTTATTTTATACACGTTACATCTAATAATTATGGAGTGCATAGTATAGTACATGACAAGGAATTATAAGCCACTAACCATATATCAAACCAGATTCACTTTATTCTTAAATACTGCTCTTCACGAGAATAAGCAACCTAATGCTCACTTATTTCTGAACCATGGTGCTTCATATCTCAAGGGGTTTAAGGAGGACAACGCTTATATACGCTAGGAGTACATCGAGGTCGAGGTTCAGGTTGGCAATAAGGCGTATTTTTCTTACTGCATGGAATTGTGGGCCTATTGCGGATTGGAGGTGGCGGTTTGCTGGGTGGAGTTGGGAGCTTGAAGGGCGAAGGTGGTGGTGGCTTCAAGGATGGAGATGGCGGCTTGAAGGGTGAAGGCGGTGGTGGCTTCAAGGATGGAGATGGCGGCTTTTTGATACATCCCCGCCCATAAGGACCTCTTGGATTTGGATCACACCTACCTGGTATATGAGAAAAAGTTATCAGAATATGAACAAATTAAGGAAATTAACTAGGAACAGATAGGCCCTAACAATGGGAGCTTGAGTTTTATTATATATTGAAATATCAAAACTGAAGTACCAGATAACTAATAACTAGTATTTGGTCATACTTTATTAGAAAAATACTAACTTTTGAACGTGAATAAGTGATAATCTTTTAGGCCTTTTTCCCAAAAAAAAACCTTATTTCAATCTAACAAAATATTGAATTATTCATTCTTGACCAACTTTTTTCAACATAATTGAGCAACTGCTATCATGTAAATTCAAAATCTTGATCAATGAACTTCTTTTATAAGTAAAAAACAAAATGATTGTATTAATAAGAATGCTGCAACTTGAATGTAAAACACAACCATCTACTACTACTAGAAACTAGTTCTCCCATCACTACCTATCGGGATTCTTGGTTTGTCTCTGCTGCTAGCTGCAGCTGAAGAAGGAATGAAAAAAGTTGAAGCCAGGAGAAGGCAGACAATTAGAGTGGCCTTCATTTTGAGAGTTAGTGGTGCTAAGCTTCTCTATTCCCCGTCTTATTTATAGACCATCCAAGCACGAGCACGTGAAATGGTAATCGCTATTAAACTCACTGGAACAAGACAAAGTATCAACTGTGATATAATTGAAAAGTATTACAGTAAAAAAAGGGTAACACATAAAACCAAATTAAGATAAAACTAAAAAGAAGACTTAGAAAAAGTTGGCTAGCAGACTTAAAAATTGACTAGGTCAAAGTTTTCTCTACGCTTGTTTGTTTATTTTTTATTTTTTTAATGTTTTTCTTTTCGAAAAAGATTGAAATGCATTGCCTTTACTATCCTTTTAATCTTGTATCTCCTGAACTAAAATTTTGACTCTACTACTTTATAACTCAAACTTTTTCTCACTGTATGATTGGAATTTACATAGAAGTCTCTCAAATAAGGCACCAACAGATTAGTTCACTCTTTTATTTTGCACACGTTACAATATACCATTATTATGGAGTGCATAATACATAACTAGGAACTAATTATAAGAGGCATCATAAAGCCCAAACCATATATCACATAAAACCCACTTTATTCTTAACTTCTCTCCACGATAATAAGCAACCTAATGCTTAATTATTATTGAACCATGGTGCTTCATTTCTTAAGGGGTTGAATGTGGGCAACGGTTATATCGGTTACATCCAGATCGAGGTGGCCTATTGAATGGCGGGCTTGGCCTCCTATAGGGTGGACCTGGCGTTGGTGGAGTTGGCGGCTTCAACGGTGGAGCAACTGGCTTCAAGGGTTGAGCTGGCGGCTTCGAGCGACAAGATCCACGAATATATGGATTACACTTTTCTGAGATATATATGAGATAAATTTATCAGAATATAACCAAATTAAGAAATTAAGGAGAAAACATACATGGAAGAGAGCAATTAGAGCAAAAGTTCCATAAATGGAAAATCTCAAACAGTGAAATTACTTGACAAGTAATTTGCTAATTAGTAAGTGTTTAGAAACTTAAAAATTTATCAGAAAAACACTAGCTTTTGGAATTGAATATATGATTATCTTTTAGGCCATTAAAAACAAGAAAACTCATTTGATTTCAATATCGGTATCTTAAAAATCATTTAATTTTGCCCAGTCTTTAACAACAATTTGAAATTAATAAGCTTATATTCAAAATATTTTTCAACATATGTAAATGAGTAACTGCTACTACGTAAAAGCTTACTCAATGAACAAAATCAAAAGTATATTTTAATAAGTACGCAACAAAATAAATTAAAATACAACTATGAACTATCTAGCTACTAGAAAATTCAAAATAGTGCTCTCGCGAGGTAACCTGATGCTGCATTTGAAGAAGGAATGAAAAATATGGAAGCCAAGAGAAGGCAGACAATGAGAATGGCCTTCATTTTGAGACTTCTTGATTCACACATTTAAAAATTATTTTGCTATAGTATTTTCAATTTTCAGTTTCAGCAAAAATAAGTTCAATCCAAACGGACCATAAAGCTTTTTGTAAATTTATTTATTTATTTATTTTGACAAGACGATTGAAATGAATTTACTTATATTTATATATATATATAGAGGATTGAGTTCAAGTTACACCTAGTGTAACTTTAAGCAATATTACACCACTCAATATATTTTAATTAGATGTGAATTTTGATAAATCCACCGTTAGATTATATTATCTTCATATATTCTTCATGCCTGCAAAATTTCAAGGTGATCAAAGATTAATAGTCATGTTATCAATCAATTGTTTAAATTCAAATTTTTATAATTTAAAATAATGCATAAAAGATGAGTTTATGAATTAAATAGTAAACAACATCCAATTAACATAAAAATTGGCACGAATGTTAAAAACATATAGAACATGTAATTCAACAGTAAGATTTTTAAAATATGAATTCTATAACAAATTATTGAGTAGTGTAACATTGCTTAAAGTTACACTAGGTGTAACTTGAACCCAACTTATATACATATATATATATATATATATATATATATATATATTGGTGGTATCAAAAGATAAATCATTGGAAGGTCTCTCCCTAAGGGAATGCATTCAAACCGGTCTTGGCGTAAAACCTCATCTCAATTCCCAGCAGTGCTTTAATGAAGACCTCATTTTGTTGATTTAAAATAAATAAATAAATAATTTCAGTTTTAGTGCACAAAAATATTTTTAACAAAATAAGCACCCACATCCTCATAACTCTACTAATTGCGAACCTCATTAAGCTAGCAAGCAACAGCTAATAGTCTATTTATTCATTGGATACTATCTAAATAATTCAAGGGTTTAAGCTTGTCACTGTTATCTTATTACACTTTGAAAAGTCTATCTTGGATATACAGAGGAAATTAACAGGCGGATTGGTCTATTTGTAGTTGACCCCTAGTCTTCACTAAGTTCAAAAACTTGTCAGCACTTCTATTCTGTCTATTTAATAATAACCACTCATTATGTCAAGACTTTTGTAGCTAAACTGACACTTCTTGGTATTTTTAACAATAACCACTAATTATGCCAAGAACTTTGTAGTTAAACTAACACTTTATAAATTTTCATAAAAAATTGTTGAGGATACCAATTCTCTCTCCCCTTGTTACCATCATATTCATCTAAAAATAAAAAATAAATAAACAAAACAAAAACAAAACAATAAACGACTAATAAAATCTCCTACCAGTCGAATTCAAGCAGACTTAAGTTCGGGTGGTTGGCTCAAAATCAAGCCAAGGCGATGGATGAGACTAATTGAAAAACTTTGAATTTAATAGATTTTATTGTTCTACTTCTATCCGAAAATAATAATAAGACGCTCAAACCTCACATTGATATTGACAGAAGAAATTTCAATGCAACGGTTCAGTGGGCTTTCCAGTTTCCACAAAGATACTTCGAGGACATTGCTTGAAATCAAAAATGCGCCTGCGTCAAATCACCATCAAAGAATACTATCTAGCTACTAGAAAATTCAAAATAGTGCCCTCACGAGGTAACCTTCAGCTGCATTTGAAGAAGAAATGAAAAATGTGGAGCCAAGAGATGGCCGACAATGAGAATGGCCTTCATTTTGAGACTTCGTGGTTCTAAACTTCTCTACCCTTATCTTATTTATAGGCCATACATCCAAGTAGAAGTGTGTAAAATGGACCATTAAACTCACTGGATCGAACAAGACAAAATGAAGGAAGGTGATTTGAACTTAGGACATTCCTATTAGAAATATCATTAAGTGACAGTTGAACTATAAACTTTTGACAATTAAGATATAATTGAAAGAAGACTTTAAAAAATAAAGCTGGCTAAAAAATTGATTACAATAAAGTTTTTTGTAACTTTATGTTAGTTTTTAGACCCCTTAAAATACAATTGGATTAACCAAGGTAATTAACCAAGTTGTTACTTAGTCCAAATTAACAAATCTAGGTTATCACAATCAAACAATCATATCATGCAAAGCAGCGGAAAAATAAATAACACAACGATATGATAACCCAGGAAAACCAAACCGGTAAAAAACCTGGGGAGCATTTAACCTAGCTATCCTCAAGGTAAAAAGCAAATCCACTAGAAAGAATCGAAATTCATACAATAAGACTTACAAGTCCCCACGCTCCACTTCTTATTGCTACCCACCAGTAGAACTTACTGACATGACCACGTGTAAGCTCCGAATCCACAGACTCCTTCTTTCTTTGGCATTTGCAAAACACAAACACCCCGTTTGTGACTTTGAAATCCCACTCAAAGGTTTAGCAATACAAATTCTCCTATTTATGACTCCAAGACCACCCTTGAAGGTTTAGATCATCAACACCTTTGATGACTAGAGAAGGCAGCAACTTCTACAACACCGGATCTTGAGATTCTTCAAGGAATAATACCGGTAGAAGACATAAGAGAGTTTTTTGGTACAAAACCCTAGATCTACAAAAGAGGCACAAGATACACTCTAATCTCTCTAAAAAACTCTCAAAACCTCACCTAGGGTTAGCTTATAATGTCCTTTAAATACTGGAAAAAACGGCTTGCGATTTGGGCTTCAAACGAATAAGTTATGGTCTTTTTACGTTTGCTGATTTTGCTGATATGCGATTTTGGATCAATCGAATCTGTCTTTCGATCAATAAAACCAACCAGCTTGTAACTCATTAGTTTTTATCCCAAACTTGAGTTTTTTGTCTTGGGCTTCAATGTAGGCCATTCTAAACTAATAAGACTTAGTTTTTGTCATGTTTTGTCATGGTTTGCTAACATTACAAACTCAAAACCTAACACTTTATTTATTATGATAAGACAATTGACATGAGTTTACTTTATTTATTTATTTATATATTAGTGGTATCTAAATAAAAGATAGATCATTGGAAGGTCTCTCCCTAAGAGAATACATTCAAACCGGTCTTGGTGTAAAACCCCATCTCAATTCCCAACAGTGCTTTAATGAAGACCTCATTTTGTTGATTTAAAAAAATAATAATAATTTCAGTTTTAGTGCACAAAAATATTTTTAACAAAATAAACACCCACGTCCTCATAACTCTGCTAATTGCTAACCTCATTAAGCTAGCAAGCAAACCTCATTATTGCACTTTGAAAAGTCTATCTTCTTGGATGTATGGAGAAAACTAACATGCAAATTGGTCTATTTGTAGTTGACCCCGAGTCTTCACTAAGTTCAAAAAATTGTCGGCGCCCCTTCTCTGTCTAATTAACAATAACCACTCATTATGCCAAGAACTTTGTAGCTAAACCAACACTTCTTAGTATTTTTAACAATAACTACTAATTATGCCAAGAACTTTGTAACTAAACTGGCATTTTATAAATTTTCAATAAAAATGTTTAGGATACCAATTCTCTCTCCCCTATGTAACCATCACATTCATCTTAAAACAAAAAACAAAAAACAAAAAACAAAACAAAAAACAAAAAAAAAAGACTAATAAAATCTCCTACCAGTCGAATTCAAGCAGACTTAAGTTCGGGTGGCTGGCTTAAAATCAAGCCAAGGCGATGGATGAGACTAATTCAACAACTTTGAATTTAATAGATTTTATTGTTCTACTTCTATCAGAAAATAATAATAAGACACTCAAACCTCACATTGATATTGACAGAAGAAATTTCAATGCAAGGCAATGGTTCAGTGGAGATGGAGTAAAACAAAACTATGCCAGGTGGGAACGAAGACCCCATCCTTCAAACCTGCCTTGCCCCGCCCCATTGCCATCCTACTAATGGGAGCTCATAGATGGGGCCTTATATTTTCTTGGTTAATAGATGGGGCCTGCCAAAAAATAATAGATCACTCACACTTATAACACTTATAAGAAAGTATATTATGTTTCCACTTTCATACAACATCACATTCGTAGGTACCATGATATTGTATACAACATCACATTCGTAGGTCCTGATATTGTATAAAGCGAAAACACCATCACAAACTTTTGCATTGAAAATAGGACACTTATATTACACCACCACACTGATATTGAAGCTGTGTGGGACTCATTTACTTTGAGTGGGATATTGTAGGGATAGGGAGCGGAAAAAGCATATGCCTTATCCACACTTTACACCCCAAACTTTGTTATTGAAATTGGACACTTAAACCCCACACCGATATCGAAATCACAAGAATTCAATGCAAAGTGATTGATTCATCAGTGGGCTTTCCAGGTCTAAAGAAATTTCGTGGATATTGCACGATATCAATGTGCCTGCGTCAAATCACCATCAAAGAATACTATCTTCTCATCCTCACAAATCACACAAAGGGGCATTAGTCTTTAGGCGAAGAATCAATTCCCTTCCAAAATAGTAAGCTAAAACAAGGTGAAGATCTTGACTCTTGGCTCTTAAGTGAATTCTAAAGTCAATTTCACTCAACCTCAGTATAACGAACGGAATTGAAATAAATAAGGTAATAATGTTTTTGTTAAAAGTGTCATACGGACACAAGTATGACAAAAATTTAATAGATATGATCTATAATACAAATTGAAAGCTCGGATTTGTGCTAAAACACAAGAACTTGTTCAGACCCCCAATTAAAAATTACGACTAAATTGCTTTTACTCTAACTTAGACTAAGTGCGGAACAAAAGTAAATAAGCACAATGAACCGATAGCACTACCCTAAGCCATATTCATCAATCATCAACAATAAAATGAAAGCTTAAAGAGTAGGGAAGAGAGATGCAAACACAAGATAACACCGATACATGTTATCGAAGAGGAAACTGAAGAATTCAGCAAAAAACCTCTCCACAACCCTACAAGTCGAAATCAATTCACTAGAGAATAAAGTTGGAGTACACGAATAACAAAAACCCTCCAAGCTTAGGCTACCTCATGTACTTGAGCTTTCCAAGCTCCTGCTACCAACTAACTTCTCGGAGCCTTGTCTTCTCTAACTTTCCAAATCTCGCAATTCAGCCTGATTGCATCCGCCAATGAATGTCTCCTTCCAATGCTTCCCAGCAGTATCAAAATCTCACTTTACACTCAATATGGGTATGGTAAGTGTTTGGGCTATCAACCTCTCAAAGATCTAGAGATGGAGGGATAGGAGTTGAGGAAAACTACAAGGAAATGTGTAGATGATTGAGGGTATAACAATCTCTAACTCTCAAGTGTATTTTCTAGGATTTTCTCTAGAAAAGCACTCCTTACACTTTATGGGTATATATATAGTGTGGATAAAGACTTGGTAAAGCAAAACATAACTTTTTACCAAACAGGGACTTTCGCAGGTCCTTCACGAGTTGGCCTTACCTGTGAAACAGTCGCAAAAATTACAGCTTGGTGTTGATACCGTACTTTGTCCGTCCCTGATTTGCGTGCTGGATCCTGAAAAATCCAAAAGCATTATTTTCTTCTCATGGGGCCGCGAGAACATCCAAAACAACATGGTGCAACCTGTTCGGGCACCAAAGCGCCCGAAGTGCATTTTTCAGCCAAAACAACCAAAATGCCCTTGGTCAACCCTAGGTTTGACCAAAGGTCAAACGAAATCAAACCCTCACAAAACAACATTTTTCATAGTTTTACATTAAACCCAAGCTTCTCAGAGATTTTAACAATTTTGACCAAGTTTGACTAAGTTCGACCCAAAGTCAATCTCGAGTGGGCCCAAAAACCCTAATTTTGATCCTGCTGTCAAAACGGGTTGAAACCAACACCATTATGAAGATTATTAGTGTGATGCCCTAATTTGATTGATTGTGTGATGTGTGTGGGTGTGTAATGAGTCCCAAATCGAGTATTTACTAGATAGATCTGAGTTTTATTAACAACTATAAGGAGATTTAATTGTGATTAATCCTTTTGAAGTATGGCGCAGATGTGGCTAACGCTTTTTTTTGGGTCATTACATATAGTATCAAAACCGGCCCGGTAACCCTATGTGGGCTCAGAGACACTACCCACAAAGTGGGCCCTAACGAGAACATTAGGGATTTAAGTGGGAGAGATTGTGATGCCCCAATTTGATTGATTGTGTGATGAGTCCCACATCGGATATTTACTAGGTAAAGATGGGTTTTATTAACAACTACAAGAAATCTCAATTGTGACTAGTCCTTTTGAGGAATAGCACAGATATGACTAGCACTTTTTATTGGGTCGTTACAAGCATTTCCAACTCGAAGGGTAAAAAGAGATGGAAGGGCAATCCAAACACGAAGGGTAAAAGGAGTTAAGAAATTTCTTAATCAAAATATTCCTTATCGTGTACAATTTTTTGTATACCACTTTATATTTTACTAATTCAAAAGATCACTTTTTTTTTTTTTTAATTCCTTATAAAAATAAACAAAGTTTAAAATAAAGAAAAAAAAATAGACACATGGTATTCTATAAAATGGATAGAACTGAGAGTGACAAAAGGGGAAAGATGATTTCTATTCACTATTCATGTTATGTATATTTGGGGGCATATGCATTTGGTTGTTACCACTTTAATGTTAATCTTTAGTGTTAATCAGATATATAATAGTGTTTAAAAAAGAAAGAAAAAAGAAATGAATAATACTTTTTAATTGATATTTAAATATTAAACAAGAATTCACTTAAATAAGCAATTTAAATTTGCTTAAGAAAAATACCCAAAAGATAAAATAAAAAAACCAACCAACCAACAACTAAGATCAATGTAGGAAAGAGAAAAATCGAGTTCCACGATTACTACAAAATGCAATGGTATAAGATTTTTTTTTTGGAATTTATTGCACTTTGAAAAGTCAATCTAAATAGACTAATATTAGATAGAAAAAACTAACACCATCGTCCCTCATCCACTAGTAATTGACTCCAAGTCTTCACTAAGTCCAAAAACATTTGGCCACCATTTGTTTTCTACTTGACTACCTATGCTCACTTAAATAAAGTATGCATGTTACATTGTCGGCTTTTTAATCATCCAAATTATTCCAAAATTTCTTTAAAAAAGAAACAAAAAAATATTATGCGTAACTATTACTAATAAAATTCTCGTACTAATGGTCTCGGACAGCCTTAAATTTGATGGCTTCAAATTTTGCAATGTGTGTGCCAGCCAAACGCAATGAGTAAGTTTAAAAACATGTGCACCAAAATCCACAATATACTTAAATCTTAACTTGTAATTGATGGACCTAATTTTTTTTCAATAAGTACCTATTGTTGTCTCATGTGTAATTGATAAAACTCAATAACAAGTTGACACTTAAACATGTTGTGAAAAAGTGTTTGTTGGGTGTTAGTAAATGAAGCTATATATTTGGTCAATTTAGAATTTAATGCATTTTATTGATCTATCAAAAAATAATAAGACAGCCAAAATAAAAGTTATTAATGTTTGTAACTCAAAATTTACTATTTTACTTTTTTGGCTAAATAAGTTGTGTTGTTTATTAAGAAATTGATGTGTTGTAGAATAAAGTGGACTCTAATTTTTGGTATATTACAGTAAGGGAAAGGTTTTGTATGCTGCAATTAACATATAATGGGTTACGTGGCAGTAAAAAGAAAGTAAAAAGTGTTTAAGGTTAACATGATCATGTGCATTGCATATGACTCTTGGACACATGTTGCTTTCTTTTTACTGCCACATAATTACTGCATACAAATAGAAGTCCATTTGTTTTTTGGCTCCATAGCAAGAGCCTTGTGGTTTGTTTTTTGAATGCTCCATGGCAAGAGCCTTGTGGTTTGGAAGTAGATGGCATGCTTGAACAATATGGAAGTAGAAGCATGTTTATTTTGAAAGGCTCCCTACCAAAGAGTGCCAAAAAAAATTAAATTTGTATGCAGTGTGTTCAAATGAGAAGGCTTGTGTAGTTGTGGTAGTGCTTGCTCACTCCCAAGTGCAGGAGATCGTAGCAATATATTTCTTGGAGTACCGAGGTCGAACCACAAAGAGCAAGGTAAATTCAAAAACAATATAATTAACTAACAATTTGAGTGAAGAAGAAAAATACTTTTGCTTGGTGATTTTTAACAAGAATAATAATAATAATTGATTTTAATCAATAATGTAAATACTAGGGCATCGAGGTGTTTCCCTATATCAATATGAAATTTTTTGTGATCTAAGAAAATATCTATTTCATAATTGATTGTTCTTATACAATTAAAAACTTATTATTCGGTTGAACTGAGACAATTAAAGAACGCATGATAACCTCAATTAATAATGCGGTTAGAAAAATTTTCAGAAAAATCCATTCACTTTAAAACCTGATTTCTATTTGAAACTATTAGAAATTCATCTAAACAATAAGAAAAACATGATTGAACTTATAGAAAGCATGGAAGAACTAATACATCAAAATAAATCTAATTGAACAATCAAATATGTTATTGATAAAATCCTAGAAAGAATCACATTGAATATTCATACCGTATAGAAGAAACATAACCCCTAGCCCTAGCAAAGAGTTTAGGCTGCCATTAGAGAAAGGAAAATACAATTTTTTTTTCTCTCCAAAAATTCGTTCTACCAGCCTCCCTTCAAAACCCTAATGTCTAAGTGTCCAAAGAAAATAAAACATTTACTGTTTTAATTTCTGTCCAGGTTTACAGCGGTAACTTGTGAGTTAATTTCGGCCTTCAAAAATTGAGAATTTTGAAAAACTCAAAACTGGAAAGTTATATATATTTAAGTCACGGTTCCAACTCATCTGGCCTTGTGTCAATTGGATTTTTGAGGAGAGAGATACGCCTAAAATACTGATCAGTGCTCAAATCAAATTTTTCCTTTTCAGATTCTACTTCTTTGATTTCTTTCCTTATTTGAAGCTTCCAATCATGGTAGACAATCCAAGCACTCCAGCTGCACCTCCTTAGACATTTAAGCATGGTCCTTTAGCTCCACTTTAATTCTAGTTTGGCCTCCATTCTCTCACAAATTCTTGTAAACTCATCTTTCTCACATAATTTCCTGAAAGTAGAAAATTACACACAATGAAGAGCATCTTATTCAAGAAATTATGTAAAGATAAATAATAGAGACTAATGTAAATCATGGCTTAATTGTACAAATTAAGCATAATAATAAGGAGATAACGCTCATATATATATATATATATATAACAAGTATACATTTTAAGGCGTTATCAGGTAGCTCAGGATGGAAATGGAGATATTTTAAAGTTGTGGGATAGAAGTATAATGGTGTGTACGGTTTGGGCTTTATAGCTGGCTAAAGATGAAAAGTTCTAAAGTATAGTTGTTAAGGTGATTCTAAGGTCTGTGTTGATGCCTTAAATAAGAATTTGGATGAGGCATGTTAGAAGATTCAGCCATTATTAAATGATGCAATAGTCTTGGCTAATCCTTCTGTGGATTGTTGAATTGTTTTTGTTGGATCAAAAGGGAATGCTAATTCCATAGCCCATGAGCTAATTAAGTAGGTATATTTTGTATTTAATAAATATATATCTCCTATTTTTGTAAGTGTGTATCCTTTCCTCGTGCTGTCATAGAGGATTGGGAAAGAGATGTATTTCTTTTGCTCCCTCAATGAAATATTCACATTTATCAAAAAGGCAAAAGACACAGTAGTTAGGTTAGGTGTGTTTGTAATATAATTAATATATGTATTTCTCCAAATTAAAATAAGGTTTAAATCTTCACTTGAGTGATTTTTAAAGTCAATTTTAGTCATCCTCATGCAATAATGTCAAAAACATCCCCATGTATATTTCTTCCAAGAACTGTGGACTGAAAAATAATTCATATAACTTGAACTTTTTCAGAACTCTTGTTGATGATGCATAATTAGAATTTGCACAAAAGTCCCTCAAATAAGTCAACAGACAAACTTTAGTCAACTTTTTATTTTGGACACATTTACAATACACTAGCATGGAGTGCATAATACCACATATATATGATATTATCGCATAATTAAAACCCACTTTATTCTTAATAAATACTGCCCTCCACGATAATAAGCAACCTAATGCTTGATTATTGTTGAACCGTGGTGCTTCATTTGTTAAGGGGTTGGAGGTGCGCAACGTCTATATGGGGTACGACTACATCCAGATGGCGGAGTTGGCTTCTTCCTATAGGGTGGACCTGGCGATGGCGGAGTTGGCTTCCTATAGGGTGGACCTGGCGTTGGCGGAGTTGGTGGCTTCAAAGGCGGAGTTGGTGGCTTCAGAGGCGGAGCTGGTGGCTTCAAGGGCAAATTTGGCGGGTTCGACCGACATGATCGTCGATATGGTTCACACTTTCCTGAGAGCAAAAGTTCCATATATGAAAAATCTTGAAATGTAAAAGTACATGGTTAGAAACTTAGAATTTATCAGAAACACATTAGCTTCGGGAGGTGAATAAATGATTATCTTATAGGACTCTAAAAACAAGAAAATACTTTTATTATTAGTATATAAGAAATCATATTGAATTACTCATTCTTTAACAACAATTGAAACAATATTATATTCAAATATTTGTCAACACAAATAAGCAACTGCTACTAGTATGAAAAATCTTACTCAATAAATAAAAATTAAAAAAATTATTTTATTAAGTATGCTACAAAATTGATTAAAATAAAACTATCTACTAGAAACTTACTTTCTGCTGCATTTGAAGAAGGAATGAAAAATATGGAAGTCAAGAGAAGGCAAACAATGAGAATGGCCTTCATTTTGAGAGTCAGTGATTCTAAGCTTCTCTATCCTGGTCTTATTTATAGACCATACATTCAAGTAGAAACTTGTAAAATGGACTATTAAACTCACTGGAACAAGACAAAATGAAGTAGTATATTTAAACAAATAAAAATCAATAGTTACTATGGAAAATTGACAATTGAACTCTTAAATATTTCAATTGGAAACATAAAAAAATATCAATTGAGTTATAAAACTCTTGACAAGTAAAATATAACTGAAAGAAGACTAAAAAGGGGGAACACATGAAAAAAATAAGAAGACTTCGAATAAAGTTGGCTAGACATAAAAATTGAATAGGTTAAAGTTATGTATCCTAATTTATTTAATTTATCAAATCTATGGAAATGAGTTTGCTTTTACTATCTTTAGTTTATTAATCATTGGGTATCAGTTTACTCAATTGATAAGGTCTTTTGTTATTGAATAAAAAATTTGTTAGTGATTCTAACCTTCTCTACCCTTGTCTTATTTATAGACCATATATACAATCAAGTAAAAGCATGTGAAATGGACTATTAATTAAACTCACTAGAACAAGACAAAATAAAGTAGGATATTTAAAATAAATAAATAAAAATTGATAATTACAATGGAAAATTGATGATTGAACCTTAAATATCTTAATTGAAAACATAAAAAAAAATATCAATTGAGTTATAAGGCTCTTGCCAATTAGACATTTTTCCCCTTATTTTTTGCAATGAACATAATTTTAATTTTCCTTTATTTAAATTTAAATATTTTGGTTTCCTTTATTGTGAATGGAGTTGCTTTATATCCTGCACAGTGAAAAGCAATTTTTTCCTTTATTTAAATTTAAATATTTTGGTTTCCTTTATTGTGAATGGAGTTGCTTTATATCCTGCACAGTGAAAAGCAATTTTTTTCTTTATTTAAATTTAAATATTTTGGTTTCCTTTATTGTGATTGGAGTTGCTTTATATCCTGCATAGTGAAAAGCTTATCCATGTAGTTATACTTATAGACTAAGGTCCATTTGGATTCGCTTATTTTACTGAAACTAAAAACTTTTTGCTGAAAATATTGTAAATAAAGGTAAAAGTTAACTGAAATAGTACAGTAGAACACATGAATAATATCAAAAAATGTAGTGGGACCTACGAATAATAACAAAAATAAGTTAAATAGTAAAATAAGTTGACAAAAATAATTTTTGCCAAACACATAGTAAAAGAGAAAAGTAACACCATCATCCACCGTCCACTTGTAATTGACTCTAAAGTCTTCACTAAGTCCGAAAACGGTTGGCCACCACGTGTTTTCTACATGACAATGACATATGCTCACTTTTTTTTCTTTTTCTTTTTTTTTCTTTTTTTTTTTTTGGTTGAATAAATATTTTATTACTCAACACAAAACAGGAGAAACACAAAAAGGTTTGGGCCTGGAACCATCTCTATCTAAAGCTTTCATCACAGATAAAGGCAAAATGGAGATGGAAACTGGCCCAAACCAAGATACAAAAGCAGCCCACTGGGCAAGAAGATGAGCAAGGACATTGCCCTCTCTATTTACAAAAGAGAAAGAAACATTTACAAAAGATATCATCATATATGGATTAATTGATACTTCAGTGAGGGACATAATCTACATTCTTCAAAGGATCAATAACATTTAGAGCATCACCTTCCAATATTATATTTCTAAAACCTTCCATAGTAGCACACTTGATAGCACACCCAGCAGCTTTGGCTTCCCCTAGCAAAGAATTCCCTGGATCCAGTTGTTCTGCCCAAGCCAATAGAAACTTTCCTGAATCATCTCTGCCCACTATTGCCACAGAAATTTTCTCTTCCCTTATTGCTACATCAAAGTTTAATTTTACCCAGCTGTTTGGAGGGGACTGCCAAATATTAATTTTTGGCAGTCTCCTTGGTAATTTACTCCAAGCTTGTTTATGCTCCTCGAAAACACGCCTTATCTGTCTAGCAAGCTCAATTGAAATTCTTTAGCAGATTCATCATCCAGCCCCAAATTTGTTTTAAGGTAGAGAATAATCTTAACCCAATCTAGAATAGATATATTTGACAAATTACTCAAGTTAACCATGGGACCATCAACTAGATTTGTGCAACCCAGTCACATTGAAGAATGCTCTAAAGATTCTGGAGCATTATTACACAAATAACAATCTAGTGAGGGAAGAGGAAACCTGTTATTAAGAGCAATACAAGTTGGTAAAATATTCCAACATATCTTCCATAATAGGTTTTTTAGTCTAGCATTTGCTTTTATTTTCCATAGCTGCTTCCAATCCTTGGCCTGCAATAGAGGGTGAGTTTTAGTATTTGAGCTTCTAATGGTTTTGTAGGTTGATTTCACAGAGAACTCCCCAGAAGAGGTCAAACACCAAAAGACTTGGTCTCCTAAAAGCTGATGAGGCAAGTGGATATTAAGAATTCTATTCACCGTAGCTGGCTCAAACAAAATGGATAGTTTCCCTCTATCCCATTGCCTGGTGTCTTGATCAATTAGATCAGCAACTAGATGAACATTGTCAATAGCTCCACTTCTAGCTTGGGGAATAAAACCAGGTTCATTGGGAATCCATGGCTCTTCCCAAATCCAAGTATTAAAACCATTGCCAATTCTATGGCACATGCCTTTTTTTATTACTTCTCTACAGGCAAATATACTCTGGGATGCCCAAGAAGCATTTTTAGGCATAGGAATTTTCATGAAATTTCTATTTTGAACATACTTCTTTTTGAACAAAGTCACCCATATTTTGTCTTCATTACGAACCACTTCCCAGGTCAATTTGGCCACCAAGGCTTTATTCATGTCTGCCATTTTTTTAATGCCCAATCCTCCCTTTGATTTAGGACTACAAATGGAATCCTAGCTTTTAAGAAAGCACCCCCGTTTATTTTCTTCCTTCTTTCCCCACCAGAAATTGCGATACAATGCATCAAGTTTTGAACAAACTTGGTTTGGGGGAATGAGAGATGAAGCTTGATAAGAAGGGAGGGATGATGCCACAGAAGAAATGAGAGTGGCTCTAGCAACTTGTGACAAGGTTTTCTTCTTCTAGCCTTAAAGACACTGTTTAACTTTCTCAACAATTTCTTCACACGCTGCTTTCTTATCTTTACCTAAGACAATAGGAATACCCAGGTATTTTTCCTTCTTATTTGAAGCATTAATTCCAACTGAGTTAGCCAGCCTTGTTTTTAGACTGTGGGGAGTATTTTGGCTGAAAATAATGACTGACTTGTGGAAATTAACCTTCTGACCTGACCAGCATGAGAAAACATCCAAACAAGATTTAATTTTCACCATGTTCTCATCATTTGCTTGTGCAAAGATAAACAAATCATCTGCAAATTGTAAATGGGTGATTGGCATCAAGTCTTGAGTTAACTTGAAACCTTATATCCCATTATAGGAGGCTTCCCTTTCAATTAAATGAGCTAGAACTTCAGCAACAAGGACATAAAGAAATGGGGAGAGGGGATCTACTTGTCTTACCCCTCGTTGAGGCCTAAAAAAAACCAAATGGGCTGCCATTAATAAGAATTGAGAAAGACGTTGTGGAAACACACTGCATAACCCATTGGATCCATGAGCTTGGAAAACCAAAACAATGAAGAATTTTTTCCAAAAATCCCCATTCTAAGCGGCCATAAGCCTTTTCCATGTCTATTAGTCTGCTTTTTATCATCCAAATTATTATGAAATTTCTTTTGAAAACAAAAAAAAAAAACAAAAGATATTAATTAATTATACGTAACTAATAAAATTTTCGTGCTACTGGTCAAATTCAGACAGCCTTAAGTTTGATGGCTTTAAATTTTGCAATGTGTGTTCAAGCCAAATGCAATAAGTCTAGACTCTAAAAAAAACAAACCTAATTACACACCCCAATCCATAATATGTTTAAGTGTCAACTTGTAATTGGTAGACCGAATTTTTTTTTTTTTTTTTTTTTTGTTTAATTTATAACAAATACTTGTGGTCTCATTGTAAGTAATGTAACAATAACAAGTTGACACTTAAACAAATTGTGGAACAGCATGTTTGGATGTCAGTAAATGAAACTATTTGGTCAACTTAGAATTTAATACATTTCATTGATTTAATTTATAGAAAATAATAAGATATATAGTCTCAATAAAAGTTATTATTATTTTTAACACAAATTTTACTCTCTCTTTTTTTTGGCTAAATAAGCTTCACTGTTGTTTATTAAGAGATTGATATAGATTACTAGTTTTGGTGGCACTTGCAAGGCACGTGCTACCCCTTGATTGCAAAACTTAAGATAGGCTTCTATCTAAAGAACTATGAAATCATATTCTCAAAAATACATGTCATACAATGCTAATCTCGTTCATATAAAAATTTTGATTACACACAAACTTAGAGTAACTATATAACATATGAAATATCAATTTTTCTATGATAGTTTTTTATAACCTATTTTTTATAGGCAATATCCACTCACCAAAAAATTTTAAGAATGATATTGAATATCATTATCCTACATTTTATAAGTCTCTATATATGATGTTTAGCTTTATTAGTTTTTAATAGACAACCTTTTAATCCTGTGCACAGGATGTAGAAACCACAGTTTTGGTGATTAAGGATTGTTGTTGTCACTTTTTGTGAGACTGAAACACTATACTGCCGCACTTTGTATTTTTCCCTAATAATAGTGAAATCGCTGCAACTTCGTAGCCGTAGGCAAATTACCGAATCATATAAATATTGTCTTGTGCATGATTGTTTTTCTTTGGCGTGTGTTTTCTCTATTTTTTTTGTTTCTCACAGGTTGAAAATTTCAGGTTAATCCCCAACAAAATATATATGGCAAATACCTTATGAAAATGGAGAGATAAAGACCTCGATTATGGACGATTCTTGTTTCTTTTTATTGGAAGGGGTCGACTAAAGTCTAAATTATTATTTTGTATAAGTTAAGAAAAGTTTGGTTTGATTTTGTTTCTAAATAATTTTTTATCAGTCTACGAAAATTTTGTGGTAAAAAGCTTATGCATTGCCTACTATAGTTTGTTGGATCATTTCTTGGCATAGGAATTTGATGAGTTAATAGCTTAATGTCTGCTCAATGGTGCAGAAAAAAACATCAGTCAAAATCATAAGTGTGGGATAAAATTATAAAAATCTCCCGCCTCATTTTTTTTGTTTTTTTTTTAATTAAAAAAATAGGGACATAAAAATTTTTAGGGTTCTACTTTACACTTTACCAATCACAGATTCAAGTTATCATGTGACTAATTTTAAAAAATTAAATTAAAATATTAAAATTAGTTATTTTATGAGAAAAGAAAAAATAATATATGACAATAAATAATTGGTAGGGTATAAAATAGAAAACTAAAATATAGAAAACATTGGTATATTGGTTCTTTTTTTCCTTGGGGGGGGGGGGGGGGGGGGGGGGGTGTGTTTAAGAGATAGAACCTATATAATTGTTCAATGTTAATGAGTCTATGCATGTTGATGGTAAACACATGTAATTGAAACAATAAATTAAGATAGAATCAGGTTAATGGGTGCTCTTATGTTATTTTGTTAAGGAATATTTTAGGAAATTTTTGATATCATTAAAAAGGTCAGTTACCTTTTTTTTTTCTTACAAAAAGTTTTAAAAATTATTTCTTAGACCAATACCTTTAATGCATCCATTACCTTTTTCCCATTAAAACAAGGTCTCAATATATTTTAAGAAATCTTTTTTTTTTTTTTTTTTGGAGAAACTTTTAAGAAATCAAGTTAGATGTCTAAACTTTATATATTTAGATTAATTTCTTATTTTGATTATTAATAACTATGAACTGCTTATTTTTGTTTCTTTATTTTAATGATATTAACTATGGGTCTGTTTGGATTGAACTTATTGTTGCTGAAACTGAAAACTGAAAGTACTGTAACAAAATAATTTTTAAATGTGTGAATAGTATCGTGGGACCCATTTTTAATATTTTTTAGTGCGTAAACAGTGATAAACAGTGCTGCTACAGTACGCTACAGTGCTTATTGTCCCTGGAACACGTGAAGTGAGGAAAAAAGAAAAAAAAAAAAAAAAAAAAGGAAAAACGCAGCTTGGATTCAGCGGAAAACGCTGAATCCAAACGGCACCTATATGTTTGTGGTTAATTGAGATTATGGAAAATCTGAGCATAATAATAAGCCCGAATTGAATTCTACCCAAATCGAGATAGATTTTGCAAATCTCCTTGTGGAATTTCTTGAGCCACAACTTAAACTATGTATGAAATAATAAATAATAGTTCTTACATTTATATTAGACTTTGTATGACAATTAGCGTTGTTTATTTATTTTATCATTAATAATCAACTTAGTTTATTTAGGTTTTTTTATTTTTTTGTAAATATTATCCTTTTTATCTTGTATCTCCTGAAATAAAATTTCGGTTCTACTATTTTATAAATCAAACTTTTTCTCACCATATGATTGGAATTTATATAGAAGTCCCTCAAATAAGCCAACAGATTAGTCCACTCTTTTATTTTGCACACGTTACAATATACTATTATTATGGAGAGCATAATACATAACTAGGAACCAATTATAGGAGGCATCATAAAGCCCAAACCATATATCACATAAAACCCACTTTATTCTTAATTACTACTTCTCTCCACGATAATAAGCAACCTAATGCTTAATTGTTACTGAACCATGGTGCTTCATTTCTTAAGGCCTATTGAATGGCGGACTTCGCCTCTTATAGGGATTACGTCGCGTTGGAGGTGTGCAACTTTTATTTGGGTTACGACTACATTCAGCTGCTGAAGTTAGCTTCCTATAGGGTGGACCTGGCGTTGGTGGAGTTGGCGGCTTCAACGGTGGAGCAACTGGCTTCAAGGGTTGAGCTGGCGGCTTCGAGCGACAAGATCCACGGATATATGGATTACACTTTTCTGAGATATATATGAGATAAATTTATCAGAATATAACCAAATTAAGAAATTAATTAAGGAGAAAACATACATGGAAGAGAGCAATTAGAGCAAAAGTTCCATAAATGGAAAATCTCAAACAGTGAAATTACTTGACAAGTAATTTGCTAATTAGTACGTGTTTAGAAACTTAAAATTTATCAGAAAAACACTAGCTTTTGGAATTGAATATATGATTATCTTTTAGGCCATTAAAAACAAGAAAACTCATTTGATTTCAATATCGGTATCTTAAAAATCATTTAATTTTGCCCAGTCTTTAACAACAATTTGAAATTAACAAGCTTATATTCAAAATATTTTTCAACATATGTAAATGAGTAACTGCTACTACGTAAAAGCTTACTCAATGAACAAAATCAAAAGTTTATTTTAATAAGTACGCAACAAAATAAATTAAAATACAACTATATATGAACTATCTAGCTACTAGAAAATTCAAAATAGTGCTCTCGCGAGGTAACCTGATGCTGCATTTGAAGAAGGAATGAAAAATATGGAAGCCAAGAGAAGGCAGACAATGAGAATGGCCTTCATTTTGAGACTTCTTGGTTCTAAGCTTCTCCACCCTTATCTTATTTATAGGCCATACATCCAAGTAGAAGTGCGTAAAATGGCGTCTGGCGTTTTGCTTCTTTTTCTTTTTTTTCAAGCCACTTATGTTAGACTTTCATAGACAATTTATTGTTCATGAATGGTGCATGCACCGTTCACATACTGTAAATGCATTGTTCACATATTTAAAAATATTAAAAATATATCCCATAATATTATTCACATATTTAAAAATTATTTTGTTACAGTATTTTTAATTTTCAATTTCAGCAAAAATAAGTTTAATTCAAACGGACCATAAAGCTTTTTGTAACTTTATTTATTTATTTATTTTGACAATACGATTGAAATGAATTTACTTATATATATATAGAGAGAGAGAGAGAGAGAGAGAGAGAGAGAGAGAGAGAGAGAGAGAGAGAGAGAGAGAGAGAGAGAGAGAGAGAGAGAGAGAGAGAGAGAGAGAATTGAGTTCAAGTTACACCTAGTGTAACTTTAAGCAATATTACACCACTCAATATATTTTAATTAGATGCGAATTTTGACAAATCTACCGTTGGATTATATTATCTTCATATATTCTCCATACTTGCAAAATTTCAAGGTGATCAAAGATTAATAGTCATGTTATCAATCAATTGTTTAAATTCAAATTTTTATATTTTAAAATAATGCATAAAAGATGAGTTTATAGATTAAATGGTAAATAACATCCAATTAACATAAAAATTGGCATGAATGTTAAGAACATATAGAACATGTAATTCAACAGTGAGATTTTTAAAATATGAATTCTATGACAAATTATTGGGTGGTGTAACATTGCTTAAAGTTACACCAGGTGTAACTTGAACCCAACTTATACACACACACATATATATATATATATATATACTTATTTTGGTGGTATCAAAATAAAAGATAAATCATTGGATGGTCACTCCCTAAGAGAATACATTCAAACCGGTCTTGGCGTAAAACCTCATCTCAATTCCCAGCAGTGCTTTAATGAAGACCTCATTTTGTTGTTTAAAAAAAAATAATAATAAATAAATAATTTCAGTTTTAGTGCACAAAAATATTTTTAACAAAATAAACACCCGTCCCTCAAAATAAATAAACAAACACCCACGTCCTCATAACTCTGCTAATTGCAAACCTCATTAAGCTAGCAAGCAACAGCTAATAGTCTATTTATTCATTGGATACCATCTAAATAATTCAAGGGTTGAAGCTTGTCACTCTTATCTTATTGCACCTTGAAAAGTCTATCTTGGATATACGGAGAAAATTAACATGTGCATTGGTCTATTTGTAGTTGACCCCGAGTCTTCAATAAGTTCAAAAACTTGTTAGCACCCCTTTTCTGTCTACTTAACAATAATTATTCATTATGTCAAGACCTTTGTAGCTAAACCGGTACTTCTTGGTATTTTTAACAATAACTACTAATTATGCCAAGAACTTTGTGGCTAAACTAACACTTTATAAATTTTCAAAATAAATGTTGAGGATGCCAATTCTCTCTCCCCTTTTTAACCATCATATTCATCTCAACCAAAAAAAAAAAACAAAACAAAACAAAACAATAAATGACTAATAAAATCTCCTACCAGTCGAATTCAAGCAGACTTAAGTTCGGGTGGCTGGCTCAAAATCAAGCCAAGGCGATGGATGAGACTAATTCAACAACTTCGAATTTAATAGATTTTACTGTTCTGCTTCTACCAGAAAATAATAATAAGACACTCAAACCTCACATTGATATTGACAGAAGAAATTTCGATGCAAGGCAACGGTTCAGTGGGCTTTACAGTTTCCACAAAGATATTTCGCAGACATTGCTTGAAATCAAAATGTGTCTGCGCCAAATCACCCTCAAATAATACCGTCCTCTTATCCTCAAATCACACTCGGGCATTAATCTTCAGTAAATGAGGAATCAAATTCCATTATGAAGCATGTCAGAACCTCCACGGTGGGAATAAGAATCATGGGGGGAGAAAACCCTCAATTTAGAATTTGTTCAATTTTTTGTGTGTCAATGAAAAAATGTGTCTACTTCAGTTCAAATAATAATAATAAAACGGCTTTAATTCGCCCGATCGATGGCATTAATGCACTTTAATAAGTGAGATTTTTTGGGCCCATGGGAACTCAAATGGTGGAACCAAGTCTAGATTTGGAAAAAAATGCATTCAAAAGTACATATCAAATTTTCCTATTGTAATAATAACCCATTAACTTAAGTCACCAAAAGAAAAAGAACTGTGAGAATTCCTATAAAATAATACAAACTGAGAGTTCCTAAAATTAATACACGATCATCTAACGGAGGTAAATGAATAAGGATAGTGATAACTTTGAGAACCATAAGAGCTAGAAGGGGCTAATCTTGCGAGCCAACTTCAACAAAAACTCAGGAACAAGGCGTCTTCTTGGAGGGGCCATAGCATCCTTGTCAAGAGCTTCCTTATCACCGGCATGTATCACAGAAACTAAATGGTCAAACAGTTCATCTTTACCCCCTCTTAAAGGATCCTGCATCGAATGACCAAAAAGTTGAGGGTTGCTTTGAAGCACAAGGCCACCTTGCTGTATACATGAATTATAAATGTCTATAAACAACTTCCTTCTAGGAGTTGTTATGGTGGATATCTTCTCCACTTAATAACATTAATGAGTATATAACATTTGATAGATCAGGCAACATATGCCTAAATATGAACAGTGGTTATTAATAGGAGTAAAGGCACGTAATGATATCAAATTATCAATCAATCTACAAGAAGATATTCAAGGCATCACTTACTTGGAGAAACAAATCTGTATGTGTTTTTCCCTCATAAAGAACTAGCTTTGCTTGAGCTCCTGCCCTTTGAAGAGCATCTACGAAAGTTTTACTGCAAAAGATGAGTAAATATCTGGAATTATGCATGAGAAACTAAGAAAAACTTGTTAGCCTGTAAATTGATGATGATGCATGAATGAATAAATAGATTACCAAATTAAATTAAATTGGATTCAGCACACATAAATAACTATGCTATCCTTCTTATGTTTTATACTTACTATGTTCATATTTCTTAGAGCATGAAAGAAATGATACATTAATTATGTGTAATTCAAGTGTGTAAACAACATTATATGCATGTCATTTATAACCCCTTGCTTTCCTGTCTGATATTTCTATACTAATCGTGATAGAATTGGTATGCTGGTGGTGTGTTATTGGAAACTTCAATGTACTGTAAAGATCCTTCTTGCTGAAAAAGATGTAGGTAGCCATGTCCACTCATGCAAGGACTTTAGGAAGATATATTTCAGCTTAACCATGCTACTATGCTAGTCTCTGTCTTCAAAGCACTGAGCATTGCATTCACAGCCAATGCACCACAAAAAACACAAGGGGAACTATTCGCTACAGAGTCCCATTACCTTGCCTACAAAACTCCCCTTTCAACCCTTGAGCATCTCCCTTACGAAAAGGGAATTACCCAAAACACCAAACAGGGAGAAAAGATTAAAATTTTGTAACTAAGCATTCAATTAGGAGTAATCATATTTCATATGACCGTGTTATATTTGTTTGACGGGATTGCAGGAAGGACAGGGGGAGGATGGAAAAGGGAAGGAATAGACAAAGTCCCCTTGTTTGGTAGACAAGAACCATGGAGGGAGAGGAAGGTCAACCCCCTCTTACCAAACATAGTGAGCTTGCAGCAATAATTTAAGGGAACATCCTAACCTGGCATCTGATGGTATGGAATAATCTGAAGTTCCATGGAAAAGAGTAATAGGAGGCAAGCGAGAAACAGCATCTCTAATGCTTTTGTCCTGTATTTGAACTTCAGGAGAAAATCGTTGCAATCCTTGTTCACCTTCCATAATGCTGTAATTGCACATTACAAGAATATATACAAGGTGATAAGCAGATAAAATAAAATAAAAAAGATAGTAATAATAAGTTCATAAGCGTATAGCAATCAGTTCACAGGAAAATATATTAGGCAAGTACCTTAAGAAAATGGAGCGATAGAGACCTCGATTATTGAAGTGATCAACTAAATTAGGTAAATTGTACCTGCTCCCAAAATGTTCAATCAGTAAATCAGCAAACATTATGCAGCAAAAAAGTATGCAAGCATATGCAAGTCTCTTTGCAACCTCACAAAACAATTAAACCATACTTTATTTCACTTTTCTTCTAAAAATTCATAAAGGATTTGCATCCTTAAAATGGGAAAGCAAAAACAGCACTATCCACCTAGTGCTGAAAGGAAGCAGTGCCAGAGGGGGCAGCATGGTAAAAACAAAGTACTAGTCTGATTGACAGATGTATCCCATTGCCTTCTAAATTACTCAGACTGATAATTTTAGTAGTTTCGTCTTTCCTGCTATTGTATAGATTGAATATCTTTTGTGAAGCCTCACTTCCAACTGATGGATCAAATGCTTTCTGATCTTTAGGATTATTATACCAATATATATGACATCTGCCTTGAGAAAACGGCTCACACCTATAATAGACATAGATGACTAGCATAAACAAGGACCCAAAGAGTGTCAGTAAACAACACTTGATCCACAATTTTGAATTTTCTCTCCTAATTAAAATAAATAAATGGGGAGAACAGGACACACCATACTAGTTAGCAGTGTTCTGGAATAATTCAATCGAAAATGTGGCATACTTCCATTCCAAACACTAACCATGATAATCCAAAAATTCAATTATTTTCCTTCCCTTATTTATATTTCTTGAAAGAATTCATAGAGTTCAAGGCAAAACCAAGCTAAACTCATACAGATTAAATTGAACAATCATACTTTACATTTTTGTTTTTTTTTTTTTATAGGTAAAAGAATGGTACAACTTCTTACCCAAAGGAGTAGCACAACAGGGGACCGTGCCTCATGAAGCAGAGGTCACTAGTTCGAATCTCCCCTTCCCAATCCCCTTGGGCCAAACTTAATTATAAAAATAAAATAAAATAAAAAATAAATAAATAAAAGCCTACTTCTAATGATACAATCTTCTTAAGTTGTATAAATGTACGATACCAGTCACATTAAAGGATATGAGGCAGTACCACATTCACTTTCCCATTTTACAGACAGCAAACAACAAAGATCCACTATTCTAGGTAACTTAGGGCAGTCGTGCCAAACAATAACATTTATGGTATAAGTTTGGAACCTCTTTGAAAAACTAAAAGCCATTCCTTCATTATAAATTTCTATAATAATCAAAAAGCACAATAACTTGACAGACACTAAACTGCAGCTACACAAAAGAAACTCAAAAGTCAAAACCATGCAGTACAAAAGCCATATGTCAGACTAGTAAAGCTCCAAACTACACACCAAAAAGTAATTTAGAAGGCAATTGCTAGATGCCCAGTTGGGCCATCTATAAGTCATTAGTATTTACAAAAATACTGGCAGTGTTCCATATCCAATAAGGCAGGTCAAGGGGCACACTGCTTACTGTGTCCAGGATTCAAAACTTATAACTACATGGCAAAAAAGTGAGAACGGATTTAGGATTTATGGTATTGAGAAGATATCAACCATCAGTGACCTTGGTAAAAATGCCAACGGATGTCCCATTTTCTCATGCACATCTAAACCCTCATGATCAACAAGTTCTGCAGCTAGATGTTTCTCATCTGGGTTCCAAAGGTTAAACCCCAGGCTTGATCCTCACAATCTTCTATATATTTACTCTTAATAAATGGTAAACTATATACATATATATATATATATATATATGCATGCATTAAACAATAAAACATATTTAGATAAACTGAGGACCTCTAATCAAATTCAGAAACTTCCATGAGATTCACTACAAAAGCAACATATAAAAAATTACCCTCCAGATAAACCAAAATAAGCTTTTAATTGAGATACACTCCATGTAATACTCTCTCCTTTCTCGGGTTCAGATTCTTTGATTGCTTGCTCCAGGAGGGCACAAGCAGAAATATGTGCACCAGCTGATTGCCCCATTAGATAGATCCTACTCAAATAGGCACAAAAAGATCAATGACATGGTTTGAAGGTGAGATGCGGAATTCCCAAAACCAAGAAATTAGTCTGTCACCTGTTAGGGTCACCCCCATACTCAGTAAGGTGGTTGCAGACAAATGAAATGCCCTGGGAAGTATCTTCTACCATATCACCAATAGTCCCCTGGGGAAAATTCCTGCATCACATCTTAACTTGTGAGGATCTTATAAATAAACTTAGACCATAACGGACAGAATACAGATAACAGAACAACTTCGCATACTTTAGAGATAATGAAAATTATTTGTATGAAGTATTGATGCAGGAGCTAAAAGGGTGCAACTGGCATCAAAATCTCCAATGATGCAGCAGCTACAATGATTAAATTAGCAACTTAGTTCCTTGAATACATTAAGGATTTTGATGCTTAGAAATTCATAATATGCTTCCCTTTGTGGTATTAGTATTGCTATTTCTTGCTTTGAAAATTGTATTTTACTATCTGGTAAAGTGTAGAGTATGTGAGAATGTGCCTAGTATTAATATTATTTATTAAGTTATGTACTCGAATGTCTATTTAAGTTGTCTTGGGAACTATCTAGATTATGCATCTTTGGCTAGTCAGTATTCGTAATCCCTTATACATATCAATGAAAATATAAGGAAGGTAGACCCTTTTTTTTTTTTTTTAAATAAATTAAAAAAAGGGATTATTCCTACGATAACTCCATTTCCTACCTTTAAACCTTTAGGCTTTACCTGCTGAATACAGCAAAGCTATCAACTTTGCAGCCTTATTTGGGCTGCATGATCAGATACCGTGTAACTTTCACTGTATCTTTTTTCCATCAATATATAATGGAGGGATGTTGTGGTTAGTTAAGTAGTAAAGTCTCATATTGAATAATAGTGAGCAGTTAATATAACATAACTGGGCCTAAACCCATAGGCTTAACTTTTTGGGTAAAGTGCTGAAGATGAGCAAGTATCAGTTCCCATATTAGCAGTCAAAGGACTTAGTTTATTATTGTATATCAAATCATTGATGAACTATGGACTCCAGTATGGCAATGACTGAACTGAAATCAAACACCAAGCGTCCTTAGGCTTTGGCTCAAGTGTTAATTGTTGGGTGGTCCATTTAGGGTTTATTCAATTTATTCTATTAAAAAGGAAGGAGAAGAAAGCATCAAAAAACAAAATACCTATAGTCAATGCATGCCACTATTATGTCTCTTTCTGCCAATTGCTGTCCCAAAAGAGAACCCCATGCTTTGTACCTATAGAAGGCAAAAAAGGGGAAAAGAGGGAGGGGGGGGGTCGGGGGGGTGAGGAAGAAAGAAATATAAGTGATGTTGAACAACGGTAGATAAATCCATATATTCAAGGGAATGAATGCTAATATCTAGTTATTTACAATGTCTTATACTTATTTGGCATCAGCAAATGAAGAAAATATAAAAAATTGAAGACTGAAAATACAAAATAAAATCAAACCACTATTATGGTTAAAACTGCTGAACTAACAAAGTTCAAACAGGCAGTGCCATAAATTTATCATGTGACGAGGACTTTTGCATTAGATAAGAAAAAAAAGGGTCTAACAGGGGTTTGGATCTGGTAAATGTAGATACTCTAGTAAAGTTTTGAGGATGTCTCACATTTGCCTCATATCTTAGTTCAAGTAGCAGTAGTAAATTTAACATCAAAAACACTGAATCTACCATACATTATCGTCCATCCTCTCATGGACAAATTTAACTCGACTGTCTCATAGATCCATTCATCTCTTTTCTTTTCTTTTTATTTGTTAGTTACACACACCTAGTGAATTTGGCAAAACGCTCCAAAGGTACATACAAGGTCAAAGTGGCTCCTTAACTGTATTTCATATTCCCAAAAAGCTCCATGTCAAATGTAATTTGGCAACTATTTACTGTTAGCACAGATGGGTAGTTCTTGCAATCTCAAAGTGTACATGCTGATCCTAAATGCAATTGGCAATCCTTACTACTATGATGGGAGATTCTCTTACCAAAATAAGAAACATATGTTTATAATATCAAAATATAATTTCAGAAAGACATCATATCTTCCAAACTTTAAACCTGCTTTAAGCCCTCAAGCAGATAATAGGGATGGCTGATTTTGTAGCCCTATATTTAGTACACAGATTAAGCAACTAATGTTGTAAACATGTATTCACAATGTTTTGTATCACAAGATGCAACAAATTTAAACTGAACAGTAATGCAAAACCTAGGAGCTATCACAAATCACTAACCCAATAATCCAAGCTCCACCAGTTACAAATATAACAACTGGCTTTGGTTCACCACTATTTGCAGGTAAAAATAGATCCAATCTGTATAAAAGTAAAGACACAATTGCAAAAGTAAAAAATTTGCATTTGCATGTGATACATGAGTCAGTTCATAGCTTAGCAAAAAGAAAATAAAGAAAAATTTATTACCTCCATCACAATTACTTACCTATTTCTTGGTTGATCTCCATAAACAACACTTCGCCGGACCTGGCTTGAGAAGAAATAATAATATGCAACTGTAGAACAGTAGCAAGCAAGTTATGTTCCATTTATTTGGACCATATGTAAATATATCCTAAAATAAAATATGTCCCTGTCACAGATTGAAAAATAATCTAGAAACCATGCCGCTTTTGTCTTTTCTTCACATAGACACAAGGAATCCCCGGCATTTAGTTTCCTTCAGAATCTAGTTATATAACTAAGCAATCAAATAAAAGGAAACAAAAAGAAAGGACAAGGGAACAAGGTTATGCAACAAGTAAAAACAACACAAACCTTGAAGAAAGCCGGGCATAAGTAGCAAGGCATAACAACCAAGAGCAATTAATCTTGTGATCCACCGGTAGCCTACCCTGAATGAAAATAAATGGTTAAAAATGATATCCACACCAACTAAAACAAGGTGAAAGCTTTCCATGTCACTTGAAACCTAATTGCTGACAAAGAAAAATCTAAAGCCTTTCATCCATCAATTTTTTTCTTGGACAGTAAATTAAAGTAAGCATGGACTTGTTAGAAATTAAGGCATATAACATGCCAAAACTGATCCAAGAACTCCATCCAATGGAAACAGAAAAAATAACAAATATTTCAGAACAAACACATCAACTCCTCGGATTTGAAAAGTTGTCCAACTATTACTAGAATCACTTAACTTCTCAAAAGCATTAACATCATTTATTCACACATTCTTCATGTAGTATAAGCCAAACTTTTTTTTGTTCGCAAATCAGGTAAAAAAATATCCTCCATAATAGTCTGAATTTATTTTATTGGCAAGTAAAATGACTTTACCTGGAGTTCTATACATTTATATATTTAGAAGATACAGATGCACCCATGGGTCTTGAACCCATCACCGTACCCTCCACCTTGCTCTTACAAAGGGAAGGAGATGTCATTTGAGATGAGTTCATTGGCTATAGAGATCTATGCACAAAGTTGCAAAGCAATTTACTCCTTCCGTCTCATTTTGTTTGTCTACTTTAGAAAATCCAAACATTAACCTTTTCAATAAAATAAAAGGCAATATTAAAGAAGTTATTAAAACTGTCCTCATTGGTTTTTTTGAAGCAGAAAACGACTTTGGACATCCCCAAATGAAACAATGGATAAACAAGATGCGAATTGGATTTATATTCAATTAGAATGGTATATTAATTCTTCAATTATTGTTGGGAAAAAAAAAATCAGTAGAAAAATAAATAAATAAACCAAAATCATCTCAGCTATACATCACACTTGCAAAAAGTAAACTGCAGAATATCATAAAATTCAACTTTCAAATTCTTCTTACTTTTCTTTCTCACTCAATTTTCTCAGCAACCCAACATCAAACACCAAATGTCAAATTCCAATAAATCATCATGAAACCACTTAGCTAAATTTGCAAAAGGTAAAAAAGCAGAACAACTCTACGATTCAAATTTCAAAATTCTCTCCTATTTTCTTTGTCACCAGAAAAATTAGCTAAATTTTCAGAAGCTAATACGTCAAGTTTCAAATCTCTTCCTTTTTTTTTTTTTTTTTTTCTGGCTCAATTTTCTCCGCAACGAAACAGAAAATGTGAAATTTGTACAAAAACACACACATAAATGATAAATCATATAAATGCAAAAATATAAATAAATAAATAAATAAAGAAGAGTACCCTAGATATCGGAGGAGGATGAAGCTGAGCCGAGTGACGAGATAAGTCTCGGCGGCGGCGTGGCTGATAGACTGAGCGCGGTTGAGCCGCGTCGGCGCATCTCGAAGCTTGGCGTCGGCGGAGGAGGAGGAGGAGGAGCATCGGCGGCGACGCTGGTGGTGGTGGTGGTGGTGTTTGGTGGCATCAGTGAGAGAGTGAGTGAAAAGCTTATCAGAAGAAGAGAGCAAGCTAGGCTTGGCGTCCACCTCTAAATTCATGTCCAAAAAGCCTATTTTGGATTTCAGAATCGCAAAAATTAGATTTGAAGGCAATGGTGAGAGAGTAGAACGTGGAAGCAAATTGAGGCTGGGAACGTGGGTTTTTATAGTTTGTTTAGTGAGGGAGGGTGTATGCGTATGTGATTTGGATTTGCATTTGCATTTGTAGTTGTTGTGCGTGTTTTTATTATTATGGGCATAAAGTAAAGTAGAGCCAAAAGAATAAGAATATTTTTTATTTATTTTATTTTATTTTGCGTTTGAATTTTGCGGGAGTTAAAGGACAAGTCGCTTCCGTGCTCTCCAGAGTCCAGACTGTTTTTTTTTTTATGTAAAGCCTCGCACATAGCGCGGCAATCCCGCGTGCCCAGCTCTCCAGCACTTTCTTTCTTTTTCTTTTTTTCAAATCAAGTCTAGTTCTTTCTTTTCATTCCTACGTGCTGTCTCTTCCATGATAAAATGCCAAACTTGCACTGCTAAATTTCTTTTCCGTTAAATTGCACTGCTAAATTACCCAAAACGACGTTGTTTTACACTGTAGTTTTTTTTTTTTTTTATTCCTGAATTTTAGAAAAAAAAAAAAAACATCATTATGTGGTATAGTTACCTGATTTTCATTTCTTGAATGTTTCACCGTTCCAATTTTCAAAGCATCATTACCACCTAAAACTCAAAATACTTAAAAGAAAATTTTTGAAAAATTAAACATATTGAATGATGGAAAATGTTTTTACATTTTATTTTTGTTTTTGTTTTTTTGTGTGTAAAACTGTTTTTTTTTTCACTTAAAACGGTGCGTTAAAAAAATATAAAAAGTCAACCCAAGAAATATTGGACATGAAACATTGAATTTTAACTCAACAAAATTGATAAAAATAAAATAATAGAAACACAACAAAGTGTCACAATACTTTTATTATTTTTATTTTAACATATAAAGAACTGCTGACACCTCAGCAATTATAAAAATTGTGGGGTCAAAAAATTTAACAACCTCGGCCCACCTCATATTAAGCCCAAAGCCTACGCCGAGGAGGAAGGAATGGCTGAGGACAAATAAAGAAAGCCCAAGTGGCCCAGAAACATCACCAAGGACAATTCTGTCCTCGGCCAACCCAGATCCTAGTAGAGAAGAACGGCCCGCCATTAACGGCAGCCTCCCAGAGCGTCCCAAGAAAAAGGACAAGTACTGTAGGACAGCCATGGGAGCATAGTGTAGGAACAGTTCAAGGAGAAACTGTCACCTCCGCATTAGATGCCCACAACTAACGTTCTGGCCGCATTAATGAAGAAATGACCCTTGAACAGTACGGTCTTGGTTGCTGCAACTCATTGAAGGTTTAGGAAGGTGGCTAATGGGACAGGCATTCGAGTAGTGACCTGCATGATCAACAGATAGAAGGCCAAAATCAACTCGAGGGGGATATATAATGTGAGAAATCCTCCAAGAAATGGGGCAAAAGGAAAAGGAAGGAGAATACGGTAGCAATTTGCATGATCTTGGAAACTTTTGTGACCTAGCACTGAAGAAAGAATAAGAACACTAAGTTCCTCGGACGAAATGCCCGAGAACAGAATTTCATACTTTAGTCCATATCCTTGTTATTCAATCCATTCATAACCGTGTCTAGTTGTTGTAATCCTCACTAAGATCTAGTTCTTAAATCTACTCTCTATAAATTTATTGTATTGGGCTAGTTGGGCTCGAGTCCACTCATCTAGTAGTAGAAGTGCTCAAACCCAGTCCCTACAAAAATATTGTGATAACAACGAGATATCACAATATTTTAACCATACATTTATTTTTTGTTATGGTTGGTTCTAGTATGATAATTTACTATTTTATTTTGACTTGTAAGAAACTAATACCTCAAAAATTGTGAAAATATTGTGATTATTTGTTGTGTCAATATTTTATTAAAAAGATAAAAAGTGGTCAGCTCAAAACTGTGAAATGGTGAGTTTTTGCCTCAGTAAATTGATCAAACCAAAAAGTTACAGTAGATAAGCTCCTCGCTCTTAAGAAAGTAAAGTAAGGGGTATTTGTTCATTTCCAATATATTAATGGGAAATTGCTTGATTTGAAAGTTTAGGGAGGAATTGTGAAGTCCCAAACATAAATTATGGAAAGTATGGGGTTTTTTTGTGTGTGTAAAACTATGTTTTTTTACTTAAAATTGTGCATTAAAAAAAAAAAAGCAAAAATACAAAATTTAACCCAAGAAAATTGTATATGAAACAGTGAATTTTAGCTCAACAAAATGTCACAACACTTTGAAAATAACTTTTTATTTTATTTTATTTTGACCTATAAAGAACTGTGCTAAACTATGTTTTTTTCTTACATAAAACGGTGCATTAAATTTTTTTTTTTTTTTTTTTAAAGCAAAAGCAAAAATGCAAAATTCAACTCAAGAAAATTGTGCATGAAACAATGAATTTCGGCTCAACAAAATGTTAGAACACTTTGACAATACATTTATTATTTTATTTTATTTTGACATATAAAGAACTAAAACCTCAACAATTATGAAAACTAGCATGTAACTCATGCAAACGCATGGATGCATTTAAAATTAAACACAATTTTTATTATAAAAATATAAATAATTAGTCAAATTTTTTTTTTTAAAAGCATGTAACACATGCATATGTATAGATACATTTAAAATTAAACACAATATTTATCATAATATATAAATAATTAGTCAAATTAATTTTTTTAAAGTAAACGTAATTAGTCACATATTAAAATTCTTACCTAAATTTAATACTACTTATGATCATTTTTTTTTTCTAATTTTTAATGAGATAGAATGTGTAGTGATTTTTTTTTAACATGTGGTGATTTTTATTGGGTATATGTGATTGGGTTTTTTTTTTTTTTTTAGTTTATTAATATTAGATTCTTAATATTTTGCACTCACTAACTCACTTAGCACAAAAATTAAAAAACTTAAGTGAACACATGACACAGACTTAAGTGGATAATTATGGTGTGATTCCCACATAAATTTAGACTCATAGCACAAAATTGGATTATAATTTCAAATTTTAATTGAACTTTCTCTAAACTTTACCTATTAATATATACCAGTATAATTTTTTTTCTTTATAAAAAAATTATACATTTTTTTTATAGAAAATGTTGAAATTATACATGGCATTAGTTTACGCCATTTTTAAACCATAAATTTCTAAAATATGTAATGGTTTTTCATTTTATATATATATATATATATATAATATTTAATTTAATTGGATTTAAACTCTTCGGTTTTTGCACCCAATAAATTTAAAAAATAAATGGAAACGTGGCACAAAATTGGACTCTAATTGAAATTAAATTTAGAATTTATTTGGATTTGGACTCTTCGATTTTTGCACTCAACTATTCACTTGGCACAAAAAAATAAAAATTAGAAGGGACACATGGCACACAATTGGACTCCAATTGAAATTCTAATTTGGCTTTCTCTAAGTTTTACCTATTAATATATATAGACTAGTAATAGGCCCGTGCGTTACACGGTTTTATGAAAAAACTTATAAAATAAATGTATAAATAATTATATATTTTAATAGACTCAATAAAGATAAAAGAAAAAATTATCAATTGTAAATAATTATTTTACTAAAATAAGGGGTAAGATTTCTTCCTAAAACTAAATTAAATTGATAATTCCAAATTGAATTTTAAATTGATAATTATTTTAAAAAAATGTACTAAACAATTGATAAATCTAAAATTAATATAATCTTGATAATATTATAAATTAAAATTAAAGTTGATAATTAAAGAATACACGTGTAGAACATCTTGATAATTTGATGTAACATAAAAATCAAATAAGAAAATTGTTAAAATTAATCTATTAATTCTAACCATATTTAATCATTAATTCTAAGACCCTAACCCTAAGCATATAAATTAGACCAAAGCTAAGAAAATTAGTTTAAATAAAAGGCAACCAATACACAAAACCTAATCAATTTAATAAAAACAAAATACAAAAACAAAGAAAGAGCCTTTAGAAACTTGACAATGTTTTCGAATGTTTTGAATTCATTAATTAAAATCACATGAAGACAAAAAACCAATCATAACAGTAAAGAAAATAAACAAAATGAAAATAATAATAATAATAATAAAAGAAGAAAGAATGCATATCTGCATTGTCATGGGATTTAGGCATTCACATATTGAAATAAGTTTCACTCCAAAAAGGATATATAGTGTTATATATATTGGTAGAGTTCCATTTGAAATATAATTCATTTAAATCTTATTGAAATTAAAGATATCTAATCAATGTGTTTGTTTTTATCCCATAAAAATTGGAATTAAAAAAAGGTCATATGAAAAAAAAAAAAAAAAAAAAAAAAAAAAAAAAAGAGTTGATTCAACATAACATAATATGTAAAAAATTAAAATTTAAAAAAAGAGAGAAAGAGAACGTGGTTGATAGCTATAAGGAATTTATATAAATATATATATATATATATATATATATATTTAAATGTCATCAACGTATAAATTATCAAATTAATGGAGATATATACTGTTTTTTGGAATAGATAGAGATTATCAAATTATTGGAGATATATACTGTTTCTTGGGATAGATTTATATTAATCACCTCTTGAAGAATTTGGATTGTGCTTATCCCTTAATAATCAAGTTTTGTAACTTGATATTCTGATAAAATAATATTAATTTAATAATATTATAATTTTGAAAATTTAGATGATAAATATTATCTAAATTAAATTTTTGTATGTTAAATATTATCCCCTAATTTAATAAATATATCCTAACAAATAAAAAAATAATGTTAATTAGATGATAAATATTATCTAAATTAAATTTTTGTATGTTAAATATTATCCCTTAATTTAAGAAATATATCCTAACAAATAAAAAAATAATGTTAATCTAATTTTATTTAATGATAAGAACGAATTAAAGTCCTGGTAGTATATTATTCCTTTTTAGTTCTTTAAAAATCTAAAATTTTAATAAAATTTTTGCAATTTAGTGAAGCCACATGACACAACCACAGCGTCTAAGCCCAACTTTTATTATATATAACTAGTCGCTAACCCGTGCGATGCACGAAATAGTTAAACAAAATATATACACATTCACTTTTATTGGTACAATCATTTGAAAACAATTCTAACTAATACTCAAATGTAAGAGACACATTGACTTACTATTTAAAGTAGCCTTCTGAAGAATTTACACATATTGTGCAACTGAGCCTTAATTTCTCATCAATGGTTAGAAATATAAACTGCAAATATAAAAATAAAGACCATGACTTGAGAAGGACGCATTAAACTTCAAATTAGAGTAGTAATTTTACTTTCTCAATCTTTGCTCAGTTGTAATAATAATATAGAGGAAATTCAAAACATGGAAAGAAAATAAAAATTACAACAATTAATTCCATTATATTTCATGCTATACTTTGTAATTGTATGGAATTAAGTCAACTCAATTTAAGTAGTTGTAATAAAATTGGCTTCTACTATTCTCTATTCTATGGAGATATGAACATGTTGGATTTCTCAAACAATTACCAGTATTGCAGTAAAATGATTTATTATTGAAAATAAGAAACAATTAAGCTCATCCCTTAAAGATTTACCTCTTGTACTTGGTAATTTCCATTCAAACTTTAAAATAGATTATTTGCCTTACCTAGATGTTTTCCTTGTGGTGAGGACAAATAAAATGAGACAGGTGCTGCATGACCTTCAAAGCAAAAAAGCTTTCTTCTAGTCAAAAACAAAACTCGTCAAGAGGAGTAAGAGAGAAAGAAATTACTCAATGAAAAACCATGGTGAATGGAGAAAAGATTTTTGAACTTCCAAAGATCCACACAAATTTTAGCCATAGGTGCAAAATGCCAAGTTAAGAAATATAAATATTGATCTACAGGTGCAATTTTTAAATAGAAAATAGCAATTTCATTAACAAAAACCCTAGCAACCAAATAGAAAAACTATAACCTTGATTTGATTTCTCATTTATCAATGATGGTGACTGGAGAATAAGTTGATTTAGTCCATAAGAGTGGCCCTGAGTAATTGCCGATGGCAAGTGCCAAAGATAGTAAGTAAATCAAATCAAAGAAGGAGAGAGTATAAATTATTTCACGAAATCAAAGATCTCTTTACATCCCATAAAATTTAAAATAAAGAAGAAAATCTCTCTATAGCTTAAGAAACACAACATAATAAAATTAAAGAGAGAAAATTTTCAGAGGACAAAATATTATAGATAATTTAAAAGAATTTTGGTTTAATTCCTAAACTCCACAACTCCATAAAATTCATACTAATAATAATATTTTATGATTGCATAGACTATTTTTTTAGAGTATTTGATCTCAACATTGGCGTGCATTTAATCTTTCACTAAAAGCAAAGGGAAGTAGATCATGTGCATACATCTTTATGAGAAATTTTTGGCAGTCAGGCGTAACAAACGTATAATCATTTTGTCCTATTCCTACCATCTAAGAACATATCCTCTCTTATAAGTTGATGATGCCAAGTTTAACGTATTCTCTCCTTTTTTTTTTCTTTTTTTTCCCCCCAAAGAAATAAAAGGACTTTAAAGACATGTCCAATTTGTTAAAATGCAAGTGCTTCAAGCCATAGAACATTTAATAAAAATTGCAACTCCATGAATTGAATTTGCAAATGGTATTAACTATTGGCTATTAATGCGATTATTAAGCCGTACCACATTGAACATGTTTCTCTATCAAAATATATAAACAAACTAACCTTACAAAAACTGAACTTTATAAACTAAAATCTATACCATGCGTTGTAGATCTTGAATGCTATACCGTGCATTTAGGGCTTCCTACATCTGGAGAGAGAGAGTTTGCAGAAACCAAAGAAAATCTCTCTATAGCTTAAGAAACACAATATACTAAAATTAAAGAGAGAAAATTTTCGAAGGACAAAATATTATAGATAATTTAAAAGAATTTTGGTTTAATTCCTGAACACTGCAACTCCATTAAATTCATACTAATAATAATATTTTATGATAGCGCAGTTAGAATTTTGGTTTAATTCTTGAACACTGAATTGGAAATTGATTATATGAGTATTCAATGGTGAACAAAAATTAAGTTAAAATTTGAGCATTGTAACAACTTCTTCACACAGTATTCTACGGGTAGTAACGAATTTAATTTGATTGTGTTACTACATAATCCGAACTTATTAATATATCAGGACTTTGAATTAACTCAATAAAACTATCAAAGCCTTTCCACTACAAGAACATGTGAAGATTCTGTTAATTTGAGCAAACTTAAACCCCTCCATCCACTTAAATTTTAGAAACAAATTATACACTTAAAAGGGTTAGTAATTTATAGCACTCACCCCCCCACTATTAGTATACAACACCAAGTGCGGTTGTCATAACCTTTTGAAAGAACCTTCCCCAGTTGGACCCTATATAAAAAAAAAATTAAAAAAAAAAAACACCAAATTAACAAAATTGATCCAAAAGCGTCTAAAAAGCACACAAAATCAATTCAAAAAACAAAAATATGAGACAAAGTAATTACTTTCTGCTGCCAATGAAATCGTCTTCTGTATTGTTGTTCCAAACTGCAACACTTATCTCTCTAAGTCCTTCAATTAACGAAAACACAAATTTCTCTTGGAATACCGAAGTATTATGACCATCTATACACACACACAAAAAAACCAAAATCAACATAGCTCACTATAACTCTATAGAAGCCTCAAAAATATAAAGAGAAATTAAAGGGGTTGAATTTGATATTTACGTTTGGAGAGAGAGAATTTGCAGAAACCGTGACTTTATATTTCTTAACTTGAGAGAGGGGTAAGGTTCTAGGGTTTTGAGGAGTTATAATATTTTTATTTTTTATTTTTTAAATATTGTGCTGACGTGGAAAATTGTGGTGCCAACAGAGGCTTCGGTTTTATATATTTATATAGATAATATGATATGGTGACAACAACACAATATCACAATATTTTCACAATATCCCATAAAAAAAACATTTTTATATTACCTTTATTTTCTATTATGGTTGGTTCTAGTATAATATTTTATTATTTGATTTTGACCTATAAAGAACTAATACCACAATAATTGTGAAAATATTATGACAAGTTCCTTACTCTTTTTATATATAGAAATTAACACAAACCATACAATGTGTAGGACAGTTCTTTATAGGTCAAAATCAAATAATAAAATATTATACTAGAATCAACCATAATAGAAAATAAAGTTATTATAAAAATGTTTTTTTTTATGAGATATTGTGAAAATATTATGAAAAGTTCCTTGCTTTTTTTATATATAGAAATTAACACAAACCATACATTGTGTCGGACTAAAAGGCTTCCAGTGAAAGAAAATGACAGAAATACTGTGCCTATTAGTTCTGCTATGAACTTTTTTTTAAAAGGGCAAAAAAATAACTTAAAGAAAATTGTCAAAAAAACACCTTCCAAAAGATTTGCCTACTCACGTTTCTTGGCTGTTTACCGGACTATAGCAGTAAATTTCCCTACTTGCTCTAAAATAGAAGCTACTCCACAAAGTATTGTTCATAGACTCATTCGCAATTTTTATATAGGTAATAGATATAAATAAAGTTGAAAATATTAACAAATGACTTAAGAGCATTAATTTATGAATATTCATTTCACCTTTTAACTCCCAAACAATGCGAGGGGAGAGAGAGAGAGAGAGAGAGAGAGAGAGAGAGGAGGCAATTTTATTTTTCTCTTCTGTTAAATGTATTTTTATAAAATGATATGGCATATTCTAATCGGACTATTTGTAAAGATTTCAAGTTTAATTGACATTTATCAGATAGATATAAATATTAGAAATCTACTAAAGTAGCTCCAAAGTTTAAACTTAGGTCTTCCTCCTCTTATTGGAAATAAATGATATCTCAGAAAATGATCTTACGAGACTACCCACTTATAGCGTGCGAGATCATACAAGCAGAGGTCGTATATGTGGGATTCACATGCGCTATATATGACAATTGACAAGACTGATGACACCTTCCCATACAAGACTTTTTATTTTCCTACGGAAGCTGCGCTAGAGAGACACTAAATAAAGGTACGTACTCAACTCATCCACCAAAAATATGCCATGCAAAAGTAATAATTTGCGGCCACGCAACTTCAAGAGTCCAAGACAGAGACGTCTCCAGAAAAATATAGTCCCTCCCCTTTACCCGAATCAGGGAGCAACTAGTGGAAGCAATGTCTTATTAATATGTAATCCTTTCTGACTTGAGTTCCTCTAGTCTACTCTAGTGCACCACTTAAAGCGGTTGCTTAACTAACTGGCCTTCAAACCTATTATATTTCAACAACCAGTGCAGGCTAGACTGCTTTTCTCTCTCTATCATACTAAATAAACTAGCCTTATAATTAAACCATTCGAGTCATCCTAATAAAGGGAAGAAAAAAAAAAAAGTAAACTAGTCCACCTAAAAAGTTGTAGTCCTTTTCTTTTAGACCTTTTCTTCATTGATTCACATTTTGTAAGAAGTGCAGGCGAGGCAAGCACCACAATTTAACAAAAGTGGGTGTGCTTTACATACTTATTTTGTTTTTTAAAAAAAATTAACTAAAAGTATAACTTTTAACATATTTTAAGAAATAATCTAACAAAATATGCCTGTAAACAAACATAACCCCACTGTTCTAGAAAATGGGAGAAAATCATTGTTATAAAAATAGGGTGGCCTCAAAACAAAAGGGCTCTTTTAGTCTTAAGCAACAACAAAAGAAACCATCTCCATTTCTATCAGTGTGCTATAAACAATCTGGTCAAATTCTTAATTGTCTTCATAATCTAAAACGTAATTTCCATATAATCTTAACTTTAAAAAAAAATTCATTTCGGCAAATTAATCCATAATTCTGTGTAACATTTTATGCTTGGGCGCAAATCAACTTTGTTTCAGTCCAAAATGGAAGATTTTGTCATATATCTGACATAAGTTCCTCTTTTTAGATAAAAAGAGTTCACGTGAATCCTAGTGGAATTCATCTTTTGCATCCCTTCCTCTCTCTTTCGAGGCTTCTTTTCTACCTGAGCCACCATCTCTGAGCAGCAGATATTGGAGCCTGCAAGAACGGGGCATAGCGGTGGACAAGTGGATTAACAGTCATTCCAATCTTAGTCCATACACTATTGTGGTAACTGGCAGTCACGGGGGCATGATACATGAGCTTCAATAGCTGTCCAAAAAAAAAAAAAAAAAAGTCATTAGGTTCTAGACACAATAGTGCAAAGGTTAACACAAAGTATTCAGAGACCAAATTTGACGAAAAAAAAAAAAAAAAAATCTATAGAGATTTTTTTTTTTTGAGGGTGAAATCTCTATAGATGATAGAAGAAAAATGTAACGAACCTGCCAGTACATGAAAGTTTGTATTATGTTGCGCTGCCACCTGCAAGTATATAATGTTAGAATCTAAGAGGCACCAAGAACAGACGCAAACAAAGACATAAGAATGGAAGGAAAAAATAAAAATCACAAAGACTGAAATAGAGAAAAAAAATATCTCTGAGAATCTCACGAGAACAAGGAAATAATCAGGAGAAAGCCAAGTCCAATCTCAGCATGTGAAGATAGTATACTGAGGGTAGTTGTGTTTGACTCCACCCAAACACAGGGCTCTTCCAAATACTTCCTGTTCACCAAAAAGGAAAAGATAAGATTACTCAAATGAAAAAAATTCCAAAAGAGCAATGAAATAATGGCTCATATGAGAAAGGTTGAAACAATGATATGTTTTAACTCAAGAATTGATAAAAATTTTCAAGCAGACAAACTCTACTACATGAAGACAAGGGAAAAGCATAAGGGTTCTGTCTTCTGGAACATCAAAATGAACTATAGATCATACATCCAACATTGTTCAGTTTGTGTGTGTGTGTGTGTGTGTGTGTTTGTAACAGAGAGAGTGAGAGATTGCCACATAAGGCATGTCTGGTAGTGCAACAGGCAACCAGAAAAAACTCTTCAGGAAAACATTTAGGATGCCTGCTAATTTTCTAAAAGTTCTTTAAGGGGAGCTCAAAATCTAAAATCTCTGTTTGCTAAAATCCCACATTTTGAGCTTTATCCTTAAAGCTCTTTTCAGGCACTGTTTCAGCTATTAGGACATGTGATAGACAAAAATGCTCATGCCGTTTTCTCTTAATACACTTGACACCCTCACTCATTTCTTTCCTTCCTCTTTCCTAAATCTAAAACAACAAAAGGATCTCTCATCTCCATCACTGCATCTGCCTATACCGTGGGCATGTCAAAGTCCTATCCATCTCTGGACAGCACCAGACAGAGAGAGAAGATGCTACACTCTAAACTAGAGAGAGAAAGATATAGTGTGAGTCACCAATCAGGTGTGGGGAATAGGAGGGCTTTTATGGCATGAAGAGAGATGGAAACTGAGAGAGTTAGAAAGTCATTTAAGTTTAGAGAGTGTGAGATGGTATCAAGGTACAAATGGTTCCAGAGAGACCACATAACGGTCAAAATTCCATTTTTTTGGTCTTCACTTATCCATAAATTTAACTCTCTTTTTTTATAATCCAATTTTACCATAATCATACTTTACTATGATCATGCCAATAGTAATTATTAATGTGACAAAGATTATGTCCATATGATGTTGATATGGAATGTTTAAACAACATGTTGATTGTACAAAACCATAACACATACATTTAATAAACACATAAGAGCCATAATAATTTCTTTTCAATAGAATAGTATAAGGATAATATTGGAACACATTCATAACCATGATAAATATTAATTTGTAACAATAAACCAAGAAAGCAGCAATTATAATAAACAAATTAACACCAGCGATTAATGGAGTTATTTGCACTCAAGTATGAAAATATATATTAATAGCATAAATGTTAGGATCGTGATTGGGACTCAAACGGAAGCCAAATTGGGCTAAAACAAGGAAGTGCCAACTGGCACTCCTTGATCCAATGCATTCTAAACTTCTGTGGCAGCCTTCTCTCACTCCCATGCACATGATTCAACCTTGAGGTAGCAGCTTGGAGCTTAGTTGGATGAGATTACAAGAGATGAACATGTTAGAGTCAGTTACAATAAGATAGACTAACCTAAGTGAGTTAGGGTTTAAGCACGTGTATCATGTTAATCACATGTAAATCTTTATGATCACATACTGAATTAATTAGCTAATAAGCTTGAGACATGTGGGCCAATTTGATTAGGGTAAGTGATGTCTAAATAGATGCTTGTATCTCTCATTTAGGGCATTATAATGAAGAATAAACTTCTTGTTGCTTAGACTTGTGAGTCTTGCTTGGAGGAAAAGACTCTCAAAGTAGCCTCGATTGGAGAATTCTGAATCTACCTCGCCTCAATAACTCGACCCCTTCCACCTGTAGGATGTTTTAGACAAGTTTCTTTCTCTCTCAAGAAGTCACAATCCTTTCCATTACTCATAACATTCATGAATCCCACACTTAAATTCCATCATCCATAAAATCCTCATTTCCAATCCAAAACCCTAACTGCCTAACAATCAAACTCCAGCACTCCTTATACACCAACCTTCGTCTTTTCACCATACATAAATCCAGCAACTCCACCCCAAGAACTGAGTTCCCTCATCAAGGAATACTACCCCTAAGTGTGTTCCATACCATAAAATAGTAAATTTTAGTAGCAATTACCAAACAGTTCATTTATACAAAGCACATTTATCATGTACTCTACTTTGTCATTCCTCACATTTTAAAAAGCTTTCTATCAATTTGGTTACCAAACAAATACAGCAACTTTAAAGCACATTGTAACTGTAATTTTCCAAACAATCTAAATATTGCAACTTTTTTCAGTTTAAGCTCTTTATCACAAAAATCTACACTGCTAAAGCTCTACTTCCTGCATAATTTAGCTCTACTTCCTACAGTAATCTCAAATGGACTCAGGCTTAGCTGCAACTAGAAGAAAATCAAGCTTTTCAAAGGAAAAATGTGATAACTCTCACAAACAATTTAAATCCAACTATAGTCAGCAGGCTCAACCATAAAGTCATCTTCATATTGATAATTCTTCAGCATCAAGGACATCAAGCAAAGTATTATCACCAACTGTGGAGGAGATGCAAATTATTTAAGCTAAGAGCATGCCAAGCCTGTCCAGGTTCTTGTGAATAGTTTAGAGGCGTATAGATTATGTGGGATAAGAGGGCTTTGGAAAAGATGGAGGCCATGGTTGGTACTTTCTCGGTATTGGTTAAGTGGCAAGGGGTGGTAGATGGTTTTATATGGGCATGTTCAGGGGTTTATGGCCCAAATGATAATAATGAAAGGGGACACACGTGGATGAGTTGGTTGGTATTCAGCAATACTGGAGGATACCATGGTGTTGTTTTGGGGACTTTAATGTTGTACGGTTTCCAAGTGACCGTTTGGGTGGAACATGTCTAACTCCGGCTGTGGAAAGATTCTCTAAATTTATGAGGACCTTAATTTGATTGACTTGCCGCTGGAAGGAGGTAGCTATACTTGGTCTAGTGGTACAAATCAACCATCAATGTCTAGGATTGATAGAGCTTTGATCACTCATGATTGGGAGGAAAACTATCCGAATGTTATTCAAAGGATTTTACCTCGTCCCATTTCAGACCACAGTCCAATTCTTTTGGAGGCGGGGGAAATGGCGAGGGGGAAGTCCTTTCAAGTTTGAAAACATGTGGTTGAAGATAGATGGGTTTGTGGATAGAGTTCAATCTTGGTGGAATCGGCATTCATTTGTGGGTACACCTAGTTTTGTGCTTGCCAAGAAATTAAAGGCATTGAAGGAGGACATAATTAAGTGGAATTGTAGAGAGTTTGGTAATGTAGATCGTCAAAAGAAACAATTGTTGGAGGAGTTGAAAATTTTAGATGCTAAGGAAGAGGAGCTTGGACTCACTGATAGGGAGAAATGTTATGGGGCAGATTTGAGGTCCCAGATGGAGCATCTTCTTTCTTTGGAAGAAATTTCCTAGAGACAAAAATCTAGGATGTTATGTATTAAAGAAGGGGATAATAACACCAAGTTCTTTCACAAGATGGCAAACTCCCATAGAAGGTATAATCATCTGAGGATCTTGGAGGTGGATGGGGTGGTTTTTGAGGAGGAATTCAAGGTAACTGCTCAGGTAGTACAATTTTATAAAAATTTGTATAAGGAGTCTGAGGAGTGGAGAACTTTTGTGGAGGGCTTGGAGTTTGATTGTGTTGGGGATATAGAGAGGGTTTGTCTTGGAGTTTGATTTTATTGGGGTGGTTTTTGAGGAGGAATTCGAGGTAACTGCTTAGGTAGTACAGTTTTATAAAAATTTGTATAAGGAGTCTGAGGGGTGGAGACCTTTTGTGGAGGGCTTGGAGTTTGATTGTATTGGGGATATAGAGAGAGTTTGGCTTGAAAGGAAGTTTGAGAGAGAGAAGATTTTTCAAGTTGTAAGAGACTTGAAAGGGGATAAAACTCCAAGTCCAGATGGGTTTACTATGGCCTTTTATCATTATTGTTGGAGAGTAGTGAAGAAATACGTCTTAACGGTCTTTGAAGAGTTTTTTCAATATTATAAGTTTGAAAATGCTACTTTCTTTGCTTTAATTCCAAAAAAGAATGATGCCTCGAATATTAAAGATTTCCGACCTATTAGCTTGGTGGGGAGTGTGTATAAAATCTTGGTTAAGGTTTTAGCAAATCGTCTGAAAATGGTTTTAGATCAGTTGATCTCTGAAACTCAAATGGCTTCGTGGGTGGGAGACAAATCCTTGATTCAGTTCTTATTGTGAATGAATGTGTTGATAGCCGAGTGAAGAGTTGGGTTCCTGGGGTCATTTGTAAACTTGATGTTGAGAAAGCCTACAATTATGTGAATTGGGAGGCTCTTCTGGATTTGTTGAATAGGATGGGCTTTGAGGTGAAGTGGTGTAAGTGGATTCGCACTTGTATATCCACAGTCCAGTTCTCTGTTTTAATTAATGAGTCTCCAACAGATTTTTTTGGTAGCTCAAGGGGTTTAAGACAAGGGGATCCGCTATCTCCTATGTTGTTTTTGATTATGATGGAGGTTTTCAGTAGGATGTTAAGAAGAGTGGAGGGAGCTGACTTAATCCGTGGTTTTAAAGCTGAAGGTAGGAGGGGTGGTGGGGAATGTGTTTCACATCTATTGTTTGCAGATGATACTATTCTATTTTGTGATGCAGATGTAGAGCAAATTCTTCATATTCGGTTGTTGTTACTTTATTTTCAGGTTGTGACAGGTTTGAAAGTCAATGTGTAGAAGACTGAAATGGTTCCAATAGGGGAGGTAGATGATGTGCATGCCTTGGCTGAAATTTTGGGCTCCAAAGTTGGAACTTTGCCTATGTCTTATCTTGGCATGCCGTTGGGGGCTTCGCATAATTCTCCTTCAATTTGGAATCCTGTCTTGGAAAAAATTGAGCGAAAGTTGGCCGGGTGGAAGAAGTTGTATTTGTCTAAGGTTTCATTTGGGAGTTCATAAGGGAAGGGAATGGAATGAAATGATCATAAGGGAATGGAATGGAATGAAATGTATTTAAGTAAGGGAAATGTATGGAAAAGAATGGAATTGAATGGAATTAAGTAACCTTGATTAGATGTTTTAAAATTGAGGAATGGAAAAGAATGAAAATAAATGGAATGTAAGTAATCTTGTTTAGAAGTAACATAGAGAGAATAAAATGGAATCATTTTATAATAATATTACTATTTAGACCCTTATTTAAAAAAAAAAGTTGAATATATAGGGATATTTTGGGAGTTTTAGTAAAAAAATCATTAAATTTAATTTCATTCCCTCCTATTACTCCCAATTTCAAGGGGAATGAAAATTCGAGGTTTTAAGGGAATAGAGAGGAATGAGTGTTCCCTCCTACCCATTCCATTCCCTCCCACTTAAACTCTCAAACAAACAAATGGATTTTCCATTCCCTCCATTAAAACTCCCAAGCAAGGGAATGGAAGAATATTCTAAAATTATTCTTTTCATTCCTTTCCATTCCCTCCTCCCAAACGAGGCCTAAGCGGGGTAGATTGACACTACTTAAAAGTACGTTATCTAGTCTTCCTACTTATTTCCTATCGTTACTCACCATTCCTACTTATGTGGCTAATAGAATGAAAAGTTGCAAAGGGATTTTCTATGGGGTGATAGCGAGACTCATCTAATATGATGGGTAAAGTTTGTGCGCCTATAGCCAACGGAGGTTTAGGTATAAGGAAACTTACTACTTTCAATAAAGCCTTATTGGGGAAATGGCTGTGGCAGTTTGGGAAAGAGGAGAATCGGCTATGGAGGAGGGTGGTAGCTTCAAATTTTGGAAAAGAGTTGGGGGGAGGGGGGTTGGACTTCTAAGCTAGGTAGGGGAGTTCATGGGTGTGGTTTGTGGAGAGTTATTCGTATGAGCTAGGAGGATTTTAGCAAAAATACTCAGTTTGTTGTTGGGTTGGGGCATAGAGTGAGATTTTGGCAGAATGGGTGGTATGGGGATCAACCTTTCCAATTGGCTTTCCCTAGACTGTATGGTATTGCTATTGACAAGGAGGCCTCTGTAGAAGCTTCTTTGTCAAGGCAGGGGGCGAAGGATAGAAGAATTTGGAATGTTCATTTTATTCGGGAATTTAATGATTGGGAGATGGATAAAGGGCTGCATTTTCTTCGTATCTTGGGAGCCAATACTTCTTCAATGGATATTGGAGACCGGTTGAGATGGAAGTTAAAGCCTAATGGAGATTTTGACATCCAGTCATATTATAACAAGTTGCAGGATTCTCCTTCAGTTGTCTTTCCTTGGAAATGTATATGGAGAGTTAAGGCCCCTAAGTGTGTTTCTTTCTTCATTTGGTGTGTAGCTTGGAATTAGATCCTAACAGGTGATAACCTGAGATTGAGGGGCTTGGATTTTGTGGACTGGTGCATTATGTGTCAACACTGTGGGGAGACAGTGGACCACTTACTTCTTCATTGTGATATGGCTTATCGGTTGTGGAGCTTTGTTTTTATAACTTTTGGAGTGTCGTGGGTCATACCTAGATCAATTCTAGATTTTCTTTTTAGCTGGTGGAATTGGTTGGGGGAACATTCGTCTCAGATCTGGAATTTAGTTCCATTGTGCATACTATGGTGTATTTGGAAGGAACGGAATCGGCGAACTTTTGAGGATTTGGATAGTTCCGATGATCTGATGCTTGCTTCTTTTAGTGGAACACTCTTTGATTGGTCTCAAGCTTGGGGACTCACGACTAATGGTTCTCTCCCTTCTTTTCTTAGCTCACTTTTTCTTTTGTAATTAATCTGTTGCTTGGTTTGTTTCTATGTATTTTCTCTGTTTTTTTCTTCTTGTAATTTCTGGTTTGCTCTGTGCTTTTCATGCATAGAGTAGCCTTTCGTGTATATATCATTCTTACTTATCAAAAAAAATATATATCACATTCACATTATGAAAATCATATAAAACAAAGTATTCAATGAAATATCACTAATAATGTTTCTGGAATGACAAGATTTTCAATAGTATATTCAGGCCACCTTCCCTTTCTTCTCCTCCCCTCGCCAAAAGGGAATAAAAAAATCCAAATATAAGGTCAATGGGCAATAAGATAGCATGAACAAGAAAACCCAAATAAGATACAACCAATTATGTAATCAAGTAAATCGAAACTAGAGAATCAACTAACTAACTAACTATATATATAAATATAAGGTTCATAACTCTCCTACCTGTACAAGGAGGAGCGATTGAAATTACGCCTAAGGAACTTGGCAACAAGTTCAAGTGCTCGACATAAAATGGGGATTAAAGCAACTGCAACAGAGATCAACTCATCAGACTATGCACAACTATATTAAAAGCTAGATTCAGCTATATGACAGAAGAACAAAGAACATAAACTGAGAGAGGAATTAATAAAGATACATGAAAAGAACTAAGAGACTGAGCAATTCTCACACTTAAGGCAAAGATTCGAAGTCACAAAGGTAAGGCAGTAGATGAAGTAGATGAAATCCTTGGTCACAATGATAGTCTGAAAGTAACTTTGCAGAGCCTGCAAATTCCATCCTCTGGGTTGCTGAAACAATAAAAGATTGGTTAATGAGCTTGAAGAAAGATAGCAAACCAAGTATGTAGTTCAAAGCTACAAGGGCAGTGAAAACAAATAAAAACATACCCCATATAGTGAATACAAGGAATACAGAGAGGAACATGCAGTGCCCATAAAGGAAAGCCGATATGCCCTTTGTGAAAGATTTCTAGGTACCAGTGGAAAAATTGCAAGTACAGCGACAACAAACACCTGCAGTGAAATATATATATATATATATATATATAAGCAATATTAACAGAATAATTTCAGTAATACAAGCAGATCAATAAAGTACAGGGATCTCACTATTTTTCCCTATTTTTTGTTCAAAATGGCATCCTTTTTAGGTGAGCTAATAGCAAGATTCTAACAAATGTTGACAGAAGGGGGCAGTAACTACTTGTTGAAAGTTGTGAGCTTTCATAGTCAAGAGACAGATTTAGAAGCAAATTGCTTTTTTATAATTGCCAAATTTACAATTAAGATGCAGTAGATTTTATTATATTCACTCTGGTATAAACTTTGACTATTAGCTTAGTTGTTATCGATTTCAATGATACACAGAACATGTTGGTAAAATAGATGTAAAAATACTCAAAAGAACAAAAGCAGACCGATAATAAGGGTTTAAGGAATGCAAAAATGTATGATTATTTGGTCAACAGCTCAAATCGATAACCAAATAGGTAAATTTACAACAAGGTTCTTTACAATCAACAGATTTAAGCATCCAACACTTTCCAAATAGCCTATCTTCTACGGTTGGTAAACTGAACTATTTGTTAACAGACTCATAATTGATGATTCTGATTGGGGGTGGGGGGAAGATGATAAAGAAGAAGTGGCTTTAAGGGAACAAATAAGTGTAAAAATCATGAAAAGCTTTGGAGAGATATTTAGTAAAACATCAATTTTTTTTTAGTAAGTTACACATGCATCCGGTGAGTCTTGAACCCAGGATCTTACCCTCCACCTAGCACTTATAAGGGGAGGAGATTTCAGTTGAGCTAAAGGTCATTGGCTAGTACATCATCATAACTACATACAAAAAATTACAAAAGTTTATTGACTGTCAAAGTATATGAATGCATGCATAAATTTGGTTTCACTGTACCCAAGCATTCACAGAGAACTGAATCGTATGCCGATCCCAGCGCAGAGAAGTTGGATTTGGACTGGTGGTTGCTGATGTCCCTGAAGCTCGAGTAGTACTAGTAGACCCTACAGCAATATTAAGGTTCAATTCAATGGCAGAAGAAATTTTAAGCCCAGCGAAAAGAAAATTAATACATATAAGTGCAGTAAGCAGATTTGTAATACTTTCACTTCCATTTTGGATCTTTAACAGTTGACCCCACGGCCTACGTCATTATATTTTTATCAAAAATGTAAAATTCAGATTATCTACCTGAGTTTCGCTGTCGAGGTTGGTCATTTGAAGATGTTGATGATGCTGATGGTCTTGCTGGTTGAGATGAACTATTAGTCGACATAGGCTCCACCACAAGATCGGGATCCTGTTTATGAAATGCAAGTATCAGTTCAGTAAAGATCGTCAAGACACAACAGTTAAAGCAAAGGTGACTTATGTGCGACATTAAAAAAAAAATGTGCCCTTTATTTTAAAAGCCCCAAGGAGCATACAAATGTTACAAAATAACATTAATACAAAGCAATTCCTCATCCAAGATAGAATCTCAACCTACAAAGCAATCCCTCTTACTGTCATCTGTGATAGGATCTCAATACGAAATATTCACTGAGAAGCAGGGGAAGCGATAGTAAAGAGTGTTGATTGATATATATTCCTTTTACTTATGTTAATGATAAATAAAAAATTAAGAGCATAACAACAAATCACTCAATATTTTTTTTTTCTTCTTTTAGCTCCACTTGTTCTAATAGGGAGAGGAAGTCCATTTAATCTCATTGGCAACCACCAAATATTCAATCTCCCATTCTTAAACAAGAAGACCAACAAAAATATCTAAAACATATACAAAACATGATGATAGATATATTAAGGAAGTAAGAAGGAAAACTTGTCATAGCATACAAGAATTCTCTATTTGACAAAGCAAAACATCAACATCTCAACATGGAATTCCACATGCGTAAACAAAAGGCAAACCACAATTCCAAAAAGAGACTTATCAGTGATGTCAAGAAGAAAACAAAACAGCAAGAGCCACAGAAATTTACATGAATATAGTATTCCTTCTTGAAGACTTGATAATGCACTAAAATTATGGGTTTCAACAGAATTGAAAAACGATCCATGAACTGACTCCAATAATTCTGAGGAGGGGATGTTTTATTGGGGCTTCAGTTCTAACTGTAAAAAGAAGGCATATACTTGATCAATTTATTTTTAGAAAAGCTCTTAAATTTTGAGAACAAAACCTACAATCCAAATGCAACACCCATCTCAATAAACCTAGAACCAAAACCCCAAAGTACAAAATGGATAAAACCCAGATGGGATTCAAAGGGTTCAAGCCCAAATTCTTATAAAACATCAATAATCAATTACATTTTACACGTCACATGACCAATTCCAAAAAAGTCAAACACAACCCAAGACAACATTTCTTTAGACAAGAAAAAAAAAAACACATACATAGACATAATAATCCACAAACAATGAAGAACCATAAATAAATAAATAAAAAAAACCCAGATGGGGATTGATGGTCAGAATCTCAAATGTCCAACAAGAAAAAAGAAAACCCAGATGAGAGAGAGAGAGAGAGAGAAGGTACGATGTAGCGCTGATAGAACTTGCGCTTGTAGTGGTCTTGGACATCGGAGACGGAGCGAGAAGCCATGCTGGGAGGAATGAGGATGTTGGACCAGTACTCTGCCCATCTCGGGTCGTTGTCGTATTCGTAGGCAGTCGCCGCTATTCTCTTCAGTTTCTGCGGATCTTCCTTCTCTTCTCCCATTTTCTTTTCTCCTAATTCTCTCTCAGACTCACTATTTTTTAACTATTATTAACTAGTATAGTAGTGCTAGAAAAAACTAGGAACATAATAATAAGAAAGAAACTACTACTTTTGCTGCCAATACAAAAAAGTCCTAAAGTTTTTGTTTTATCTCCTCAAAGAAAACAAGTGGTAATGCCAATGAAAAGGAAACTCTCCTTCAGTCTTGACTCAATCACGTAACGACGTCGTTTCTTTGATGCCTCTCTTTTTACTTTTTTCAAGTTTTTTCAAGTTTTTTTTATACAAGTTGTGATGTATGGCCTTGCAACAAGTTGATTAACCATAAATTTAGGTATAATATCTCTTTTATCTCACTTTTTCTATTATGGTATGTCATGTGTCTGAATAGTGAAATATAAAGTGGGTCAAAAAATTTGTGTTTAGTAGTATATTAAGTTTTCCAATTAAATTTAGAAAATTAGCTCTGTTTGTTTTACCGTTAATGTTTTTGTTGAAGACTGGCTTCATTTAAGCACAGATAGTTTGGATTCAACATACTTCAAGTTCTAGAGAATCAAGACTAAAGCTACAAGTCGTATGAAGGCTATATTACTAAGCTGCAAGTAGTTTTGTATATAGGTAGTTTTTCTATTGCTAGACAACTGTACCTAGTTGTGCATCCACTTGTATATTCAATTATCTACTTGTGCATGTTGTTAGAGACTTCACTAAATTTTTGTACTGTTTGGACTTTAGACAGTGAATAATGACATTTACCTTTTACCTATTTATTTTTTCAAATATATCTTCCAACACTCTCTATCATTTCTCCATCTCATTTAAATATTATTTCTTCACTCATTATTTATTCTTTTTTTTATTCTTCCTCTATTCACTCCCAATAACTATATTTTTAAAATTTTTAACAGCTATATTTTCAAAACAAATAACTTCTTCAAATTTTTCAAAAATAATATTTCTCAAATGGTAATATTTCTTAAGGGATTTTTATTTTTTATTATTCATTAACTTATAATTGATTTTCTTAAAAACAACTTACCTCCCATCAAAAAAAAAAAAAAAAAAAAAAACAACTTACCATACTTATCATTAAAAAAAGTCCACCAAATGTTTAGACCAATCATTTTTTTTTTCTATTATTTATTAACTTACAATTAATTACTTTTTAAAAAAACTTACCATACTTTTCATTAAAAAAAGTCCCCCACACGGATTAGACCAATTCCTTTTATTTCTTATTATTCATTAAATTATAATTAATTTCCTTAAAAAAAACATACTTTCATTAAAAACAATTCCACCACACATGCACACACCACACGTTATACTTTTTCTTTCTCCACCCCCTGTTTCAGTATCGTCAAACACAAAGAGAAAAAAGATCAGAGAAATCACCCCATAGAAATCGCCAAGACAAGGCTTGCCCTAGGCTTAGGCCATTGCCTAGGGCCCCCCTATTAGAGAATGCCCCAAATTAGGGGGGCAATTTTTTTTTTTTTTTATATAAATATTTTTGGGAGATTAAAAAAATTTTAGTTTACATTTTGTTTTCACAATTAAGAAAGTCCAAAGAATTAAGTAATGCTAGAGATAGAGATAAGATAAATTTAAATAAATAGGTTTTACAAATAGACATGTTACTAATCACAAGTAATTGAAATAGGAAAATGTTAAAAACACTACAAATTTTACTACATAACTTTTTTTTTTTATACAAGATAAAAATTTTACTTTATCATAATCTAAGTGTATATGTGTGTAAAACTCCCTCCTGGAGACTTGAACCCCAGCTCTTGCCCCCACACCCCACAAGCACTTATACTTGTGGAGTGACCACTACGACAAGGGTGTGCAGTGATCTACATAACTTTTATAATTTGATGTGACAATGAATATGCATGATAGGTGAACTTCAACAAACTATTGAATGCATTTTTGAATGAATTTTTGTGATTGGTGATATATCTTTGTGATTTTCATGTTGTAAATTTTATAATATCTCTAGCATTTTTGTAAGCCTCATGTCACTGATCACATCTGTTACAACATTAGTTTGCAGTAAAATTTGTTACAACTTTAGCATTTTCTTAAAAAAAAAAAAAGGATTTAAAAAAATTATTATATAAAATGCTAGTTAAATATTATTTAGGTGATAGGTCCCATTAGAATATTTCGCCTTAGGCCTCTGAATCGTTTGGGCCAGCCTTGCGCCAAGAGAGAGAGAGGTGGCCACTACGAAGGCTGGTGGAGATCATCCACTCACCACCGCTGGTCCTCCTCATCACCACCAAGTACATGCAAACCTAGTTGGGTCAAATTGACTTCTATCTCTTTTTTTTTTTTCTTCCTTCTTTTCTTGTTCTGATTCACTTTGTTGTTACAATGGAGCTTAGATCAGCTTTTATGTTCTTGATCTGTTGTTTTTGTTTTGATTTTAGATTTGTTGTTCTAATTAAATTTGTCTTTTTCCCTATTCTTGATTTGTTGTTTCTATTTTGATTTCAGATTTGTTGTTCTAATTAAATTTGTTCTAGTTTAGATTATGTTTGTATTTTGATTTTGTTACTTTTTAATACATTTGAGAGAGAGAGAGAGAAATGAACAAAGAAGAAAGGAGGAAAGAGAAGGAATTTTTTTTTTTTTTTTTAGCAGGGTATTTTCTAATATATTGATTTGGAGTTGCTACAGTGTTCTCTAGATCAAGAGAACTACTGTAGCAACATAAATAAATAAATAAAAGGAAAAGTTTTGCTTTTAAAGAATCTGTTGGGGTTGATTTTTGGGGTTTGCTCTCCAAAAAATGGCTTTGGCTAATCTATTGGAGATGCTCAGTCTTAGTTTTATTTCTTTCTTCTTTAATCCACTCTGCTTCTTGTATGTAGATAAGACCAATGACTATGTATTATTTAGTGTAACTGATTATATACACAAATAAATTATTAATATTTTTCTAGAAAACTATTTCATTTTCCTTTATGTGATAGCAACCTTGAAAATGAGTTGGAAACGTTTTCTAATGTCTGCTATATACAAAAAATTATTAACATTTCTTATATAACTCAAAATATGTTTCACATGGGGTGAGATAGAGTTATTTTTCAAAAACAATTTAGCGAAAAACAACTTCTAAAAAACAAGTAATTTTTTTAATAAGGTTTCTGTTAACCAAAGATAGTTTCTTTAACCTATTTTTTTGATACTACCAAACAAAAGATAATATGAAAAATTATCTTCACACATAGTTTTCCATTGAAACAAATGGTTATCATTGGAAATTATAACGCTAATTGTGCTTAAGTGGTCAATGCAACCCAAAGTTTGAATTTAATTAGAAACCCCAATTTTACTATTGAAGGAGGCAAAAAAATTAATTAAGCCAATTACAACATACCACATTAAAATTTAGTGACAGATTCCAAATTTATGTATCATTAAATTAACTAAATCAAATGATGACATGTGTCATCCCAGTTGATATCACATTGGCAAATTAAAATTTGCCATGTGTCATTTGGCCCACCAAATAAAGATAAATTTCCTATTCAAAGTATATTAATGGATAATTATCTTTATTAAAATAGATAAATCAAATTGAGACAATTATCTACAAGTATCAAATTATAGTAAGACGCTTTGTTGATTATTATATTTATCAAAATAGTTAAATAGAGATAATTATCTACTAGCCCCATCACTGCGCTTCACTCGTGTGATTGGGCTTTTTTTGGGTTTAGCACGTGCGATGAGGTTTTTTTGGGGTTTAATGTCATAATTTTCCATTCATCTCAATTTGATATGTTTCTCTCTTCTATCCAATTAAACCATATGCATCGTTATTTTTATTTTGGACATAGAAAATACATTCATTAAAATGAAATAAAAAAAAAAGGCAGTACAAATAGATGTGAAGAGAAAACAATTCAAACATCAACATAAATAAATAAATAAATCATTAAAAAAAGGAGTAAATTAAAAATCACATTTAAAAAAAATAAATAAATAAAGAAGAAGAGATTTGAAAAAAAAAAAAAGTGAGATTAGAATTTAGAAGAAAGGAAACAAAAAAAATGCAAAAATGGTGGTTGTTCTTGGTGTATATAAAATTATTTAAAAAAAAAAGAAAAAAAGAAAAAAAGAAAAAAAAAAAGGACTTGAGGATAGGGATGAGGAGAGATTGGATACTTGTAGGGCCTAATTTTGAGGGTGAGGGAGGAGAACGTGAACATAAACAATTAACTGGGAGCAGGTTCTCCTATCCCAAAAAAATCAAAAAATTTGGGAGCTGGTTTTTTTTTTTTTTTTTTAAATAAAAAAAAAATTTTAAATGACGTGAGATTAGAGTAAGAAACTGCAAAAAAGAAAAAAAAATAAAAAATAAAAAATAAAAAGGAGAAACGATTAATTTTTTATTTTAATGCGAGAACAGTTAAGACTTGATAAAGATTTAGAAAAAAAAAAGTGATTTTTTTTTCTTGAAAACATGAGTTTAGTGATGGAAAGAATATGGGAAGTTGGAGCATTTCAAATACTTGAATAGAAAGAAGTCTTATTTTGTAGGCAATGTTTTTGCAAAAGTTAAAAGACGTAGTTTTACCAAATTATCTTTTAGTTTTGTTTCTAAAACCTAGGGATGTGTGGTTATTTTGGAACAAAAAAAAAAATCCGGTCTAAATAAAGGAAAACCCTTAAATAGTAGTATAAATAAAGGGGAAAAAATGAGAAGAAAAAAAAAAGTGAAAATGTTGGGTTTAGTGGTCCTATTTTATAGCAAAAAAAAAAAAAAAAAAAAACACCTGTGTCTTTATTTTTTATATATAATTTTTATTTTGAGAATCTAATTTATAAATGGATAAAGCAATTTGAAAATCAACTGGAAAGTGACCCTATTTTTTAAGCAATGTTTTAATAGGAGTTAGAGTTGTATTTTTATCAGATTGTCCTTTAGTTTTGTCTCTACTTAAATTTAGGGGGTGTAGAGGCATTTTTGAACAAAAAAAATGAGGATACCAATCTAAGGAAGCCCCTTAAATAATACTAACCTCATCACACGCGCAATGTGCGAGCGTTAAAACTTTTTTTAATTTTTATTTTTTATTTTTGTGGGAGCATTTTTTGCTTCAAGGAAACTCATGTTTTACCTAGGCAATTTTTGCTTGTCCCACTAGTGGTACTCTTTCTCATTGGCTTATCCCTTATAAGGTAGAACTAGTGGTATTCTTTCTCATTGGCTCATCCCTTATAAGGTAGAAAGGGGAAGGCCATCTTTCCAATGTGGGACAAACAAAAATTGCCTAGGTAAAACATGAGTTTCCTTGAAGCAAAAAATGCTCCAACAATAAAAGGATCTTTTTATTGTGGGAGCATTTTTTGCTTCAACCAAACTAGTAGTACTCTTTCTCATTGGGTCATCCCTTATAAGGTAGAAAGGGGAATACCATCTTTCCAATGTGGGACAAGCAAAAATTGCCTAGGTAAAACATGAGTTTCCTTGAAGCAAAAAATGCTCCCACAATTTTTATTATAGTGTCATAATTTTTCATTCATTACAATTTGAAGTTTACACGCTTTCTCATTTATATTACGCATTTAAAACTACTAATATAACCAAGAGTGTCATGAGGCTAACTTCAAAAAATGAACAAATATTACACGTTTATTTTGTAGCAAAAAAAAAAAAAAAACCTATGTTTTTATTTTATGTATATGATTTTTATTTTGAGAATCTAATTTATAAGTGGATAAAATAATTTGAAAATAAATAGGAAAGTAACCCTATTTTTTGGGCAATGTTTTAGTGGGAGTTAGAGTTATATTTTTACCTGATTGTCCTTTACTTTTGTAGGTGTGTAAAAGCATTTTTGAACCAAAAAAATGAAGATCCCAAATAGGAGAAACTCCTTAAATAGTAGTATAGGTTTTTTTTGGATTTAGCGCGTGTGATAGGGCTTTTTTTGGATTTAGTGTCTTAATTTTCCATTACGTTTTTCTCTTTTATCCAATTAAACCACACACATAGTGATTTTTATTTTGGACATAGAAAATACATTCATTAAAATGAAAAAAAAAAAGCAATACAAATAAATGTGAAGAGAAAACAATTCAAACACCAACATAAATAAATAAATAAATCATTAAAAAGACGAAAAAAAAAAGATGTACATTAAAAATCACCTTTTTTTTAATAATTCAAAAATAAAGAAGAAGGGATTTGAAAAAAAAAAAAAAAAAACATTAGGTTAGAATTTAGAAGAAAGGAAACCAAAAAAAAATGCAAAAATGGTGGTTGTTCTTGGTATATATAAAATTATAAAAAAAGAAAAAAGAAAAAAGAAAAAAAAAAGACTTGAAAATAGGGATGAGGAGAGATTGGATAGTTGTAGAGCCTCTTTTTGAGGGTGAGGGAGGAGAACATGAACATAAACAATTAACTGGGAGCAATTTTCCCTATCCAAAAAAAAAAATTAAAAATAACGTGAGATTAGAGTAAGAAACTGCAAATTAAAAAAAAAAAAAAAAAAAGAGAGTTAATTTTTTTATTTTGATGTGAAAATGGTTAAGACTTGATAAAGGTATTAAAAAAAAGAGAGAAATTTCTTTTTGAAAATGTGAGTTTAGTGATGGAAAGAATATGGGAAGTTGGAGCATTTCAAATATCTGAATAGAGAGTGATCATATTTTGTAAACAATGTTTTTGCAAGAGTTAAAAGACATAGTTTTACCAAATTATCCTTTAGTTTTGTTTCTACTTAAACCTAGGGATGTGTGGGTATTTTGGAGCAAAAAAAAAATCAAGTCCAAACAGGGAAAGCCCCCTTAAATAGTAATATAGATTATAGATAAACAAAATTTGGGCCAATTAGAGTCTACTAACTATCTTCAAGGAGATCAATTCGAAGTGAGACTTATCCTCTAAAACCACTATAAATAGAGGACACCCCATTCTCATTCTCTACCAACTTTTTGATGTTAAAACTTTGGAGAAATTCTACCTCAAGAGTACCCAAAGAATTTAAAAAAAAAAAAAAAAATCATTTGAATCCTTCTTCCAAGACTAGAATCAAGCTTAAATGCCTCCATAAACTTCAAACCCTAAATCATTGAAGTTCAATGGATCAAACCTCTAAAGCCTTAAAGAATTTCAACCCAAAATCCTTCAAATTCAAAGAATTTTAGAAGAACTTGAAGAACATTCAAAGAACTTGAAGAAAAACAAATCTCTAACAAGCTCAAAGCTAGAGATTTGTTGTAAAGATCATTTGATTTATCTTTTGACCAAAGTGAAGAAGATTTCATGTTCAAGTTAAGATTACAAAAAATATAGAAATAGAGGTTTATTCTTTTGTAAAAAGGTTAAAAATAGAGAATTGTATTCACTATTCAATTAATACAAATTTACATTTGTGAAGCACTTTTAATTGTTTGGTTTTCAAACTTGCATTTACAACTATACCTAATATGTTGTACCTAAGTTTCTCCCAATCATTTATAAATAAAATAAGATAGCATACTATTAATTAATATTATTAAAATTAAACAGTAAAATAGATACTAAAACAAAAACATAAACAATTATCTTAACCTATACTAGCTTCATGCACATGTTAATACCGCGTCTTTAGACTTTTTTTCCCCCCTCTTTTTAATTACATTGTGTAATAAACTTTTAATTCAAAATAATTAACTGTTTAAATGTGAAAAAAGAATTTAAATTTTTGGTAATTATAAATATGGATAAAATGTGAGAAATGGAGTTACAAAGTTAGATATATTTAGAGTCCGTTTGGAACAACTTATTTATTTGAAACTGAAAACTTTTTGCTGCAAGTACTGTATATAAAGCTAAAAAGTAGCTAAAATAGTACAGTGGGACATATGAATAGTACTAAAAAGTGTAATGAGACTCATGAATAGTAGTAAAAATAAGCTAAATAGTAAAAAAAGTTGGACTTCCAAGTTGGTTTCTCAAAAAAAAAAAAAGATTATAAATTTCTAAAAAAAAAGAAAAAAAATCTTTCAGTGTCTGTTTGGAAAAAATTATTTTTGCCAATTTAATTTACTATTTAGCTTATTTTTGCTATTATTTATGGGTCCTACTGCACTTTTTGATATTATTTATGGGTCTCACTATACTATTTCAACTAACTTTTACCTTTATTTACAGTACTTTTAGCAAAAAGTTGTCATTTTCAACAAAATAAGCAGATCCCAAACGGATCCTCAATCTCTCTATCTTTCTATCTCTTCATCTATATTCTTACCTTTCTTTTCTTCATCTTGAATCTCTTTTTTTACAAGCTTTCTTTCTTCACTATGAAATCAATCTGCAGTAGCTTCATCGTAGTGGTGGACCGTGGATGGTGTGTGTGTGAGTTGGCCTTAGAGGTACCCTCTCTCTCTCCGAAATTCTCATAAAGATTGAAGTCATTAAAGAGTACTAAACTACTAATTTGTGATAACTATTAGCTTTTTATTCAATATTTCAAAAAAAAAAATTTAATCCGCACTACGTAGCTGACAAGACAGCTTACTGCATTATACACTGCGCATAGCAAATATCACTGTAGCACAACACAGCCACATCCCACATTGCTCACACACTATCACTAAAGACACTAGCCCACCCATTGATCAGATGAGCTTTAGATTTTTTGGGTTTTAATACTTTAAGTTTTATTTTTAGTTAAATTATAATTTTTAATTATAAATTATGTTTTATTTATTTATAAATATTTGCTCATTATAAATGTTTTCTAGAAAATATGTTTATTTGGATATGAAAAAAAAAAAAGAGAAAAATTGAAAAACAAACTGAATCTAAAAAAAAGATCAATAAATCTAAAAAAGGATCAATAGATTTTAAATAAAAAATTCAATAAATATTATTTAATAATATTTGCGGGGCCAGAGAATTTGTAACCCCAGCCCACTTTACGTTAGGGCCCAAGGCCCGAGCCGAGGAGGGACATTGCCGAGGACATACAGTGAAAGTCCAAATGGCCTAGAGATATAGCCGAGGATGATTCAGTCCTCGGCATCTCAAAGCGCTCCTGAAAGAAAGGGCAAGTACGGTATAGGAACAGTTTAAGGAAAAGTTGAACATCTCCACATTGATGGAGAAAGGACCCCTGAACAATATGGCGACAAAGGACAAAGGAAAGGCTGCCATTACTGCAATTAAATACTCTGCGCCTGACAGAGCAATACTTTTCAGCTTTTACAACCACTCCTAACTACTTTGGGTATGGGCTGATAGGACAAGTATCAGCTCTAGAAAGCTGAACCTACACGTGGACGTTGGAGGGAGGGTAAAGGCTAGTATAAAAAGAGAAGTAAGCAATCCAGAGAAGGTGGCTGGGAAAAAAAGGCCAAGAACCAGAGCCTCCCAGGCCGTGCCGAGGATAAAGACTCCTTGGGCAAACATGGTTCACCTCTGTATGAACACCATGACCATCCACTGTCCGGTGACCAAGGCCTAGCCTTTCAGCCCACGCTCTAAAAATTTTATTGTTTGGGCCTTTAACGTACGAACCCAATACCATTTTGGGGTCGTTACAATTTGAGTCCTTACAATTGGTGCCGTTTGTGGGGAAGGCTTGTGCGTTGGCACAGGTGGTTGTAGGATAAAGCCCCTGTCTAACAAGGGTCTGCCAAAGCCCTTCCATCATTTCCAGCAGCTCGCTGTTGTTGCCCTAGTATAAAAGTTTCGCTAGGGGCTACACTTTGAAGCGCCAGTGGCACGGGCAGTTCTAGGGGCTTCTAACATCAAGTCAACGCCTCACACCTAGGTCGAGGGGCTAATCCTCGAAACTACTTAAAGAAAATCTAAGTTTTGGACAGAACCAAGGTATTGCATGGTCCTCGGACTCAAACCTATGGGGAAACCAACTACCTAAAGAAAATCTAAATTTTGGATTGAATCAAGGTATTGCATGGTCCTCGGACTCAGACCTATGGGGAAATTAGTCATTAGAAAATGGATTAAGTCCTAGACAGAATGGAAATCTCGCCCTGTCCTTGGATCCCCAGCTCTAAGGAAACTAATGCAAACAAGTGTTTAGGCCCGGTACAGTCATAACTCGGTCCTTGGACCGGATGCCAAAAATGGTTAAGGCTATGAATGTTGTTAGGAACGTGGCAAAGCACCCTAGTACTCGGCGACCCTCTCAGATAGTTCATTTTTGGGTTACCCATCCTCGGATGATCACCTCATACGTAATACAGAGCATTCAGCTGTTATCTCGGTTAGTCTTATATGTATAACCTTCTTCAGGTCGGCATTATTGTGCCTGTTAGTCTCAATAAGTTCAAAATAATAGCTTTTTGTTAACAAGAGTTTCGGCCCTAAGTATCGTTAAAAAAAAAAAACAGCACATCCATTCACAAAATAACTATTGCAGAAAAGAAAGAATTCGTAGAATAAAATAAAGTCATATTTAATTAAGACAAAGAAATAGTACAGCGTACAATGAGGGGCTTAAGCAAGCCTATACCAGAAGCTAACTACAGAAGCAAAAAGAAAAGCAAAAAGGAAAAAGATACAAGGGAACGATAAATCCTTCAAAATTCTACTCTAGTAGCGATTATGCATGTCAGGATGGCCTCATTGATGGAAGGGGAGAAGAAGTAGAAGAAGAAGCAGAAGCACTAGGATGTCCCCAGTGATGGAAGAGAAGAAGAAGCGGAGACAAAAGAGGGCACCAGTGAAGGAAGAGAGGAGGAAGCGGGGATGCCTAGTCCCCGTACTAGCTCTGACTCCCATCAGGCAAGTGCCATATTAGCAGCGCTCGAGAGAGAGCGGATGGTACCAACAATGAGAAACCCCAGTGTTGTCGCACCAAAAATCTGATGCGACCAACACCTGCTTCGGATTTTGGCTGAAGGAAGAAGAGGCTTCTTTCCCGCCTTGTCAAGGGGGAGAAATGTCTTAAGTCTCTGTCTCCCTTACCCTGACCGGGCAATCTTAAGTCTCGGGGAAACCCAATGCTTTTGGAGAGGGTGTGGTCTCTTTGCCCTCATCCCAGACTTGACCATATCCCTCCCTAGGGCTCAGTCACACTAGTAACAGGGGCTATGGGCACAACTGCAAAGTTAGGGATTTGGAAGGCTTAAAGGGTCTGCGAATAAAGAAAATGACCTCCCATTACACTTCTTATATGGGGGGCAAGCCTGGTGGCATTTACTTTGTACAAATCTCTAAGAAAAGCTACGAACAAGATAAGTCCCACCCAACTCCCAACGCCATCTTCAAACTGTTGGATTTGCGTCGCTTCGTAAAGGGAACTTATTAAAGATGCGCCTCGTGCACCGAAATGGCAAGAACGCAGCGTGAGTAAAGCTAAGGGAATGTCTCATAACCAGGAGCATGTCCCAAGCAAACGAAGAGGCACCGGCATTGATGAAGGACGAGGCTTGGCAAGCCGTGACATAGGCCCGACGTTACTAAAACCCTCATCTCCGTCCGAGGGGCCGGACAACAGGATTTTGAGGGGCTATTGTGGGGCCAGAGAACTTGTGACCCCGGTCCACTTTACGTTAAGGCCCAAGGCCCGAGCCGAGGAGGGACGTTGCCGAGGACATACAGCGAAAGTCCAAATGGCCTAGAGATATAGCCGAGGATGATTTAGTCCTCGGCATCCCAAAGCGCTCCTGAAAGAAAGGGCAAGTACGATATAGGAACAGTTTAAGGAAAAGCTAAACACCTCCACATTGATGGAGAAAGGACCCCTGAACAATATGGCGACAAAGGACAAAGGAAAGGCTGTCATTACTGCAATTAAATACTTTGCGCCTGACAGAGCAATGTTTTTCAGCTTTTACAACCACTCCCAACCACTTTGGGTATGGGCTGATAGGACAAGTATCAGCTCTAGAAAGCTGAACCTGCACATGGAGGTTGGAGGGAGGGTAAAGGCTAGTATAAAAAGAGAAGTAAGCAATCCAGAGAAGGTGGCTGGGAAAAAAAGGCTAAGAACCAGAGTCTCCCAGGCCGTGCCGAGGAGAAAGACTCCTTGGGCAAACATGGTTCACCTCTGTATGAACACCATGACCATCCACTGTCCGGTGACCAAGGCCTAGCCTTTCAGCCCACGCTCTACAAATTTTATTGTTTGGGTCTTTGACGTACGAACCCAATACCATTTTGGGGTCGTTACAATTTGAGTCCTTACAATATTTAAATATAAAAAGGCCCTACTTAAAATTTTTGCCTAAGGCCCTCAAAATTATTGAGTCGGCTCTACGTACAGGGTAAACATAATTTTTTATTATCATTATTTGCCTTTTGAGTTCTTATTAAATGTACTATGTTTATTTGGTATTAAGACTTTCAATTTAAATATTTAATCCTTTATACTTTGACTTTATGACTAATTATACTATTCTTCATTAAATTCTTATATATATTGTTGGGATATTACACAAAGTAATAATTGAAGAACAAGGTTAACACAAAAGACAAATAGAAAATAGATAACTTGGAGGCACAATATCGTTTTTCTTAGACAATATTTGCCCCCACACTAAAGTTGCTAAAGAGTTATTGCAAATTTGTCCTTAGGATACAACCAAGATATTGGGTTTTACAAGATTTCTTGTTATTTTTCAAGTGAACATAAGCTTCTATTTATACCCATAGAGTTATATTTTATCAAAATGCACATATGGAGAGTCAAAATGTTTCATAAAACCATTCACTAGGCTTAAAACCTCCTCAACCTTTCTGAACAGTTTACCAGAAAATTCTGTTGAAAATCCTGTTTCATGACTTTCGATCGATTGAAAGTTCATTTCGATCAATTGAGTGCTCTTTTCAATCGATCAAATAGAAATCGAATAGCGATTAAGACAACCAGAGACTCCAGGATTATTTTCTTACCATTTCGATCGATCAAGTCAAAGCTTTGATTGATAAAAAATGCGGTATTTTGAATTTTCACTTATAAAATTCCAGAACTTGAATTTTCATTTTAACAACTTTATGAAACAATATTCTCCAAACTCAAACATCATTATTACAACCTATCCATGTTTATACCTATATATACAACATATACACACACACACATGCGTGATATGATTATGGTAATAGTGAATTAGTGATATTTCAAAACTCCTTTTTTTTTTTTTTTTTTTTTTTTTTTTTTTTTTTAAAGTTTGGTTTGTAACTATCAACCTAATAGCTTTTTTTTAATTTTTTTTTAAAGTTTTGTTTTTATTAAGCTTTTGGGTTGGGCAATTGCCAGTTGGATTGGGCTGGGTGGGCTGATTGGAGGAGAAAGGGGGTCTAAGGTTTTAGAAGAGAGGGGTCCAACTGTAAAAATGAAAATAGATAGGGTAAATTACGTATTTGATCCATATCCTTTACACCATATTTTGATTTGGTCCCCAACCTTTCAGTATTGTGTCAATTTAGTTCTTACCGTTATCTCTTGGATGAGAATTGTTGACATAACAAACTGCCAAAATTTTTTTTTTTTTTTTAAATTTATTGCCACATTAAGGGAAACTTTATTTTGGATGTTTTTCATGTTAGTAATTTTTATCCAAGAGATAACGGTAGTGACTAAATTGACACGATACTAAAAGGTTATGGATCAAATTGAAATATGGAGTAAAAAAGATAAGAACTCAATACATAATTTACCCAAAAAGATATTACTAGTAAATTTTTTTCCTTAGGCCCAAGGGGGACTGGGCCCCCTTTGGGTCCATCCCTATTTACAATATACAATCTAAATCGTCTATCCATCTCTGTTACATTTAGCAATAATAAAATGTTGCGCATAGGGGTTTTAACTAGTAAGTAATACAACCATGCCATTTTTAGGTGTGCAAAAGATGGCAGAACTTTTTTGTTGCTAAATGTAACAGAGATTGATAAACTATTTAGATTGTCACAAGAATAAAAGTTTAGTATTTATTTTTTTTGGATAATAGGATAGTTGGGGAAGGATATTTGAACTCTAGATATTTTTATTGAAAATATCAAGAATGGTTAGTTGAGATAAAATGCACTCGACAATTGTTTGGTATTTAAATATTACGATTAAAAGTACCAGTGGGTTAAGAGGATGGGATATGCTTTGGGATTTGGGTGGCTCAAAGCATCTCCAACAGCAAACAAAAAATCCTCTTTGTTTTAGAGAGTCTAACCACAAAATGATGCTCCAACAACGTACAACCTTTCTAAAATTCAAAAAGGTTTTTTTGCTAATGAATAGCTACTCTCTTAGTCTATGACAATGCAAGCTCAAAATCAAATATTGAAGGAGAAGAAGCAAATGTTCCAACGGCTAGTTCTCAGTCCAAAACGGTGTCGTGTAGTAAAGTGGTTAGATAGAAAACACGCCTAAAGTGTAACGGTGTCGTTTCTCATTAAAACCCAACGATGCTGTTTTGGATTATATTAGTTATTGAAGGTCTGAAGGATCACGCACGTGTAAGGATCTGTTATGACTCGTGTGAGACGGTTACAAGTTTGTTATACCAGACTCCGTTGGGCTTCTCTCTCCCTCCTTCTCTGATGTAACTATATATATGAGTATCTATTCATTTGTAAATGATTGAATTGTATTGTTCTTGTCTATAGCAATAATACTTGAGCTTTTCCAGTTTATTTTTCAGTCTCTGTTTTTCATTTCTGTTTTGGTTAATACAATAACAGTGAGATAGAGAGTGGTTTTCTCATGGTATCAGAGCATTGATCCAATATCAATGGCTTCTGCTCAGTCCAGTTCATCTTCTTCATCGTCTTCTTCAAGTGCTGTGCCTGCTATAGTTTCTTCAGGTCTGCCAGTGAATTCTTCGTTGCTGTTGCTATCAAATATGTCATCTATGATGACTGTGAAGTTGGATTATGGGAATTATGTGGTATGGAAACATCAAATCGAGGTAATTCTTGATACTTACTCCATGAATGATGCTCTTGATGACTCAGTCACTACTCTAGATAGATTTCTTAAGGATTCATCTGGTAATTTTACTACTGAAATTAATCCAGCGTTCATAGCTTGGAAGAATCGTGAACAAGCAATGTTCACATTCTTGAATTCAACTCTTTCTCTTGCAATTCTTGCTTTCATAGTTGGGCAAAAATCTGCCAGTGGTGTTTGGAGAGTGTTAGAGAGGAGATTTGCATCAATTTCAAGATCTCATGTTATGAGTCTCCGTAATGAATTGAATGCAATTAAGAAAGGATTGAATTTAATCAACCATCTTGTTAGCTTTATTCCGTACCAAATTTGCTTGTATTTTAGCATTTAGTAACCCTGTATTTAGGTGGGATTGTTGTAAGGGTAGTGAGTGAGATAGAGTGTTGAAATGCTCAAGAGTATGCAAGAAAACAGAGACTCGTGACTTGATATCGTAGGTGACTCGCAGCTTCAAGCGGCCAGAAACAGCACATGTGACAAGCATGCCAGAAGTTGTAGTATCATGCTAGCTGGAGCACTACAGGACAAAATAGGACAGCTAGTCGTTCAGTTACCTCGCGGCTGGAACTCGCGACTCAGTAAAGCTGCGAGGCCAAGCCGCGACCACCCCTGTTTTGAAAAACTTGACTCTTCACATTCCATTCTCACCTCAATATAAATACCCTTTATACCCACAAAAGAAAGAGAGCTTTCAGAGAGAATTTTGAGAGAGAAACTCTAGATTAAACCAAGATTGATTCATTTACAATCTTTACATAAGAGTCTCTTCAAATTTCTCAACTCTCTTCCTCTCCATTGTTAAACCCTTGAGAGGTTTTTTTACCAAAACCTGTTCTCACCATATCCATTACTGTGAGAGGGCTGTTTGGTGTTCTGGGAAGCAGTTAGGAAGGAACCAATCTACATTGGTTGATGCTATGGTCAAGTAGCGGAATCCGGGAAGCTAGAAAAGAAATAGGTTCGGTGCAACCTCATTGGAGCAAGAAGCTTGGAGGGCTTAGGTACACTAGGTAGATTAGGCTTGGAGAGTCTATTATTGTTCATGTATCCCAATTACATTTTCTAGTGGATTACTTACCGCTTTGAGGGCGGCGGAGAGGTTTTACGCCAAGGGCTTCGGTTTCCTCTTCGATAACACATCGGGTGTTGTCCTTGTGTTTGCATCTTCCTTCCCTTTTATCTTTGCCTTTTATTATCTGCTGTGGGTTGTGATTTTAATTGGTTTAGATTGTTTACCAATTTTGTTTATAACTTTTGTTCATTTTCCGCACACTAGTTGTTTGTCATAAAGCTTGAATTGGTTATTTTGTAATTGGGGGTCTAAACGTTCAAAGGTGTTTTACATGCTATTTGAACTTTCAATTGGTATCAGAACGGGTACACTTATAGTGGTTTTATTACCATAGTGTGATCGTTGACTCCCTATTGAAATGGATCGGTCTCAATCCCTAAATGCACCTCCATATTTTGATGGTAGTAATTATACTTTTTGGAAGGTTCGCATGAGATCATTTCTATGTTCCATTGATGAATCAGTTTGGGATGTTGTTGATATAGGTTGGACCAGGCCTGAGGAAGCCAAATCCACATGGGATAAGGCAGCACTTGCTGCATCTAATGCTAATAGTAAAACACTTAATGCAATTTTCTGTGGTGTGTCTCCAGATGAGTTTCATAGGATTTCTCACATTACCGTTACCAAAGAAGTATGAGAGATATTGGAGACCACCTACGAAAGAACGAAGAAAGTGAAAGATACCAAGCTGCAGATGCTGGCCACTCGGTTTGAGGAACTAAAAATGAGTGAGGATGAGTCCTTTGACTCTTTCTATAGCAAGCTGAATGAGGTGGTTGTAAGCAAGTTCAATTTGGGAGAGAAAACATAGGATTCTAAAATTGTAAGGAAGATCCTTCGATCATTGCCTGAAAGTTTTCGTGCCAAAGTGACAGCGATTGAAGAGAGTAAGGACCTTGATGACATCAAAGTCCAAGAGCTGATTGGTTCTCTTCAGACTTATGAAATGTCGCTGCCCACTCAACGGAAGCGCAAATCTCTTGCTCTTAAGACCATTAATGAGAAGGTGGAGGTCCATGACTCATCAGATGAAGATGTGGTTGACAAAGATGTTGCGTACCTTGTAAAAAATTTCCGAAAATTCTTGAAATTCAAGAATAATGGCAAATTTGGTGATAAAGGAAAATTACAAAGTTCAGGAAGGGAGAAAAGGGAATTCAAAAAGAAAGATGAAAAAGAATCCCAATCTACACAAGGTGTCACATGTTTTGAATGCAACGGGCATGGACACTTTAAGAAAGAATGTCCGAATTATTTGAAATCGAAAGACAAAGTGTATGCCACGACATTGAGTGACTCGGATTCATCCGACTCAGATTCTGAGGAAAGTTGTGACGGAGAAGGGAATTATTCAGCTTTTATGACTATTGCCCATGTTGAGTCTTCATACGAGTTGAATTTGCTTGTACGAGAACTTGGAGAACATAGTGATGATGAATCATTGGGAGTTGTTGAAGAATCAGATGCTGAAGAAGATAAAAGCACAGCCAATCTTCAAGAGAATTATAACTCACTTTTGGAGAAGTCGAGTGAGTACACAAGGGTGGTTAAGGCAGCTGTGAGAAAAATGAAGAAGGCAGAGGAGGACTATAAAAGTCTTCTAATTCGCTATAAGGAGGCTAAATGTAAGATAGAAACACTGAATGGTGAGCTGTCAGAAGCCTACACAAAAGTGAGATTTCTTGAGCAAGAGGTTGTGTAAGCAAATGCTAAAATAGAGAGGATCACCACCAAGAAGCTAGATGATGTTATTTCATCACAAAAAAGAGCTTTTCAGACAAATTCGGGTTTGGATATACTGGAGGGAGTAGCTCATCTGGCAATATCACTAAAGAAGTGAAGTTTATAAAGGCCAAAGAGTCAGCTGAAGTTAGCCCTATTGCTGAGAAGCCCAAGATTGAGGAGAAGAGGAATGTAGAGAACCAACGGATGTCGAACAACCCTCGTAATCAATCTGTGGGCAGGTCTGAATCTCGAGTCAAGTCTCGTCCACGATCACAAAGAGGTCCTAGATTGAACTATGTGTGTCATCATTGCGGACTTCAAGGGCATACTCGGCCAAATTGTCAAAAGCTGAGAGTAATGAATAATGCAACTACTTCAAGGTCACAAGGACGTAGAAATGACAGGAGAAATTGGGCTGGTGAACCATCAAGAGATCAAAGTGGTGATACCGGAATGATGGACGTCATGAAGATGATTGGTGCTTTCACCAACTGCTTGGAAAGCTTCACACGAAGGTTTGAAAGCTTTAACTCTCGTACCCAATCCTATAAAGAAATCACCCCAAACGCAAGTGACGTGTGGGTGAAAAATGGTACTCATGCATAAGCATTACAACATGTCCATGCATCAATACTTCCTATGCTGTGTGACTTAGTTTGGTTGTTTGCTTTTTAATTGTGTTGGTTAAAATGTGTTTGTTTATTTTTGCATTCTATCGTTTATTCCTTTTTGTTGTTTTTGATCAATCTTTTCCTTCTTATGTGTCAAAAATCTAAAAACCACATAAAAAGTAGAAAATCAAAAAGTTTGATCGACATTGTTGAGTTTTGTCTCAAAACTTGTTTTGCCTTGTACCTTTGTGCTAATGGCTTTGTGTATTTTCGAGCGTAACTTGTTTCTTTGCACTCTTATCACTGTGGAAGAAATCTTGAAATCTATGTGACTGTTGTAAATAGATCTTCAAACTTGTCATGAATGATTAGTGAATTGTTATGTTGATCTTGAGACATGCATAGTCTTGTGCCTATATATCTTCCCACTCTTTATTTTTGTTTTTGCTAAAAAGAGCTTACCAAATGTAAATCTCCAAATGAAAAGAGATATTGAGTTACAAAAGCCTGTCGCACATACTAGTATTCGACTAGGAAAAAGGGAAAACGACCAAAAATTAAAGTGAATGTTTATTCAAAAAGCCAAAGGCTATCTCATCAAGGTGAAATATCAAATATCATTCTCACAATGATAGGTGATTGTCTCAAAAAAATCAAATGTTATGATTGAAAGTGGAGTCAAATGTAAAGCTCCAAATTATGTAATCAAGTCTTATGGGGGGTCATATATGCATACCTCTATAATTGAGATGGGTCATATGATCTAGTGCTAATTTTGTATGCCTTGGTTGAATTGATCATTGAAACTTTACATTAGACTAAGGACTATCTCATTGTTGATACCCACACACAACACACAAGTTTATATTCAATGAATGTCATATTCATTTGTGTGATTGTACTTGATGAAATGTGTTTTCACATGCTCATTGTTTGTTGATTCAAACTCAAAAAGATTTTTGAGTGTTTTAGGTGTTTTTGGAAAATATTTTGTTCTTCAAAAACTGAAATTTTAAAAAAAAAACAGTGTTACCTTGTTTTGGCGACTCAGTCGCGGGTAAGTCAAGTCGCATGCCACAGTCGCGAGCTCGCGGGTCAATTTTGGCGACTTGTTTGCGAGTGGAAGGTCCAATCGCGAGGGGTACACAGAGATTTTCGCGGCTTAGCTCGCGACTCCCTCGCGAGTGAGATTACCAGTCGCGAAAAACACTTAGAAATTTTTTTCAAAAATTTTGGCTTGAAATGTTTTGGCGGGTGTGTCTAGCGACTATCTGGCGACTTACCTCAGCTGTGAAAAACGCGTGTTTTGCACAGTGAGGACAGTTTTTAAAATCTTTTTCAGTTTTCCCTCGAACTTTTTGTGACTGTGCATTTTCTCTTTTGTCTGCAACTTCCCAAACGCTCCGTGTAACCCACTTCAAACTCCATTGTTGCTTCATTTCTTCTCAAAATCATCAAGAAAAGGTATGGGTCTTCTCTTCCTCACTTCATATGTTATGTTTTGAGTATTATTTTCTTGCCTTTTGAGTTGATACTGTATTTTGTGTTTGAACATTTTACTCTTAGATTGCTGGGTATGGTTGGTTGTGTTCGATGCTGATTTCATCTGTTTTCATATTGTTGGTCACATTGTGCTAATCTTTGTTCTGTGCTTTGGCTTTTGTTGGTTTTCATACTCTTTTGGTAAATGGGTTTGGTGTTTTTCTGTGTTTTACTTCGTTTGTGAGTATGATAGTTTAAATATGTCTGTGGTTTTGGATTACCTATCCTGTATTATAGTGTTTTTATGATTGACATAACATGTGTGTGCTTCTGTCTTGTGGGTATTACTTTAAAACATTCTATTTTTAGTATGTTATGTCCCACTGCCATTTGCTCTACTTTGGATGAATGTGGTTTTCATTTTTTTTCATATTGATGTTCTTTGGTCTAACTTGTGCTATTCTTCCTTATTTCTCTACTGTATTTGATCTGTGCATATCATACTCATGGTAGATTGTCTTGTTGACAGTTATCTATAAGTTTGTCTTACTTTGTGCTCTATTGCATTTTCACCATTTTGATGCACCTGCCTCATTCTATACTAACATGACTTATGTTTGTAATTGTGTGTGATATCTATGGTTTACATTCATATCTGAATCTAATCAAGTTGATATCTGTCCTTTGTGGTGCTGTTTTTGGTTCTTTGCTGTGTTCCTATTCTCTTGCAGATGCCTTGTCGATCCTCTAAGGGCAAAGACATTGTAATTGATGATCCATCAACCTCAGTTGCTAAAAGGACTCAACTCTCATCTCAGTCATCTCAAGACTCCAATTTGGAGAGGTTTAGAACTCCGCTTACCTCACACATTTACTCAAACATTTTTGACAGGGCATCTCCTATAGTGGAATGGGTGGTTGAGTTTGACACCTTAGGGACCACTTTTATCCCTCGAATCTTTGAGCCAAGAGATTGGGCAAACTTATTTGGGAATTTTGTCGATCCAATGGATGAAATGGTTAAGGAATGCTACTCTAATTCAAGTGATCTTGGAGTTGAGCTAATTTGTTGGGTAAGAGGAAAGGAATTTATCATCACCCCAAACTCCATAGCTGAAATTCTCCGCATCACTAGACGTACAAATGTGGATCTAACTCCGTATGATGATCGAACTCCAGAGACTCAAGACATTCTACAAGTTCTAGGACCTGACCATGAAGTATTCAGTATAGGCACATCCATAAGCACCGCAAAGTTTGCATTAGAGTTGACAACACTAAAGCTGATCATGTTCTCTAATCTCTACCCACTGTCCAACACTACCTTCATCAATCTTGGAAGAGCTCAATTCCTTTGTGATCTTATTACAGGAGCTCCTATTGATATCTGTGCCCACATCTTTCAAACCATAAGGAAGACCGCGGCTCGATCTGCAGCTCGAGGATGTATTCCATTTTGCAGTCTCATAATGAAGATAATTCTTCGTGAAGGTATTGTTCCTCTCTCAGATGGAAAAATGATGACCCGTCTGCGTCCAATTTCCATGTTCACTCTACAAGCCAGCAAAAGTCATTCATCTAAAACACCAAAGAGTGCACACATCTCTCCGGTTACTCCGTTTGCTCCTGAGTCAGAGACACATGTGCATACCACACCCACTTCGCATGTCATCCCTGAAGTTCAACAAACTAGCATTCCGTAAGTATAGTCTGATCCTTAAACTGATAGAGTAGGTAGTTTGCTTGAGAGCATTCAGAAACGCATTGAAGAAATGGTGGCACTTCTCTACTCCACCAACAACCATGTTCAAATGTGACTCGAGACCGTGGAGAATCAGCTAGACGCTATTCAACAAAAGTTAGATGACAACCTTTAGCTATTCATGCCAAAAAGGGGGAAAGCATACAGTAAGGGGGAGAAAGCTCAAAGGGAAGTGTGCAGAGTAATAGGGGGAGTACACATACTTTTGTTTTGGTCTTACCTTTTATCTTATAGGTTTATATTATGGGTTTGATACACTGTGGTTTTGGTGTATGTTAGATTCTAACTCATAACACATGGATGTTTTTGAAACTTGGTTTACTTTATACATATTGTTGATGTTATTCAGTTTATAATGTGTTTGTACCCATGTTGCTTCTGTAAGCTTTTAAGGTTTATGTTCTTTATATGTAGGTTTTATGGTCTGTTCCATGCCTTATGCAGCCTTTTATACTTTGTTAAATCAGTACTGTTAACTAAATGTCATGCATTTTCTTGTTAAGTACTGTCACTCTTGTGCCCTTGTAGGATTGTTCCTAGATGCATATACTTAGTGTATTGTGCATTGGTTGAGTGTTGGGCATGCAAGTGGCTTGCATTGAGCTTGTTAGCTTGTTTGTTCAAGTGTTCATTCCAAGTGTGAATGAGCATTATGGTCACTACCTTGTAGTAATTGCTTTGTTGATCAAGCCATGGTTTGTTTCTTAACTCCATTTTTGCTTGATCACATATAGCTTGCTTTATATGCATTTCATGCTCATCTGCATACAATGATCATGGTGTATTATTGTGTTTCAGGAGTTTCATATTCGTATGAATCAAGAGCTTTACAGTTTCTAGAGTTAGGTGTGAGTGAGTTTTGCTCAACTGTTCCCTACTCACATGTTAAGTCTAGAGTTTGTTTTAGGGTTTTGTCATGGAATAGCCAAAGGGGGAGATTGTAAGGTTGAATTTAATCAACCATCTTGTTGGCTTTATTCCGTGCCAAATTTGCTTGTATTTCAGCATTTAGTAACCCTGTATTTAGGTGGGATTGTTGTAAGGTAGTGAGTGAGATAGAGTGTTGAAATGCTCAAGAGTATGCAAGAAAACAGAGACTTGCGACTTGATCTTGTGGGTGACTCGTAGCTTCAAGCCGCCAGAAGCAGCACACGTGCCAAGCATGCCAGAAGTTGAAACGTTATGCTAGCTGGAGCACTACAGGACAAAATAGGACAACTGGTCGTTTAGTTACCTCGTGGCTGGAACTCGCGACTCAGTAAAGCCGCGAGCCACCCCTGTTTTGAAAAACCTGACTCTTCATATTCCATTCTCACCCCAATATAAATACCCCTTATACCCACAAAAGAAAGAGAGCTTCCAAAGAGAATTTTGAGAGAGAAACCCTAGATTAAAACAAGATTGATTCATCTACAATCTTTACATAAGAGTCTCTTCAAATTCCTCAACTCTCTTCCTCTTCATTGTTAAACCCTTGAGAGGTTTTTTTACCAAAACCTGTTCTCACCATATCTATTACTGTAAGAGGGTTGTTTGGTGTTCTGGGAAGCAGTTAGGAAGGAACCAATCTACATTGGTTGATGCTATGGTCAAGTAGCGGAATCCGGGAAGTTAGAAAAGAAATAGGTTTGGCGTAACCTCGTTGGAGCAAGAAGCTTGGAGAGCTTAGATACACTGGGTAGATTAGGCTTGAAGGGTCTATTGCTGTTCATGTATCCCAACTACATTTTCTAGTGGATTACTTACCGCTTGGAGGGCGGTGGAGAGGTTTTACGCCGAGGGCTTCGGTTTCCTCTTCGATAACACATCGGGTGTTGTCCTTGTGTTTGCATCTTCCTTCCCTTTTATCTTTGCCTTTTATTATCTGCTGTGGGTTGTGATTTTAATTGGCTTAGATTGTTTACCAATTCTATTTATAGCTTTTGTTCATTTTCCGCACACTAGTTGTTTGTCATAAAACTTGAATTGGTTATTTTTCAGTCTCCTTGGGAAAAATTATACTCTAAAACACCTTCTGTTCATCCTCTTAAATCCTTTGTGTGTGCTTGCTATCCTTTTCTTAGACCCTATAATAAGAACAAGCTACAACCTAGGTCTACACCATGTATTTTTCTTGGCTATCCACCTTTGTCTAAAGGGTATATTTGCCTTGATCCTATTTCCAACAGAATTTATATTGCTTGTCATGTTCTGTTTAATGAATCTCTCTTCCCTTTTGCTACTAATCCCAATCTTACTAATCCTCATGTTCCTTTTTCTTCTTCCTTGTTTGATTGGTTATCTCCTCCTGTTCCTACTTCTTTAGCACCCCCTAAATCTGTTGATACTTCTAATTCTTCTTCTTTTTCAGCAGATTTTGATTTGTTATCTTCTCTACTTCCCTCATTTCTTTCTACTTCTTCTCCAATCCTTGTTGTTCCTACTCCTTCCTCAGTGTCTACACCTTCTTCCTCTATGCTCCCAGATTCTATCCAACCTTCTTTATCATCTTCCAATCCTGCTCCTCTTGCTCTTGTTCCTTCCTCCACCAATACTCATCCTATGGTTACAAGGTCTAAGCATGGAATATATAGGCCTAAAGTTATGCAGGTACAATGTGATTATACTGAAGCTGAAACTCCTTCCTTTGCTGTTGGTTCCAAGCATCCTCAATGGGTGGCTGCCATGGATGCTGAATTCCAGTCATTACAGAAGCAACAAACTTGGTCTTTGGTTTCTCTTCCTCCACATAAAAATGTTGTAACTTGCAAATGGGTTTACAAACTCAAAAGGCATAGTGATGGGTCTGTTGCCAGATATAAGGCCAGATTAGTGGCTAGGGGCTATCTTCAGCAGTATGGGTTAGATTATGATGAAACCTTCAGTCCAGTTGTTAAGCCTGCTACTGTTAGACTTCTTATTGCTTTGGCTGTGCAACATGGTTGGCAATTGAAGCAATTAGATGTTTCAAATGCTTGTCTACATGGTCTTTTGAAGGAGGAGGTCTTTATGGCTCAACCTCAAGGATATGTTGATCCTTCTTTTCCTAATCATGTGTGTCTTCTCCATAAAGCCCTTTATGGTCTCAAACAAGCTCCTAGGTCTTGGTTTGAGAGATTTACCTCTCAGCTTCTTCATATGGGTTTTTATGCTTCAGCTGCTGATGGCAATTTGTTCATCTTGAGGCATCAATCTTTCATTGTGTATTTGTTGCTCTATGTAGATGATATTATCATCACTAGTAATAGCTCTTCTTTTGTTTCTACCATCATCAACCTTTTGGGCAAGGAGTTTGATCTTAAAGATCTTGGCTTGCTTCACTACTTTCTTGGTCTATAGATTGACTATACATCCACTGGTTTGTTTGTACATCAGTCCAAATATGCCTTTGATCTTCTCAAGAAGTTTGGCATGACTAATTGCAAGCCCTATAAGACACCATGCTCTCCTGATCATCTTCTCCTTCCCAATGACAACTCTCTTTTATCTGATCCTAAATCCTATAGGAGTCTTGTTGGGGCTTTACAGTATCTCACCTTCACCAGGTCGAACTTGTCTTTTGCTGTTCAACAGGCCTGTCAGCATATGAGCACTCCTACCCAAAATCACCTTTAGGCTGCTAAACGTATCCTGAGGTATCTTCAAGGTTCCCTTCATTTTGGGATTGCTTTTACTCTAGGACCCATCTCCTTATCAGCTTATAGTGATGCAGACTGGGCTGGGGATCCTGTGGATAGAAGATCTATTACTGGTATGGTAGTGTTTTTTGGTAATTCTCCTATAACCTGGCCTGCTAAGAAACAGTGCACTGTGTCACGTTCTTCCACAGAGGCTGAGTATCGTGCTTTAGGTTCTACTACAACTGAGTTGTATTGGCTTAGAATGCTCCTTAGAGATTTTGGTATTTTTCTTCCTCAACCTCCGCTTCTTTGGTGTGACAATGTTAGTGCTTTGGCCATTGCCTCCAACCCTGTGTTTCATGCTCGCGCAAAGCACATCGAGGTTGACTACCATTTTGTTCGTGAAAAGGTCCTCAGGCATGACTTGCTCATTAAATTCATTTCCACTCATGATCAACTTGCTGATCTGTTTACCAAGTGTCTTCCCTCTCCCCGGTTTAATTGGCTTACTTCCAAACTTATGTGGAAATTCCCCATTCGTTTAAGGGGGGATGATAGTGCAAGCTTAGAATCAAATATTGAAGGAGAAGAAGCAAATGTTCCATTGGCTAGTTCTCAGTCCAAAACGGTGTCGTGTAGTAAAGTGGTTAGATACAAAACACGCCTAAAGTGTAACGGTGTCGTTTCTCATTAAAACCCAACGATGCTGTTTTGGATTATATTAGTTATTGAAGGTTTGAAGGATCACGCACGTGTAAGGATCTGTTATGACTCGTGTGAGACGGTTACAAGTTTGTTATACCAGACTCCGTTGGGCTTCTCTCTCCCTCCTTCTTTGATGTAACTATATATATGAGTATCTATTCATTTGTAAATGATTGAATTGTATTGTTCTCTTCCATAGCAATAATACTTGAGCTTTTCCAGTTTATTTTTCAGTCTCTGTTTTTCATTTCTGTTTTGGTTAATACAATAACAGTGAGATAAAGAGTGGTTTTCTCAGTCTAAAAAGCTACTTTTTATTAGTAAAAGAATAAAACGAAATAAAAATGTTTAAAATATTCAACTTTTATCTCTCTCAAACGTCTCCAAACTCGAGGGAGACAATTTTTTCCATAAAACTAATCAAATCATAACCAAATAAAAAAAAAAGATATAGAAATAATGAAAGAAATAATTTTTAAATGTAATAAAGAAAGGATAGAGTCACAAAAGGCAAAATGAAATGTTTACTCCTCAAATGGGATCAAAATTTGAAGAGGTTCTTAGAGATGCTCTCATGTATTATCATTCCTATGACCTCCTCAATGTCAAAATGTTTTGTTGTTTTTTTCAAAGTCCTACACTAAAAAAAGAATAAAAGAATGATTTGTTTTTAGATAATCACAATATACTTCCCCTTAGACTCGCAAGCATTTTGTATAAAATGATGTGCCAATTAAACTATAAGACTTTTGGCAAATAAGAAAATAGTTTATTAAGTATTTAAGTGACTTTGAGTTGGACTGGAATTATGCTTTGTTAGATTTTATCCACTCTTCTTCTTTTCCAAATTATTTATTTATAAAAGTAAATAAACTGGTGGCTCACTAATTCTTTTGCTTTTATGAAACCAAATGGCTTATGATGATGATCCCATGTAAAAAGAAAAGAAAAAAGGGCTTATGATGGTGGTAGCGTGATTCAAGACCCACAAGGGGGTAAAGATTAGATTAACGAATAACGGTGCGTATCTTGATGTTGCAAAAGCGCAATATGATTATGTCTATTTATAGTGCTTTTGATTAAAAAAAAATTATTTATAGTGCTTTTGAAAAAGTTATCGGGACAAAATCATTTTTGAAAGTGTTGTTCTTATAGGCATTGGCAAATTTAAAAATTGGCTTATCGACCAAGACTGTTGGCTACAACAATCATCCGAAGAAGAACCCACGTTACTCTGGGAAGACAACTACAAGGCTAACTTATAGGAACTACAAACATTGAAAAGGCCATTAGCCGTATTAGTCTAAATCTGTTTGTCATCAAGTAGACTCGAACTAAAAGCTATCCCTCGAATAGTATCGGCTTTATGGGGGAAAGAAAGTATGTTGGATTAACTCTGAATTCCATGCTCCAATATCCGGATTTATGAGGTCATAGACCCGAGGGTTTTTTTTTTTTTTTTTTTTTTTTTTTTGGCTAAATAAAAAATGGGGTTTTCAATGTGGATTCATCAACCCCACGACACGTGAGAGTAATGAGTAATACCACATGTACTATTTGATGGGTAATACCGCGTGTATCACCAGGGCTTTACTGGGACTATCACTCAAACTGCTCACCAAGTGAAATAATTCGAAAACTCCTACCATCAAGCCATATCTCCACGTTGGTCATAGACTCGAGCTTCTGGTGCTATAGCATTTGGTGGAGAAATTACTTTATAAGCAGATGACGTAGCCACCTATCCTCACAAACCCAAATGTACTTACCATTGCCAACCTACCAACGTAGACCATTTCACACTAGTTGTTGGGCAACCATAATACTTCTCCAAATATATGAAGGATTATTTCCCATAGAAGCTTGCACAAATTGACAATTAAGTGAAATATTTAACTTTAAAAACACGGTATACCAATGAATCTTTGCTTGTCTGCAATCTTCAACCTTGTTTAGCTAGTAAAGCTAAATTAAAGGGTTCAAGTTGTTTAAAGCCCATGCCTCCATATGCCTTTGGAGCACATAAATTTTCCCAGCTTAGCCAAATCATATTTCTTCATGCTTGTCAATTCATCACAAAGGAAATCAAGAATTTTTAAAAAACTCATAGTATAAGTTAGAATAGCTTGCGCTACAACATTGATTAGAACTTCCTTTCTTGCCTGAGATTTGAAAAATATGAGAGTCACTTAATTAAGATTTGAAAAATCACTCAATAATATAATTACAATCGTTAAATGGTGTTTTTGTTCTATAATAACAAAAATGATATTGTTTGGAACTTTTTTTAGATAAAAGTGTGTTACATTATGTGCAATCTTTGTTCTTGAAGCTTAGGGCCTATTTGGGTTAAGCAAAAAAGGGGTGTATTTTGTATTCATCTCTAGTTTTTGTGGGACTCACCACTAAAAAACTTGTTTAGCTTTATATTTGTATTCAATTTTCATTTTCAGTATCCAAAAAAAGTGGATTTGAATACAAAAAATGAATACAATTTTTTGCTGATTTCATTTTCAGCAAAAATGAATATAGTGGCATTTTTGTAAAAACCCAAAGTTGGTGGGCCAAAACCAACGGATCTCTTTAAATAAAGGAACAAAGTTTCTCTCCAAACTAGTTTGGAGAGAAACCCTACAAACTCATTATATATATTTATATTGAGTATGAATTTTGAAAATCTAACCGTTAAATTGTATGTTCTTATTACATCCTTAATGCTTACAAAATTTCAAGAAAATCAAAGATCAATTGCTATGTTATCAAATAAATGTTATAATTTCAAGTTTTTGTAATCTAAAGTTGCATATAAAAAATAAGTTAATTGATCGTATAGTAAATAATATTCGATTTGAACGAAATTTAATATGCATGTTAAGAATATAAGGAATATAAAATTCAACGGTTAGATTTTCAAAATTCACATCTAAAAAAGAAATATATGAGAAGTTTGAAAAGATTTTCTCCAAACTAGTTTGGAGATAATCTTTGTTCTTAATAAAGACCAAAACTTCATATCTCTCTCTCTCTCTCTCTCTCCTTAGTAAGATTGATTTCTCTCTCCCTCTCTCTCCTTAGTAAGATTGATTTCTCTCTCCCTCTCTCTCCTTAGCAAGATTGATTTCTCTCTTTCTTTGTCAGTTTGATTTAGGTGGTGGTGGTCAATACGGTGTGCTGTGGATGGTGGATTTGGGTTTGGTGGTGATGGTGGTTTTATGGTGTGGTGTGGGTGTGATGGAATTTTGGGTTTGATTTGGGTTTGGGCGTGAGTTTGATTGTGGCTATGGTGATGGGTGTTGTTGTGGCTGTGGATTTGGTTGTGGGTTGGTGTATCGGTGGAGGAAATGGTGGTGGGTATGGGCTTGGTTGTGGCTGTGGTGATATAGGCTATGGATTTGGTTGTGATTGGGTGTACTAGCAGGAGAAATGGTGTTGGGTGGTTGTGGTGTGGTTGTGCCTCTATGGGTTCCAATTTGGTGGTGGTGATAGAAGTGGGGCTGTGGTGGTGATGGGGGTGGATGCTGGGTTTGGTTTTGGTTAAACTGTTGGTATGGGTGTGGTGTGGGTGTTGAGGTAAATTTTTAATTGAAAGATATAATGTGGAGAGTTGAAAAACAAACAAAAACTAGACTAGAAAATTTATGTCAAATATAAAATTGGTTGGGTAAAGAAAATGAGTTTAGAAAATGAAAAGAGAAAATAAATACATCTCCAAGGAGAACCAAACATGGCCTTAGTGTTCCTTTTTACGGAACTCTAAATCTCATATTTAATAACTGGAATAATATCCTTAGATATTGACTAACTTTCCATTCACACTAGCTTTCTCTAGAAGTTTGTAGGTGTGATATTGTTTATTAAATTAATTAGGGCAAGAGTCATAAGGTGGTTCTTCCCCTTTTTATTGGATTGGTACTTTGTTGAAGTTACATGTAAATGAATGGCAAAGTATTTTCATTTGTAACTTTTGATAGATTATAATGTTTAATTGGTATTTAATTTATGTTCAGTTTTTAGATTTTATCATGCAAAAGAAAAATATATTTTATTTTTTGGTTATATTATGATTGGTATTTTATTGATTGATGCAATTATTAGTTATTGCTAGCTCTAATTTTTGTTTTCTCTCTTATAAAGATAACCTTTGTAGATTCAAGCATTTTAGAAGTGTTGACAAAATCTTTGGTCATATAAAGGTCATGAAATTCACAAAATTATATTGATAAAAATCTAATTTTGTATGGATTTTTAAATTATTAAATTGAAGTTTAATACAGAAGGCTATTGGCAAAATTGAGTGATAATTTCTCGACCCATTTGGTTCCAAAATCTTGAACAAGTAAAGTAAATAACATTACCTATCATTATATGTTGAAGTATAGTGAAAAAAAAATACATGGTTTTGAAAACCGAACCAAATCAGCTGGTTGAACAGTGTTAATCGTGAATCTAATCAGTTCCATTTTTTAAACTCGTGAACTGGAAATTCTTTTTTTGCTGCAAACCTCTTGAATTGCAGTTAAATTGCATGATTTTATAAACTGGACATGAGTTTTCCAATTTCTTCCACGAAAACTTCATTATAAAAAATGGTAAAGAATAGTTTGGGTTGTCGTGGGGAGTAGCTTCCTGTTCACCGAATCTTTTCTTTAGAGAAGAAAGAGTGAGGCAGGGAGAGAAAGAGAGAGAGTGAGTGAAGGCTGAAACTGTGAAAGAGAGACTTATTGCTTTACTCTAATATAATTTGTTTGAGGAATTGGGGAGGATGAGAGATTGGGGAGAGAAAAAGACGAAAACTGAGAAGTAAGTGGGAAAAAAGAAGAAGTAAAAGTCTAGAAGAAAGGGGTTTTTATTACCTTGCTTGGGAAATGTGATTAGTGGGGAATAAATTGGGTTTTTCGTTATTTATTTAAGAGAAATGATATGTCTACAACATTTTTACAACAAATCCTAAGTGGCAGGTTGTTACTGGTTATTATTATTAGGGCAAAAAAGTAATCTTAGTGTTAGTTTCAAATTTGAACCAATAACAACTAACCACCTGTGATTTGTTGTAAAAATGTTGTAGATGTAGCATCTCTCTTTATTTAAAGGGTAAATTTTACAAACCTACCTGAGATTTGGACTATTACTAATCAAGTCTAGAACATTTAAAAACCGACCATCTCAATCCCTAACCCCAAATACCTTGTAACGTTGTTACATATTTTACTCTCTCTCATCCCTCACCTTGAGTCTCTCTCTTCCCTTACTCTGAAATTATGAATTAGATTAGAAGAAGAAAAAAATTGAAGAACACAACATCACAACCTACAACCTTTCTCTCTTCCTTTCTTTGAAATTTTAATCAAATTAGAAGAAAAAAAAATTGAAGAATACAGCCTTTCTCACACAACCTACAACCTTTTCTCTCTTCCCTTTCTCTGAAATTCTAAACAGATTAGAAGAAAAAAAAAATTGAACATAGCCTACAACCTTTCTCAATAGACAAACAGGAAAAATAAAGCTGAATGGAATCCACCCACCACCGACCACCTACCATCAGCAAAACTCACAAACCCATCAACAAAACAATGGCATCAACATAAGCAAAACCAATAAACCCAAACCCATCGACTATCAACAAAAACCATAAACCCATCAGCAAAACAACCTCATCAGCATCAAACCCACAAACCCATAACTGTGTGACCATCTGCCACCAACCACCCTACAATAAACCTAGAACCAACGATCTAAACCAAAACCCACAAAACCAAAACCCACAAACCTCCAAAGCCAACCCACAACAAAACCCAAATCGTTTACCACTAATCCTAACCAAAACCCACAAAGCACCGCAGACCCACTACCATGATGCCACCGTAAAGATGAAGAGAGAGCAAAGAAATCAGTGAACCTAGGTCCCAATGCCACTGCAAAGACAAAGAGAAGAGAAATAAGCAAACCCACCTCCTAGGGGCCATTGTAAAGTTGTAGAGAGAAAATAGAAATCAAAGAGAGATACAAGAGAGTCAGTGGAAGAGAGAGAGAGAGAGAGAGAGAGAAGAAGAAGAAGAAGAAGAAGAAGCGAGGTGAGAAAGAGAAGAGGGGTTTGAGAGAGAGAAACTAAAAATTATGTAATGATTGTAACACTGTTTGGTTTATGGACTAAAATGATTGGTTTTTAAGTGTGAGAGAGAAGAAGAAGAAGAAGAAGAAGAAGCGAGGAGAAAAAGAGAAGAGGGGTCTGATAGTGAGAAACTAAAAATTATGTAACGGTTTGTAACACTGTTTGGTTTATGGATTGAAATAATTGGTTTTTAAGTGTTATGAACTTGATTGGTAATAGTACAAATCTTAGGGTATGTTTGTGAAATTTACCTTTATTTAAATTATTTTTAAACTTAAAGGTTGCTAATTTCTATAAAAAAAAAATTCTATTATTTGTGTTTTATTTATTATTATTTGACAAATAGAAGAGAAGAGAGAGAGAGAGAGAGAGATATTTAAATTATTGGTCCCAGTGCCACTGCAAAGACAAAGAGAAGAGAAATAAGCAAACCCACCACCTAGGGGCCACCGTAAAGTTGTAGGGAGAGAGAGAGAGAGAGAGAGAGAAGAAGAAGAAGAAGAAGAAGAAGAAGAAGAAGGAGAAGTGAGGTGAGAAAGAGAAGAGGGGTCTGATAGAGAGAAACTAAAAATTATGTAACGATTTGTAACACCGTTTGGTTTATGGACTGAAATGATTGGTTTTTAAGTGTGAGCGAGGTGAAAAAGAGAAGAGGGGTTTGATAGTGAGAAACTAAAAATTATGTAACGGTTTGTAACACTGTTTGGTTTATGGATTGAAATAATTGGTTTTTAAGTGTTATGGACTTGATTGGTAATAGTACAAACCTTAGGGTATGTTTGTGAAATTTACCTTTATTTAAATTATTTTTAAACTTAAAGGTTGCTAATTTCTATATAAAAAAAAAAATTCTATTATTTGTGTTTTATTTATTATTATTTGATTTAGGACGTTATTACAGTTCAACCTAAGTTGAATCCCAGTCCAACAACCTTAAATCTCTTCTCTTTGATGGTTATTTGAACAATCTGTTTCAAAACCATGAAAATATATGTAATGAAATTCAACTATTTGATAATACTTATCATATCTCTTACGAAATATTTGTAAAGAAATGCAGTAGTTGGCTAAAAATTATTTATAAATTAAGGAAAAAAAAAGCCGTACAATGCATTGACCAACCACTATTTTTTTTTATACAATTTATTTTTGTTGAAATTGAAAACTGAAAACTAAAAACTAAAAACACTGTAGTAAATTAATTTTTAAATGTGTAAATAGTATCATAAAATTTATTTTTAATTTTTTTTAATAAAGTGACTGTGAATTTTGTAAACAGGCATAAACAGTAATATATGTCTCAAAAAGCAGAAAACGCATAAACAGTAATATTTAACAGGACTTGACTTTCTAAAAACACCACTACAAGCCAATCACACGTAATATGAGCTATAACATCTTCTGACTTATGGGACTTGCCGACTTGCAATCTCCTTATCACACAACACAACACACAAGAGGTTACTTTCTAAACCAATCAATAGAGAATACCCCATGAAGCCATCCCAATTAGGATACAAACGAACCACTGAATCCAACTCAACCTTGCATCGTCTACAAGAATATGTGCAATCTCAATAAACGCCACCTGCAGAACCAGAATAACACCCACAGCCAACAAAAACAGTGGGTTACGATGAAAGTGCCCAAACGCATTCTTCTTCCCCACTTGTCTTGCATTAATAAGGTTACACACTTGGCAGAGGACAAAAATATTGAAAACCATGGTTTTACTAACCTCCTTGCTTATGCTAATCACAATTTCCCCTATGAATTGGCAGGCTACTGAGACAACAACTTGATATAGAGCTTGAATGACAACGTTTCTCCAAATGTCCATAGTTATAAGTTGTCCAGTTTGTTCCAGTGGTGGTTTTTCCATCAGTTTCTCTATTGGTGGCTCAGTCAATAATCCAAGGCCACCTAGAAGAGTAACAACAAAGTATGCCCAGAAGAATTGGATTGCTGTAATTGGAGAATATCCACAAAACATTGTTGTGATAGAGGTTATCAACAGCCCTGCTATATTCATGGTGAGCTCAAGTTGCATATACTTGCGAATATTGTCATAAATACATCTTCCGCACCTGAAAATACTGACCAAGAAACTGAGATTGCTATCCATGATGATGATGTCAGAACTTTCTCTAACCATTTCACTGCTGCAGGTGCTTATCGTAATCCCTACATTAGCTTCCTTTAGTGCAGGAATCACATTTGTTTTAACACCAACCATTGCTACTATGTGACCTTTTTTCTTCAAACATTGCACTAGAAGGTGCATGTCAGAAGAGCTTGAACTTCCTATTAAGACAATCTTATCCACTTTATCCATCCGATCTTCGTTGGTGTAATTTCGAAAATCTACACCCTCAAGAATCAATCTATCTGCATCGGGAAGTAGTCCACACTTGCGAGCTATGTCTTCCAATACTGAGACAGTATCATCTGAAATCAGTATGATGTTAACTCCAGCATTTAGCCAAGCTTCTATTTCTTTTCTTGTCTTGCTCCAGTTCACATCAACAGCCATTGGGTTTAGTGTTAGCCAACCAGTTATGTTGATACAGATAGTTGTGACTGAACTCATGGTGAGACAAGCCAATGGTTCTTGAGCAATGGCCTTGCCAGATAGCATCTTCTTATTCCAATAACCAATGGCGAGGGCGATCACAAATGGTATCCCTTCTGTTACTCCTAACAGCGACGTAAAAAGTGAAGCTGTCAAAGTACTGATCTTCCCATTTGGTTTCAAGACAATTTTCTTGCTCTCATCCATGATCTCTTTACTTGCAATTGGTTTCCCCTTGAGGTCTGGGAGGTTAAAGTGAAAACTTTTCTTTTGAAGCTTAAAACGGAAGAACAACACGACCAGGTTCTGGATGGAGAGTAAAAGCCCTGCAATTTGTGTGCCAGTGTTCAGCTTGTCAAGTTGTGCTGGTAATGGGGTCTTGTCGAGGATGCCATTGGTAACCTGCAGGTTCAATAACTCACCCAATACTGTGTTCGTACCCACTGATGTAACTAGCATGTGACCTTTTCCATTGATCACCTTTGGACCATAGAATAGAAATGGGTTTTTGTCATTAATGACACAGTCTAAACCATCATCCAGTTCTAAGAATTCACCAGATATGAGCAAACCATCAGCAGGGACCAAAGATCCCATCTTGAGGCATACTATGTCACCCCACAAAACATCTGAGATGAATACTTTCCGTAAGCATCCCCCTCTAATAACATCCACTTGCATTTGCTGCATTTCCAATGGTTTCTTCTTTCTTGACATCTTCTGCGAACGTTCAAGCCAGAATTCCCGAAAGGAATGAATAAGCACAAACATGATGATGAAAAGAATGGTGATGATCCCTTCATGCCAACCAACCGGGCTTTCCATAACGATCCCAAAGCTAAGTAACAACATTGCATAAACGAATTGAAGGAAAATAATCCAATTATTGCATGTTTTTAAGAGGAATTTGAAGAAGCCTTGTGTAGGAGCTGGTGCTAGGAAGACTGTGCTTGCCATGCGTTGAGAGCATAGATCTTGCTCAAGATTGGGGATTCCCCTCTTTAAATCTCTACCTAGAGCCTCTACAATTCTTCGGATGCCTCCAAAATTCTGTATTGAATCCAAGTCTTTCTCCTTTACGAGCTTGGTAATGTTTGCTTGTAGGAGTTTTACATTACTATTACCATTGTCATTCTCACAGTCCAAATCTACACTTATGGAAAGTTGAGGTGATCTAGATGATATTTCCACATCCTGCAAAGTATCAATTAGAAGATACATTAGTATTCTGGCTATTCTTTTAATCTTGAACTCATTTGACTCAAAGGCAGATTGAAACACTTATTGAACTCATCATTTTCATTTTTATTTACCGCGTTGGAATTTGGCTTAGCCCAAGCCCAATGAGGTGACCATGTGGACTTCCAGCTTAACAAAGCTAGGGACTGATTTATGAAGAGACAAGGGGGGCCATGGCCTCCGAGCTCATGAAATTTATTTATTTGTTTAATTTATAGGAGTATATTTTATAGTACGTGATAATAAGTATTATTTGTGAGATATTTGGGTAGAAAAAAAATCATACTTGGCCCACCAAAATTGAAAATTAGTCCCTCAAAAGCACAAAAAATAAAGCGACCAATTGGCCCATATATGTGGTCGGTGGCATCCTTCCAAAATGAAAACAGAAAACATTTTTTCTAAGATAGCAAAAACAAAATTAACCAAATCCCTTCCATATATTTGTGTGTTCGTGTATATATAGACACACACTTATGCATTATAGTTTGGGAATTTGTGATTTGGATGTTGTGCTATCTAGCTCCACCCAAAAGTTTTTTTTTTTTTTAGTTAGATGACCTTCTAATTCTATCATTATTGTTTCTCAAAAAAAAAAAAAAAAAATGGTGTATCATTATTGATTAAATAAAATTTTTATGTCATCGTAAATTGTCAATTACAAGATTAAATCATTGATTTAATAAACATATAGTAGAATTGCTAAGTTAAAAATTTTAACCATGAATTCTTGAGAGGCGCATGCATTTTATTAAAAAAAAATTATATTTTTTTATTACTAAACAAGATTTGTCTTCAATAATTCTCAAATCATTAAAAACTAGTTTTGAAAATAGAACTTTACTAGTATGAGCATAATGTAGTTGAACATTTACACTTGAAAAAAAAAAATATATGTATATATATATATATATATATATATTTTTTTTTTTTTTTTAAATTTCAAGTTATGACCCTAGGGCGGGCCCCAAAGTTGTGCAATTTTTTTGGAGAAAAATAATCATATTCTTGGCTTGGACCCAAAAGTGTGCTAGATTTCTTTCAAAAGAAAAAAGATGTATTATATTTTTAAAATTTTAATATTTAAGAAAGCAAATCAGATACCCTTAATATAAAAATCCACCTCGCCACAACTATTGTCTTCAAGGCCCTTAAATCTCTTCACTTTTAAAGCAAGTAATTGATTCATGCAAGATTATTGACCTCTTAAGCATGGTTTTAAAAACTAAACGGTTAAAAAATAAAAAATGGGTCATGTTCTTGGTTTTTAGTTGTTGAAATGTCAATTTTTCGATTTTTACTAGGATTGGTTCCGTGTCAGTTTTAATTGAACCAACCAATCTAGCCTGGTTTTTAAAACCATAATATTAAGGCCCTTAAATTTTTTAAAATAAAATAAAAGTTTATGACTTTTTCACGTCAAAAGAAAAGTCATTTCTATTGCAATTAAAATTGAAAATTTGGACTTTGCGAAAGCTAAGTCTTGAAATATGTTAATTTTGTCTAAACTTTAAAATATAGGGAATTTTATTTAAATTTTGGGCCAAATGCTTAAAGGTTTAGAGAAAAAAAAAATTTTGAAATTTGAATTAATGGTATGTTATAATTATCTTAAAAAAAAATACCAAACTTATCAGTAGTGTTAGAAATAAGACTTGTAGTTCTGTACTTCCTCAATTTTTTTTTTAAAATGTTCTGTACTTAATACTACAGTCCTCTAATTGTACTCTTGGTTAGCAATGGAAGATACGTGTAATGTATCTATTGGTCAACTGAAATTAGGGGTAGTTTTTGAAAAGAAAGTGTTAGAAATAGACTTGTAGTTCTGTTATTTCATACATTCTGTACTTCCTTAAAAAAAAAAAAAAAAAAAAAAAAAAAAAAAGTTGTGTACTTTTTGTTTTTTGAGAAAATGTTCTGTACTTAGTACTGTAGTCGTTTAATTGTACTCTTAGTTAGCTATAGAAGATACGTGTCAGTTTAGGGCTGTGTTTTTTGAAAAATTTCGAGGGTTTTATTAACGTGTGTTCTTACAATGTTTTCTAAAAATTTATTAATTTTTTTTTTTTTAACTTTTCAATTTTTTATAAAATTTTATCAAGAATTGGTGATTAAATAAGACATACGCGTATGAATGGAGACGCGAACCCAAGCCTCCACGCAAGATATATTGACTAAGACATTGACCATTTTGGTAAGTCAACTTGTTAGCTCTATCCTACAAACTATTATATTTATTATATGTAGTGCTTCTTAAAAAACTATATTTAATAGAATTAATAATTTTTATTGGTCATGCTAATGAGTGTTCTCAGAATATTAGTTAATAATTTATTTTAGGAAAATTTTTACACTATTTTTATAGAAAATGAAAAAAACCGTCAAAATATTAATTATTTTATTTTTCTTTTTTTATAAAAAATTTCTTTAAATGGATTATTAACCAATACCCTAATAACATTCGTTCGCATTTCTTATTTTTATTTGGTCATGGTTTCACCTTAATTGAACTTTAGTTCAATCTTAAAAACCTTAAAATCTCCCTCTTTCAGTTCAATGAATGGTCTGAATTTCAAAACAATATTAAATAACCATTACAAGTTTGTTAGGTTGGTTACAAAATAAGTTTTCCCTCTCTTTTATACTCTGTTTTGTATATAAACTGAAGTATGTATTATTTTCCCTTAAACTTTAACAGAAAGCGTCTCCTAGAAACTACGTGGAGGTAAAAAAAAGAAACTTATACCTTCTCTGCTTTGTCTGCGCTCAGTATGAGATTTAGCTCCTTTAGGTTTCCTGGAGATATGCTTGCCATTGGCAAGGCAATTTTCTGAGACTCATGGTTGCCACCATCACCAGCATTGACCTAAACAAAATAATATAAACTTTATCTTTAATGCACTTCAAACATTCAACCAAACAAAATTAAAGTTTCTCCATCCACCATATACATAACACAGATACAAGGGAGAGAACATAGAAAACTTACTAATTTAGTGTCAACGTCAAAAGAAGTCCATGAAGAGACTAATTTCTCTAGAGAATGAGAAACTTTCTTAGATTCATCAACTTTTGGTATGAGATTTCGCTCTAGTAACTTTGAAACAACCCTTCGCCAACGGTCTCTTGGAGTGATAGTTTCTTGAGACTCAAGGTCCAATTCTTGGCAAGAGCTTTTGGTTGACATTTTGATTTTCTAAATTTGGCAATTTATGTGAAAACTAGCCAATGAAGACACTTTCTGCAACAACAACAACAAACAAACAATGATTTTTTTTTTTTTTTTTTTTTAAATTATCATTACAAGAGTTTGTTAGTTTAGTTACAAAATTAGTTTTCCCTCTCTTTTATATTATTTTTTGTATATAAACTCGAGTTTGTATTATTTTCCTTCATCAATGAAAATTCCAATTGATTCTCTCAATTAGATATTTTCTCTCAAACTTTATTAGAAAAAGTCTTACGGAAACTTTGTGAAGGGCAAAATAAAATTATACCTTCTCAGTTTTATCTGCACTCGGTATGGGATTTAGCTCCTTTAGGTTTCTTGGAGATATGCTAGCCGCATTGACAAGGCCGTTTGTTGAGACGCAAGGATGCCACAATAGCCAGCATTGACCTAAAATAAATATAAGCCTTATACATAGTCAAAGCTCTTGGTTAACATTTTGCTTGTCTGAATTTGGAAGTTTATACAAAACCTATTGCTAGACCAGAAGGACACTTTCAGCAACAATAGCAGCAACAAAAAGACTAACAAATAAACCAACAGTGACCCAAAGTAATAATTATTGGTAAAGGGAAAAAGATAGAATGAAGTACATAGGTGGGCACGCAGGAGAAGAGCAATTATATTGATGCAGAAGGGAAAGAGGTTAATTACATGGATAGGTGAAAGGAATTTTTAAGTTGCAGAGCACTCTCTATATATATACATTTTTTTTTCTTTTTCATTAATTTTGTTAATAACAAATTAACAATTCATAAGAAACTAAATGCGTATGCTGCTTCGTCGAAGGTCCAGAGATTCCGCGTTGAGGATGCTTCGTCGAAGATGTAATATGTATCATGCATGCACAAACTTGCATCTGCATGCCCCAACGATGACGCTCAAGAGTCTCTCCAAATACTTTGAAAATGACGGTGGCACTGTTCTTGCAAAGTCCAGGTCGGCTATGGCCACGCCCACGCGGGACAGATTTTGTGTATGACCTAATTGATAGCTCTAATTAATACCTTATTAGTACCAGTGGTGGCTCTATAATTTTTTTTTTCCTTCTAAATAGTCATTAAGAAACTTAATAAAAAGAGAATTAGAATATGATGATGTGCAAAATCATGAGTAAGTCAATTGTCCGAACCCGTAGTTGTTAGATAACCTAAAGAGTGAAATACCTTTAGAGTGTATTAATATAATTCTGACTAATGACCCTTTGAAGGTTAAGTTAGAAATTCACAATAATTTCTAAAAACTCAAAGAACTTAGAGCTTGTTTGGTTTCAAAAAGTTGTATATCCACTTTTCATTTTCTATATTTTATATTCAAATATTTTTTTTTTAGAGAGTTTTAATTTATGGCGTCCATTCTTGATAACAACAGTTAGTTTTTTTGAAAAAGTTTCAACCTATGACACCAATCAGTTTTTTGGTGTAGGCAGGAATTGAACTTCAAATCTCTTATACAACTATTAGAGACTTTACCAGTTGATCTAACTGGAATATTACTAAGGGAGAGTCAGGTTTTCCACACGCCTGGTGATACCGATAGCAACAGTCAAGCACTTGTCCGTCTGATATATATCTTGTGGCTATCAAACCTACCATGGTGGATGATCCTCCATAATTAGCTCCATACTGTTTGCATGTCCTCCACTCAAGTATCTCCATATGAAAAGAACTTGCATATCACGCCCAAAGAATTCTATTATTTTGCATATTTGTATCCTCCAAATAAGGGAAGTTAAGCATGAGGATCTCAAAGCATTAACTCCATACTCTCCCTATAAGGAAAAAACCTACATTCACAGGATCTTGGTCAACTTTATATCACTATACAAGCACCAAGCCCTCTCTTCTTCAAAGATATATACGTAGAATTTCCTAACTTTCATACCCTTGGAGTTATTGGAGATCATACAATCATTAACTTAACCTTCAGAGAGTTTTTGGTTGGCACCCCACCGGTGCTTTCTGTAGGTTCTTCACCTTTAATTCTTTAGGTACCCTTTAATCACTATGTGGCTGGACAAACGACTCATTGACAATTTTATGCATCATTAACAATATATTCTAATGGGAATTATTTTACCCCATTCGTTAGTTTCAGCCATATACAATTGTCCGATATATGTGAAAGATGGTCAACTAAGCAACTCACATGGTTGACCCATCCAATATGGTTGATTTTAGGGGTGGCAAAATTAGACACGACCTGCGAACCTGACATGACACAACATGAAATTAGCAGGTTATGAGTTGAGACTTAATGAGTTCGTGTCATATTTGGGTTGACGTGATTGACCCGTTTAATAAACGGGTTGGGTTAGTGTTCAACCCATGGAACTCATTTGATTTATCTAACCTGTTTAATTAAATGTCATTTTACTAATATACCTTAACTCTAGCTATACAAACTTATTAGTTGTTTTAATTTATTTTCTTTGACATATTGTGATTGATTATTTGTGATATTGAGATATGCTTTAATTTTGAATGATTACTTGTAATGCAGTTACGTATTAATTCTGAATTTTATATTAAAAATATTTATTTGTTTGTTTTTCATAATTTATTTTTTTTTATTTTGATAAAATCTTATAAACAGATTAACATGACTGACCCATTTAATAAATGAGTCGTGTTAAGGTTGAGAAATCTTAACTCGTTTAATAAAATGTCGAGTTAGTGTCGACTCACGTAGTTATATACTTATGAGTTGACACAATACGAATCCGACATACGAACACGACTTCCTACCCTAGTTGACTCATCCAAAAAGCTTGATGGAATATGAGCATACTTGAATTGTTTGCCTAAGGATGCTCATCCGTTGCCTGTATAGATGGACGAATAAGGACACATAACTTCTCAAAGCTAAGTGCGTACCCTACTCTGCTCAAATGTAGATATTGCTACACAATGTCCTTCTACTCTTCCACAGGCACCATGTATGGTATGGGAATATTGAACCCACAGATTTTCGTGCCACTAACTCACGACCTCTGTTACACTGATGCCTACATTCCAGCGAACGTGGTTGCCCCAGATCCCTATATAAACATCAATACGTCATAATTTTGAAGTTCGTGAAAACACAATTGTCAAATATTAAGAGGTTGTTCGGTTGGCTGAAAAAAGTGCAATATTTTGTATTTATTTTCAGTTTTCTTGGAGGACTTACCACTAAAAAACTGATTTGGTTTTAACATTTGTACTCGGTTTTCATTTTAAGTATCCTAAAAATTGTATTTGAATAAAAAAAATAAAAACAACTTTTCAGTATTTTTGTTTTCTATAAATACAAATACAGTGGTATTTTCGTAAATATTGTAAAAACATAAAGTTATTTTTTTTGAAATAGAAAACAATGACCAAACCCAGGTATGATGTATTTCATACCCAAATTTATGTATTCAAAATCACTTACCAAATACTATCAAATGTGAAAATGAGTAGTTTTTCTATATTTAAATTTAGGATTTGAAGTGGATGTACTTGACGATGCTCTTAGGCCTAACACTCCCTTAGTCCCTGATGAATCTAGGGTAGTGTTAGACAAATTTTGTTTTGATTTTTTGGTTTTTTGTTTTGGTTTTTTGAAGTAATTTTTGACGGTAATCATTTGAGTAATTAGCTTTATAAGAATATGGGGCAAATCTTCTTATAGTTAATGTCATCTGCTTATAAGAACCTAGATTACAGGACATTAATATGTTGTTTTCTATCTGTTGGTCTTATATACTTTGATCTCTATTTATTTGGAAAACTTATTTTATAGAACGATTCCTTGAAATCACTTTCTTACAACCTCAAAGCATATGAGAGAAATTAAAATGGTCTCATGGAGCTGCTCATGAGAAAGTACCTCCTCATCTAGTTATGGATGTCAACCTGTCTGCTAATATGTAGTTGCATATCTAAATCTATATATATATATATATATATATATAAAAGTTGAAATTGAGAGAAAGTTCAAATTTTAATATTCTAAAATGCCTCACATTATCAAAGTTGCAAACTAGTGTCTGACACAGTCTATTACTGTATTTTTTAATGATTAAAAATATTTACATGCTAAATATGTTCCTTCAACCACTTAGTATTTATTTTTATTTTTAATTTATGATAGATAGCATTATGGTACAGTCTATTACTTCAAAATTCATATTATTATTGTTAGTGCTTTGTACGAGAAAGCGCTGCTGCCATCTAATGGCATTATCATTTCTCATGTATACGCAAAGCAGGCAACTTTGTGGCAAATGCTCTTGCTTCTCCTCATTCTGGAAGGAGATTGTCGATATTAAAGACTTGCTAGTGTTGATTTAGCACTAGATAAATAAAAATCTTTGTTACGATCATTCTTTAAAAAAACTATATAGACATTATATATTAGGTCAAGAATTTTGTAACTCAATTAATATTGCATAGTGTTTTCAACCGAGATATCCAGTATTCAAATCCTCACTCTATTAGCTATCGAATTATTATCTTAAAAAAAATAACAAAAAAGAACAATCAATTTAGTGACACAACAAAATTCCATTTTTTTTCATTATTGTTGTGGTGATATGTTTTAAGTAGTGTACAATAAAAATAATTTTAATAGTAATTCCCTAAAAAAAGTGTCGTTGCATTAATTACAATATTACAATAAGCTGTAAAATAAAAAATTAAAAAGAAAAGTTGTAAAATTTGATTTGACTATAGTATTGTTATGGTAAAAAAAGGACCTTTAATGATGGCTCCAAAAATAATTTAACGGGGCTAAGGGCTCACATGCAATATTGATGTCTCTTGACTTTTTATTTTTATTTTTGTGCTCGATAGTTGAAGTTATGGGGAAGATTCAAATTTTCGTGCTCTAATACTATGATAAAATTACTGTTTATCCAAAAAATTTAAACCATTCGGAAGCAATGAATATAATAATCTAATCTAAATAACAATGTGAAACACAAAAAAGTATTCATATTATCGCACAGGCGTATACAAGTGTCTTAAACTTGTCAACCAATCTGAGCTCTGTTAAATACTTAAAATGGTAGTGTGAATCGAACAAACTCGACGGACAGATCACTCAACGTAACTGAGGGACGATATTAATTTCTGTGGATAAAGTAAAAGAACTCAAAGTCTACTGTCGTTGAATCAACGTCATCTATTAGTCATCGACTAGGGTTCGACGCAGTTGTACATTTTGGCTTTAGCATCTCCTCGTATCTAATGTAGATTCTCAGAAATTTCCAAAGCTTGGTGTTGCCGTGTTGCTTTCATGACATTATTTGTGGATGCAAAGGACAGCTAGCATATTTACTTTGCGGGGAATTAACACGGAATTCTCAAACAGTGAAAAACAAAATAGAAAAAACACACGCTAAAGAAAAAATTATCACACACGCACAAGATAGTATTTTTTGTAGTTCAACAATTTACCTATGTTCACGGAGTTGCAAAAATTTCACTATTATCAAGGCAAAATATAAGTGCGGCAGTACAATTTTTTTCTCTCTCAAAAACAACATTAAGAAAACCCTAATCACAAAAACAACGGTTTGTATATTCTGCGCACAGAATTTACAATGGACTACAAAACGAGTCAAAAATTTCAGGTGCATAGACTAAGTTTCAAAAATCTCCTATTAAGAATCAGGTAATACTATTTTGTGTCAAATCATCATCGGATAAAATACAACTAGGCTTCACGAGCAAACTTTTCTTATCAATACTTTATATTCAATATTGAGGAAAAAAAAATGGTGTATTACTTGGAATACTGAGAGAAGACTCCCCAGTCCAGTCCCCACCAAGCAGAAAGAAAAGACTTTTTCGTTTCTTGAGAGAAGGGAAAACATTAAAAAAATAAAATAAAATAAATGGAGCCTACAAATGTTGACTCTCTGCACCTTCGCAAATGAAGGCAAATCGCAGCATTGCCAGCCATGCATGCAAAGCCAATGTTAAAGGTACAAAACTGTTTTCTGTTCGATGAAGAGTCTACGGTAGCAACTTTAATTTTATGCTACCTTTATGTTGATTAGCCACTAATTTTTCTTATACATTGGAGTTGGTATACTAATCAACCAAACTTAGCGTCAAGTGTCGTGGAAATAGAAGATATTTTCTGTATTTACCGGTATTTGGGACGACCCCCGAAAATGTTGATCAACTATTTATTTATTTATTTATTTACGGTTGATTGTTAAATAATGGCACTTAAACTATGGTGAAAATTAGTTTACACTTTTTTATTGTGTAAACTATCTTCTACCTCACTCAAAATTCATTAACCGAACCTCTACCCCTACTATTAGCCACCCAACCCCCACCCACCCCCTACTAATGTCCTTGGTCATCAATTACAGCCTAATTGCTGGCCAATGTTGCCGCCACCGATGGCCGCTGGTCTCCACCACCATTGGCTGTTGTTTACTGACGGTTTTTTATAACATTTTCAGGAATGCAATCAAACATTTGAAAATATTTTCACATAAAATAATTTATTATTTTATGTTTGAAAAATATTTTCTATCATACCAAACATTAATTTTTAATGAAAGGTACTTATCTACCAAAAAAAAAAATTAATGAAAGACACTAGAAGTTACAAAGTATTTTTTTTTTTTTTTTTGCTTAATAAAGTTGAAAGAAGAGTAGGTAGCAATTTTTAATTGGAAAAATATTCTTTTACACTTCTTCACATTTATTATTTCATATTCATATATATCCACAATTGATGTATGAACGTTTATATTTTGATACATATCAAAGTGGTTGTAAAATAGTGGATTTGTGAGAATCAAATTTTATTTATTTATTTTATGTTAGTGGTGTGTGTATATATATCACAACATTCTGTAGCTCTCATATCCATTGTGAGAGGGGTATGATATGATTTAAAAGGAGTGAGGTAAGGCTCTTATTACACTTAAGGTAATTTCACTATGCATACCTAATTGAGTTACCTTACATATTCATATACAGATGCATCTCACAAGTACATGCATTCTCACATGGTCATGCATCTTCACATGTCCATGCATACCCATATATACATACCCCTTTACATGCATATCCAATCTTTATATGTTTCTTTGAATCTAAATGTCAAATGAATATATAGTCACATTTCAAATGATAGAAATCAAGATTAAATCAAAACAAGGTACTATCATACAATAGGTATTGTGAGGTGTCTAACACCTTCCTCACACATAATAGAAATTTCAAACCCATGTCTTTGGTGCAAGACACTTGCCTTACCCTTTAGCTTAGGAACCCCTAAGTAGGGATGAAGCCAGAATTTCTAGTTGGAGGGGGGGGGGGGGGGGGGGGGAGGTTTAGACAAAAAAAAAAAAAAATCATAAAAATCCAAATAAAAATTCATTTAGTATTAACAAAATATTAAAAAATACAGTGCAATCATTTATGAAAAGCAAACTTGACATTCTTTTAAATCTTGAAAATCATCTATGATTGAATCTCACAAAAGGACCAATTATCATTTCTAAGTAAAAACGAATACAAGTATGTGAGCAATATGCATAATACATTCATTCTAAATTTATTACTTACCAATTTATAATTCAATAGTTTTCAATTTATGAATTCTATTATCAATTTATTAGCTAGTTATAGCACTATGAGTTAGCAACAAGGACAGACGTGACAATTTTATCTCGTTAAGTTTGTGTGATATTTTATGATATTGTCTTTATCTTTATAAATTGATATTTTCATTAGTGTTTTGGGTGCTAAAAATAGCATTGTAGCTATTTTAGCACATTTGATGTGAATGCTCTAACTTTAATAATTTAGTAACTTTAGTAATTACTCACTCTGTGTCGATTTGGGTAAACAATTTAAAAAATCACACTTCACGTCTTCACTTATTAGCAAAACTCATTGAAGAGTGTTGTTTCTATGAATTAAACATTTAGATAATATCAAAAATGGCCTAACAATAAAGTATTCTATTTAAATAGGGTTCCCGGGGGTAAGCAAGGCCTACACGTGAAGAGTGAAGAAACCAAACCTCCACATGAAGTTCATCCACCTCACAAGTAAGAGAAAAAGTAAGGCATAGTTATTACTTATTTGACCAATGAGAAAATCTAATATTACAACTTATCTAACATTTCTTTGTCTCGGAACATTGCAGCGTGTGAGTGGTGAAGAAAAAACGATGAGTTTATATGTAATTGACAGACGACTACTCACAGTTTGCCACATAAAACTTGTGGTAAAAAAGTTGTGAAATAGTTTGTAATCATAGAACTACTACTAATTTCATTTCACGTAATAACCAATAGAAAAAAAATAGAACACAAAAAGAAAAGAAACTAGTACTTTGATTCTTTCAGTTTAGATGTTGGGACTTGGAACAGAGAGAGAGAGAGAGAGAGAGAGAGAGAATGAAATTTGAAGTAGCAAAGAGGACTGAGTTTTTGGTGTGACCAAGCGAAGTGATGAGGCCTAAACGGCACTGTTTGGAGTGAGAGTAGGAGTTCATTGATTTGTAGAGCGGCTAGTCTTCACGAGCTTGAAGATATCATTCTCAAGCTCTATGAAGCTCGGTGTAGCCAATAGTTCATTCCTTCTTTTTCACTCTTTGAGGGCTTCTTTTCTTTTGTGTTTCTTGAGCATTTTTTGGTTCAAGGGGCTAAGATTTGGGGAGAGAGGGCTAGGATTTTTTTTTTTTTTTTTTTTTTTTTTTTTTTTTGTCTAAATTATTTTTCAAGTCTATTATACATATATTTTTTTCCTTCCCAAAATCTCAAGCAAGCCATTGCCCCCAAAGCCCAAATGTAGCTTTGTCCATGCCCTTAGTTAATTAGATAATAAATGAATTAGACATAGATGATCAATCACACTTCCTAAAACTAATGGTTGATAGCAACTATAAAAATGGAAAGATAATTGACGGACTCACTAATGCACACACACAAACTATTTAAATGTCCACAACTCACACACATGTTCACGACATGTCTCGCCACATAGGGACAACGAAAAACTCCCAAACGGTTGGGAGGTCGATTAGGCCAAAAAACCCAATGTCAACACTATATTATTGGTTACTTTGACTTTGAGTAATGAAGTGGTTGACTTTAAAAGTTTAAAGGAGCTACATGTAGACGATGAAAATTTTTGTGAAACTTGGGAGAAGTTCCTACGGAAGCAATCTCTTTTGCTGATTTTCATATTATGGATGGCTACCTATTCAAAGGAAACCAATTGTGCACTCCACATATGTCTCTATGAGAAAAGATTATTAGGGATCTACACGGAAATGGACTTGCTGGCTATTTGGGGTGTGACAAGACTATGGCTCGAATGGAGGAGAGGTATTACTGGCCTCAATTGAAAAGGGATATAGCCAGGAAATCTTGTTCGCAAATGTCCTGTTTGTCAAGTAGTACAATGGCAATTTCAAAATACAGGATTATATATGCCTTTATTCACTCCCAAGAATATTTTGGAGGACCTAACAATGGAATTTGTGTTAGGACTTCCAAAGACTCAAAGGGATTTGGATTTTTGAAGATGGTGCATTTTATTCCTTGTCGTACGACTTCTGATGCCGCATATATTGCAAAATTATTATTCTAGGAAATAGGGCGGTTGCATGGAGTTCCAAATTCCATTACTTCTGATTGTGATTCAAAATTTATTGCTCACTTTGTGGAGAAGATTTGAAACTAATGGGCACACAAAGATCATAAACAGAACCCTAGGGAATTTAATTAGTAGTATTTTCCAGGAAAAGCCGAAGCAATGGGATAATGCACTTGCACATGCTAAATTTTTTCTACAACAGGTTGTGCTCAGTTCTATTGGACGATCACCATCTTTAGTTGTCAACTGGAATGTTCCATAGAGTACACTGGACTGAGCCAGATTGCCTAAAGTTCTAGGTTTGAACACTGTAGAAGAATATATGGTGAAATAAGTTTAGTCAGTTCAAGCAGAGGTGAATCAATTATAGATTATTTTTGTGATTTAAAAGAACATCAAATTCTATTTTAACAAATCACAAACAATTGAATAGAAATGTATTAAAATCAATCATTTTATTTCTTTTCTTTTAAAAAAAAATTGAACAGAAGTTGGCTTTATTTTTCATATATTAATTCGGTTTTGAGTTTTAGTATATTTCCTATTTTTAATGGTCAATTTTTTTTCTCCATAATCTGACCCCAAGGAAAAAATCTTGACTTCATCCTTGGACAAAGCCACAGGTCTCTATGTTATAATAATAACCATGCAAGTACTACAATAGTTTACATAACCTTTGCCAAAACTCATCATGTAACAACTTGTGAGTGGTGGAGATGCAAATCTACATGAATCCGCTATTTTTTCTCCACTACTCATAACTCATCATATGGCAAGTTGTGACAAAAGTTGTAAATATTGTGGTATTAGCATTTTTCTTATAAATAAGTGCAAAACTTCCCATTTCTTGTTGCGTCTTAAATTCTCCAATTAAATTGAATCAAGTAATGTTGCACTAATTACAATCTCTCGGTTTCATCAAGTGAAAAAAAAAATGATGCTGGTAATATTGTTGTATTTGTGCACAGATTTCAACACTCTTCAATGAGAACAGGAAGTTTTACAGTTTCTTTCACAATTTGGTAGCCTGCTGTGAAGCTTGATGTATCTCCAATTAATTATTCCTCAAGGAGATTTTTTTTTTCAGACTCTTACCATGAGATGTTGCAAAGGGTATCACCGATTGCACGAAAAACTCTGGGAAGATTGTAATATCAATTTAGCAAGCTTTGAGTTACTAAGTTTGCTACGTATTTCTTCATTTCCTTCTGGCAAGACTTCTTGTCTCCCTCCTGATAATTTACCATGCATCTTCAACCCATTTTCTAGTTCAATTGCCTCATCCAATCTTTGAACTACTCTGTCAAAGCAAAGATATCGTCCACAAGCTCCATAATCCATTGCTTCGTAAACATTGACATGTGCCTTTGCCACCTTTTTAACATCTCCGGTAGCTAGGACGCCTCGTTGTAGCATGACCTGGCCACCTTTGTATCAAATTTATAAAAAATTAGCGTAGTATAGCTCAACTTATGATCATACCAAAGTGCTGTGGTTATTCTCATGCGGTCATGCCCTGATAAGTCCATCATCAATTACTAGGATGTTACATTTTAAGAAAATTTGGGCTAGTTTCATAATGTTTTATAATTAGAGTTTCTAGAGGATTTTTTGAGAAGAAAATTTAGTCCAAGATTGAACCATATATGTCTAGGAACCATAGGGTATTGGGATCAACTTGTATAGTTTAGGTACAAATTTAATTACAGGCACCAGTTATGTTTGAAACTCATAGATTGCAATTTGATCACATCTTCTTCAACAAAAAGAAGTTAAATACCTTTGAGGTATGGTATAGAGGTTGCCTTGTGAACATTTGGGAATAAGGGGGCCATGGGAAGGCCAGGGCACACTGTGACAAGCTCCACCTTCATTTCTTTAGACTTCCTCCAGGCAACCTTCTCTGCTGTCGTCTTACCCAATGCTAGCCAAAGCTACTCCACAACAAATGATGCCATAGTAAACTAGAGTTAAGGACAGAATCGTGCATCTTCAAACTAATAGGATGAAATATGTGGGAAAAAAAAAAAATATGGACTTTGGCTATATCTGCAAATTCATAGGAAACGTAGTAATAATTCAACCCCACCCCACCACCCCCTCCCCCCCCCCCCCCCCCCCCCCCCCACAAGAGAGGACTTCTTCACAAAAAAAATGTACAGGAAGCAACAGTAGTGCCTCTCCAATGATAAGTGAGTGTCAATTTATGTTGTTAGTGAACATTTTAGAGCCTCCACCAGCCAAGCCTTAACGAGAAGATGCTTAATGTGTGGGGTTGATTGCTCTAAAATGAAGATAATTTCGATAAGATATATAGAAATATAGAATCTTTTTCTTTTGGTTTTTGTTTGACAAGCTAAAATACAGAGTTACCATGACATGATTCTAATATTTAAATCTAATGATTTGATTAATGATAAGCCTTCTAAGATGAACAATTGTCGGACAGGAGGTTTTTTTTTTTTTTTTTTCTTCCCCCCCCCCCCCCCCCCCCCCCCCCCCGCGTCATTCATTTATTTCTGTGACATAAATTGAATACCTTGTTTTCTCGGCAAAACTCTTCATCACTCCAACAAGTCTCATCAATAACCCTGTCTACATTGTCACCTTTCCAGATAGAAGCAAGAAGAGAAGAGGTGAAGATACATTTCTTTACATATGCTGCTCTACCACAAGCTTCAATGACATTCCTTGCCCCTTCAGCCTCAAGAAATGTCATCTGTTCCTGAAAATTATCAAACACAGAATCATAATAGAAGTTATTAGCCTAAAGAATTGTGTGGGCAATGATATATGTTGTCTTTTTCCAATAGCATTTTAAAGTCTCTATCTGTAGGTCTCTCCTAATTACAAAATATAATTTTGTACCCTAAGAAGTAATCTCACCAACTTTTCGTTGCATGTAACTTAAAACATCGTTTGAAGCATTACATCTATAAAATTCAATTTATTCTCAGAGTGGCTCTAGTTTTAGTTTATCAACTTGTGAGTTCAAAGCTCGATGAAATTAAAATTAGAATCAAACTACTTTTATTTGATAATGTTTAAATGCATGCTCTTAAAGTAAATTATAAAAGATGAGATGATTATAAGTGGATAAGTAATACAGTATGGGAAAGCAGCATAAAATCAAACTCACTGAATAGCCAGACACCCCATGTGGATCTACAAATGAGGAGGTGTGAAAAATAGCATGACAACCTCTAAAAGCATCGCAAAGACTGTCTATGTCTTCCATATCTGCTATTACAACACCTTGTAGTTGATTTATTTCTTCATCTCTTATAAACTCCTTCTTCATGTTATCAAAATCCACTGCTCAATGGAAAATAGAGCCAATTGAAAAAGAAAATACTAAACAGGAATGAAAACTGATATTAAAAGAAGAGGAAATCTGCATGTCTAACAATTAGGACACATTTAGTGGAGGGACTGTGGACAGTGATATGATAATCAACTTTCTAATGGTATTCCAAGAAAAGGACAATACGAACCGCAAAAAGAAAGCAAGTGTAAGACTAATGGAACATAGATAATATAGATGTCAAAGTTCCATGTATAATTTTGGTCCAGCATTTAAAAAATTTGAAGGTTGGTCCAATATATTGACATTGAGAAGCTCTATCTTTATGGTTTTCTAAACTTCCCTATAATATGCTTTAGGTTGGTTCTGATCAATTCAACTAGTCTTGAAGTTGTTACAACACCACAAAAAATATATTTATTTGGGAAACGCTTTAAGTACCTTGGTTTTGGATGGTGACACGAACTGGGTAACCATAAGCCAAGAGCTCCTTCACTATGTGGGAACCCAAGTAAGAATTCCCACTTGTCACACAAACCAATTCTCTCTTTCTTGCAATCAAATTGCAGCTACTTGAATTATTAATGCAATTTTGTTGTTTCTTCTTCAAAACTGGCAGGACAATCAGTTTTGATGATGCCACTTCTTCCACTACCATTACCATCCTCTCTCTCTCTCTCTCTCTCTCTTCTCTCTCTCTCTCTCTCTCTCATGCATGCATGAAACTTGGTACTTAAATATATATAGGAGGGGCTGCTACCAAGTTGCCTAGTTGGTAGATGAAGAAGATTAGATGGAAAAGCACGAGGGTGGTAAGTGAAATACCAGAACATGTAAACTCCTTTGGTCAATGTCAATAGCTTATCATATAGGTTGATTTGATAGCATGCATTTCTTGCCCCACCCTCCCTTAAAAGTTATCATGGCTTTTGAATGGAGTTGTAGTATGCTTTTGTGTTAGAGCTCCTTTCTCTCTTCCTTGTGTGTGTGTGTTTGTTTCTCAAAAAAAAAAAGATAGCATGCATTTAATGGAATAAATCGGTTTTTTCTGATAAAAACGCACTAAGTCAACTAGCATATACAACTTTGTTTGTTTCAGTGATGATATTTTCTAGAAAATGAGTCATTTTTCAAAAAGCATTTTCTATAAAACTATTTCATTTTTCAATGTCTTGGTAGCAACTTTAAATGAGTTGAAAAATAATCCTCTAACTTCTCTTGTATAGCTTACTATGAGATAAAGTTGTTTTCCAAAAAAATTTAGTGAAAAACAGTCTCTAAATATAAGCTACACTTTTTATATTGATCAAAGTTAATTTTCTTTTGATTTTTTATTTTTTTATTTTTATCAAATACTGAAAAATACGAAAAATTATCTTTACATAAGGTTTTTCATTAAAACAAACAGAGCGTACATTCAAATGTTATTCTAGAACAAATTATCTTAGATATAATATGTAAACAATTCGAAGATAGTTGTCATATTGTTTTGATGGACCCATGATTAAGTTAGTTGGACAGTGATATCCCTCGTGGTTGTCACTTTCAATTAAAGATACCTTAGGTCCGTTACTGGTCCTGGGGCATTCCTTATAATTTCATTGCAGCAGCAACATTTTCAATTCAAGAAATTCTTTACAAGTAACCGTAATTAAAATCTATAACTTAATTTAGTCTTTTTGGGATTCCTCTACAAAAAATTTTAGTAATAACTTGACTAGAACTTTTGGAATAAACAACAGATTTTTTATGCATTGATTAAGATCACCTTATTACATCAAGACGTTTTAATATAATTGTCCATCAAATTTATACCCTAACATGCGGTAAGATGCTTGTCTTTGAGCAGGAAAAAAAGAGAGAGAAAAGTCTTATCATCATTTGATATTGATAAGGGGGCCTTTTTTTTTTTTTTTTTTTTTTTGTTGTTGTTGTTGTTGTTGTTGTTGTTGTTGTGGTGGTGGTGCTAAGGTACACATGCATCTAACGGGTCTTAAATCATGACCTCATCCTCCCCCTAGAACTTGTAAGGAAAGAAGATGCTAGTTGAGCTTGATATGGGGACAATCTTAGACCTAAAAAAATGATAAGATTTCGTATTACCTTTTTAGTAGCAGAGAGGGAGCAAAATTAAGATACTGTTGCATGCAATGCAAAAGCAATTGGTCAACAAGCTGAATACATGGTAGACAGAATTCATATGTTATCACGACTTTAATGCACCCCTGCCAGGCAGTTGCCCTGGTGTTCTTACTTTCACTTCCTCTCTTTGTTATTTATTTATTAGTTAGTTTTTACTTGCTGCTACTGCAACTTATTAACTTTTATAGGAGGCATCTAAGTTCTGAAGACAACCGAGTTACATACTGGATGAGTTAAATAGAATTCTTTTCTTTGGTGGAGTGAAGCTTGAGCAAATATACAATTCATACTGACTTGGGTTTTGAAAACTCTTTGTTTCAATTGGTCACTACAGGACTCGACACAATCGAATTACAGAATATAGTATCAGTATCAACAAAAAGAGTACAATGAAATGCTGTACCAATGTTTCTATATATGAAAGAATAAAAAATAAGGCCCCCTTACTAGCAAAATCATGTTAGCCGAGAAAATAAAGTAGAAATGATAATCTGCATGAGATTTACATGAAACGAGCAGCAGGACCTGGTTCCAAAGTAACATAGGGCGTCAGATCTCATCCCAAGAGGGAGAAAAGTCGCTCCTTCTGAGTATAAATTGAAAGTATAGTGCGACCTAAGTTTGCCAGGGTAAGCTGTGGATGCATCTCAATTGCTCCATACAGCAGATGAATTTGCTGATGATGGACTTTTCCGGTTGCCATTATCTCTACTCCTCCAGCTACTGTGTGTTTGATTGAAGAATTCTGTACTGTATTCTTGACTACCAAAAGCCATCCTTCGAAACATCCTAATTTGTGCAGATTGTTGTGCTGGGTCAAATGCTTCGCTTTGGCCAGGTTTCATTCCATTGGTGAGATCTGACAATTCATCTACAGACTCTAAAGCTCTCACCACCTGCGATAGGGGCAGGGAAAAAGAATAAACGTTATTAAATCCTACTTAAGAACAAAATATTGAGAATGTATGTCATTTGAACATAATTACCAGACTCATTTTTGGCCTTCTTGCAGCTGAGTGACGCACACAAGCTGCAGCTGCCTCAATCATCCGAAACATTTCACTTCCAACGTAGTTATTTTCCAGCCTTGAATCTACCAACACGTCAAAGTCTTCCTCTTCAAGTGCTTGCATAAGCAATGGTCGAGCCTGAAGAATAAGTTTGAATTATGATTAAGTGTCCACTCTAATAGCTTGCCAATGATTCCCACTTTCTCTCCCTCTAAAAAACCTCAGGGTATGAGAGGTCTACCAACTTGCCAAAGATTCCTTATCCTAACTCTTCCCTCCCACTTTCTCCCCCTCTAAAAATCCTCAGAGGGTATGAGAGGTAATTCATTTATGATATTGTAGGACAGTTAAGAGAGATGAAATATGATCATTCAGTCTGCTGGCATATTTTCTGGTCTGCATCTGTTCAAGTCTATAGTTTTGGATTTCTTGGTGTTAAAAGCAGGGGATATCAAGTAAAGTAATTAATCACATCCAAGCCAATAACTCACTTCCCTCACCGAGGTTTGTCCAACACTAGCTAGAATCATCTTGAGTTAATGAACTCATGACAATCTTCATGTATTATGGTACCAGTACCATAAAAATGTTGAACAAGAGCCAAGGTTTCCAGGATTTTGATAAAGCAATAAATTCTTACATATTCTTAACCATGACAAAAAATAATCTTGAAGCAAAATTTGAAGTTTAGTGATAATTTTAGGAAAAGTCGATGTGAAACTTGCAGCAACATGTCATTTTTGTGGAACTTACCCATTCAACCAGGCTTTCATCACCCAGTGGCTGAGAGGAATCTACAGGTTTGCGGCCTGTAATCAGCTCCAAAAGCACAACCCCAAAGGAATAAACATCAGACTTTTCCGTCAACTTCCCACTTGTTGCATATTCTGGAGCCATGTAACTGGAGAATTACAGAATTCCATTCATCAGAAAGATACAAATAGGAAATTGTGACATGGCATACACCAGCACTGTAACATCGTTGCAGATCATACTTCAAGCTACCATAAATTAAATGAAAAGCATGTCAAATCTAAATATTTGTTCTGAAAACATTTCAATGTCAACTATATGGTTTGAATAATATAGCGTTAAGGTAAAAGGCATTTATATTCTGTTGACCAATAAACTGTCAATTGTGCTAGCTTTACCCATGAAAAATAAAAATGTCTTGCACCAAGAGTGCGTTTGGTTTGGATGAAAAGTGGGGGGAATAGAAAATGGGGAAGAGAAAAGTGGGAAGAAAATGATATAGGGTGTTTGATCGAAGGGGGAAGATGGTCCATGAGTTTTCTCCCTAGGTCCACCATTTGGGGGTGATTTTGGAGTCTCCCCAGTTTGGGGAGAAAATGGGGAAGAAGAGGAGGGTTTGACAAGAATTATCCATCTGCCCTCTCACATCCCTCCACACTAGCTGGGTTGGTTTTTTTTTTTTTTTTTTTTTTAATCTCAACAGTAGATTTTTTTTTCTTATAAACTATTAATTTTCATTTATATATATACAATAGGGGCATGCGAGTAAATTTATACAAACTATATTTTCTATCCTCTCATTTTTCTTCTCAATTCCATTCATCACCCCCCACCATTTTCTATCTCCTACTTTTCCATCCCCCAACCAAACAGAGTCCAAAACACAGAAAGACAAGTACAAACCTACAATAAAGTTCTTTTAATCATGCAGGAGACATTGTGGGAGAACACATAAGGATTACCTACCCAAAGGTTCCCATCACACGTGTGGTTACATGAGTATTTGTATCCAATGCTAACTTTGCAAGCCCAAAATCCGCAACCTGTTTGTGAGAGAGCACACATCTTTAGGAACACAAAATACTAGCAATAAGAAAGAAGGTGAAAATCAACTACAGGTGCCAAGTGTGTAGTAGTATAGACAAACAGGCTTGTACTAAACAAAAGATGGCAAAATGCAACCCTCCTATCCCCCCATCCCCCCACCCCCCGAAAAAAAAACACCCCTCTAAAAGAAAATGGAAGCAAAAACAAACCAACAATATATATATATATATATTGATAAGTAAATTTTTGGCCCAACCCATGTGGAGGGGAAAAGGGAGATTTGAACTAGCAACATTCACATCATGATGTATGGTACCTAACCGATTTTCCTACCCCTTAGGTTTGACAAACAAACACAATATGACCAAATATGACAGTACTGCCACGCCATAATGACAGGCAGTTGGAGCAAACCATCCAAACCCAGCTGGATGTAAATTTTTGTTCATGAAAAATAAGGTTGCAGAAACAGGTATACCCGAGCTTCAAAGTTGCTATCAAGAAGGATGTTTGATGATTTAATATCCCTGTGAATGATGCGGGGATGGCCTGATAAATACATTAAGAAAAAGAAGTTAAGAGTGAAGAGAGAAACTCCTAAAAGAATGATATAAATAAAATCAGACATCAGGAAGTCCACAAGAATACAATAAAGGTCCAGTACAATTTATTTAAATGAGTGGCATTACATTAACTATGCAATAAGGGCAATATTCTATAATGCAGATGGTAAGCATCTCAATTCTGGTCAAAATTATTAATGATAAAAAGTAAGTATCATTCAGATAATTCAAGGGTTTGCCAACTTATATCAATCTTGATCCAGAGTGAAGTAGGATTCCAGAACCCCCTAGGAACCATAATACAGATCATGCAACCCCAACTGTGTTTCCTTTGCAATGCAGATTTCCAAAAATAGTGGCAACAGAACTTCTCCCACCAGTTCTAGACAATCAAAAATAATCGATACAAAGAGGATATTTTGGCTAAAATTATAGAGAAAAACAACATATGGTAAAAGAAATGAAATGAAGATTTCTAGTGACAAAAAAAAAAGGCTGTCATCACTACGCTAATGAATTATTTTTCACTTTGATTGATTTAAAAAAAAAAAACCTACTGGTGGCCCAGATCATAGATCAATCATCTTTTGATACTATACATGCATTCTACTATCATATTACTACATACATAAACCTTTTTTTTTTTTTTAAATTCAATAGTTAGGGTGTGGAAATTTGAACCCTGGACATCTCTATTGGAAACACTAGGAGGTGACAATTGGGCTACAAGGCTCTTGGCATTATTATATATCTAAACTTTTGAGATCTCCAAATCTATATATTTGTTTAGCCATATCCCAACCATATTATGTATCAGGCACGGTATCAACCCCATTACCATAGTTGTATCAGAAATCAAAACATACCCCATTTCAGATAGCACATATCTAGAGAGTATTTTTGGTTTACATTTAACAGGCAAAATATTAGATGGTAAAAGATGACAAAAAGAACATATTCACTGTTTTAGGGACTTGACATATCATAAAACTGTCCAGATACTGGTTTGTGTGTCTAAAGTTGACAAAACAAATGCCCTGAATTATAGAAGAAGCCCTGAACAAAAGGAAGAAAATTACAGTCTTCATGTAGGTAAGCTAGTCCACGAGCTGAACCAACAGCAACCTTCAGTCGAGTTGCCCAATCCATAACTGGTCTGCCCTCACCTGCAAATATTATTAATAATATGGGAAGTTAGGGATATATTACAGTGCAGTAGACCTTCAAACCTGTAGCATGATTCTCAAGCACCTTAACTGGGAATTTTTGTTCTTAAAAAATTAAGGAACATGCCTTGCAAAAACATGGACACCTTCTTAGTAGTGATCCATGGTGATTGATGATTTTGACCAAATAGAAATATCATGACAAACTTACTTCAGACCCATTATACTTGTAAGCCATATGAAAAGAAGAAGTTTGCTTATGGATGATATGGCACTCAAATTCAAGATATTTCCTTTCCATTTCATCCGAGAAAGATTTCTTACCATGGAGATGATAATGAAGAGTATCGTTTGCGACAAATTCGTAGACAAGTAACCTTTGATGCTGAGATATACAGTATCCCACCAGGGAAACCAAATGACGATGGTGTATTCTGCTAATTATCTCGACTTCTGCTCTGAACTCACGCTCCCCCTGTCCACCACCAATTTTTAGCTGCTTAACAGCTACTTCTCTTCCATCTGGCAGGAAACCTTTGTATACACAACCAAATCCACCTTCACCCAAAAGATTCTGTTTTGAAAACCCATTTGTAGCCTGGATTAATTCTTCATAAGTGAACCATGACCTTGAATTGTTTACACCATTGGGCTCTGATGGTGAGTAGACAAAATCACTACCAGAGCCATCTCGTACCAAGGGAGATGGAGAATAGGGCTTTAGAAATAATGAATCTGGAGAACACATGGAAGTCTGTTAAGATATATTCATTGAACTCATTCCCCACATTCAGTTATAGCTTGCTAGCTATTTGAAAAGCATGAATCCAATTAGAATTTGAAATGTACTATGTCATTCAATAAGAATAAAAATTCAAATCAAATTCTTAAAAAAAATAAAAAGAAGAAGAAGAAGAAGAAGAAGAAGAAGAAGAGCATTTATACTTCCATAACACCATATTTATGACCCAAATTGTCACAAAGACATGGAAACCAAAGTGAACTAGTACCATTGCAACTGTTTAAGTCATAGGCATGGTAGATTTACCACATAATTATTTTATTTTATATCAAGGGACAATCTACAAGTACATGGCACTTTTAGTGTAATCCTTACATATACAAATAAAATAGCTTTAAGATTAACAATCTAATCAAATTTAACCAGAAAATAAGCTACTAAAAGTTAAGAGCATTTAATTTAGTACATTGTAAATAAATAAAAAAGCATCATGCATTACCTGAATTCTGGGAAGAGGCAAATGGAGAAGGAGCAGGAGGGTAGCCATAATTCCCTCCAATTCTCCGTTTCTTCCGTTTCTGTGAGAACCAGACAACCATCAGAGCAAGACCAATCACTACAACCCCAACTACAATACCAATTGCCACAGTTCCTCCCGTGTTTAATCCACCTGAATTTGTAGGTGTCGGATTTGCAGGCAGGTTGGGAGGTGGCACAACTGAGGTACTACTAGGATTTCCAGCTGTTGGAGTGGCCGTGGAAGAATTTGGAGGAGGAGGAGAGGATGAGGGGGCTGAAGGAGGAGTTGATGGCACTGTTGTGTTGGAGGTTGGAGGAGCAGATTCTGATGGAGGAGATGGAGGTGAAGGTGTTGGCGACTTTGCTGCTGGTGGAGGTGGGGAATTGGGGGAAGGCGTTGTTGGAACATTGGCTGGAGGAGGAGGAGAAGGTGAAACAGCTGGAGGGGGAGGTGGGGATGATGCTGGAGGCGAACCTTTAGATGGTGGTGGTGGTGGTGACGATTTTGAAGGGGGTGGTGAAGTCACAGCTGGAGGAGGGGCAGAAGGTGGGGGTGATGATGCAGGAGGTGAAGGTGGTGGTGATGGTGGTGGGGATGTTGATGGTGGTGGTGAAGTTGCTGGTGGTGGCGATGATTTTGGAGGTGGTGTTGATGCTGCTGGTGGGGGTGAAGCTGGTGGGGATGGGGGAGGAGCAGAAGTGACTGGTGGTGGAGGAGACTGAGGAGCTGGGGCTGAAGGGGTTGTAGGACTTGAAGGTGATGGGGTGTTAGTTTGATTAGATTGAGTTACTGAAGAATTTGATGGAGAAGGGGAAGTAGGTGTTGGTGGTGAATTAGCAGAGGAAGTTGGTGGATTTGCAGAAGGTGAGGATTTTGGAGAAGGGGTTGTGGAAGACATCTTCCTATGAGTCTTTGGCAAGATACAATGTACTACTCTACTATAATTCCATTATCAAAATTCTAACACTAGACAACATCCAAAGGCCCAATCTTTCCTTAAAAACATACATCACCAGATCATTTCATACCACAATTCAATATCAGAAATATCTTCCGCATGGCAAAACTAATTATACAAAGTCAAATTCCCTGAAAAAAAGAAGAAAAATCCAGAAAAAACCCAATTCAAAAGAACCAGGCAAAAGCAATCTATCAAAATTTCCTAACTTTACAACAACCTGATTATCAAAACACTCATAACACCCCCCAATAAACAAGAAAACTAAGTCAAACCCAGTTCAGAAAATCCTTCTGACAGTAAAACCCAGATCAACTACAACTACAAGTACAGCCTAGAAATGAAATGGGCAAATGCAGCACAACCCAGATCACCAAAGGTGACGCACAGAGAGAGAGAGAGAGAGAGAGAGAGAGAGAGAGAGAGATTGAAAGACTCAGATGCACAAAAATCAAAAAGAATTCTTACCCATGCCTCTCTCACTCTTGTTAAAGGTGTTTTATTGATTTTGAACTTCTTCTCTTTTTTCTTTTTTTTGTCTTTAAGAGGTTGTAATCTTCAAATGGGATTTCCGGAAAATAGTTTATTTTGGTTTCGTGAGAAACGGCAAAGAGGTTTGGGACTTTGAGGTTTGAAGTTGGAATAGTAATAGTAGTAGTAGACAGTAGTGCCCACAAAATGTGCAAACTGAAACGTGGGGGCGACTTTCCTATTAGCCATCCCCTTACTCTTTCCTTATCAGTCCTTCACATGCACAGGGCACACAGTGGAATTTTTTTTTTTTTAATTTAAAAAAAAAATTAAGTCAAAAATATAGAATAGAATAAACAAGAGAATATATATTTTAATGGTGCTGCCTTGTCTGTTTGCACCTTTTTCTTTTATTCCTTCTTTTACTTTTTAAAATTTTCCATATTTCAGTTTCTTTTTTTTTGAGAAACCCATATTTCAGTTTCTTTCTGCTAAAATGGACTTTTTATTTAATTCTGAAATTTATAAGGTAAGTATTAGTTTCGTTCTTCCATAGATAGATGAATTATTGAGTATGTCACATTTATGTGATAGATAGATGCGGTCAAGAATAGGATTATTAATTAAAGAATAAGGAACAATAAACAGTCGGTCAAAAAAAGAACAATAAACAGAATGATAAAATTCATATCTTTTTAAAATATTTTAAATTTTTAATGATAAAATTTTAAGGACAAAAACCTCTTGACCTAAAGAAAAAACTAGAATTTAGATTAAAATTATATGTTTTTTTATTTATCAAAAAAAAATTATAGATGAATGTATATTTAATTATTTTTATTTTGAAAAAAATGAAGTTGGGACTTAGGAGTCTAATAAGAAACTCAACAATAAGAAACTTTTCATCAAGAATGAGGGATGTTGGAGCCCATTTTTCCATCTAGAGGAAGTAGACAAAGGGATCCAGTATCCCCCTACCTATTCATATTATGATGGATTGGCTAGGTCAGCTCATTGATCACGAGTGTAATGATAAGTATTGGCATCCAGTCAAAGCTTCAAGGAATGGACCTAGCTTCTCTCATTTATTTTTCACAGACAACCTCATGTTGTTTGCAAAGGCCAATCCGGTTAATTGTAGAGCAGTCAGGCAGGTCCTTGATACTTTCTGTCAAAAATCTGGGCAAACAATTAGCCAAGCTAAATCTAGGGTTTATTTTTCCCTAAATGTGGAAAAGGAAGCTAGAGACAGCTTGTGTGATATCCTAGGATTCCATTCAACCTCTTCGATTGGTAAGTACTTGGGTATTCCCATCAAGACCCCAGGTAGCTCTACTCAAGATTTTAACTTTGTCTTGGATAGAGTGAAAAAGAAATTGACGGGTTGGAAGGCAAACTTGCTGTCTATGGCAAGTCTATCATTTCTTGTTCAAGCTTCGCTCTCTACCATCCCAGCCTACACTATACAATGTTCCCTCCTCCCGAGGAAGGTCTTGGACCAATTGATAGGGTGAACCGTAATTTCTTGTGGGGATCCTCAGAAACCTCTAAAAAGATGCATTGGGTGGGTTGGCAGAAAGTAACCAAACTAAAAACTGAAAGTGGTTTAGGCTTGCAAACAGCCAGAGGCAAAAATAAAGCGCTACTAGCTAAGCTTAACTGGAGATTTCACTTCAAAAAAGAGGCTCTTTGGTCTCGGGTGCTGAGGAACTAGTATTGCTCCAGTCGAAGATTGAATTCCAGAAACAATGAGAAGCTTGTGTGTTCTAGAATTTGGAATGGTATGAAGAAAGGTCATGAAGTTTTCAGCAAAGGTATGAGATGGATACCGGGTAGAGATAGCAATCTCAGTCACTGGTTTGATAGTTGGTCTAGTTTAGGCCTTTTGAGGGAGATGGTGCAAGGCCCTTTCTCAATGGAGGAAGCCAATCTTAAAATTAAAGATGTTATCACCCCCTAGGGTTGGGATTGGTCTAAAATATCCTTAAATCTCCCAAACCATGTCAAGCTTGATATTCAAGCCATTCCCTTTGCGGTCACTTCGAGGAGTGAGGATAGGATTGTGTGGGCAGCAAACCCCCATGGCAGTTTTGATCTTAAGAATGCTTACAAGTTAGCCATAGCCAAGGAAAACCCTCCTGCTTTCTCGGGTCAGTGGATTTGGAAGTCAAAAATTTCTCCAAAGATCCTATTCTTTGTTTGGTAGTGTCTTCACAATAGCATAGGAGTCAATGAGTGCCTGGTGAAGTGTGGAGCGATTCAAGACAACTTTTGCCCGATCTACTCCAATGGGGCTGAGTCCATTCTCCATGCACTTCGTGACTGCCAACACGTCAGGTTGGTTTGGACTCAATTGGGGGTTGCTGGGAATGATAGGGGAATCTTTTCTTGTGATCTCCATGCTTGGTTCTCTTTAAATGCCAAAGTTAGTAGGAGCAGGCAGCCTAACCAACCACCTTGGAATACTATTTTCTTGTTTGCTATTTGGATTCTGTGGGTGCAGAGAAACAATAAGGTGTTTCAAAATCGTGAGTACTCTTCAAACCTTGCATCTCAGATTATTAGTTCAGCCCTTGAGTTTGTTCTCTATGTTAAAGATGTGCGTGAGGGGAAGGATCAAACAATCAGAACTATTAGGTGGGAGAGACCTGTTGAGGGGTGGCTGAAACTTAATACGGATGGCTCATCCTTAGGCAATCCTAGTCTAACGACAGGGGGTGGGGTGATCAGAGATGGGAATAGTAATTCGGTTATGGGTTTCTCGAGAAAAATTGGAATTACCTCCAGTTTCATGGCAGAGATGTGGGCGCTTCGAGATGGCCTCTTAATCTGTGTTAATCATAGTTATTCTGCTGTTGAAGTAGAAGTAGAAGTAGATGCTAAAGCAGTTATCGATGTGCTTGCTAACTCAGGACAATCAAATAATTTTATCCTCTCTATTCTGAATGATTGCAGGCAACTAGCTTCCCAAATCCCCTAGATTCGCTTTAGCCACTGTTACAGAGAAGCGAATAGGTGTGCAGACTTTATGGTTCAACTGGGTACCCATCAAAATGAAGACTTTTGTTTATTTGAGAACCCGCTTATGGGTTTATTTGATCTTTTAGATTTTGATAAATCTGGTTTGTACTTAAATAGGTGCTACCCTATAAACTCCGTTTCTTCTTCTTAGCTTTTTTTTTTTAATTTTTTTTTATTATCATCTTTTCTACCAAAAAAAAGAATGTTCTAAGATTTTTTTTTTTTTTTTTTTTTTTTTTTTTTTTTTTTTTTTTTTGTAAAAGTATGTTTAAAGAAGTTGATTAAACACATTGCATGTCAACAAGAGAGGAAGAATTTTTATTTTTATTTTTATATAAGAAAATTGTTCTTTGATGGGTCTTTTGTCATTGTTGTTGATTTTTTTTTTTTTTTTTTGGAAAATGCTAAAAGTGGTATAAATTTTACTATAAAAAAAATTATAAGCTGATGTGGTATTGATTTATATTGGCTCAAGAACACGCTTATTCTTCAGTCATAGAGAGACTTTTGAATTGCGAGATATCATTACGAGTTCAATATATACGAGTGATATTTCGTGTAATAACTCAAATTTGCTATTAACTTTGGATTAGTAATATATTAATTTGTAAAACTTATATAGTAAAATTTGTAATATTTGAACTTAGGACATTTTCATTGAAAACATTAGCAAATTTGAATTGGTTTTAGAAGTATGCATATGAGTATGTGACAAGTTGTCTTATCTTTTATTTAAATATTCTATATATTTGAACAATATTTATAGTAACTTTTCAGGTTTGTCACTTTGTATATCTCAAACACACGTGGGTTAAGTTATTCTAGTGGATGTTCCTTTAAAAAAAAAAATCAGATGGTCTCCGTTCACATTGAGGAAGGGCCCAATAAAATTCGAATAAAAAACCAAACGGTGATATTAATCTATTTAATTTAATTTTTTTTAAATTGTTATGTATAAAGTTTTTCTTTTCTTCAAAAAAAAAAAAAAAGTATTTTTTTTTTTTTTTTGAGATTATATTGAAGACCCTTAACTAAAATATGAAAATTTTGTGTCACCCATAAATTGAATTTTATTAAATTTATTTTGAAAAATCTTGTGGTCTTTAAGTTTAAATCATCAAGTATTTTAAAGGATTTATTATATGGTATTTGATAAGTTTAAATGTATATAGTGTATCCAAATTAATTTGTTGAGGATTCTATAGTCGAAAAAATTTAGAATTTTAGATTTGTTGTTGTTCTAGTTGTATTTGGTCAGTCTTATATTCATGAATCATGACTACTTTTACACTGCAGAGAGAGGGATTGAAATTTTTTTTGAAGAACTTGAGTTGTACATGTGCAATTAGGAAATGCAAAGAGTCTCACAAACATGCCCTGAGAAGACTAATTATTTTAAAAGCAAAGTGAAGGCTGGCAGTGACAAAGAATAAATCAATGCAAAGAAGTCAATGAGATTAAATTAAACACCGAGGCCGCGTTAATACAGAGTTATTAGAGTCTCTATCCACAGTTGGCGTTTTAGAATATTACTCCGTATTATAAAAAATTGATTTGTGAAATTTGATTCTACATAGTATTTTTTTTTTTTTTTTGGGGCTCAGATCTCATTCTCATTGCCACAGTCTTCAACTACCAGGGGCGGAGTCAGGGGGGGTCGAGAGGGGGCACTTGCCCCCCCTGACCTGCCCAATTTTATTTTATTTTTTTTTTTTTTTTTATTTATTTTTTTTTATATGTGTGTAATAGTAAAAGGTGTAGATTTAATTGAAATTGTGATAAGTAGTGTGTGAGTAATTGAGCTATATTGAAAATCTCTTTAGCTACATGTTTCAAAATAATACTGTAAAGTGCAGAGACACAGTAAACAACCACATACATCCTTTTTTTTTCTTTGTGGGTATATATATCTCCCTATCTTTTTGAAAAGTCAAACTCAATTGATATATCATATATCTTCATATCTTTTTTTACTTTATCAATATTTTTTAAAGTTCAAAATTTATAAAAATAAACTTAAATAAAGAAGAAAAATCTTAATTGAAGAGACGAAAATAGCACCCAAAAAAAAAAGTTTCCTTTCAAAAGTATTAAGATATAAAATTTGGAAACAATTACATGACAAATTCCATAAAATATATTAGGGGATTATTTTATTCGCTATATATATATATTTTTTTTTAAAAACACTAATAAACTATACACAATATAATGATATGCAATGATTTTAGGGGATCTTTTAATATTGAATGATCACTTACTATTCATATTATTGGCATTTAATTGTCAAGTTTGGTTAATATTGTGTATATATGATGCATATGTTGTATGCTACATACACAATATGTATTTGTTTATAGAGACACATGTATATTAGTTATAAATTTTGCCCCCTCTAAAGTCGAATCCTAGCTCCGCCACTGTCAACTACCATGTTGTTTGAACGTGAGCAGTTTGTTTAAGCAACAATAAACAATTCTTCCAATTTGGTTGATCATGGGAGCTTCTCTTTTGGCTTTCCAGGTATATAGTTTATGAATAAAGGCTTTCTTTTTAACCTTCACCAGAAATCTTCAACACAAAGCTTTGTTGTTTGTTGAGCTAATGATGGAATGAGACTTTTCTTTTCTTGTAGTCACAAACTTAAAAGATTGTATATTTTCTTTTCCTCTCTCTTCATTTTTCTTGCCCCATCCTCCACAAAGGTTTTGTGATTGTGACTTGAAGAGAAACAATTAGTTCAAAGTTGGACAACGTATGGACAAAGACCTTCAATTCAAAGGGACTGTCCCACGAGAGAGCAATCAAATCATCGAGCCTAGTCATTATCCAAAAAAAATCATCGAGCCTAGTTCAAATCATAAATGTGGGATAAGATTTCTATATATTTTTTTTTTTGATGAAGGGATAAGATTTCTATATATGTTACATCAATGTGGTTATGTTTATGAAAATAACTTGTTTATTTTTTAATTTTTTAATGAAGTATTACATCAATGTGGTTATGTTTATGAAAATAACTCGTTTATTTTGTTTTAACGAAGTATTGTCCGATGGAAACTTGAATTCTTAAGAGCATTCACATTAGCTTGTATAAAAATTTAACGTTTATCTTAAGTCTTAACATAAGAATCTACTTTTTTCTATTTTATATACTCACTTTTACTTTTCTAAACACTCCACATCATATTATATATATTTCACACTACATTTTATTAAAATATCAATTTTTCTTTATTTTTAATTATTTTTTTCTTCACACTTAGAGCATGTTTGGATCCACGGCTGCGTTTTTGTTCTTTTTTTTTTTGTTTTTTTTTTCGGTTTTCACGCGTTTTTGGAGTATTGCGATTATTGTTCATTGAACAGTAACCGCAAATCTTGACTTTCTGCAGTGAACAGTGCACATGTGCACTGTTCACGAACCCACAAATTTCATTTTTTTATCAATTTTTTCATTAAAAATGGGTCCTACAGCACTATTTACACATTTAAAAATTATTTTGCTACAGTGTTTTCAGTTTTCAGTTTTCAATTTCAGCAAAATAAGTTCTATCCAAACACACACTTAACAACTATCATCTATCCTTTTTCTTTGTCCTCAATTCTTTATTATACAATACGAAGGCTCTAATGGTATGAACAAAATTTACGCACACCTTGGGTGCAAAACAATGAAACATTACCCTTAAAGAAAAAATTGCCTTGAAAGCTCAATCTTAATTGACAACCCGAAATTACGCCATTAACAGAGGAAAGCTTTATTTACCCACAGGTCACGTAGACTCTATAGTGGATCGATGGAGGTGGAGATTTCTGGTATTCACACTATTTTATTGTGGGTAAGTTATGATAGCTCTAGTTCATCCTAGGTTATTTCTTTTATGCTTAAATTTCTTACATAATCACATGGGATAGAATGAATAACCTTACATAATATGACACTAACTTTTTTTTTTTCCTTTTAAACAAATTCATATGACACAAACTACATCATTTTTTTATAGAGATAATTACAACATGCTGCTAACTCCGCAATTTGAACTCTTTCCTCCCTAGACCCTCGAGCACTTTATACATGCAGAAGTGCCAATTCAACTACAAGACCTTTGATTTTGGTAACCTTATATCACCTTCACTAATTTAATTTATTATATAGTCACATTGGAGAGTAATGTCACATATAACAGTAATTAAATCACAAATTTTTTATGGGATAACGACATCATATTTATTGATAACCTGTATGTCAAACTAGTCCATCCCATTAAACGATATATGAAAAATGCTGACATGATTAACATCTAAAATAAAAAATTATTCTTATCTAAGGACTATTTCAACATAATACTAAAATATTAGGAATTAAATTGATACATCTGAAACGTTATGACCAAATTAAAAAATATTGTAAATATTAGGGACCAAAATTAATATATATATATATATATATTATATCATATCATATTATATCATATTATATATAATAAAAGTTGGGCTTATACTTCGTAGTTGCGCCACAATGCAGAAATTTTAATAAATTTTTAGATTTTAAGAATAGATATATACATATTTTTTGGATAAATATGACAAATCAATAACAATTGTGTCTATCTAAGATGTTATCAATAAACCCAAAAATCAATAGAATAGAATTACTTAAGGATAGAATTTAAATAAAAAAGAGAGATAAAAAAAATGTAAAAAACGTTTCTTTAAAAAACGTAAAAGGAAAAAAATTAGATCTAGCTAGGGATTTGTTAAACTAAAAATAATATAATAAAATGAGAATAGAAGGAAAAGCAAATAGAAAAGTTGTGCACTGTTGAGAAATTAAAAATTGAAATTAGAAAGAGACAAAACTATGAAAAAAACGAAACAAAAAATAAAAGAAAATCAATTAACCTATTTTGTAGAGTGAAGGTATTGACGGCGGAACAAATATATGGTATAGTAAGAGGGAGAGAAGAGCTATGTGAGAGAAAAAGAGCCGATTAGGGTTTTTTTTATATAAAAAATAAAATCGGTTAGCTTAAAGGGTTTTAAAAAAAAAAAAAAAATATATATATATATATATATATATCATATCATATTATAAAATAAAAAGTATTTGAGTTTGACCTAAACTACTTCTTTTTGTTTATATCATTTTATTCGCAACTTAAAATTCCCCTATATATACATAGTTTTTTGGTGTTTTATTATTTCTACTACGTACTTTACAATTATTTGCTATATTCTTCATTTCTCTTCTATGCCCTACCTACAACCTTGCAAGTAATTTCTTTTTCTTTTTTTCTTCAAATTGAATAGATTTTGTGTATTTGTTGCCTTTTTATTATATATAATATGATTTTTATCAACAAGTTTTATAGATAGACTGAAATTCTATATTTGATCATACTTGTTAGTGTTTTTTTTAGAAGTCAATATAGCAAGCAATATATTTGTATTTTTTAATTTCTTATTACATGATTATTTGTTGTTGACATCAATATTTTATTATGGATTTAATTTGTTATGGCTTTTGTTTGGTGCTTTGTTCCATATAATCTATATTCTTTAATTAAAAGCAAAATTTGCTGTCAAACATGAAATTGGATATGAGAGAATCCATCCGTCCAAATTTCTATGTAAATCTATATTTACTTAACTTCATTTTTTTTTTTTAAGTTAAAAATTTTGGATATTTTTTCATTAATGAATTGAGGTTTTGGCTTAATTTTTTTTTCAACTGTTTCAATTATTGAATTCATTATTTTTTCATGTATAATATTAATATTTGTGTTTTTTTAATGATAAAATAAATAATATATGTGTTCTTAAAGGCTAAAACACAATACAATTACAAACGTTACTTTAAGTTAGAATGTTATATTTATTTATTAGTAAGTTAGAATGTCACATTAAGTTAGAGTATTATATTTTTATTTATTATTAATTTAGAATGTTACATATGTATATATATGCTGGTTTAGGGTTAATATAACTTATAACCATTTGAATGAAATCAACATTAAAACAAATGATTTAAATATCAAAATAAGAAATAAAAATTAAATTTCTTTTAAGTGTACAAGTACAATTTATTTTTTAATCTTAAATTTTGAATTAATTCTTTTTTCATTTTATTTGTTATTAAATTTAATTATATTATCAAAATATTTTTTATTAAGCCGTGCACCGCATAGGCATAATACTAGTACTATATGATAAAAGTTGGACTTAGAAACCGTAGTTGTGCCAAGTGGCTTTATCAAATTGCAAAAAAAAAAAAAAAAAAAAATATTTTAAGAAAAAATAGATATAATTTTTTCTCCCCTATAATTTTTAAGTTGATAAAAATCTTAATTTGATTACAATCCAAATTCTTCATCTAATCCTTTATTAAAAAATATTAATTAAAATAACAAAAAAGAAGTAAATAAGATAGAATTAGTCTATTGCGTATCAAACTATTAACCTTTTGTTTATTTGGATATAATAACAAAATATGCTTAACTTCCTTACAATTGAAAATTCTCTATATATACCATTTTTTATATATTCCAGTGCACAATTTCTTCTTCTTTTTATGGCTTCTTGTGTGTGTGTGCGCGTTTTTTATTTTTTATTTTTATAATTTTTTTATTTATAGAAACACTACTTATTGGTCTAACCAATTTTTTGTCTCCCCTCCATTATCAATAATTCTCCTTCTTTTATAATTTCTATATGTTGATTAGAAATCTAACTCTCTTTTCGTTTTTTTTTTCTTATACTTATGCAATTCAACATTTGTGAAATCCATAATAGAATGCTCTATCAAATATATGGCCACACTATTACAAGTAGGTATTACTCTATAAAGGCAATTTTAAATCCATTATATAGGGTTTCATATTTATTTATGGATTATATTTGTGTTATGTTTATATGTGCGTTATTAGATTAAATTAATTTTCTTGAATATTAAAATTTTTATGTTACTATTTCCCATTTTTATTTTTGTTATTAGTAATATTATGTGTGCAGAAGTGATTGTCTAACATTATGAGCATGTGAAATTTCACTGTAATTATTATTATTATTATTATTTTGGTTTTTACATATGTCAATATTCATACCTATATTTCGCACCCACAAGACATTTGAAAAAAAAAAACTAATACATAGCATGTTATGAATATCAACAACACATTCCTTCACAAGATTGCTAAAACCGAGTAATATTAAATCTAAATCAAGAAAAGAATCCACACCTCAATATGATCTTGTATTTTTCCTTGAAATAATAATTTTTTTTAATAGTTGTCTATATCCATTTTCTTCCATAGGACTCTTTTAATATTAAATTTTCACAACTCTCCACTCAACTTTAAGGAGATCCTCATTAGATAAAAGAGGCCATTAGTGTATCAAAACGTAAGTTAAATAAATGTTTGAAAAAAATACCATGTAGGTTATGCACACAATTTAGATGTAACTACAAATGTCATATAAGACAATCAATAAGTTAGAAGAGAATATATATATTTTTTCTTATATAAATATGTTGTGTGATTGCTTGAGACCTTTAATAACAATACTTTATATACAATTTATATGATCTAGACTCAAGTGATTATTAATTTATTATTTCACAATAAAATTATTATATATAAAAGTTGTGGGGACGTAAAAACTAGTCCTCATGGAGTTCTTCACGAATTCTCACACAAACTATTCAAACAACATACATATAAGTAAATAACAAGGGAAAAACACTCCACAACGGGAAACTCAGGTAATTGATTTCTCTCAACTTGAATATTACAATAGATAACTCTCACATTCCTGCGATGTTATCTTTTTCTCTCTCACTCTCTTGCTGATTTTTCTTCTTTATGCTCCTTTTTTCCTCTCATTTTTCAGATCCCTCTTCTTTTACCTTTCCTCTCTATTTTATAGCTTTAATCCTTTCTCTTATCACTACAGCTGTCCTGTTGCCTGCCAGAGCCTCAAGAATATTTTTCTCAACTTGATCGAATTCCTCCCCTCCCTTATCCTGGAACTCTGACTTTTGGGGGTTGTTTGTACTGTTTAGGCTATCTCACTTGCATTTAATGCGGCAGAGATAAGGTAAGAATCCCATCACTGATGCGGAGGTAAAGATCTTCAACTTTCTTGCATGTTCCAGAACTTTCCCGTAGTTCCAGGAATCTCCTGGAAATCACACGTGGATCACCCGCACACTATACCTCGGGTAAGGTGGCATCTTACCTTTTTCACGGAAACTAATCTCTTGTGTCACTCATTTTTTCTGTAATACTTAGGATGACCTAGCTTTCCTCCTTTCAAGGTTTATTACCCATTAAGCCTTCCTTTCAAAATACAGGCTAGGCCCAATTCTTTCTTGTGGCCCAATTACTTCTTGGGCTTTAGGCCCGAGAGGTGACTGTTCCACTTCCCACAAAAGTTTATAGCCAAAACTGTGCAAGGCACGGGAATAATACTAGTGTGTGTGTATATATAAATATATATATAATTATAATCAACACAAACAATTATTATCTCAAATAATAATAGAAAAACAAAGAAAGGTTTTATTATGTACACTTTATGACTTATAATAATTTTTTATGTCTCTTTTAGAAATATCAGAAAGTATCAACTAATTGAGTTACAAGACTCTTGGCTATAACTTATAAGTTATAACTAACTTATAAGTTATAACTAGCTTATAACCCATGCATACGCATAGATGTATTTAAAAATAAACACATTTTTTTATCATAAAAATATACACAATTAATTGATTTATTAGAAAAAATAAACATAATATTGAAAAAATAAATGTAATTAGATGCATGTTAAAATTCGTGCCTAAGTTTAATTCTACTACTTATGATCATTTTTATTCCAATTTTTAATAAGATAGAACTATGATGATTTTTGTTGAGTATATATATGATTTTTTTTAATTATTAATTAATATTGAACTCTTAGTATTTTGCACTCATTAACTCACTTGACACAAAAATTTAAAAGATTAAGTGAACACATGACACAAAGTTAGCCTACAATTGATATTCAGTTTGGAATCTAATTAAATTTTCTTTTAGCGTTGGCTATATATATATATATATATATAGTGACTAAATATTATTGATCAAAGATATATTAAAAATAATTATATATAACAAAATGATATATTAAAAATATCTAACTTTTGTCAATACACAAGTTATCAATTTTAATAAATATATTTTTTTTTGTAATACACATAATAAGGTTATAAAGTACTTAATTTATACTTTAACTATTACCAAAAATATAATTTATATAAGAACATAGTGTGTGTATATATATATATTCATTGTATTTTTAATCGGTCCTCCCAAAGACAAGTTTGGCTGCTGCTGCAACCAACCAAACAATACAAATGAGGAACCTCATTATTCACTCCTAATTTGTGTCCTCAAATAGTGCTTTTTGTTTGCGCGTGAGAGTCATAAGAGAGGTTCATGTCACCACTCACATGCAATTCTTTCATTGCAGGATTCTCTCTCTGATTCTATGTAGGTCCGGTTTTGGGTTCCAGAAAACGTGGATATAACGTTTTATTGAATTTTTATTTTGATCATCATTACTGTGTCCATTGGAGCTGGACCGTTGCCATAAAAATGAATTGTCATCATTTAACAATTTGATTTGTTTGTCAATTGTCAATACAATATGTTTCTCAACAAGTTCCCTTCCAAATGAAAATAATTTCATTTTCAATGGTGCATGACAGTGCAAAATAGGTAGTCGCTTGACAGGGCCCTTGTATACCTTGTGGAAATTATGTATTAAGATTATTTCAATTTGAAATTGGATAAAATGAGGTGACACAGATGCTTGTGGTAAGAACGGGTTTCGTTCTAGTGCTCTAAAATAATATTCCAAAGCTTTCGTATGTTCTCTGCTCCTTCTATGGATAAAAAGTAAAAACCAATGTTATAGAGTATAAAACTTCTATTATAAGGATCAAAATTAAAGTTTGAAACTCATCTACTTAGCCTCTTTTGGTTAACTCGAAAAAAATGAGATAAGTCTATGAGAAATCTCATTCAATTATTAGATTCAAAAAATAAAATCTTAATTGCCGAATGAAACTTCTTCATTTCAAATGAAATAAAAAGTAACCTTTGTTACAGAAATTATGTAGTGCACTGTGTACCCATTGCATGCAAGGGGTGTGTCTACCATGGACCCCATGATGTAAGAATTCTGTTACATGAGGTACCACCTTTGTATTGTGGGGCTTGTAAACGCGCCAAACAATTCTCACGCTTCACTTAATTTATCAAAGGTGCCCAATCCATGGGCCATGAGAAGGTGCCATTGTCTCTTTCAGACCCACCCCCCCCTTTTTTTTTTTTTCCATCTCTCATAATCAGTCACATCAGTTAGTTGTGAAAATGAGTTCGGAATTAGTTGTAATTCTATAATTTTTCTTAATAGATTATCAAAGCCCCTAAAAATTAGATGAGTCAGTCAAGCAGGATTAGAAATGCCAAAGACTGTTCCACGACCTATAAATGTACCATCTGACAACAGCTCATGACCATTTTGAACACAGAAAGCTGAGAATCTTACCTTTTGTATCAAAAGAGATGCAACATATTGTGAAATTATTTTTAGATTGATCTTTGTTTCACCTTTTTACTTTATTTTTTGAGTAGATATGAATTATAATCATTAATTCATAATGTTTGATAATATTTTAACAACTAAAAGATGATGTCTTAAACTAATAGCAAACCAAAAACCAAAAATAATTTATACTTAAAAGCATAAGAATTTGTAAATAATGCAGAATTGTTCAAGTCTTCAATATATTTCACAAAATTTGGCTCTGTACCTAAAGCTTTTTCTGTGTTAAAATTATCTTTCGCTCCAACAAGTGCGGAATTTACAATTCACTTTCCTTGAAGTAAACATGCATGCAATCAAAGAGAAAGGTATTTAGCCTTCATCAACAGTCCTCTTTAAGGCTAGAGCTGCTTGTCAAGTCCCTTTCTCCTCTCTCAACCATTCTTAAGAAAGAAGGATGCTCCTAATACTAACCATTACTAACAATGTTGTGCTAGTTGTTAAAGACACACATGAACCACCATGTTTTAATTCCAGTATTCATCTGAATACATGTCTATATCTATACACAAACAAACCAGTAGAGCTTTTATCATGAAGACGTCTATCATGTATCATGTAATTATTGATCTTTCTCAGGTAAAACTAGCTGTAAATTTCATTTCACACTTCCTTACATTACATTTCATGTAGACATATTCCAATACAAAATTGTTGACGTCTATCCAGAATTTTGTTTTCAATAGTTCTTTCATCCAGAAGAGTCGGACATGTTTTTTTTTTTTTTTTTTTTCTTTTTTTAATTAACACAATCGTATACAAAGACACATTGAAAGTAGGCATAAAAAAAATCTGACAGAGGAGTTGTTAAGGTACATGACTACTTTCTAGGTAACCAATGTTTTGTAGTATTTGTGGCATATACCAGACAAGCTCCAGGTTCCTATCACTTGGTAGATCAATGCGATGGACAGGAACTTCTAAAACAAAATCAGCTTTGTAAACAGTCAAATCCGTGATTAAGTTCTAGCAAACAGAAATTGCCAAACTTTGTCAATAATGCATGGGTTTTACACCTTTCAGCATGATTCCAACGAGGCAATAAAAGGAAAGAAAAGTAGTGTTGCATTTTGGCATCATTGACTTGAAAAGTTAGTGCTGTCCTATGCTAAAGAGTGTATGGCCATTGACACTATGCAGAGCCCTTCTAAGATCATTTAAGGCAGTGAAATGACTTTAATATTAAACCTAAAGTTCATCGGGAATTCAACTCATATGCAAATTTCTACATCATGAAAATACAAAAATATACCCTACAAAAATCACTCAGTAAGATATTGTTGATTTGGTATTCCATTTGTTAACACTTAATGATCTATTGTTATGAAGCTCAATGGTAACATCAGTTGAAATACAAAAGGGAGGCAAATGCTAATAAGAATATGCTTATAATTCATTTCAGTTTGATATTTGTATAAAAAAGTTCAATCATATTATATCTTATTAAACTCAACCAGAGTTGTAAGGCAAACTAAGTCAGTGACAATAGTGTCCAAACCAGCAGTATTTTCCTCCTTCCCCACACCCCTCTTCCTGCACATCAGCTCTGCTGTGAATCCACCATAAGAGATTAGAAAGTGAGTTCCCATCATCAAAACCATTCAAGTTCTTGATCTTCCCCAAAGCCCCTTCTTTGTCATAAATCCCTTCCAAAGTATATACAAATCCCTTCCACCCTTCTCCAACTCCCTCTCTCCCTAAAGCAGGTAAGGTCCACTTCACAAGCTCCCTCACAAATCCAACATCAGAGAACAAGATCTCAGTGATTGGCAATATGGGTAGCACCTGAATTCCAAGCCTACATTCTCTCCACTCAGGTGGTGCAAACCATAGTCCACTGTCCCTCTTGTTAGCCCACAATACACCCACCACCCTGTTCTCTCTAGTGAAATCCTCCCCATACATATTGTCTCCCTCTCTCACATGCCACCATGTTTGAGCAGAGTGAATTTCCAATGCTGTAAGCATTGATCCAGTGGCAACAAGATGTGTGTCTCCATAGGCCAACCCCATCAAAGCTGCTGAGTAATAAGCATTCACCGCCTCACTAGTGCTCTCTTGATTCCGCCCATCAGCAAACTCAGTTAGCCCTCCAGCCCAAGAGTGCAATTTGTAAAGGTCAAAGCACCTTAAACGCGTGTAACTAGAATTTGACCGCCTGCCCAAGTTCATAAAATCAGCCATAAGCGTATATGCTTGAGGCTTATACTTCCTCCCCCACACTGTGTCAATCTTTGCAAGCACTGCAATTGCATAAAGAAAGTACCCCAAATGATAATGGTGATCATTATAAACACCAAACCCAAAATCAGCCCCAGAATCCAAAGCACCTTGCTTAGTCACAATGCCACCCCATTTAGCATCATACAGAAAACCATTCCCACTAAAAGTCCCATCCAACCAAGGCTCAATTGTATCCTTCAGGAACTTCCTTATCTTCGGAATCACGTCAACAAAACCCACCTCCTCAGCAATCAATGCCAACCTTGCTGCTCTAGCAATCAACTTCCCATAAAAATAAGACGAATTGTTCGTCATCGATGCAGGATTCAAAGCCTCAACATCCCCAACAAGCGCAGAAATAATCTCAGCATATGATTCTTCTTTGACACCTCTTATTGAATGCCAATTCACAGACACAGGGGCAGGTTTCAATGCCCAAGAATCTCCAACAACACCAACAAGATCACCATCAACACTCTTATACTTAAATTCCTCCAAAACAGTAACATTAGAATCATCACCAGATAGTATCTGAAGATGAAGGGGGTGAGCTAACATGAGCAAATCCCCCCAACCTTTCTTCTCCCATTTGTATTCCAAGAAAAATGGCTTGGTGAATACTGCATCACCGGAAACAGGGTAACAAGGACTGAACTGATCGAGGATCGCCTCGTATTTCGGCTCCGAATCTGGCAATACCGCAATCCGAATTATGCCCGAAAACCCAGTAGATGTCATCACAGAGAGGCTGTGTGTGAAACTGATGGGGGAGGAGGTGTATATAAGCCATGTCTGGTTGTTGTTGAGCTTGATGGTATACTTGGTTTTAGCATTGTTTGAAGAAAAAGAGAGAATAGCATGGATGGTTGATATGGAAATAGCAGTGCCACCAGAGACAGAACATGTCAGAAATGGGCTTCCCCTGACAAGGAAAAACCTTAAATTGGAAGAAGGAAAGTCCAAAGTGACACTGAGATCACTGAAGGAAGAGATAAAGTGGGTATTTTGAGAACCTGGGTTGGTGTTTTCTGAGGCAGAGATGGTGAGGTCAGCGTTGAAAACTTGGTAGATGAAAGCTGAGTTGAAGACACGCGATGGGTAGGAGAGGGAAAGAGAGGAGAGTGAGGATTTGATAAGGTAGGGATGGATGTACTCAGGTTGATCACCATTTTTGAGAGTGAAGTTTTGGAAGAAAGAATTTGTGGGGAGAGGAGTGGAGAGGAGAGTTGGGGAGAAGAAGAGAGAAGGGTCAGGGAGGACTGTGGATTGGGTTTTGGGGAAGAGGAATGGTTTGGTTAATGGCTTGAGAGATTCTGGTTGAGGTGGTGGTGCCATGGTATAGGTGCTTGGTTCAGGTTGTGAAGGAGATGGGGATCTTGGAGGTGTTGTTGTTGGGGGTTTATAGGGTTTGTTTGGTTTCTTAAAACTCTTAGTGACTAAGGTTTTTACTCTTCTCCTCAGTTTTTTCAACATTGTCGGTATGTATATGAATTGAATAATTATTGGATAGAGTTGGAAAAATAGAAAATAATTAGGAGGTGGATTAGTTGGATGGTTCTGATTTGGTGGGTGGAAACTAGGAGGAAATGGAGTTAATGTTTGACCATATTTTGTGAAGGAGTTTTTTAGGCTTTTACACAAATTCAGGAGCAGGAGAAGGAGGGTGTTGAGACTGTTAAGGTGGGGGCTTGACTTGCTTGATGTTTTTGTGGAAGGAAGTGGGGAATGGTGGTAATGAGAGGGTGAAGGTTGGATTGGAAGTGAAGTTGAGAGAAATCTGAAATTTTTATGGAGGTATGTGAGAATTGTAAGGTATGTAAAGGTTTATTTTTTTGAATCTGAATGTGTGAAGGAAGGTATCTTAAGTGGGGTGCTTGAGGGGCAAGAGAATGCACATTCCTATTCTTGCTTTGTTGGTGTGGATTAATTCATACAATTTGTTAAAATAAGACAAATATAATATGGTTTCAACTCTAATTTTGATCCTCAAAAAAGAAAAAATCTCCAAATTTGATTTGCTTTGAGGCTATTGGTTCCATGGTTAGAGTTGTCCGTTTCTCTTTGGTTGTCATTTGTCATTCATTTTTTTCCACATTTCGTGATTTATTTTTTGAGTATCATGTAGAAGTTCTTTCTTAAGCAAGGGTAAAGATTGGGCCCATTAGTTTTATATATTAAATTCATCAATATTATAACATGTGACCAAAAGTGAACACTTGTCATAATTTTGACATCTCCAGTGCACAGGAACATTGGACCCAAGCGGATTAAACAAGGGTAGAGATTGGGTCTATTGGTTTTGTACACTAAATTCATTAAGATTATGATATGTGACCAAAAGTAAACACATTTCATAATTTTGATGGATCCAATGCATAGGAACATGGGACTCAAGCCAAATCTGTGTCAAAACATATGCATATATGTTCTTTTGCATATATGATATGCTTTCATTTGGTCCATCTTTGCCCTTGTGTTCCTCCTTTCCAACTCCGTATCAGCAAACAAAAAAGTCTCATTCCCACAATGACATTGATGCGATAAACTGATTTTTCAGCTTTAGTCCTCTCTGTATGATCATAATAACGACACCTAAGACAGTTTCATTCATTCTCATAACATTTCTATTTGTCCATGTGAGGCATGAAAGCATCTTAGGGTGACTCTCAACTCTCAAGAAATTTCTCTCTATAATAACATTATGTGCGAGATAAGGGGATTGTACACACTTGAGGGAATAGTCAAGTGTTTGAATTGTTCTGAATTACTGCTATCCAAGACTTGCAATTCTCCTTACATCTTATGCACAAGGCATCTTAAACATTTAAATGGGCGGAGTCCAAGTATTTGCAATTACTGGACTGCAAAAGACAATCTTTTTGAGTTGCAATTGTTAATATTGATCTTTGTTACTTTCACTGCCTTTTATGAGATTGATAAATTATTTAGTCTAATTATGAATGAAATCAGAATTTTTTTCCCCAAAACATGAATGAAAAATATTGATCATTCAAAAACAAAAAAATTACTAAAATTTTAAACCAATTAAATAAATAAAAATAAAATAAAATAAGTATATATTTAGTATTATCAAAATATATACCATAGAAAAGACCCAAAATAAATGTATCTTAATAAGTTGCAATTAATCATCTATAATCTATTAAAATGAAACTCAAAGTTCCTTAAATTCTTAAAATCATTTATGAATTTTTTGGTACTAAATTTTCACAATAATTTCTTTTTTAACATGCAAAATCAAAGATTCAATTAGAAAATCATCTTTAATTTTGTTACAAATCTAATTTGGATAATATTCAATGTTTAACATGCTCATTCCATAATTGTCGTATAAACTGGAATAGTAATACAAATTAAGAAGTATAACCACTTTATAAATAAGTTAGCAGGCTATAGACGTTCTAGTTCTTATCAGCAATTTGAATGATTAAAAATAATTTAACAATCTTTTGAAGTTCAAATCTTGAAGTCAACTACATTATACTCAACATTAACTTTTTATGATTTGTGAAGTTTTACAAATAAAACTTGTCTACTAACAAAAAAAAAAAAAAAAGATAAAAAAAACCATCATTAATTCTTTGAAACTCATGGGTCTCTCAAGAATCAAAAAAGGGAGCAAAATGTATACGTGGTGGTTTCCTCGTGAGAAGTAACATTCATATAAAAAGAATTTAATTATTGAAGCTTCATTTGGGGAGAAAGAGAAGAGGGGGGGGGGGGGGGGGGGTGAATGTTCATAAGAGTAGTGTTTGTTGAGATTTAGGTTAAGTAAATTCTCTTTCCATGACTATATATGTATAAAAGGACTAACAAATCTTTTGTTTTATTTTTGATTTGAGGACTAATAAATCATATGCATGGGCAACCATAGAAGGATATAGCACTAAGCCTCTATTGAAATGTTTATTATGTGATAAGGAGCAATTATTATGGACGGAACATCATAGGTTCAAATCTTACCTTCTTTTATTCTTTTAAAAAAAAAATCTAACTTTATTTGTAAAAAAAAAAAAAAAAACAATTCTCTATCTGCATTATTTCTTTTAAATAAAAACTAAAATTGCTAATACTCATGACAAAATTTACTACAACTTCAATGAAAAAGGCTTAACTTGAATAGTTGTTCAATACTGTAAGAGAGTGATACTTGAATAATTACTTAGCCAAATCTTCGATTACGTGATTAATGAAATTCTAGGTTCAAGTATCCTGGTTAATACTTTGGGACTATTCTTAAATATTTTGTTTGGTAATTACTTAGAATCATTATTGGGTATGTGAATGTGGATAGTGTACAAGTCTTCTAGACAACATCTTTGGGGCTATCCCTAAGATTTTTTTTTTTTTTTTTTTTTTTTAAATGTATGGAATAGGGTGGTAGACACACCCAAGAGATTAAATTAATAAGGTACTCTAAAAGTAATTCCTTATGTATTGTGATGGTGAACCAAAAGTTGAACTATCTCTAGTTCATCCATAGTGTCGCCCAAATCTAGGAAGGCTGTCCCAATATAAGGTCGTCCAGCATGGAAGCCCCTGGATGACCTCCCAACACTTAGAAATTTCCAGAATAAATTTATGTTCAAGAACTTATAATTCGGACCACATTCTAATATTCCGAAGTATAAGTAAAATCCTTGTTCATTGCTATAACTTTCCATTAAGTTCTTAACTTCTATCACAGTTGTGGAAGATAAGTCTGACTCTTCTGACTTCCATAGCAGTTATGAAAGTTAAGTCTAAACCTTCTAACTTCCATCCACGTTGAGGAAGTTACTAAATAAGTAACCACTCCAAAGCTCATTATATAAGAACTCATCCACATCAAATGAAGGTATGTTTCAACCACTCCTAAAGTTGGAATTCTTAAGTTCTAGAAAGAAAAACTAACTTAAGCATCGGAGGGTTCTTAGCCGCTTCACCCCCGGTCACCTTTGATCTTGTGTTTCTTTCTTTTTAGGCCTTCCAAGCAACTTCTATCCTATTGAAGTCCGGAGCATTCAATCTACTAATTTTCTGTGCATCATCATATTGTACTTTAAGTTACTCGATTAAATATAATGACGTGATTGTAATGGTCAATGAACCACATAGTCGAATTTAATTGTCCTTGAGAAAAGATAACACATTTCATAGTGCATTAGTTAATTTAGTCATATAGCCAATTAAATTTAATTGAAGAGGTTAAGGTACTACCTATGTTTTGCTTAAAAAAAAAAAGGTTTTATTATCATTTCTCAGAGGCTTGTTAAACTATTGGTCTCACTCTCGTAATGAAACCCAAAATCTAACCCTGGACTAGGGTCTTAGTTAGTACTCTTAAAATTCAAAACTAAAAAGAAGCCCACTGGGCTTTGATTCTAAAAGGCTTAAAACTCGTCCAAACCGGACTCATTCCGGTTCACCTCCAAACCACATCACCGCCATTCTCAGTTTCACAGAGAGAAAGAGAGAGAGAGAGAGAGAGAGAGAGAGAGAGAGAGAAATGGCTGGTTTGCTAGCATGGGCAGCGGACGTAGTGGGAGCGAGTGGACCCCAAAACAACGAAGAAGACGATCCCAATTCGGTCCCAATAGTATTCACCACAGAGCAGCAAAGCTACGCTCAAGAACTCGACCGAAAAGCAGCCTCTCTGAGCCGTTCGATTCAGGATCTACGGCTCAGATTGCCTCCCCCTGACATCTCTCAGCGCCTCCCTCATCTCCACGCTCACTCCCTCGCTTCCAATGCCGCTCTTGCCCTCCAACTCAATTCCCACTCTGCCACACGTGAACAGGTTTGCTTCATTAATTTCTTCGCTTTTTCGTATCTGGGTGTTTTTTTTTTTTTTGTTTTGTGTATAGCTCTGATTTGGTGCTTGTTTTAGTCGAATTCTGGGATTTTATCATCTGGGTCTTTTGATTTTGTTGTATTTCAGTGATTTTCTAATGTGGGTGTTTGAATTTTGATTGTAATTCCTGTGGATATGCAAACTCGGGTACTCTTTTTCTATTGTTCAATATCTTATCTTGTGGCGCTATTGAACTTTGATTCTAATTCACTTTGTAGATGGATGTGAAAATTTCTTTTGTTTCTTGGTACAAATTTGAAGTTTCATTTTGATCTACCTCGTATAATTTAAGTTCATGAGTTTGTTATGATTTTATTATGCTAGTTAACTCTTTGATTCAAATTATTATTTATGCTAGTATGAGTATGGTTTGAAATTTTTTTAGTATGTGTAGATTTTATCGGTTGCTGGCATTAGATGGTCTTGAGGGAAATTAAATGACAGGAGATGCAGTTGTATTTGATTATTTAGTTTAACTTAAGGCTTGAAGGAATCAGCATGACTACATAAGAAATAATTCGGATATGAAAATATTTTAAGAAAAATAATAAACATTATGTTACTATTTTTTTCTTTGTGGATACTGCTCTACTAAATTTGCATAAATTTATCTTTAGTTTAAGCATAAAGTTCTTGATCTCCATGCACTTGAAATGAAAAATTCTGTTGTTTCCTGATGGCAGAAGGAGATGGTAGTTTAATATGCGATGTATGAAGCATGAGAAATCTCTTGTTACCACTAAGAATTTTGCTGCTTTCTTCATTTTTCTTTTCTCTTATTGTGATTTGATCTGGACAAGGCAAGTCTTATGTGTTCTTCTTACGTGCCAAGGAGGTCTAGCTAAAACAGCACCTCCTTCCCCCCATAAGAAATGGTGGATGGTAGGGTTGTGGGTTCAAAATCTAGAGTGAAGTTTTGGCAGGACCGGTGGTGTGGAGAGACCTCTCTTGCTGTTAGATATCTGGACTTGTTCAGATTTTGCAGGAATAAGGATGCCAGTGTGGCTGAGCTTATGGTGTCCACCAATGGTGTCCGCTTTTGGGATGTGAGATTCGTTAGGGGTGTGCATGCTCGGGATCTAGAGGCTATGTCTGATTTCATGGAAACCATTTATGGTTCTCCTATAAGGGGGCTAGGCAGGGATAAAATGTGTTGGATTCCTAGCAAAGTTAAGGGTTTCTTGGTTAGTGATTGTTATAGAATTTTAGCTAGCTCCGCCTTCTTTGGGTTTCCTTGGAAAAGTATTTGGAAGCAGAAGATTCCCTCTAGAGTAGCTTTCTTTGTTTGGACTGCTGCCTTAGGGAAATGCTTGACGATTGATAATTTACGTAAAAGGAAGGTGTGGATTTTGGATTGGTGTTACATGGGTAAGAGAAATGGTGAATCGATTGACCATCTATTCCTTCATTGTCCTTTTGCTTTGGATCTATGGTCTATGGTTTTGGGTCTTTTTGGAGTTTCTTGGGTTATGCCTCACTCTGTTTTGGGGCTGCTGCGGTGTTGGCAAGGCAGCTTTGGTCGTCATTGAAATGGTTTTATTTGGTCTATCATTCCTCAGTGCGTATTGTGGTGTCTTTGGAGGGAGAGGAATAGTAGATGTTTTGAAGATTCTGAGAGATCTATTCCAGACCTCAAGCTTCTCTTTTTTAGAACTTTAAGGGATTGGCTGTTTGCTTTGCAAAATAAATCTTTCCCTTCTTTTATTGTTTTCCTAGACTCTTGCAATTTTTGTATTTGATTTCCTTTCCCTTGTTCACTTCCGGTGCACTTGGGTGTTCCTTTTTTATCAATATATGTTATTACTTGTCAAAAAAAAAAAAAAAATCTATTGGGTGGGTGTGCAAAGTTATCAATCAAAAAGAAAAAATAAAAGGGGTATTAGGTGTAGTTAACACTTAACAGTGTTGGATGAGTTTTTATCCAGGGGCTGATCAAATTTGATGCCAATTCCCTTTTCCACACTAATAGTTGGTATCAATTATGATATGCAGGTCCAACTGAGAGAGGTGAAACTACAGGAAGAAAATGCTGCGTATGAAAAGGCTATATTAAATTGTGAGTGTAAAATACAGGAGAAAATGCAGGAGGCAGACCTCCTGCATAAGAAGTTGGAGGTGAGGTTGTAATATTGTTCACTCATTTCTTGATGTTACTCTAGTTTATATTGTATGATCTTTTACGTGCACATCTGATTGTGGGTATAATTGTCTAACTTGTTATTTTTTGTGCATGTGATTATATATAACTATTTTGTCTTCAATTGAAATCTGTTGGGGTGAATTTTATCATCCATAATACCTTATTTGAATTTTTTTACAAGCCGATATTTTAGGTTATCTAGAATCCAGACAATTGTTCCTGATGATAATTCAGAAGTGACTATTGAAAGTTTCTCTATATTGATTGATGATTAGGAAATGGATGAGACCGAGAAAAATCTGAGAGCTGAGCAGGAAAGTACAGAAGCTGCTTTTGTTGCCAACCAATCTGGCAGATCCAGTGATTCAGCTGTTGAATCCAAGGTGTCAGTCAATGCTGAACCAGATACAGAAGTAATGAAGTCTGCAATACTGGAGAAGTTAGAGAACAAGAAGAAAGAATTGGTCTGAAAAAATATGTCCTTTATATTGACCATAATTTCCTTTTGAGTTTTTCTTTACAAAAAATTGAATTGTTGTTAATTTTTTGCTTATATTTTGTATAATCCTTTCAGAGTTCAATGGAAGAGATAGTTCAAGATTTGGAGAAAAAATGGACGCAAGTTCAAGATAAGGCGTTGAAGCTGCCTTCCCCAGGTACATTTGCTTAGTATGATACTATGATTAGGCACATTTAGGAAATCTTCATGTAAATTACGAAATATGTGCAGCTGAGGAGATTAAATTCCATAAAGGAATGTATGATGCTGTACGGTTGTAAATTTTATATTAAAGAAATGGAAGCAGATTAATAATTGATTGGCTTGGTATGAATTTTGGATATGCAGTAAACTGACAAGGCCTTCTTTCAAGAACTGTAATAGCTGAAAAATTCATGTCTAATCACTATCAAGAATATATTTTACTTATGCAGTAGTTGCTTATAGAAGCTATATTGACTTCAAGCAACATCTATTGTGCAGCTCAAAGAGAGAAGATATTGGACAAACAGCTTCACAGCCTAATTGAGCAACTGGAGGCAAAACAGGTTAGTTTTATGCTGCTTCTTTTATATTTTACATTTTCTTACTTCTTCAAAGTTGTATCTACTATTGTTCCTTTTAATTTAAGGAGAGATTATTCAATGTTTTCTTTTGCTTATAGGTACAAGCAGAAAGCCTGGTTAGTGAAATTCATCTAAAAGAAATGGAGTTAGAAAAATTGAATGGATTGAGGGTTGAAAGGAGCAACATAGAAGCCAATAATGCCCGGAATCGGTTTGGAAGAAGTACATCCGGGAAAGGATATGGGTCTTCAGATTATATTGTTGATGCGCATCTCAAACCTCCTTATTACCCTGGTGGCCGATCTGAAAATCAGCAGAAACTTATGCTAATCAGGTCGGCTTTCGTGCTCTACATTTTTGCTTTGCACATATTGGTCTTCATCAAGATTTCATTTTGAAGAGTAGCCGGTATCTCGAGAATGAATCTTCATCAATATTTGTTTGAATGATAAACCAGAGTTTTTTTTTTTTTTTTTTGGGCTGTATCTCCATTCTTGTGGTTGTAAGAAACATTATCATGTATATTTATGTATTGTTATATACCATTTTATGTAGATTTATATATTTCTGCCAACTGTGAGATCGAGTTGTTTCATCATTTAATACTATATTATGTCTGGAATCCTAGGCAAGGAGGTATGGAGGATACAACATACCGGCACATAATTTTGGATGGAATTACGGTAACGTAATATGTACTTTACTCAAGGTTTATAAATAAACACTAACATTTCTCCAAAGTTTATTGTTGCTGCTGACCTCTCTTTCAGGTTCTATATTGACTGATAAGCACAAGTTTTGATATTTTTAGTTTAGAAGCGTTTTAGTGACTGTATGGTGTACTTAATAATGTGCACATCTTGCCTGCTAGACCTGGTTATTGCTGGGTACACCTCCATTGTGTACGGTTGGAACAAGGATGAAAAGATATTTTAGCAATCTACATTCAAGTCTTCTGTTCTAATTACAAATTGGTCCATCTAAAATTTGTATGGTAAAGAAGCTGGTAGACAATCTTGAATAATTGTTCCATGTTTCAAAGGTGAAGTTCAGTGTTTCTGATTACCGTGGACAGAAAAAACAATTACCCCAGAGGGTGGTATACTCTCAAGTCGACACCACCATCGTTGTGCCACCACCAGCACCATAGCTGTTGTTGACAAACCACCACTGCAACCACCACATTACTGTCGCCACCATCATCACCACCACCGTCAAACTACCATCATTGTAACTATCACAACAATCTGATTCCTTAATTTAAATAGATTTGTTCAAAGAATTGAAATTTAAATTGATTGAGATCCCACAAATTTCACCATTTTGAGCATTTTAAAGAAATTTTCAAATTCTCATCTAGGCATGAGTAGTTTCTTTGCTTTGGCGTCAGATGAGGCATTATTTTACAAAGGAATTTTATCATGTCTCATCCTCATCCTCTATGATGCATTATTTCTGGAGGGGGAAAATCACACAAGCTTAGGATGGGTAGGCCCACAAGCAAGCTAGGAGGGCCCAAAACAAGCAAGCCTTGGGCCAAAACTGCAACCCTCGATTGATCTGAAGGCATTCTGTGGAGCTCAAGGTCAATTAGTTGATCATTTCCCCAAGCATGGGTTTTGGTCAGAGGTGCCAAGAGTGGCCAAACCTCTAATTTGAGGCGATCTATATCAGATGGTTTGTTTGGATTAAAGGGAGGGAAGGAGAGTACAGTAGAGTAAAGTTGGTTCAAAATTAATCTATTTTTAGCCAACTCTACTCTACTTCCCCTCCCTCTCTCCTTAATCCAAACGGGCCCTTAGAAAAACTTATGTGAAAATTGGCGGCCGACCTACTTTGTCTAAAAAGGAGCTTCAACAAAATACCATCCCTCATCACACCCAACATTAATTAAGAATCATTTACTTTCATCAACATTTAATGCAAAGTGACAAGGCTAATCACCTCTGACCATGGAGAGGCATCAATAAAGCCCCCTTAGAGCATCACCATTGGTGGTGGTAATTAGCTATTTTACCACCTCAAACTCCAATTTAGTGCCCAACATTGGTGGAGCCAAAGACAAATTATTTTGCCTTCTTGCCATAGTGAACTGCTATAGCTAGAAGGCATATAAAAAAAAAAATTATCACTTAGGTGCGGTTTGGATAGAGATTATAGCGACTATGTTTTGGGAGGGACGCGTTTCAGCTTTTTTTTCTTCCTCTGCACGCGTTTCAGCTGGGGGACAGAAGTTACTGTTTACACTGTGCGGTTACTGTTCACGCACTGTTTCGTACTATTCATGTACTGTTCACCCACTTTTCAGCCCATTTTTCATTAAAAATGAGTCTCATGACACTATTCACACATTTAAAAATTATTTTGTTACAGTGTTTTCAGTTTTTAGTTTTCAGCAAAAATAAGTTGTATCCAAACGGATCTTTAGTCGGGTTTTGTGATAGAGAGGAAGAAAGAGGAAGTGAGAAAGAAAAAAAAAAAAATAGTGTTTGACTTATGGTAAAAATTAGACTATTGATGCAAGGTGTTTTGTGAAATTGTGTGTTAAAATAAATAAAATAGATTTGTGAGAGGATGGATTATTGTCAAAATCCCTTCTTGATTGCATGGGGAAGCACCCACCAGCCTCCACTAAAAGAACCTTGTAAATATCCTCAGCTAGAAAGAAAGGTATTTACTCCATCACCCTCTTACTCTATAATTTTACTTGATAACTGACTTGCTCATTGGATGCCTCTAATTAACCCCGCTGCTTGGTCTCCGACCTAGTAAGTAAACCATTCTTGTTTTGCAAACTACCCATAGGTGAATCCAAGTATGTCTGACCTCTGAGTTAGCTGGAATCTTTGTTGTGGTTCCCTTTTCTTTTCCACCCATCTACATAAACTAATTGAGAGTATAGTTGAACAACGGGATAATCACAGCAGATAGAATCTAAATTATGTCCAACATCATTTTCTCTTTTCTGATGAAAGACATTTATACGATATGCAAGTACATGTGAACCCATAAATGTGAAGTGTAGATTATATAACATCCTTACTGAGGTGGAAATAATAAATATATAGTACAGTGACATGTATAACAATATATTTCTAAATTCCCTAATCATTTTTCTGTAGTTTCCTTCCCAATGTTAATTGACCTTCCCTCCTCAACATATAAAGCAAAAACTCATTCCATGTGTCAATAGGACCCGGCAAGCACCAGTGGACACAGTCGGCTATTGTTATATTCTTATCTTGGGAGTGCCCATAATGGTTCGGATGCCCATCTGGCCGCAGCAACATAGCTTTAGTTGTATCTAGCAACCTAAATTCTAAACCTCTCTTCCTCCCTTCCTTTGTTGCAGCTCTTTGTTCCTCCATTTGAGTCAAGTACATCTCCATAATATATTGATCCACCCTCAATTCTTCCTTGGTAAAGGGCTTTGTCCTCACACAATTTCCTCCTTTATTCCAGTCTCCATTTTCAAAGTGTGCTGGAGAAAATGTCCTCAAAAATGTCACCCCCTTGTAATCTTTAAGGCTTAGAATGGTTCTAAAAGCAGTTCGAAACGCCTTCCTGTATCCGTAGTACTGTGTGAGGTCTGTGATGTTCTCTTGTTGGCACTTGTAGCACCCAACAAGCTGATCATTTTCATAGAACATCAATGGTCGAAAGAACCATTGTCCGGCTGAGAAGATTACATAGTCGAATGTTGTAATCTCGGCTGCCCATGCTTCATCAACCTTGTCTAAGTAGAGGTTCATGATGCTGTTGTAGGAATGACCACTGGGGTCTGCATCACTGGCTTTAACCAGGAATGGAGACCAGAGTGTTGCTAATGTAAAATTGTAGTCAGCATAAAACCAGCGTTTGAAATATATTGTGTCAGATGTATAATTGAGAGTGATATCCTCAGGATGAACCACCTGAAAGATGCAGCATAGAGGTTATGTTGTGAGGATGCAATCATTCTTCAAGCAAAAGGAAATTTAGGCTAGAGTGAGTAATTGAGCTACTTACACCAACCAAGAGACACAATAATGATTGCATTTGGTTCCTTCCTACAGAGTCACCGACAAAGGCTATTGATTTCCCTCTGACAAGCTCCAAAAACTGAACAGCATCAAAGAGAGGAAGCTCACATTCATCTGGTTTCCACCTCCAGTTCAAGAACTCTGTATTGGGTCTCCCAAACTTCATGCAGTTTTGCTGATCAATGATAAGATCACAAGTTTCATTTGTGTAATAAGGCCCCTGAGAGAATGGAACCCATTTTCCACTAAATACATCACATTTCTCCTCAGATTCTATGCTTTTCAAATCGTTGGTATTGATCTTAGGAGAGGGCAATGGTGACAGTGAATCATTGTTTAAGCAAAGAGGGATTATTGTGAGGACGATCAAGGTAAGGGCTAGTAGGAAAACCTGTTTGGGGATGTTAGGTGTTGTGTTTTTTTCATTGGGAAGTTCAATATCATGAAACTTCATGGTGGAGAAGTGTCACGAAAGATACTTTGCATTCAAGCTAATTATATATATGGTTTCAATAATGATGCGGTTTGATAATTTGTATGAACTCTTGATTATATTATATTAGTATTACTAATTTCATACTCTTTGAAGCTGATTAGAAATAAGATTGGTATACCAACCAAATACCCCTCATGATTTGTGTTTGTTTTTTTTGGTGAGGCATCATGATTCATAATTAATACTAACTTGTAAAGGAAAAAGACACTTTTCCTATTAATTTTTTAATCATGCTTCACTGTTTTAGAAATTTTAGAAAAATAATTGCCCCATGTGTATTTGATGATCAGTGGCTTGCCATGCACCGATGGACGAGAACATATACAAGTGCACGCTCTAGTGAAATTTTATTAAAAGGTTTTTTTTTTTAATTGATTTTATTATTATTATTATTATTATTATTGTGGGGGTTTGAAGACCAAGGAAGGAATCGTTGAGCTGTTAGCATGATTGTTGAGGCATCATAAGCCCGAAGAGGGAATCCACCCAGGGAGAGGAGGAGAAGAGACAAAAAACTTTTGGGAGCTCCAATTGGGAAGGACAGGGTGTGGAGAGAGAATCATGGGGGGTAGGGGAAATTTCCAGTGATAAGTAGCTTACTACCTCTGCATTAAATGGTTAGCAACAGGTTTATCAGCTGCATTAATGAGGAAGTGACCTGAACAGTGGATTTCACAGCTAAACAGCTCCTTTTATCACATTCATCAGAAGCTTAAGGGGGCAAGTGTCATGATGAGAATTTGGATAGGTGGAGATGAGGGGTCAAGATTTGAAATGTTAAGAAGTATATAAGGAAAGAGAACTTCCAAATGAAAAGGATCCAACAGAACATATATCGAAAAAAGAAGAGTTAGAACAAGAACATTGAGAAAAGAGCTTGAACAATGTATCATTTGTGTATCACTTGCCTCCTCGGGCAAGCTTGTAACAAGCCATATAAATACATAATTTGTGTTATGTAGTCTTTCTTCCTCTATTTTTGTCCTCGGGCTAAGCCCTCCTTTTTGTTGAACCCACTCTCTTACAAATATCTATTGATTTGGGTCTAGTTGAGCTGTCAATCCTCACTATTCTAAGTGAGCTTGGGCTATTTGATTTCTGTGTCCTTACAATTACAATAATAATAATAATAATAATAATAATAATAATTATTATTATTATAATGGCTAGTTTTGCAAAACGAAAAATTTGAAAAGCTATTAATTTTTAAACTATGTTCTTTAGAATTTACACTGGGTTTTGTGCTTCTCTATTGTTCATATATAAAACCCTGTCCAATAGATTTGTTCTTGTTTGCCGTTTTCCAAGTTTTGCCAAAAAAAGTAAAAATAAAACCTGGTAGAAAAAACTGTGATTGATGGTCAAAATTGTATGATATTTCTCAGTTAAGATTAACCATAATAATTAAATATGATATATTATATTTATTTTAATTTTAATAATATGAGTAATACTGTGAACATAAAAGTTACTATATTATAAAAGTCATATCAAATAATTGTTTGTAACTAAATTATTGATGGAAGAAATTCATAAAATATTAACATTAAAACAAAGAAGGTGTATATTGTATAAGTAATTAAATTGTAGTGAAAATACACATTTGTGTTGGGGTAAATGGCAAAGCCATTCCACGTGGACTAACTGATGCTAGTAGTTAGGAGCCTAGGATTTAAGTTACATGATCTTTTAAGTCTATGATGTCCCCTTTATGATGATTACTTTTCATCATTAAACTAACACACTAATTGATTTTTAATGTAGGAGTTCGAATTCTAGATTTTTTATTCAATGACAAGAGAGACTTTCATTGAACTGACTCAAATCCACAAGATTTTCAAAAACTTGAAATGAACCACCGCACACCCTTAGTGCGGTGATCACTCCATAAGTATAAGTGCTTGTAGGGTGTGGGTATTTGTGGGATGTGAGGTGCAAAAACCGGGGTTCAAGTCTCCAAGAGAGACTTTCATTGAACTGACTCAAATCCACAAGATTTTCAAAAACTTGAAATGAACCACCGCACACCCTTAGTGCGGTGATCATTCCATAAGTATAAGTGCTTGTAGGGTGTGGGTATTTGTGGGATGTGAGGTGCAAAAACCGGGGTTCAAGTCTCCAAGAGGAAGTTTTACATACATATACACTTAGATTAGAATTTCTATCTTGTAAAAAAAAAAAAAAAAAAAAAAAAAAAAAAACTTGAAATGAGAAAGTTGAACATTAATTGTACCCATAATAATTTTACCAATGTATCATGCCATACGAAATATAATTTTTCCTGCCCCCTACAGTACAAGCTGCTTATTAAGTCATCATTCTCACTTCAATGCAACACGCGATTCACATATTAGGTAATTATGCAAATTGATTATCAAAAAAGGTAATTCATATGTTAGCTAACTAGCTTCCTACGATTCACAATAACATACATCAATTGAAAGGTCAGACTCAGGTTATATTTATATATAGATTCAAGCTATATAGGTTGTCGGTCTAGTTGGTGCATTATATAAAAGATTGAGTTATACGTACTATTACTAAATCCTTTTTGTCTTATTTCTTTGCCCTCCTCTGGGTTTCACTTTCAGCATCTGATTGTATTTTATATAAGCAAAAGGTTGGTTAGGGAGTCAATTTTTTTGCTAATTGCTGAAGATGGTGGTTGGAATTTTTCAAGTTTATTTCACCTGTACAACTAATAATAAGCAATATAATAATGGCTGTTCCTCTCCAAAGATATAATGAGGTGTCCGAGTCAGGACAGCTTCCCTACTTAATTAATATTCAGTGATCATACTTTTATTGGCTTTACTAATTATTAATCAGATTCAGAGCTTGATGCACCTATGTGTGGTAGATTAATAGTTTATGATCTTTTTGAGACTGCAACTTCTATAATCCTACATCCCTATGTGCATGGTATAAGGCCCAAATTCTATAGGGTTCGTTGGTTTAATAATTTATTAGTTGGCTTATTTAAAGTTAATTTATTTACTGCTTTTCAGATATTCATTTTTTAAGTATAATTATACTTTATCTAGTTTATTTTTCAAAGTCAAACTAGATAGTTAATTACTTGTGTGTTACACACATAAACATTCAACCAAAGAGGTCTTATCTAGATAAGTGAAGTAATTTCCTTGAATTTTGTGTTGAGTATTATGAATGTGTTACTTGACACTAATATTAAGAAAATTAAAATGGACACGACTCTAAATGCTTGGTTTAGAATTAGACTACAATGAGAAGTTGATTTGTATTCAATTTGAATTTTGATTATGCTGCAACTTTAATATATTATATACATAATAAAAGCATTAATTTAAGGTTAAAATGTAAATTGTAACCTTTAAGTTTGACTGTAATTTATTTTAGTATTCTAACTTTATTTTGTTCAATTGAGTCATTTTTTGTTTCAAATTTATTTAATTCAGACATTTTGTCTAATTTCATTTTTTTTAAATGTTGTTAAAGTATGAAATTAACTAATGAAAAAAATGGAAAAAAATTCTTATACAAAAAATCTATAAAATATTTTTATTAATTTAATTTTTTTTTCATGTGAAAATAATGTTGTTTTAATGACAATTTTTTTAACAAAATTGGACAAAAAGTCTAAATTGAATAAATTTGAAATTTATAAAACTCAATTAAATGAAAGTAAATTTAGAAGATTGAAATGAATTTAAGTCAAATTTAAAAAGTGTAATTTGCATTTTAACTCAAAGTTCACTATACAATTTTTGGACTTTAGCCAAATTACTAGACACAGATATATTTCTTCATGATTATGATATGACCGAACATGACCACCTTATATTCAGAGTATTCATTTGCCGGAAATGATTTGAGTTTTGATGATGGTGCACCACGAACACTAGTGGGCTAGTGGCGTAGGTTGGGAGCGAAGTAATAGATGATTACGAAGTGCAATGCTTTTAGATTAAAGGCTAATTATTTCAATTTCAATCACCATTTCACATTTATTTTTGGTTTGAGAAATTTTGTGCTGTTGGTAGGCTATCTTTTTCCATTTATTGTCACATGTATTATGGGACCAATTGGTTAATGCAACTTTAAAGAGTTTTAATTAATATGGGCGTATCTGTCACTGGTGTAGGAGGTAGCTTGGAATTGCTAGATGACAATTAACAATGAGTCATTTCAGATATATATGCCCAAAGGAAGCATGAACTATTCTTAATTCTCCTTTAGTCTGTACTTTGTCCGAATGTTTCTTCTAAATTATAGACTTTGTCAGAACTCAGAATGTTCCATGAAGTAATCATATATTTGCCTATTAAAAAACATTCAGATAAAAAAGGAAGGAAAAAAAGAAGGTAATGTATTGTGTAGAAAGCTCGTAGTGAGACAAGAAAACAATCAAAACTGATCTCGTTTGAATGCTTCTAAGGCAAGTGACAAAAATTGAGGTCCCTCCTCGTTCACTCTTTCCCTTTTTCTCTATTATCATCTCCATTTTAAGGCAATTGGTTTTTGCTAGCAAAGTTGCAAATAGGCTCCTTAAAAAATATACATTCTTCTACTATGCAACTAACAATGGAGTGCTCTAGTGATGTCGCAGAAGCTACAAGAAAACAAACACGTTGTTTTCTGAATAGAAAAAGAAACTAAACATGTTAACTTCTAAGTGAAAACCTCGAATCCATGAGGGGTTCCTTGAATCCACAAGGTAATAAGACTCTGGAATCCACCAGAGAGAAATAGACAAAGTATATATTTTATAAATCTGAAAAACTGAATTGCCCTGAAGGTTACAATATGTTTAAATAATAAAAGAAACCCTAGGGCGGCTATAAAAACCCCCCAAAAACCATAATCCGTGTTAATCACGTAATTAGGTGGTAAAATAGTGATTTTTGCCAAAAATAGCAAAATTTAGATAATTGCGGAAATTGAAAATACTGTCTCTAAGAGACGTCCCAAATCAGACGAGACCTTATTCTGATTTTTAAACTAAAAGTTATTAAGGAAAAACAGATATTACTATAAATAACAAAACATAGTTTTTGGGGCATTAACGAAGGAATTTGCCTAAATTTAGGCGATGCTCATAATCATGAATTTGGATCAGAATGTTGTTTCTCTTCGACTTGCCAAATTTCATGCAATCACGACATTGTCGCCCTAATGGCCTCTACTGGCACTCCCATTTGATCTTACATTGTGATTTCTGACGCTTTTGTTGTTCCAAGAAGGCATGTACTGTCTATTCTACATCATCTAGTCTCATTTTCCTATTTTTATTTTTGCTTAGTAGTGAGCCAAGGGATGACTAGATGAGGTTTATAAGCACGAGGCCTATAAGCTTGATTTTAAGTCCATTTTGGGAAAAAAAAAAAAAGCAAAGAAAAGAGGCATTCTATCCTCCAAGGTATTTTAGAAGAACCACTGAGTTGATATTACAACTAAGCGTAAATTGTCTGAAAAGAAAATTGGGAAATGTATGGTCTTTTAGTCTTCAAATTATAAAGAGAAAAACAACTAGCAATATGGAGGACAATATGCAAAGATCTTGCTCTTAAACACAAAGAGGAAGGAGAGAGTCGTGGTGGCTCTCAATTGAGAGAGAGAGAGAGAGAGAGAGAGAGAGAGATGTTTAAAGAAATATATATATATATATATAGTATATTATTTTGTTACAGTGTTTTCAGCAATTCAATTTTCAGCAAAATAAACGGTATCCAAACAGACCCATAAATTCTTATTTAGTATCGATCTTATCTTTTGCTTGAGAATTGGTAAACATTGATTTGCACTCAAAGTTAGTTATATAGATTTAAAGGTAATATTTAATTCATTTATAGAATAGTAGTTATAAAATTTTAATTCTTTATTGACCCAATTTCATTGTATGCTAAAATTATATTAAAATATTGCATTGAATGATTGAAATGAAAATATTGACTAAAATTTACTTGCCAACTTGAGATGCAATTCTCAAGTATGAATATTTTCATTGATGGATCTACTACTAACATTGAGTAGACTGAGGTGAAATTCATTTGAAAGATTTACTTATTTTTCTCTACCTAATATTTTATATTATATTCTTAAAATTTTATGATTTAGTTATCTTTTTTTTTTTTTTTTTTTTTTTTTTTTTTTTTTTTTTTTTTTTTTTTTTTTTTTTTTTGAGAGAGGATTTAGTTATCTTTCTAGGCAATTTAAATTTATTATTATTTTATATGTAATAGATGCACCAAAGGAGTTTGATAACTTGATATGGCCCGTAAAATTTAATATTCTTTTTCATTCTTTTGTGGCGATGATATTATTTATGACTGTGAATTATGTACACTTAAGAATTTTATTTTTGAGTAGTTGCTATTTGTTTTCTTTTTGAGAGTGAAAACACATGCCATTCATTAATTTAAATTTAGAGAGTCACAATACAAAGCTTCAATAGCAGGCAGAGGATCTTCCTCCAGCCAAACCACTTCCTCATCTATTTGCCTAGCATGCTTAGCCAACGCATGGGCCACAGCGTTCGCACTACGTTTTACAAAGCTAACCTCCAACCTACGAAGACTAGCAGCAATACACTTTATATCCTCATATACATGACCCAGACGAGACATAACCTCCAACATATTTGTTTTCTTATTTATATTGAAATGAATAAAAAAGAAAAAAACAATATGATCATCATCACCATCATATATATTATTATTACTTCATGTGAAATATTCAAATCAACTTGAACCACATGGTTGACTCAATTTAGGCCGAAACTCATTTATGAAGACCCATTTATGACTCAAATCTAATAAACTTATTTGCTAGGTCTAATTAAGTGTTGCACAATTAATGATCTACACATAAGACAATGTGATCTACACATAAGACAATGTCACAAGAATAAGTATTACACTCAAAACCTAAGAGGGGAAACCACATGGAATTTGTGTATTTTTAATTTTTTTTTAAATACTTTCTTTAGCTAAAAGGACATGGTTATTCAATATTTTTGTCGCATAAATGATAGATCATATATCCTATTAATAAATTTATGGTAGAATTTGCAATAGAGAAGGAATTAAAGTATTCAATATTGTACTTAAAGTTGTTTTGGTTTTGTCATGGAAGCAAAATATTTTGATACTTGTGTATTGTTTCGGAGTTACCAGTACACACACATATTGGTAACTTATTCAGTACGTTTTAGAATAGTATCAATTCCTATTTAAATAGTCGGTATGGTTCATATTGTGCTATAGTTGTTTCCCGTATGGTATTGATTCCTTTGGGTGGGATATTGAGCATGGTTATTAAACACAGATTGGATGTTAACTTGGTCTAAGAGTCAAGACATTAGGTTAGATGTAAGGTAAACTAAAAAAAAAAAATTAAATACACATAAAAATAAGTTTGAGAAATTATAAAATAAATATGTAAATTAAAAAAATAGTCATGCCAAAATTCCTAATTAAAAGTAAGTCTAAAAAAAAGTCAGCAAATATATTTCAAACCCAAGGTTTCACAAGTAATAACACTAGAGAACATAAAATGTTTCTGGACTATGAAGTGGGTGTGATTGTTGTAAAACTTACCAGAATAAATATAAGCAACTGGGCTGTGTACCAATTACCTAACCCATCGCTGCCTAGAAGAAAAAAAAATGGCAGTATTATGAGAGAGTTGAAAACGATTTTTTATTTTAGGACCTGCTGGCTCTTATCTTAAATAAATAGACCCACTCATATATAATTATTGCGAGTTGGGACCAAAACTCTTATCTAATCTAATGGTGGGCTACTTAATTCTTTAATTCATAGAGATTTTTTTGTTGTTCTTTTTCACTCTTGACTTTCCGAGGCAGTTGACAGGGAATATGGAGCATAGGAGCCTAACAACTACCCAGCAAACGTGTTGCTGTGTGGTAGACAGCTAGAGTAATATAATACAGTGGGTTTTAATTAACTCAAACTAGTAAAATCATCTTTTTTTTTCTTTTTTTTTTTTTTTTAAGAATCAATCGGTAAAATTGTTGAGATTTCAGGTTGGAATTACTAAAAATCAATTCCTATTTAAATAGTGAAGTAAAAAAAAAAAAATTTCCTATTTAAATAGTTGGTATGGTTCATATTGTGTATTGTTGATTCCTTATGGTATTGATTCCTTTGGGCGGAATATTAAGCATGGTTATTAAACACAGATTGGATGTTAACTTGGTCTAAGAGTCGAGTCATTAGGTCAGATGTAAGGTAAACTAAAAAAAATTAAATAAACATAAAAATAAGTTTGAGAAATTATAAAATAAATATGTAAATTAAAAAAAAAAATAGTCATGCCAAAATTTCTAATTGAAATTAAGTCTAAAAAACAAGTCACCAAATATATTTCAAACCCAAGGTTTCACAAGTAATAACACTAGAGCACATAAAATAAAAGGATGTTATAAATTAGACTCAAGTCTTTACTAAATAAAATCCTATTATATTACATTTTTTGAAATTTAATGAATTAAAGCATATCTTAAACTCGAAAGTCAAATTCTATGCATATTACTTACTTCATTAGTTGCTTTAATCCCGTAGATTATAATTATTTAAAAAAAAAAAAAACCTTGAAACTTTATATTTATTGAAAAGTCTTGTATGAAGTGAGTCAGGGACCCGACCCACCATTTTGGGCGGGTCGAGAATACTCGGGTCGGTTTTCAAATTTTTTTAGAAAAAAAAAAACCCGAATCTCTCTCTCCGCCTCTCTAGGCTTCAGCTCTCTCTCGGTCTCTCCGCCTCTGCCGACTTCAAAAGCTGGTGGTGTACATATCCGCCGTCAAAGGTTGAGGCCGCGAATCGCCATCACGATTTGGCGGTGCTCTTCACCGAGTTCTCTCTACGTGTGTAAGTCATCCATCTCTTAGTTAGGTTTTTATTTTATTTTATTTTTTGTATAATCTGAATCAGTGACTGACACAGATCTTGATTTTTATTATTCGCAGGACGATTTAATTTTTGTTTTTTGTATATACCTCTGTTGAATTTTTTGTTTGTAGCACAATGCTTGCAGGGCTCAAATTCGTTCCCCATGAAAAGCTTGACAAAGTAATTCCCGTTACTTTTCTTTTTTGTTTAATTTTGGTTTCTAAGGAACTGTGTGTTTTGTTTTTGTTAAACTTTGGCTTATTGTCTTTCGAATTTGTGTTTTGTGTGTTAGGCAAAGGATAGTGATTCGGATGATTCTATAAAAGAGAGGAAAAATTCTAGTAGTAGAAAGGAAAAACATAGGAAGAAAGGGAAGAAGAGTTCTAGGTACAGTAGTTCAGATGATGATGAACTCGAGAGAATTAAGAAACCTTCTAGCAAGAAGAAGAAGAAATGGTACTCTTCGGAGGAGTATTCTTCGGGTGAAAGTGAGGGCAGTTCCGACGAAGAAGCAAAGAAGGGTCGGGATAAGAGAAAGAGTAAGAGTAAGAGAAGTAAGGGCGATAGGTCGGGGGATGATGAGGATAGTGATAGGTCTAAGAAGGGATTGAGAAGTAGAGAAGATGGAAGGAGAAAGAGCAAGGGAAGTGGGGCTCGAGACGACTTGTCTGGTATGCATTCTATGCTGCCTTTTGCTTTGGCTGAATTCTATGTTGTTTTATTGTTTGAATGTTATGACATTATTTATGATAGTGGATTAATATGTTTTAGTTGTTTCGAATTTTGCAGATGGTGGTGCAGGAACTGATTCCTTGAAAGAGAAGGAAATCGTGAGAAAAGAGATGGGATTAGAATGGATGCTTAGACCTGGGGAAAAGAGGGACGAAAGGCCTGCGATGATTGTTGATGACAAGTTTGAGGAAACTCCAACCGAGGAGGTATACTCTTTACTTTGAGTGCTAGCATGAAGCTTTAGCTGTTGTAATATGTAGTCTATCGTTATCGTTGTTTTGTTTGAATTGCTGCACCCACCTCCCCATTTCTCTGTTCTTTGAATTTTTTTAGAAATTATTAGATTGGTAGTTTAGTTACATGATTGTTTTTTTTTTTTTTTTTGACATTCTTTACAAGTTAACACACAATGGGGCATATTTCCATATGGAAAAAATTATGTCTGTTTTTTGCCAATCATTTATTATGTTAACAGAAGAAAACATAAACGAAAAATGTAACTGCTTAGTTCTTTTATTTTGGTTGTGATGCATGATCATTTTTGTACAACACCTTTTGGCATTTGCACAAAAATAACTATACTTTTTAAAAATAAAATAAAATGAATACTTGTTTGAAATTTAGTCAATATGTCACACTTCTGCTGCTCTGTGTTCCAAAGGGTATCATGTATGTGCATATTCTGTTTGCCTGAAACATATATGTCTCCTTTGTTTCCTGTCCCACTTGTTTGTTATGAGAACATGGTGACCTCATTTGCTCTTCTTCTTTTTTTTTTTTTTTCCTTTTAATCAGGTAAAGAAGGTGCATCCCAGGGAGATGAATCCTTATTGGAAGGATAATGGTGGTGGTTATCCAGAAGATACTGATGGGAGCAAAGCCAGTGGGGACAAACTTTTGTCTTCTTCAGTTGTTGGAGATGGAGGTGCAAGCTGGAGACTTAAAGCCTTGAAGCGTGCACAAGAGCAAGCAGCTCGAGAAGGACGAAGGCTTAATGAGGTATTGTACCTTAACTTTCAGATATTTTCAAGTATCTCTATAAAAAAAAAAATTGGCTGTTTTTTAAGTGATGAAATTGTTCAGGTTGTTGAAGAACGGTGGGGTTCTGTTGGTCAACTTGCTGTATCTGTAGCATCTCGTAAAGCTGCCCCATCTCGTGCTCATCTACATGCCATAAAAGATAGAAAGAGGGGGCTAACTGAGGAACAGAAGCCAGGTTCTGACGATCAAAGCGAGAGGGATATTGAAAAGGTAACTGGCCATTCTCTATTGCATAACTGGTTTTTTGTCAGTATAAATGGTTGTTCTATTTGAGGTGAAAATTATTGTCATTGTTTAAAGTGAAAAGAAGAATCACTTCACTTATGCTTACAAGTTACATGTTTGTGCTTGTCAGAACAATGATAGGAACTACTTGAAGGATGTATCATTCCAGCATCATAAAATGAGGGAACCTAAAGTTAAAGATTCTTTATCTTGGGGAAAGGGGAAAAGTCAAAATCAATCTTCCAAGGATGCTGACATCGTCAAGGCCGCTGTATCAAGCTTAAATAAGTTTAACAATGATGGAAGCTTTATGCAAAAGGTTCTTCGGGAGCAAAATAATGATCCTGGTGGTTCTGTTGAGGGAAATGTGGAGTCAAGATTTGTTTCATCACAAATGAACCAATCTAGTGAAGGCAGCGCAGTGGCTAATGATGCACTCAGTGCAAACCAATTGGCAGCTAAGGCTTTTCAGCTTCGTATGAAAGGAAAGCATGAAGAAGCGAATAAACTTTTAGTAAGATGACATCTCTATGTTGTTCAACTTTCCTGCTCTCCTCTCTAGTTTAGGTTTCACATTAAGAATTTCAAGTTTCTCTCTCTCCAGTGATTTTTTTGAATTTTGTGACATACACAGCTTTGTTGGAGAAACTAATTTGAAGAATATTAAATTTAGGAAACTGTCATTGACAACACTTTTAATTTGGGGGGAAAAGCTTTATAAACACCCAAGGGGCCTTAGCAATTAGGGTTAAATGTCTGGCATGCTAGAAAGGAATTTCCATGTCCTTTCCTTGATACTGCATGTCTATTTGGAAGTAGGTAAAGGTGTTCATTTTTTAACTAATTTCGGTCATTTCATGAATAACAAGAAATTTAATGGTGAAAGAATTGAGATATTTAGGGTTATATTATCATGAAGTCCTTGGGATTTCTTAGTTCAGGTGGGTGAAGACAGTATCTTGTAAGGTGACTTGGCTGCTTTTTGTATAGCTCATCTTGCTTTGTGGTTTCTGGGGTTTAGGCTTGTCACTTTTCTTTCTAGTGCTGGATTATCTCCCCCCATGCCATGTCTCCAATTTAAAATAAATTGAAGAAATTGGTTTTGATTGAGTCTTAGAGGTGAAAGCAAGATTTTCCTTGCTCTGCTATAATATTGTTTGAATTTAGCGATGCATGTCATAAGTTGTAATTATATTTCTCCACAAGCATGTATTCAAATTGTGTGCTTTGGGATGTGGCAGAAGATGATTTTATATTGTTTTCCCTTTTTATGAACCTTTTTTCCCTACCTTACTTCATTGGAGTGGTATAATCTATAATCTTAAGGTGACCATAATTCATTAAACATGTACAATACAAACTGAATGTTAAAACCCAAACTAATGCTCCTGTGGAGTATGCATGGGAAAGCGTTCATATTTGAAGTGTCATTGTACTTGGTAAACTACCTTTTGCTTCAGGTTATTAATTGGAGTTATCCTTTTTTTTTTTTTTTGGTTCTTTTTATTAGCAAGAAGCAGAGAAGATCAAGGCAAAGCAGGATGGTGGGGATAATTCAATTAAGCCACAAAATGAGAGAAGCTCAAGCAGGTAATTATGCATATTATGATTTTTTTCCCTGGTTTTTTTTTTTTTTGGGGGGGGGGGGGGTGTGTGGGGGGGAGGGATGTATTTCTTTTGTTCAAATCCAAGGTCATTTTATAAGTATTGTATTTATGGAATTGGAATTTATAGCTGCAAAGATGGACTCAACTCGTGTGTTTGCATGGGTTGGTGGGGTGGGAGGGGGATTCTATTTCTTTTGTTCAAATGCTAGAAGCTCATTATATAAGGAAATAAGTATTGTATTTAATGGAATTTATAACAGCAAAGATGGACTCAACTCGTGTGTGTGCATGGGTGGGTGGGTGGGTTCTTTTCCTTTTTATAATGGAGTATTAGAAAGGGTTTTTATTTTTCATTTTTTTTTGGTGTGTAAAAACTTGTATAGTTTGCATTTTCAATATCTCTCTTATTCCTGTAACACATTTGGTGGTGTTACCATTACATTGATTTGTTCCCTTTTACCCAGATATATCATGCAGGATAGATCTGTTCGACAAAAGAAGGAAGAGGATGATACTGATATGCATCTAGCTCGAAAGATAATGCAGAACAAAAAATATACTACTTATGGTCAGGCAGATGATGAATATGATTTTGAAGTTGGTCCTAGTAAAAAGGCTGGGAAGAAGGGTGAAGATAATGAGCATAAGGTTACACAGAAGAATACACGTCTCTTAACACAAAAAGAGCGGTGTCTTTTTTGCTTTGAGAATCCAAAAGTGCCAAAACATCTTATTGTTTCGATAGCGAATTTCACATACTTGATGTTGCCACATTCGCAGCCTGTGGTGCCTGGTCATTGCTGCATTTTACCACTGCAGGTGAGATTAACTTGATTCCTTTAGAGCATTCTCATTAGCTCTCTCATAAAAAATGCCATTTTGACACACCAAAAGCTTATTTTACTATTTTATCACATCATTTTACAATACACCATTTATCAAATGTTCTATTCTTTCATTCTAAACATTAAAATAATATATACAACACATTAAAATAATATATTTACTTAAAACCTAACAATATACAAACACACAGCCCCGACAGTCACCACCAACCAAGAACCAAGAACCACCACTACAACCACCGCCACAAACTACAACCAGAATCACCGGTCCTCCAATAAATTCCAAATCCAAAAACCTCAACAAAAGAGAGAAAAAAAAAAAACTCAAAACCTTCAACAAAACCCCACCATACACAGCACAACCCGCCACCACCACCCACAGGTAAAACCCGCCACCACCAACAAAAATCCACCAGCCGCCACCACCACCCAATACTACTTTTAAAAAAATCCCCAAAATCAACGCAAAACTATCCCCAAAAAAAGAGCTTGAAAAAGAACCAACTCACCCATAATCACAATAACATGGAATCCACAACCGAAGGGAAAAAAGAAGAAGAGGGAGATCAGAATCAGAGATCTCCATGGCGACAGCCTCATTGGTGAGGCTGAACTCCACGGTGACGGCCGATCTCAATGGCAACGGCCTAGGCAGAGGAAAAAAAAAGACAGAGAAGGAGAGTGAGTGACAGGGGAAAAAAAAAAAAAAAGATAGAGAAGGCGCAGTAGAGAAAGTGACAGAAAAGAAAAAAGGGGAAAAAAAAAAACAAGAAAAAGGGAGAGGTGGAGGTTTTGGAGAAAGAAAGAAGAAGAAAAAAAAAGGAAGAGAGGTGAACTGAGAAGATGAAGTGAGGCGGAGAAAGAAAGAAGAAAAAGAAAGAGAGAGAAGAAAAAGTCATAAATGAAGAGAGAGAAATGGAATAAATTTTTTTTTTTTTAATAGCACATATGTCCATACTGTTCCAAGAATGGAATAGTATTGTTCACGTGTGTCAAATTTATAGGATATAGAACACCTCATGAGAAGGGTTTTTTAGTGTTTGGTGTGCCAAATACCAAATATTTGACATTTGGCACACCTGATGAGAATGCTCTTACATACCTTCTTTTTCCTATTAAATCAATCTATTTTATTGATATGGAAATATTGCCCTCCCGGCCCCTAAATGATGGTTATTTTTTCTACAGCATGAATCGGCCACAAGAACTGTTGATGATAATGTGTGGGATGAAATTCGCAACTTCAAGAAATGCCTTATCATGATGTTTGCAAAGCAAGAGAGGGATGTAGTGTTTCTTGAAACAGTGATGGGTTTGGCACAACAACGCCGCCATTGTTTGATTGAGTGTATTCCGTTACCCCAAGACATTGCTAAAGAGGCTCCTCTATATTTTAAAAAGGTATTTTTCATATTCTAATTTGCTTAAGAATGCAGGATTTGGAATCGACTTGCTTGTCATTTTATTAGCTAGGGTTATTGAAGTAGTTAGTGTGAATTAAAAAGTGTGCCATTCTGTCTCTCTCTCTCTCTACCCCTGCCCCATGGGTGTGCAATGTTTGAATGATCTTTGTACATTGTAGTTAGCAAAAGGGGTATTTGCAAATTAGCTTAGAAGTAAAGTGGGAACTGTTTATCAGGGAAGTGAAGCTGGAGAAAAGAGTGTTTAATTGAAGTAGTGCTATCAGTTTGGAAAAATTATAGGAGAGCAACTTTGACTAATTTTATACAGTTGTCTGAATCATATGCTTGTTGAGAAAATGTCAAAATGAAACTGGAGGTAAAGGAAAAACATAAAGAACATTTTGAACTCAACTTGTTTTTTTTTATGAGTGAGTTTGGCCTGTAGAGAAAGGTGGAAGGGATGTTTTTTTTAATGACCTTTGCTGATTGTGCTCTCTCTTGGGGTTCCAAAAATAAACTGTTTTTAGTTATGTAAATATACTTGTGATTCTATTGGCAGCTCCATAAGGGCAATGTTCTACTTCTACGTAATGGTGGCATAAGTAGTGAATTTTACCAAGCATATTTTATTGATTGCAAAGAAGCAAAGAGATTGAGCCTGTGTTTCAATAGGAACGTAATACGCCACTTATCAAAATATTTTGGGAACTTTTTGTTATTTTTGGAATCTCAGTTTTATATATAACCCGTTGTGCATTATTTCAATTACCATCACTTTTGTACATTGTTTTGTTTTTAAATATTTTGATAATTTTATTATTATCTGTAGTTATAAGCCCAAGTGGAATCATTTCCCCCTATTTGGTTCAAGAAAGAAAAAAAATAAAAAATAAAAGAAGAAAAACCATGATTCTTCACAAGAACTTGATAATAAACATATATTGCAATGTGTTTTATACATCAAATGTATTATGTACGTATCTGTGTCCAAGTTTGATTTTGAATTATTAAAATTATTTTACAATATTCTAAAAGAAGTTTGTTTTACTTGTAGGCAATTGATGAAGCCGAAGATGAGTGGAGCCAACACAATGCAAAGAAGCTTATTGATACAAGTGTAAAGGGATTGCGTGCTTCAATTCCTAAAAACTTTCCGTACTTCCATGTTGAATTTGGTTTGTATAAGGGATTTGTGCACGTAATCGATGATGAGACACAATTTAAAAGTAGCTTCGGCCTTAATGTTATAAGAGGCATGCTACAGTTGCCAGAAGAAGACATGCACCGTAGGCGAAGGTATGATTCTGTTGAGGTTCAAAGGGAAGCAGTTAAAAGTTTTGTCAAAGACTGGGAACCGTTCGATTGGACAAAACAGCTTCACCAGGTATCTTGATACAATACAACCGGTTAAAAGACTTGTGACGGTGATTGGTGATTTGCATCTTCATCCATTTAGGGTTGATTGCAGCTTAAAATTGACATTATGCAATTGCTTCACAGTGTTCATGGTAGATCCTGTTTAATACTTGTGGTTGGCCTGAGATATTGGGGCCAAGAGATTTTCGTTGCAGAAGTGACTGACACTGGACTGTAGCCTTGCTATCGTATACATCCAAATTTTGCTTCTTCAATCTGCATTGTAATTTAACTTGGGTCTTAGTCTTAAATTGTGGTAATCCTACATTTGCACACAGATCCTTAGATTCAGCATATTTCAGTGATTGATGAAGCTTAAAAGAGAGGGAAAAAAAAAAAAAAAAGGTTGTAAAAAGTTGGTGGACATACATTGCAAGATAGTTTTCAGAACCAGACCAGACCGGGAGGTCGGATCGTGAAAACCGAAAACTGGGATGAAAACTGGTTTTTAAGCCTAAAGAACCGGATTTTTTATTAATTCCGTGAACCGTTAAAACCGGGGTAGGACCGCACGAACCGGTGAGAACCGTGCGGTCCAACCCCTAGCAATTTTTTTTTTTTTTACAATTTTATTCTACTTAATTAAATTATCCATCTCTTACAAGGAATAAAAAAAATTATAATTAAAATCCTTCAAAGATATTCAAATTTACTTCAAAAATTAATCATAAATTTTAATGTTTTCATGGTTATTGTGGGGACCGACTCAAAATAATAGGTTGGCTGGGCTCTGGGCCTATCCGAGGACCAGTCTGTTCGAGGAGATGTCGTAGTTCAGAATCCTTATTCAGATCCACTGGGGCAAAGAGAACACGTCCGAGGAGTAATTCCTCCTCAGACGTTCCAAAATCCAGGTCAAATGTGCGTCTTAGCTACTGTAGTCCTCCCTCCAAGCACATAAAAAGAAAGGAAACCCAAAATATCTCAGCAAAGGCTGTCACCACCACATTAAATGTACCACAGCTACTCTCCTGACCGCATCAATGAAGAGAAGACCCCTGAACAGTGCTACCTTGGTCACTGCAACTCACAAAGAACTGATAAGGGTGTCTGATGGGACAGGTGCTCAAGTAGGTGTTTGGATGATCAACAAATGTAAAGCCCAGATGATAAAAGAGGATCTATATAATATGTAAAAGTCCCCCAAGAGAGGAGGAGGGGGAGGCGGAGAGAAAGAGAGGAGAGAATACTGTAGAGAACTTTTATTTGCATGAATCTGTGTCCATTAGTCAAGTTGGAGACCTGATCATTTGAGAAGGATCTCTCTTCACTGCTACTTCCTTTTATTCTTGTCTCTATACCCCCTGAGCCCATGCAACAAACCGTTCAAGTTAACTGAAACCAAGTTCTTTTGCCCATACTCTACAAAAATTCATTGTGTGAGACCTTTTGGGCCAAGGCCTGACCAATAAGGATCGGGTCAACTAAAACCGTGTCCCTACAGTTATTATTTTGTTTTATTAACTTTCTTATTTAATTATTAAATATATGCTTGAAAATCATTAAATTTCCCTCACATATATGGATATATTGTCAATTTTGCTAGTTTTATAAATTTAATATCTATATTTAAGCTTTAATTAATTATTAAATTAATTATGACGTCATCACGGTTCGACCCCAATTCGACCTCGGTTCGACCTCAAAAATCTTGAAACTCTCCCTTTTACGGTTCAATGAACGGTCCAAGTCTGAAAACCTTGCATTGCAATAGTCAGATGAGCTTGTCTTGAAATTAATCAACCTTGCATCATTTTAACCCTTTTTTTTTTTTTTTTTACATTGGGCAGTATCTTGAATACCTTTCCCCACCCCATCATATATTATCTTCATTATGCAGGATGATACTTTCTACAATGTTTGTACCTAACTTCCTAGTGTGAAGGTTGTGCAGTGTGCACTGTCCTGGCCTCACCCCTTTGTCGCTTTCCCAACTGAGATTTGGAGGCGATAAGTGGCAGACTGCAAGAGAGAGCTGTCTTTTATCGTCGGCATTAAAGGAGGTTAAAAATACCTAAAATTTTGGTTTACAAACTTTGGTTTTATCCTGTGAAATCTCAAAAAATCTTGAAAAATATTCTTAAAATATTAAAAATCTTGGCCAACATCTTGGATCTTGGTCAGAAATCTTTGAAGATTCTGAATTAACCAATTTTTTTTATTATCTATTATTGCAAACCTCTCAGAAATTCTAGTAAATGTAACAAGTAGTCAAGTACAGCATGTCTACATTTCTCCCTCTTTCCCACCAGAAAAAGAAAGGAAAGAAGGAAAGGACAATGATTAAGTTGAACTGAGCAATAAAAAATTCCCTAGCTCGATATTTATCCAAAACTTTCAGATGCTTCCTATCAAATGGAATCCTCATGTTCCATCTTCAACATCTGAAGCAAGAACTCATTCCAAGTGTCAACAGGGCCAGGCAAGCACCAATGGACACAATCTGCTATAGTAACATTTTCATGTGGCCAATGTCCATAATGGTTTGGGTGTCCATCTGGTCTCACTATCATAGCCTCAGTTGTATCTAGCATCCTAAATTTCAAACCCCTTTTCCTCCCATGCTTCTCTGCTGCCCTTAGCTCCTCCACTTGAGTCATGTACAACTCCAAATCATCCCTAGCCAATTTCATCTCTAAATTGGACACAGGCCTTGTTCTTACACATTTCCCTCCACTATTCCATTCCCCATTCTCAAAATGCTGTGGAGACAATGTCCTTAAAATTACCATCCCCTTGAAATTTTTAAGTTCTACAAGGGTCCTAAAGGATGTTCTAAAGGCCTCTCTGTACCCATAGAACATAGACACATTTTTTATGTCATTTTTGAGACATTTATGGCAACCAACAATCTGACCATTTTCATAGAACATTTGTGGCCCAAAGAACCATCTTCCAGCTGAGAATATCACATAGTCAAATGTCTCAATTTGAGATGCCCAAATAGGGTCAGCTTCGTCTAAGTAAAGGTTCATGAGGCGATTGTAGGTTGGCCCATTCGGGTCTGTGTCTATGGCTTTAACCAAGTGTGGTGACCAGAAGGATAACAGTGTGAAGTTGTAGTCCTCATAAAACCAGCGTTTGAACCTTGGATCTGGGTAATAAACATCTTTAGGATATCCCACCTGATAGCATATAGAGAGTGTGAGAAAACAGTACGCCAATAAGTAAAAATAAGATTCTATTAACTATAGTATTTTGGATAATATTTGATGCAACAATGAATGCCAAGTACACTAAAATTATGAACATTCTTATGTTGATTTGCACATGAGACCGGTCTAGCAGTTAAAATTTTGAGACTTCAATCAATTTTTGATTTAGTTCAATAAAACAACAAAAAAATTTCTCTCTCTCTCTCTCTCTCTCACACACACACACATATATATATATATATATATATATATATATATATATTTACAATGGTTGAGATAATAGATTGTGATTAGTGTATGATTAAAGTTATATCAATGGTAGTTCCAAGTAAAGTCAAATCATCAATATATATATAAAAGCAGAGACCTCATGTGGGAAAGCATGAGGTTCTGCCAAGTGGCACCTTCCTTTGGCATAGTCTCTCTATCTTCCACATTAAACTCTATCAATAAGTGCATTCAGCCAAAACAAAAAACAAAAAACTCTATCATTAAGACTTATGTTTTCCCTTCATGCCTTTTAGCATACCTGGTGTAATTAAACAGTAACACAAACCCATGTCTCTTTTCACCTCTAGCTATTCTCTTACTTTTGTCTCTTCTCTTTCCCATACATTTGGTCATGTCATGCATGTGGTTTTGTCTCAACCTTAAGGAATGAGTGCAGAAGATGACAAGCCCTCAAATCCACCACAGACATTCTCTCCACACTTACAAAAACTTATCTTTCACTCTCAAGCTTTGTTAATTTCTTCTCTCTTTGGATACTGTAAGTGCTTCACTCATGCCTATTTTTGCTTTAATTAATGTATTTCATCTGATGGTATGCCAAATCGTGAGAAACATAGATGGAGCTCTAGAGTTATATAAATATTATATTATTGTTGTTTAAGTGTGTGTCTTTGCCTCTTTGGCTTCATTTGTGTAGTGTTGTTTGTCTCTCCAATTCTTATTGTTTTTACACTAAAGGTTTATTTTTGGTTTTATATGTTTTTGGGTGTCTAACAAAAAACCAGAAAAAATCACTAATTCAAATGTTTGACATGAAAACAAACTTTTTTTTACAGATTAGAAGCCCCAATTTTGTATTTAAATGCTTCTTTAGCAACTTGAGAAAAGGGCTATGTCTATTGCTTAGTGGAATAGTGGATGAAAACCAACATCAAGATCATTGAAGCTAGGTAATTTTTTTTTGCTCATATAATTCAAATTCTTCAATTTTTTAGACATAATTTTTGTTCTTTTATCATTTGATCATAACTTCATAAGGTTAAAATATGTTTTTATGTTTACCTTCAATTGTAATAGATTTTATGACTTGACTACAGAAGAAAAAAAATCCTTTGCTTGGCTGATGAGGAAGTTTGAGGAATAAGAATTGAAAGCTTTTACCTTTTTCTATTGTGTATTCTTTAGGGTATTGATCAACCAAATTGGACATATAATTGTAAACAATTAAAATTTATTAGGTTTTAAATCTATATTTTCTTTCACATTCCCCTATATTCTCATATAGAATAATGAGAAACCTGTGAAAATTATATAATAAGATACTGATTTTAAGCATTCATTTGCCCAAATATTTACATAGAAAGTAGCACCTTAGCTTTCTTCCTCAATGATCTGTTTGCTTCTACCAACATATGTTCTTGAACCAAAATGAAGGGCAGTATGTATCAAAAGCATATGGCATGGAAGCATATAAATAATACACATGTTTGAGACACATGCCCTATTTTGAAGAGTTCTTATCTCTAATGTGGCACTTGAGGAAGTCTTAAAATTATGAACCTAACAAAATAAAGAGTTCTTATCTTTTAAATTTTAATTAGTTCTTATCTCTAATTTGGCATTTAAGGATAACAAGTCGTTCATTGTAGCATTGAGTTGTAAAGGGAGAGCAATTTGAATCTGGAGAAAGCAAAACTAACAACGATTGTATAGGCTATTGATTTTGAAATTGAGATATGTGTAAGATATATCATCTTAGAGGGAGATTTAGCATATGCTATTGACAAGTTTCGATCTAAGTAGAGAGATAATTCATGGCTAGGAGCAATGGTAGAGGCAACAATATTAAGAAAAAGTATTATGCATAGTTATAAAGATAATTTTATATAAAATAAATATAGTTTTTAATTTTTAATAAAATATTTTAAAGTAAATTGATACAGTACCCGTGCATCGCACGAGACATCAGCTAGTTGTAGTAATCACAATATGTCACCTCAACAAATTTTGAAAGAAATTGTGAAATTTGTTGTGTTTGTAATATTAGTGAGTGATTTCATAGGAAGCCATGAGCCAGCCAAGGACTACAAATATGCTTATTTTTTGGTCCTTGTCATGTGGAAACCATTAACCAATAATTAGGTGAAAATGTGACGTTCTTAGCCACAATCCAATCAAATCAAGAAAATAAAAAAAAAGAAAAGAAAAGAAAAGAAGGAACATATCTTGTGTAGTAAACAAATTGGAAACTTACTCTAGTCAAGAGGCACATCAATGACTGCATGTGGTTTCTTCCCAAAGAGTCTCCAACAAATGCTAATGACTTCCCTTTGAGAAGCTCCAAGAATCGCACTGCATCAAAGATAGGTAGCTCGCATTCTTCTGGTTTCCACCTCCATTTCAAGAACTCGGTATCTGGTCTTCCAAACTTCATGCAATTTTGTTGGTCGAAGATCTCAGGACAAGTTTCGTTAGTGTAATAAAGATCATTGGGGTAAGGAACCCATTTTCCACGATATATATCGCATTTCTTTCCTAATTTTATGCTCATGACATTGTCTTTTGGAGATAGCAATGGCGTAGATGAATTGTTTAATACCAGGTAGAGAGGGATGACTACGAGGAAAATGACTGTGAGGGCTTGTAAGAGAACTTTAACGGTTCTATTGTGTGGTATCATAATGCCCTTTCCAAGGGAAAGCTCAATGAAATGAACCATTATTGGAGAGGAATATGAAAGAAAATTTTGAGTGTCCATCAGATTATATTATACGAGAATTCAAGAATAACAATGATAACTAGCTATCTCCTAGGTATAATTAGACATACTCATTACTTGTTTCCAAGTACAACGCTCAAAATTAAGAAACCATAAAAAAAATTTTCGTTGTGGTGCATTGTTAAGACCACAATATGATATAAAACTTAAGAGAAATATATCTGATTAATATATATAATGAACTTATAATGACTTCTAGTATCATTCAAACTTAAACGTAAAGAAAGAGAGTCAAGTTGAAAAGGCTAAGTAAATCAATGATTAGAAGTATTCAAGGATGAAAAACATGTCACACATTCAATGTTCAGCAATGATCTTGAACCTCATCCTACCTTATGAGTCAAATAAAACCATTAAAACAATTAGTATAAGTTGCTGTCTTATGATAGTTTTAGGATAACGTGGGCTATAACAGGTTGGTGAAATAGTAGTGCTGATCCGTGGCCCCTGATATGGCTTTCCTATGAAGAAACCGATGATTACAGGTGTTGCAATATCAAATGGAGTACCTGTCCAAAATTAAACTGTGAGTTTGCTTTTTAGGAAAAATGCAAAAAAGGTTTTTTTGGCCAATTTCAAATAAACTTCAAATTTTGTTTGTTTGTTAGTTTTTGGAAGAGGAACTCAAATAATTTTATTTTGTTTGAAATATTGTTAGGTTTTGAAGATTTATGATTAAATATTTAGAATCATATTTTATTTGTGTTGGCAAATCAAGAACAAAAAATGTCTAGTCTATGTGTTAGGCAATGCTTAAAGGTGTAGGTTTCAAGATTCAAGTTCGAGCTAATTGCAGAAAAGGAAGTCACATTCTATCAAGTTCGATCGATCGAGAATTAGGCTCGACCAATCGAGAATCGCAAAAATCAGATTTTGCAGAATGTTTAAACAAAGCCCAAGCCCACAAAAATGTTTGGGATTTCATTCTAACTTGTCCACATATAAAAAGGAAACCCTAGCTACGTTTTGGAGATTTTTGGAAGACTTGTGTGTTACTCTTTGTGAGATCTGAGAGGTTTTATACTTTCTAACTATACAAGAATCTACCGGAGCAAGGTCTACAATCAAGTGATAGTAGAACCTAGTTGTTGCTAAAAGATCATTACTGAAGGTGATCTGAAACCATTGAGTGAGATCTCAAAGTCACAAGCGTGGGTGCTTGTGTTGTTATAAATCCAAAGAGAGAGAGTCCGTAGATTCGGTACTTGCACGTGATCATGTCAGTAAGTTACTATATATGAGGTAGCAATAGATTTAAGGTTAAATTTGATTGTAAAAATTTTTGTTCTCTTACAGTGGATTTGTTTTATCTTGAGAATAGCTAGATTAACTCCTCCCTAAGTTTTTACCTTGAAACGGTTCGTTTCATTGGTTTTCCTAGGTCATTATATTGTGGTATTATTTACTTTTCCGTTATTGTGCATGATATGATAGATGTTTGTTTAACCTAGATCTGAATAATAAACCTAATAATCAACTTGGTTAATTAATTAGGTTAAACAATTAATTTAAGGGGTCTAAACGAACAAACAAATATAATTTACAAATAGTAATTTTTGGTATCAAAGCAGGAGATTTGGATTTTTGGGTTTGATCTTTGTTTTCACTCTACCTCCAATTTAAAATTTAGACGAAAACACTATTTTGGTCCCTACATTTTAGGGTTACAGTCAATTTAGTCCTTATATTTTTGCAATAATCAATTTGATCCTTATTTTTTTCAACTTGTAGTCAATTTGGTCCCTACCATTAACTCATTAATGAAAAATGTCTATGTGGCATACGGCAAGTATAATTGGCACACTTGAAGCTGACTTGGCAAATAAGTTAATATTTTAAAATTTTAATAGATATTTAAAATGCCACATCAGCATTGTAATTGAAAAAAAAAAAAATCAGAAAAACACAAATTTATATATCAAATTTTTTTGTTCTTACTAACCAAACATACACAAACACTTAAAAAAAAAAATCCCAGATCAAACCTAGACTCAAATCTCCTCTGCAATTACAAACACATTTTAGACACTCCCATGTCCGATCTCAGCTCACAATACAATTCCTAAAACCCCAATTCCTCCCAAAGCAAAAATTAGCAAATGTGCACGTCCTTGTCTTCCTCTCTATTCTTACTCTTTCCCACTCACAACAATACCTCCTCTTTGTTACTACTACAATGACTCTTACATTATGGGTCGACCACTTCAACTTATTCAAATCTTGAAGAATGAAATTTCTTGGAAATTTCCTACATCATCGCTTGAATACCACGCCATGTCAAATTTCTCATAAAAAAGGCTTTTGAACCTCAATTTGTCCTTTCTCTCATTCTAACATTTCTAAATTTTAGATTCGATTTCATCTCTCTCTGATTAGACGTGATTTCAAAACCACACAATTTAGGCTGGGGATCAAATAGTTTATTCCCTAATTTATTTTCTTTCTAATCTTTCTTTCTTTTTTATTTTTTTTTATTTGGGTATGCAAATCTATTTCGTGGTTTATACCCACACACACCCAAAAAATCAACATCAAGAAACAGATTTGAGCTTGTCGATCTGATACTCCTCCTGAAATTGAAGAGAGAACCATGAGAGAGAGAGAGAGAGAGAGAAGAAGAAGAAGAAGAAGAAGAAGAAGAAGAGATCTAGGAAGACACCGAGATCTAAAACCAAACCTAGATTGTGGTTTTGGAATTGATTCAGATTTGTGAGATCTGAAAGTGGCGCAGACTTGAGAGATCTATGAAGCAATGATCTGGATTTTGATCTTGTTGTTTTTGTTTTTTGTTTTTTTTTTTTTCAAACAAACAAAGGAAATATATTGACATATAAATAAAAAATTACAACAATAATGTTTTGACAATAAATAGTTTCAAACCAACACGATAATTTTTTATTTATTACAATGCTGAGATGTAATTGTTTGATGTTAATTAATTACTTTTAATATTATTTTATTTGCCATGTCAACTTCAAATGTGCAAATTGTACTTGCTATCTGCCACGTAAATATTCGTTAGTGAGTTAACGGTAAGAACCAAATTGATTGCAAATTAAAAATAACTGGAACTAAATTGACCGTTACCAAAATATAAAGGCCAAATTAACCGTGACCTAAAAATGTAAAAACCAAAATAGTGTTTTCTCCTAAAATTTAAAATGTTAAAAATTTCCTGTATTGGGCCCACTTATTAAGGAGGTTTAGGCCACAAGCAAAGTTTTCTCCATTTTTTAAATAAATGAATAACATGTTGAAGAGAAGCAATCCAAAGGCTAAAAGAAACCCACAAAGCAACATGCGAGGTTTTGTCCCTCTTAGTCTCTTCGATTTTCATCCACCGTGTACATATTAAACAAATTTGAGATACGTAAACTTAATTAAAAATGAGAGCAATAAATTAACATATATAAGTACAATAATAGTTCAATCTATCTAACTTGCAATTTTCTGTCACTCAAATATTGAAGCTTCTCCTCGTGTGATCTCACACCTTCCCTCTTCAACATCTCAAGAAGAAAGTCACTCCAAGTGTCGATGGGTCCTGGCAAGCACCAGTGCACACAATCATTGTACAATGTCACATTTTCATGTGGCCAATGCCCATATCTACTAGGGTGACCATCTGGTCTTAATAACATTGCTTGTGTTGTATCAAGTAACCTGTATCTCAAACCTTTCTTTTTCCCTTCTTTCTCTGCCTTCCTAAATTCCTCCACTTGGGCCACGTACAGCTCTAAATTTTGATCGTCCAATTTTATCTCATTGCTCCTAAATGGCTTAGTTCTCACACAATTCCCACCTTGGTTCCACAAACCATTTTCAAAATGTGATGGTGCATAAGTCCTAAGAAATGTTATACCCTTGTAGTTTTTCAAGCTATTAATGGCTTTAAAGGCAGTCCTAAATGCTTTTCTGTAACCATAGTACATTGTTAGGTCGGTAACATTATCTAGAAGACAATAATGGCAGCCAACAATTTGGTGATTTTCATAGTATACCATTGGCCTGAAGAACCAATGGCCCGCAGAGATGATCAAGTAGTCAAATTCTTCGACTTGGGTTGTCCATTCCTCATCAAACTCATCAAGGTAGAGATTGAAGAGGCCTGTGTGGGTTGGACCATTATTGTCTGCTTCCTCGCCTTTTACTAAATGAGGTGTCCAAAAAGTGGCTAGGGTGAAGTTGTAACTCATGTATCTCCAACGTTTGAAATGCTCATCCGGTGTGTATGAAACGTCTATAGGATATTCTACCTGAAAATACAAAAATTGAAATGGATCTCAATCTTAAGAAAAACAAAAAAGAAAGAAAAGGTAAGACCTAAAAGCATAGGTCATGTGTCTTGTTTCTCGATATGTGAGGGTGCAATGGTGCATCATGTACGTTTGCAGGGTCCAGCTCATGAAAAATTATTATAAGGTAGCAATGTTCACATCCAACAGTTTGTGTCAAATCTACTAAAATTCTAGTACACACAAGAATAATAATATGAAGTGTTAGCCAACAGATCCGTATAGAGGACAATTGTCTAAGAAACATAAGTAAGTCAAGGGGCAAAATAATGAAAATTGGTTGGAATGTCGAGAGACAATTTAGTATAAACTAGACTAAGCTGACAACATATTAATTTTCTATTTGATTCCTTTCTCAGATCGAGAGAGAGAGAGACCTTACAACAATTTGTGTTTTGTTAGGTTTGAAAATTTCAGTAGTTGATCACTATATTCCTCCGACACGTTTAGATGACCAGGCCTTTCGGATTTTGTTTTATTTAAAAGCAAATGGATCTGCCAGAAGACAGCCAATTGAAAGAAAGAAAAAATTATATTTATATATATTACACCATTGTTATGGGGTTGTTATTTATAGCATAATAACTAATCTCTAAGCACATGTTGTCCTGTGATACTAATCTCTAAGCACATGTAGTTCTCGGACCTACACACAAAGTTATCATTGGACCAAGATCCCTGAAGAGGGAACTGTTAAAATTTGAACTTTTTTCAAAGCTTTTGGAAGCTTAAAGCATCTCGAATCTAAGTGGAGCCGCTGCTAAATCAGCCTCGTAAGTTTTTGTCATTGTTAGTTTAATAAATCCCCTCCTTTTTTTTCATCTTATAAAAAAAATAATAAAAAATAAAGAAAGAAACACCCTTTTCAATGATAGATACATATGTCCAATTTATGTGGGGCAATTAGGCAATTCCACTCACTTCTACTAAATTTCACCCAAGCTTGTCTTAAGTGCAAACCAACAAGAGGAACACGTTAAGATGAGGGCATTCTTTAGCTTTGTTAGAGCACTGGCATGAATTACCCTAAAATAGGAGCAAATTAGGGGGATAATGTGTACTATATATCTTCAACTGCACATAGGGTTCTAAATCTACACACTAGCTTAGGTGATCATCCTTCAGGCATACCATGCCAGTCTTCACTGCCCTGCCCTCACTTCAATTCATGGTGACACTATACTTTGGGAAAATTATAATTTCACACTCCATTTCACACCAATCATGTACAAAGTGTAGACATTAATTAAGTGTCCACATTTTGTGAGTGGTGTATACACTAATACATACTATAATTTATAATATGAGAGTATGAAATAATCATGATCATCTAGTTTTAGGACTTACTATAAGATTTTTGTGAATATCTAGCCAAATTCTGCCTTGCAAAATTAAAATAATAATAATTTGGGAAATATTAAAATGGTATCCACATGCAGGTTAATTAAGGATTAGTTTGTCGAAATCCTAAAACTTTTTCCAAACTTTTTTTTACCTCCCCATTTTAAATATATACTAGTTTTCCAAATAAGGTTCCTAAAAGGTCTAAACTTTAAAGACTAAAAGAGCTCAAAGATGGAACTTGGTTGGAAAGTAAGCTTAGCACATTGTTATTCTTCTTCAGATCTCAAGATTCAAGAGTGAGGGTCAAATCATAAATAAGATACTGTAACAAAGGGGCTCGTAATATCACGTGGCATATGTTTACTTACCACATGGAGAGAGAGACCTTTGTTGTTGGGACCTTATCCTCTCCAATCTATGTTATAAAATCCGGGTATCGTGATTTAGTTGAAACAATTAAAATCTATCACATCATACAAAAAACAACGATTCTACCAATACAAAAAATTTCACTACTTTTATGATAATTTGTTGACGTGGTAGGTTGCGGTTAATATAACATCACTTTCACATTAAACCATTACTATTATTACTTGTAGTAGCAATTACAACTTACTATCTCAAATTTAATTTTAAAAAAATGTGAAATATATTGGCATTATATTTGTGGAAGGTAATGATTAGTATAACACCACTTTCACATTAAACCATTTCTATTATTACCTGTAGTAACAATTACAACTTACTATCTCAAACGTAATGAAAAAAAAAATGTGAAATATATTGTCATTATATTTATTTAAGAAGCTAACTCAATTCCAAGTCAATCCTACCATTAGAAGAATACACAATATCTCTCATTCAGTTAATGAGCTATTCTAGAACCATAATTTTTACCACACTATTTTCTACAACTATCCTATATGATTTATTATGACTGTCATTTTTACTTGGACCTACTACATTTTATCCACCACTCATAATCTGTCGTATCAAAATTATGATACAAAGGTTATGGTTTTAGATTTAGATTTTCTCTTGTATCAAAAAAAAAAAAGATTTTCTCTCCATTAACCAACCCTCTTCCCTTTGCTCCATGACCAAACAAGAGCCAGGTGATGTGGAGTTATTTTATTTTATTTTTAATATTTGATGCGTTAGATTTTAATTGGTCTAACTAAATTATATATTACAGGGATTATAGATCTACAAACTGTAGGTGATATGGTCCCAATAGGCTCTTTGTACGTTTCATTGTACGTTTCATTGCCCAAATTTAATATGCAGTGCAAGATATTATGCGGTGGCAAAGATTCCAAGCCATGCTAGCTACCTCGTTTTTATAATTGGCTCTTTTTACCTAATCCTTCAATAATGCTATTTCTGTACTGTCATTTTTACCTGCTCCTTGAATAACACAATGTCACAATCGCTTTAGCCTTAGGTTTTAGCGCCACTAACTTTGTACATTGTTGGACAACAACCTCTCTTAAATAAGGAAACATATCATACATCAGTTGTTTTCAATATATTGATCTTTTTTTAGCCAAAAAAAAAAAAGAGAGAAAATTCTATTAAATTGATTAATGGAATTTTTGCCTACAATAAAAAATAATTGAAATTTCATTCAAATATGTAAAATACTCTCTCACGGTAATTATCCTACTAATTATTGGAGCTTAAATTAATCATTTTAGATTTGATCCACTGCAACTAACTTTACTATTCCAACTATTTTCTTCACAAATCCATTGCTTGATTATTTCAGCTTATTTTTACAAATCCATTATTCCTCACTTAATTCGAAGTTTTAAAAAAAATTGACTTGAATTTTTTGAAGCATTTTGCTCCACGTAAAGAGAAGCTTAAAAAAATAAAAATAAAAAACTAGGACAGATAAGGTAGGAAACTAAAATGAAGGGCCCGGCATAACAATTTTCTAGCCAAAAGTCTCTTCCATTGTTCTTTTTATTTTATTTTATAAAATCAATAGAAATATTTTAAAATCTTGGTGTTTAGTGCCTTGAAGATTTTAGTGTATGGTATTTTTTCAATTCAAGGGTGGTTAGAAACAAGGAAAAATACAATATAATTTGGTTGAAACCTCAAAGGAGATCAATATAATTTCTCTCAAATAAACTAGTAATATAGGATGAAAGCCAAAAACAAACATCAATGATCAAACCTAAAACTGTAAAGTTGTTATTAGATGACCATAATAACACTCTGCATGCATCCATAGTAAAAGTTTGCTTAAAATATAATGTCGCACTTTGAGAGATCTTACGTATGCATAAGAATTATAAAAGATCTTGCACAATAATGATTTATATCATTGTAATTAAGTTTGTTGCTGATAAAAACTTAGATACTAGAGGAGACTTACCCTAGATAGGAGGCAAATCAAGGATTGCATTTGGTTTCTTCCCACAGAATCTCCAACAAAGGCCAAAGACTTTCCTCTGACCACTTCAAGGAATTGTGCTGGGTTGAAAATAGGTAGGTTACACTCATGTGGTTTCCACCTCCATTTCATGAATTCACTATCTGGTCTCCCATATTTCATGCAATTTTGATGCTCATGTATTGCCCAACACGTTGTGTTTGTGTAGTATGGAGCATCTGGATTTGGAATCCATTCTCCAGAAAACAAGTCACACTTTTCATTGATGGACTGTACACTTATTAATTCATCATTGGAATCATAAAAAGAGGAGGGTTCTGAAGAATTTTTGACAAGATATAGAGGGTACTTTAGCAAAGGGTAATAGGGTATGACTATGAGAAAAACTAGGGTGAATATTACTAGTAGAACTATCTTTGGTGACTTGTGTAGTGACTGGTTTTTCCCAAAGGGAAGCTCAATGGATTGGAGCTTCATTTGGAGATAGAAAGAGAGAGAACGCTATGCAGGTGGTAAGAAAGAGAATTGGTCAGATATAAGTGTGTGGAAAGTTCAAAGAACAAGCTGGTGGTCGTATATTATATGGTTTCGGTTTACGTAATGCTTCCCTAAATTATTTTATAATTAGAATTCTGAGGAGTTCCTAGACATTTATAAAGAAATGATTGCAGCAGAAACTTTTTGTTTTAGAAGATTAAAAAAAAAATCAGGTTACAGCATCTTTAAAAACTCAATTGGCCTTTAAAAAAGAGATTTTCTGGTTGGCTGTTAGTTCAATTGTCGTGCTTAGATCTGTAATATAGATATTGACAAATAAAAAAAAAAAATCTAGTAAATAATGTAAAATCAAAAAAATGCTACATATCTCAAATCTGACTTTACAAATTAGAAAATTGGAAGATTTAAATGTAAGGAGATCTTAACTAAAAAAATATTTTGTTGTGGATATATTAAATCCTTTTTTTTGGGGTTAAAATGTGATTGTGTAATTAACATATATAATTAAAAAGTTGAAATGTATTTTTGTTGCTTTTGTTATTAACTTATAATTAATTATCATCATCATTTCATGAAAGTTAATCGTTTAGGCTAATTAAAGGACTAAGCTTCAATTATGTGTCCCCAACACTAAATAGGTTTTTATTTATTTATTTATTTATTTATCGTAACAAATTTAAACCGACCTTTCATTGTTTTATGTATGCATATATATTGTAATATTTAATTTGTAAATTTTTTGTTTAACCTAATTTTAATTATTTAAGTTCAATATTTTCGAAGTTGTTTTTACTTTCTATTGATGAAAATGTGACATCAATTTTATCATCACGAGGAGTCGGTTTTTTAGGCTTTCTATTTCTTCTTCTTTTCTAATGCTATTGTCATAGTCTTTTTATTTTTTAATGAATGTTAGTCAGAGTCCTTATTACTACTTATATACTCTTCGTGAAGTGATTTGTTTTTAACTTATGGGACAGAATTTAACAACAACAAAAAATGTGGAAAGTAAAGCGAAGAGAGATTCAATAAAGACATTAGTCAAAGCATGAGCTTTCACTAAGTTGAGAAAAACCATCTAATTAAACGGCTGCAGAAAGATTCATTTGTTTGCTTGAAAGAAAAAGTCTTTGTTTTGGACAGTTCAACCCATTGATAGTTACCCTCGAACTAGCTAGAGTGAATGTGGGCTGATTCAATTTACAACACTTGAGCTACATGCCTTTGAGCTCAGCGCAGACATAAGCCCATAAAATTAAAATGCTTGATTAATCTGTGATTGAGTTAATAATTGTGAAATTGAATCCAAAATGTCCAATTTATCAAAGCTAGTTTGGATGCAGGTCCCATGTGCCACATGAAATATTGCACTAAAAATATTGCCAATTATTGGTGGGTCATTGACACTTGGCTTCCAACTCAGTGCCACATTTCATTTTTTAAACTACATGGAACATCATGAACCATGCCATGCTCATGTACAGCATTCTGGCCCAATTAGAGGGCCACATTGATCATTGATCAATGTGATTATTTTAATGATTTAACCTTATTAGATCTGATAAGAGATTATCATTTTTCAATTTGAAAATTTATATTCCATCCCTTAATTTCTTCCATGATTTCTATTTCCAACTCATTACCTCACAATATATTGCTATTTCGAATTTCAGCTTAATAATTTATTTGAGCAATTTGAAAAGGACGCTCTTAAAAAAACAAAAAATCAAGGGACCTATTGCATGTTTCTCGAATTTAATTTGAGAGGATAGGACTTCAATAATTCTTTATTAATGTTATCTATGAGTGTTACCAATATATAATCTTCATTCTATTCCATAAAAAATTTGTCATGTGCATCACACATTATCAATCATACCTCTCAAATCAAATACATTAATCATCCAAATTGATTCTCCAATAGCTATAATACTCGGTTATTATTACCAATCTTTTTCTTATACGTAGTTTTCTCCACTTTGGTGCATTAATCACGACAAGCTATTGATTCCTACTTCATCATTTAATAAGTTGGTGTTACATAACAATCAACAATCAACAATTTAATTAGTATGCATCGCTGATATATTAGACTGGCTACTAAAACCTCACAACCACCTTGATTTTTTTTCTGCCGACATTGTTAGTATGCTGGAATTTGCCAGCTCCATATATACGTTAGAATGTCACTTTAGGGCAATAACGTGTATCTTGCGAGCATTGAATGGATTAGTCACTGACATTAGCTTATTCTCTTTTTAATTAATTTTTCCTCAATTTTTCTTTTTCTGTGTAACACTACAAAAAAAACTGGGCTTTTTTTTTTTTTTTTTGGTGTATTCCAACCCTCTACTATAAGAAATGTATTAATTGCAGCGCTTTTATGGAGTGCCAATAGAATGTGTAAGGTCAAAGAGAGAGAGAAAGATTCTAACTCAAAGACACACCACAAACTCTATTAAAAAAATGGCGAAACTATATTATTGGTCCCTGAAGTTTACCCTGTGTGTGCAATTAGTCCCTCAAGTTTAAAGCGAGCACAATTAGTCCCTTAAGTTTTAAAACTGAGTTGTATTGGTCTTTTTACTAATTGCTATTAACGGTGTTACTTACGTGGTTAACGGAACAATGACTTAACATTTTTTTAAATGAGGTGGCATGTTTTTAATTAAAAATTAAAAAAAAAAAAAAAAGCTTCCACATTAGATGATATTGACCAGATTAAAAATAAATCTGATATTTTAAATTCCTCTCAACGATCAATCCACCATCATCAAGCATAGCCACTGCAGACCGTGCACCATCATCAACCACAAATCAAAACCCAAATCATCAAGCACTATCATCAAACTCTCCCTTAACCCGCTAATCAAACAAAGAATAAAAACCATCAAAACCCCAAAAATCATCAAAACCATCAAAGAAGGCGGCGGGTTTGAAGTTGAGGGAATCGAGGATGTAGGAGACCATGAGGCCGACGATTAGGGTGGTGAGCATGGCAGTTCTGCCGAGGTCGAGGAGGAAGGCGGCGCAGGGGATGAGGGCGATGGCGAAGGATGTTGTTCCAGCACAGGGGTCGAAGGATGTTGCTCTGGTGGTTCCGCTGAGTTTTTGAGCATTGTAGGCGAAGGATTTGCTCCGGCGGCATCATTTTGGCTAGCTGGAATATCAGATTGAAGAAAAGGATCTGAGATTGAAGAGAAGGATCTGAGAGCAACAGAGACAAGTAGAAGGACTGAGATAGAACGAGAAAACAAATCTTTGTTTTCTTTTTCTTAAAAATCTCTTTGGATTTTGGTGGTGTAGCTCTGTGATTCAACGTTAGGAACTTAGGATTCTCCTTCTTGTAATGAAAGTTGTGAAAACAAACAAGTAAAATCACTTAAGAGTAAGTCTTGGCTAAAATGATAATACACAAGCCCAACGAATTTGTGGTGGGGGAGATGGACAATTAGTTAGTGGAGTGGTTTTCCAAATTTGAATTTTTTTTTTTAATTATAAAAAAAGAGCTTGTGATGGAAATTCCATTTGAGTTCTTTTGTGGCTGTCATTCTCTCGCTTCCGTTAAACAAATATCAAATTTGTTTTTAATCCAGTCAATATGATTTTTCAATTTCATCTAACGTGGAAACTTTTTTTATTATAAAATTTTTAATTAAAAACATGCCATATCATTTAAAAAAATGCCAAGTCATTATTCTGTTAGCCACATAAGTAACTCCGTTAACAACAGTTAGTAAAAAGACCAATACGACTCAGTTTTAAAACTTAAGAGACTAATTATGCTCGCTTCAAACTTGAGGGACTAATTGCGCACGTAGGGTAAACTTCATAGACTAATAGTGTAGTTTTGCCTAAAAAAATCATAGTAATTTTTAAAGATGGCAATTTATAGATGATTGTTGACTTTTGTTTTTTTTTTTTTTTTTTTTTTTTTTTTTTTTTTTTTTTTTTTTTGTGAGGGTGTTGACTTCTGTTGATTAGTATAATAATCTTGATTGAATAAAATTTTTAGTCGAAGTCAGGTGTACAAGACAAATTGAGGTTTAAGAAGCATTGCATTTTCTTATATTTAAAAATTAATTAAATTTTATCAAAAAAATTAGTTAATTGAATAATTTTTATCTTGTGATTTTTTTTTTCCTCTTATTTTGAGAAGTTAGATTAGTAAATTGTTATATTTTGTTAATCGCTAGTAAAAAATTTATCAAAATTTTTAGAAGATTCTTTTTTAGAAAAAAAGTTGAGTCCATGGAGGAGTCTACAATTGGAAGCCCGAAAACAATGAGGAATTGGAAGAGGCTTACCACAAGATCTTTGATTCTTATTAATGGATCAATTGTTGACGTGGAACCTGGGAATAAAAGGAAGCAAGCAGAAAATTTGATTAAGGAGGCTACGGGTGTTATGAGAAAAAAGAAACATAGAATTGTGGAGAATGAGCAAGGTGTTGTGCCAACTATGGGATTGATGGAGGTTGCAGGGCAGCCATGCTGGGTATGAACACAGTTCTAAGATGGAAAAACAAAAAAAACAAAAAAACAAAAAAACAAAAACAAAAAAACAAAAGAAAAAAAAAAAAAAAAAAACTCTTCATTTTGATGTTCATGTATATCAAGAAGATGTCGTTTGGCAATTTTTTCAGGTTTCCTGGGCATCCAAGAGAAGATTTTCTTTTCTTACAGTAGTTTGGTTTTTGAATTTTTTCTTTGTTTCTTTGTTTTACATGTAATCGTGCTACTCTAGCATATGCTATTGTTGCAAAAGAGAAAAAAGGAGGTCATATGTCTCTCTTTCTCTTCCCAATTGTATTTATATTTCTTAATTAATAAAATCTGCTATCGTTTCAGCTCCCAAAAAAAAAAAAAAAAAAAAAAAAAACTTTCAAGAAGACATTTATAGTTAAGAATTTTTCAAAAACAATGTTTACAATGTAAAATTTTAACATAACTAGAATAAAAATAAATTTTAAAACGCAGCTCAAAATAAAATTATCAAAGTTACCATTACAACTTCACTTAATAATAAAATACTAAATAGTTTCAACTTTATACGCAAAGATGGATCTAAGTTCAAATCAATGTATTTTAGAAGAAGTCAAATCAAATTAATAGTACAAAATCTTACATTAATTAAATATGAAGCATAATTAATATATTTTTTAAAAATAACATAAATTTATTTATCATAAATGTGACTTATGAGATTTAAGTTTAAGGGTAAGATAGAGAAATGGTGGCTTGTTCGTGACTGTTGTTGAGAGGGAGAGAGAGAGAGCAAATGCTTTTGCTTTGGTAAATAATGGAAATAATTTTTAAGTTAGAGAGAGAAAGAGAGCAAAAAAGGTAAATGATTCCTTCCTTTTTCTAGTTAGACAAGGGATTACTCTACACACAAAAAATAACAATAATAATAATGTATGAGATACATTTTGTTTAAAATTACTATATGAATATAGTATAATACTATAGGATAAAATTTATGAGACCTTTTGATGATGTTCAAAATTGTCAGTAGGTCTATTGCTCAAACCCACAATCTTCAATGAAAGGTGAAGAGTAGTGAACCTGCAAAAAATAGAAATACCTTCAAAGAGCACCGGTGTGGTGTTGGGCTAAGACCCTCTGAAGATCAAGCCAGAAACCGATAATGAACTTTTTGGAGAGTTTCTAAAAGTATTTTTTGCGTACCTTGAGATTGGAGTGTCTCAATGTTTATAAATGGGTTTGTGGATGATCATCGTAGCTGAAATGTAGGGATATGGGATTATCCCTCTGCTAACGTGTAGGGGTTGGGAACTATCCCATAGTTAATCCATAGGGAGTGAGGAGTTATCCCTTAACTGATTTGTGGGAGATAAGAGGTATCCCATTACCAACAGCCGTGTGCATGTAGGAGAGTCATAGGTGACATTGGAATTGCCACATGAGTTCAGTGTGCTTGGTCTCATTCATCAACTTTTGGTCATGACGTATGCTCGCGCAGGTCATGTTTGGTCTTTCACTTTTGGTAAGTAGGTGCTTTTTGAAAGACCAACTTATTTGGGAAGAGTACTACATTCCAGAAGAGTAGCCATGGAGTTAGTTAAAATATTCCTCATCAGCTGCCCCCATTCCGTGTTTGTCCATTTTTTTTTGGGCGAGCCACGGAATTACTCATTTTTGGTTTTTTTTTTCATGACACATGGTTGCCCAGGATTGGCCAACAGTCACGTCATTTGGTATTCTTGAGATTTTTTGCCTATAAATAGGCGAATTTCCCCTTCAGACCTCATTCATTTTCGAAATTTTTGCTTAAGCCACCCGCAAAACTCTCTTAGTCGTTTGCTTTATGCTCATCCACTTTTTGCTCACCCATTCCCTACTCGTCCGAATTTTTTAAGTTTGGTTCAAGGTTGTCAGCCCATCTACTCGTCCTAGTTTTTTGAGTCTTGGTACTCGTGGTCGTCTACTTTTGTGGTCGTTTGAATTTTCAAGCTCACAGGCTTATGGTCACTTGCTTCGCTAGTCATCTAGATTTTTAGGCTTACGTACTTATGGTCGTTGCTTTGGTGGTCATCTGAATTTTCAAGCTCACGTGCTTATGGTCACTTACTTCGCTGGTCGTCCGGATTTTTAGGCTTATGTACTTGTGGTTGTCGCTTTGGTGGTCGTTCGAATTTTCAAGGTCTCGCGCTCGTGGTCGTCTATTTTTTTGGTAAGTTATTTCACCCTTTCTTCTATTGCCTTTGTTAGATAAGAAAATTTAGATGACTGAAGTGGACTTAATTTTATTTTGTCATTGTACATGTAAGAATGAATGAGTTCGGGTCCACCAATAGCCCTTTGTCGTCCAAACGTAGAAAATTGGACGACCGTGGGTTGCCACGAAGTGTTAGTACAGATTCTCTTGTAGATGTCTTATCCTTAGAGTCGTCTCATACAGGCCTATCTAAAGATGAGCCAAGGGAGGACTCATCTGGTTTTGAGTCTTCTAAGTTCAGTTCTAAAGTTAGGTCGTCAAGCTATGCTTCAGTGAGTGGAGATTATGGTTCTCCATCTGAGGGTCTTGATCGTCCCTTTATCTTACCTGACAAATGAGAGGTGAACAAGCATTGTTCCTCTCTTTCTAAAAATAGGCTAGCTAAGCTAAGGTTCGAGTTCCAAATTCCTCATAATGTGCGCACTAGGTTAGTTGAAATTGAGAGAAGTGTTACTCTTGTGATGGAGAAGGTGTTGGGTTTTATGAGGCCTTTTTTATAAGTGGGTTGAGCCTTCCACTTAATGAACTCACTAGGAAGTTGCTCAGGAGGTTACATATAGCTATATCACAACTAGCACCCAACTCTTAGCGTGCTTTCATAGGAGCTCAACTCCTTTGGGGGATTATAAGTGAGGGTCGAGAAGCCCTTTCCTTGGATGAATTTTTGTACTGTTATAAACTCATTTGTGCTCCCAAGGCTGAAAGGATGTATTACTACAAATGTAGAAAAAGAGAGCGTCAATTAGTCACTAAGATTCCTTCTTCCAATAGGGATTGGAAAGAGAAATTTTTCTTTGTGCTTGGGTCAAATTGGGTATGTAGCCCCGAGGAGGTTGCTACTGCAGAACCAGTAGACTATACTTAGGGGGTGTTACCAAAGTTTGGTGAGTCGCCTGTCTAGCTTACTCGTCCGCTTTACTTCCTTTTTTATACTAACTTGCTTTTTGTTGAGGGCCATTTGTGGAAGCCCAAGCAGACAGAAAAGCCCAATAATGAGGGCTACAAAGAATTGACAAGATAAATAGCAAAAAACCCATTAGGCCCAAGCGGCAGGAATAATGGATCACAGGCCCAACAAACAAATAAATGGGTCTTGAAGAGGCAAGCGGGCTCAAAGAAGCCAGGAAAGAAAGAAATAGCATCCCATGGGCAGAGTATAAGGTAGAAAAGTGAGAAAGGACCGCCGCAGGCCCAAGGCAATGCAAACTAAGAGAGTAAGGGGTTTATGGCAGGCCCATGAACCCCAAAGATAAGGATAAGGTTATTGGGTCGGGGAAGCCCAATGAAGTTAGTAAACAGCTCATGGGAGTGTGGAATTAGCAAACGGGTCAAGGAAGCCCAAAGAAAGCAATCGGGCCATGGATGCCCAAAGGGACATAGGAGCCCATGAGTAAAAGCAAAACAGTGCCCATAACAGGCCACTGAGAAAAGGGAGGAATGGCTGGCCCAAAAAAAGGTCCAGCAGGATTAAGTTATTACGGCAGGAATAACAATTCAACATGGCAGGCAATAAAGAAAATCAAAAGTGGGCCAAAGAAATGTAAGGCCCATCATCATACAAAGCCCAGCTCCTGAATGAAGCGAAAAACCAGAGAAAAGCCCACATGAAGGGCCAGGAAACGTAGACAGAGAGTCTCCAGGTCACGGCAGACGCATGAGCAGTAGGCAGACTCTTGGACAAATCTGAAAGGGAAGCACGCGCAAGGCCCAAGCACCACCAGCCTATACCCAGCCAATATAAGACATGGTGGGGCCATGGGCCAAAGGTAAGAGGTAAAGGGGGTATGGTTTGGTGGTGGGGAGAGGGGAAAAGGTCTATTTGTGGCTCCTGGCCAAAGCCCTTTTGGGAGGTACATCCTGCTGAGATGACAGACCACCCAAAAGAGGCAAGTTTGAGGGGGAACCGTTGGGTGCATGCCTTGAGAGTGGAGAGAGAGAGCATTTATACTGTGGCAGGAAAGAAATGCTACGGTAGAGGGAGAAATGAAACCTGCCTCTGTCTGGCAAGAGTGAGTGGTACACACCTCTGGTGGTCGGCAAGTACGCTCAGACCAGACAGAGGCGGTTAAGGGGCAAAATGGTAAAACCTTGGTCACGGCAGGCACCATAAAAAGGCTCTCGCCGTGCCCTGTAGAGAGGATGGAAAAACAGAGTAATTTTACGGAGTGAAAAGAAAAAACAGAGTAAGAAGAAAAGAAAAAAAGATAAGAAAGAAAACAGAGTAGAAAAGAAAGGAAACTAAGGAAAAAGGAGAGTTAGTTCAATGGGCATGCACCAATAGATCGGTTTCCCTCTCTTCCCCTTCAAATCTTACTTTCTTCCAAAGCGTAAACAAGGACTCTTTCCTTTTGGGCAATAACCATTTAGGTCTGACTCCCTCAAAGCCATTAATCCCTACTGTAGGATCTCTTTCCTGGGGGATTATTTGCATTGAGAAGAGGCGTTCTCCCCTCTTTGGCTTTGTTCCGGCAGACTAAGCTTAAAACTTGATTTATGCCCATTTAATTAGCTAGTATTATTTTTCCTCATTTTCTCTGTGATTGATATCATTATGACTGTAATCATGCTTTGTTAGTAGGGAATACATAGCCATTTATTTAAATAGTCAGAATACTCTGTTTTGGTTATTATTATATCTGCCTGCCGTAACTCGTCTGCAGCAGTTCTGCTTGCCGTAAGTTTACTCCTGACAGACAAGGCATAAGTTTGTGCACAAACCGACCCAAGTTGAGTTACAATTGGACCGGCCCCAACTCCCTTACTCAGAAAATATTCGGGCCTATCATAGCGAGAGGCAGCCCAGCCTATTACCGCAGGAGGCAGCCCAAGCCCAATACACCATACACAGAAAAGGCCCCTACACTTTTCATTTTTTCAGCTCAGGTTTTACCAAGGTTGACTGCAGACTAGCTAGGAAGGATAGAAAAGGCAACAAGCTTCTTGGTTGCTGAATGTAACTAGAGGGCTTTGGTTATGGTAGATAACCTTCACAAATACTTTTAAGGACCTATCCTTTCTGCAGCAGCTCGTCTTCACGAGAGTACTTCCCAAAGACATAAGTGTTTTAACTTGGCTTGTCCATTTTCTTTTGGGCATATGCACTAACATCTATTTTACAGAGATGGAGGTGGGTGCAACCAAGAAGAATAAGAGGGTTCAGGAGGCGGCTACTCTTGCTGCAGCAACAATTAAGAAAGGAAAGCTTCAACTTCCTAAGCCTGGTAATAAGAGGAAGTTTGGTGTGGACACTTCCTTAAAACCCTTCGGGACCATTACTGGTCCGAAGGAGACTCCTTCTCATCCTTTAATGACTCCTGGTTGTCCAGCTTTTGTTGAGCATCCAAGGGCACTTGGCAAAGTAAAGGGACCTCTCACTCCCCCCAAACCTCCCCTGCTCATTAATGATGCTACTTATGCTGTGGAGCGAGTCATGTCTATCATCAAGGAAGAGGATATAAACGATTGTGATGAGTTCGCTCCTGTAGCTATTGGGGAGTCTGGGTTGCATGATCTTGCCAAGGTATTGTCCTCTTACTTCACTTCCCTTTTTTGTTTTTCTATTATCTGTCTTTCATTTATTCAACTCCTTGTGTGCCTTTCAAGCAATGGTGAGGATGAAGACCCTTGAGCTAAGGTATGGGGATTACGAGGATCAAATGGTTAATCTTCGAAAGCGTGTAAAAAACAACAATGAGGTCATCAAAGAGCTATAGGGATTTGTCATTCCATTGACAAAGAAAGTTGCTCTTTTGGAAGGCAAAGTGAAGGAGCTCGAGAAGCGATGCTCTTCTCAAGCAAACCTCTTTGTTGCTACAGAGAAGGAGAGAATACGCCTCTTTAAAGAGTTGGAGAAACTGCGAGGGGAGCTAAGCAATGCTGAGACGAATGCCATTGTAAAGTACTCTTCCTCACAAGAGTACCTTCATGATCTAGGTATCCAGTATGTGAGAGGATTTGAACACTTTCAAGCTCAAGCTTCTGTAGCTTTTAAGGACTTAGATTTTTTGAAGATTGAAATTAGTGCTGAGGAAGGTTCTACTGCAACTATGATAAGCGATGGTGCCGACCAAGGGGTAGATAGTGCTACTGAGGAGGAAAAAGGGGACGACCAAGCTGGTCATTGGACTTTGTGTATTTTCCGCACTTTCATTCTTGTACTTTTGCGTTTAATACTTTGACTTTAAGAAAATGTTTTTGGACATGTATAACTTTTATTGAATGTATGGGTTTTTGTTACCTTTCCTAATTCTCTTCTTTTATCTTTAGTGGTTTTGGATAGACTTAGAAGTAATTGACTAGCACAGCTAGTGTTACTCGTCAGGCTTTGTGGGAATTAGGAGTAGGCAACTCTACTACTCGTCCCCTTTCATTGCTCGTTAGGTTCTTGTAGCACTTAGGAGCCGATAAGTCTTCTTGCTCGTGCACTTTCGTTGCTCATCAGGTTTTAGGAGTAGTAAGTCTTCTACTCGTCCCCTTTTGTTGCTCATCAGGTTATTGTAGCACTTAGGAGTAGGTAATTCTTTTACTCATCCCCTTTTGCTACTCATTTGGTTTTAGTGGTGCTTAGAAGTAAGTCTTCTTACTCGTCCACTTTCGCTACTCGTCAGGTTTTAATGGTGCTTAGGAGTAAGTCTTCTTACTCATCCACTTTTGCTACTCGTCAGGTTTTAGTGGTACTTAGGAGTAAGTAAGTCTTCTACTCGTCCACTTGTGCACTTCGTTGAGCTTAAGGGACTTATGAGCAATCATTTCTTACTCGTCTACCCTTAAGTGATTTAATGTTTAGACCGTCCACCCGTAGGCGACTTTGGTCGTCTGTCTACCTATAGGCGACTTAGTGTTAGGATCGTCCACCTCTAGGCGACTTTGGTCGTCTGTTTACCCGTAGGAGACTTAGTGTTTAGACCGTCCATCCATAGGTGACTTAGTGTTAGGACCATTCACCTGTAGGCGACTTTGGTCGTCTGTCCTCCCATGGACGAATTAGTGTTGGGCCCTGTGAGATTTAGTAAAAGCTTGAAGCTTCAATAATGGAGGAAATACGAAACAGAGAGAGAAGTTGGGAAGAGAACTCTCTGAACTTTTTATTACAAACTTAATAAATTTCATGCACATACATCGCAATATATAGTTTACAACAATTTCTAGAAAGATCCAATCTAACAAACTCTAACAACCTAATGACAATTGTACATAAAAATATCTCCACTCTATACAAAATATCTAAAGCAAAGTCTATACAAATATCTGAAGCAAATTCGGTTGAAACAGAGCAAGTCAAGGCCATGCTCAGTGAGGAAGAACAACTTCATAACACAACACCGTTTACTGCCTTGAATAAGTCATGCCAGGTATAAGTGAGAAACGATGCCATTTATCATTTAAACAAATGTCATCGTTTTGACTTCTCAGTAACATATTCAAGTGACCGTTGAACTAGTGAACAGTGTGAACTTTATCTTATTTATTTGTAGATTCACTAGTTCCACTTACATCCCCCCTCAAAACCACGAGGTCAAGGGACACCATGGTTTTGGAACGCAAAAACTAAAAGCGAGAAGAAGAGAGACTTTTTGTAAAAATGTCTACCAACTGATCACCAGTTGCAATGTAGCAAACTTGAAGGTCACAATGAAGAACATGTTCACGAACAAAGTGGTAATCCACTTCAACATGCTTGGTACAGGCATGAAAGACAGGATTGGAAGCAATGGCAAGGGTAGAAACGTTGTCACACCAAAGCTTTGGTGGAAAGGAAAGGAAGATGCCAAGATCACGCAACACTTGACGAATCCAACATAGCTCAGTAGCAGCAGTGGCAAGAGCCCTGTACTCGGATTTAGTGGAGGAGCGAGACACAGTGTCTTGTTTCTTAGCACTCCATGTGATAGGATTGAAGCCAAGATAAACCAAATAGCCAATAGTGGATCTACAATTAAAAGGATCTCCAGCCCAATCCGAGTCAGAAAAGGCTGAGAGAGACAAAGGGTCATGTTGAAAGAAAATCCCAAAATTAAGAGTGCTAGAAACATATCTCAGGATCTGTTTGGATGCAATTAAATGGGCTTCACATGGAGTGGACATGAACTGACAAACCTGATGAACTGCAAAGCTAAGGTCAGGACGTGTAAAAGTTAGATAGTGAAGGGAACCCACCATACTCCTATAAACATGAGGATTGGTAAGAAGAGAGCCTTCAGCAGGAACAAATCACAAGTTAGAAGCACAAGGAGTTTTGGTGGCCTTAGCAGAGAGCATTTTATGCTTAAGAAGCAAATCCTGAGCATACTTAGATTAATTCAGAAATAGTCCTTTAGAAGTAAGAGTGATTTGCAACCCAAGGAAGTAGTGGAGATTGCCAAGATCCTTAAGTTCAAACTCAAAATTGAGTTGCTAAATCAATGATTGCAAGAAAGAGAGACAATTGCCAGTGAGAATAATGTCATCTACATACTCTACATACACCAGAAGAAACACCAAGTACCTACCATGCCTCAGAATGAATAAGGATGAATCAACTAAGGAAGCCTAAAACCCCAAGTGAAGCAAATGAGTAGAGAACCTCTCAAACTAGGCCCAAGGGGCTTGTTTGAGACCATAAAAAGATGTCTGTAAGAGGCAAACATGATTAGGAAAGGCAGGATCCACATAACTAGGAGGTTGGACCATAAAAACCTCCTCCTTTAAGAATCCATGTAAGAAAGCATTCCTGACATCCAATTGCTTTAAAGGCCAATTAAACTGAACAGCAAGTGAGAGGATAATTCTGACTGTAGGAGGCTTTACCACAGGGCTGAAAGTTTCTTCAAAATCAACACCAAACTATTGGTGAAACCCCTTTGCCATCAACCTAACTTTATACCTACTTATACTCCCATCATTGTTATGTTTCAGCTTGTACACCCATTTGCACCCTACAATATTCTGAGTGGGTGAAGGTGGTACCAAGATCCAAGTTTTTAGTCTAGTGAGGGCAGCAAACTCCTTATCCATAGTTGAGCACCATTATGGAAATTGAGAAGCAATCTTATAAGTGGGAGGCTCAGTAATGGTATAATCAATCAAAGGCTTGGATGCAAGTTTGGAGACTGACACTGCAAGAGTCGTAGGCTTGAAAATGCCATCTTTGGATATGGTGATCATGGAGTGTATGTTCTGAGCAGGTACAAAACCAAACAAAAAAGTCACAATAGTGGATGGCAAGGACTCAACCAAAGGATATGCAAGAAGGGAAGGTGATGTAGGAGATGGAGAGGAAGAAGGAATTGAGTCAGGAATAAGTGGTAGAGAAGTAAGTAAAGAGGGATGATGAGAAGGACTAGGTGCAAAAGAAGAGACATGTGCAATGGGGCTAACCTCAAGAAGGACAACAGACTGTGATGTATTGTCAGCAGAAAAATGGGAAAGAAAGGACAACCAATGTGCAACAGAAGATGAGGAGGATGTATCAGATGAAGGAACAGCAGGTAAAGAAGTGGTTTGTAAAGCTAAAAACTCATATTCATTGAATAAGACATGCCTTGATATGTAAATTCGAAGGGTAGAAGGGTCTAAACAAATATAGCCTTTAGAGTAAGCTGGATAGCTAAGGAAGATGCAAGGTGTTATGTGTGGCTGAAGCTTATGTTTATTATAAGGTCTGAAAAGAGGGAAGCAGGTACAACCAAAAGTTCTAAGGTGTAGGAGATATGGTTTAGTGTTGAAAAAGACTTCCCAAGGTGATTTGTTATGAAGAATAAGAGTGGGAAGCCTATTAATGATATGGGTAGCAATAGAGATTGCATAAGACCAATAGGACAAAGGGAGGTTTAAGTGAGAGCATTCAATAAGATGTCTATGTTTCCTCTCAGCAGTGCCATTCTACTGAGGGGTATGAGGACATGAGGTTTGGTGGATAATGCCAGAATTAGAGCAAAAATGTTGAAAGGCATTAGAAGTGTATTCACCACCAACATCTATTCTCAAGATCTTAATCTGTGTGTTCAATTGAGTTTCAATATATGCTTTAAAGTACTTAAAAACGTCAAACACATTACATTTATGTTTTAGCAGATATACCCAAGTGAATTTGGAAAATTCATCAATGAAGACAAGATAGTATCTAAAATCATTTATAGAACTAATGGGAGATAAACCCCAAACATCACTGTGAACTAATTCAAGAGGTTTAGAAGCAAGAAAAACAGACTTAGGAAAAGGCAGTTTATGCATTTTCCCACTGAGACAATGTTTACAATGAGATACAAAATTGGAAATGGAATCATTACAATTCACTAAATTATTACAAGAAGAGAGAGTTGTCCTAAGAATACTATCACTAGGATGACCTAGTTTGTGGTGCCACAACAACCACTTATTAGATTTCTGAGCATGAAAAAAAGATGAGATAGGGATAGGTGACTGTGAATGTGTAGTAGTAGAGTGAGGATGATGCTTAACAAGTTGATGATGCTTGATGAAATTCTTTGAGTAGATTGGATAAACTCCATTCTCACTCAAGCCCCAGTAGAGGACTCTCCCCGTAGGAACATCCTGGATTTTGAGTTCATGAGCATCAAAATGACAAGAACAATTATTATCTAAACAAAATTTATGCATAGATAGAAGCTTCATGGCTATTCTAGGGACATGTAAGACATTTTTGAGAACAAAGTTATGATATTTTGTAGAAAGGGAAGCATTACCAATATGGTTAATAAGAAGAGTTTGACCATTGCCTACTATGATCTGCTCTGGTCCTTTGTATTGTAACTGAATAGAAAGATTACCAAGATTGGCAGTGAGATGATCTGAGGTACCAGAATCAGCTAGCCAAGGATCTTGATTGTTTTTCAAAGTTGCATTAGAAGCTTGAGCCATTGCAGCAAGTTTGGTTGGTGGATTCTTGCCTTGATAGGCAAAATCCATTCTGTGATAAGAGTCAAGGGCTTGATGACCTGCCTTTCCATAAATTTGGCAAATAGGTCTATCACCCTCGAAATTTTGGCCACCAAATTGAGAAGTCTAAGTAGGAGAGTAATTCTACTGATGAAATTGTGGTGTGTAAAACTGTTGTTGTTGTTGTTGAGGTGAGTAGAACTGTTGTTGTTGACCTCCACCACCATTGTTGGTATACCTTCCTCCACCTCGACCTCTATTATTATTGTTTTTACCTCTTCCTCAGTTAGATCCACCATGATTCTGTGATTGAAATTGAGAATTGTTAGAATGCTTATTACAAGAAGCAAACATGGCTAGAGAATGAGAGAAATTATCAGAATTCTCTGCCATAGCCTGTTCTTCACTCTGTAACATGATAGAAAGTTCTTCATAGGTAATTGAATCACTCCTGGTGCGGATTACAAAGCAGAAGTGAGCAAATTCTTTAGGCAAAGCACGAAGAACAATACAGATAAGTTCTTCATTATCAACAACAACTCCAACAGCAAGGAGTTTATCTCATGCAATCTTGATCTTCTGCAAGAAGCCATTGACTGAATCAAATCCTTTCTTGAGGCTTTGTAGCTCAAGTTTCAGGTTCAGAATGTTTGCCCTTGAGGTTGATGTGAACCTTTGTTCTAGAGTATTCCATACTTCTCTAGAAGTGGTAATTCCAAGTACAAGTGAAAACACTTGCGAAGTGAGAGTAGAATTGATCAAGGATAACAAAGCTTTATCCTTGATTCTCCAAGTCAGAAAGTCTGGATTTACATTTGTAGTCAAGCTTCCTTAAGCATCAAGGAGATATTGACAAGGTTGAACAGATGAGCCATCTATATGCTCAATCAACGAATAAGCTTCCAGAATTGTAATCAACTAGTGCTTCCATGGTATATAATTGGTGTAGTCAAGTTTTATGGACATTAGGTTTGACATATTGGAAAGAAGTAACAGTGGTGAAGGAGACTGAGTAGGAGTGACTATTGTGGTAGTTTGTGATGGTGGAGTAGAGCTTGAAGGAGTAGAGGACGCCATGGATTGTTGCTCTGATACCATGTGAGATTTAGTAAAAGCTTAAAGCTTGAACAATGGAGGAAATATGAAATAGGGAGAGTAGTTGGGAAGAGACCTCTCTGAACTTTGTATTCCAAACTTAATAAATTTCATGCGCATACATCTCAATATATAGTTTACAAAAGTTTCTAGAAAGATCCAATCTAACAAACTCTAACAACCTAATGAAAGCTGTACATAACAATATCTCCACTCTATACAAAATATCTAAAGCAAAGTCTATACAAATATCTGAAGCAAAGTTGGTTGAAATAGAGCAAGTTAAGGCCGTGCTCAATGAGGAAGAACAGCTTCATAACACGACACCGTTTATTGCCTTGAATAAGTCATGCCAGATATAAGTGAGAAACGATGTCATTTATCATTTAGACAAACGTCATGTTTTGACTTCTCAGTAACATATTCAAGTGACCGTTGAACCAGTGAACAGTGTGAACTTTATCTTCTTCATTTGTAGATTCACTGGTTCCACTTATAGGACCATCCACCTGTAGGCAACTTTAGTCGTCTATCCACCCATAGGCGACTTTTGGTTGTTTTCTTTCATACGTCATGAAGGGTGAAAAATAACTTTATTCAAAGGATGAGCTCATATGGAAATAAAACGAAATCTCAAATAAGTGAGTATGATTGAAACATAAATTATGTCAAATCCTAACTTTCATGAGTAGCATACGAAAAAGGAAAAACAAACAAAACTAACATGAGCATAGCTTTAGGAGACGTCCTATTGATAATACTTCCTCAAATGCTTAGTGTTCCATGGGTGAGGTAGTTTCCGCCCATCTAGTGTCTTTAGGTGGTAAGTGCCTCTCCTGAAGCAATCGACGACCTTGTAAGGTCCTTCCCAATTTGGGCCCAGCTTCTCGTGTGCCAAGTCTCTGGTGACAAGCATTAATCTTCTCAGGACTAGCTCCCATTTGTTAAAGCGTCTTGGCCTTACCCATTTGTTGTAGTGCCTAGTCATGAGGTTCTGATACTGAGCCAGCCTCTATTCTACCCCTATTCTAACTTCATCTAGCAAGTCCAGGTTGATGCATAGTTCCTTGTCATTGCTCTCTTCATTGTAGTGATCCACTCTAAGGCTGGTAAGTCCTACTTCTGCTGGTATCATTGCTTTAGTGCCGAATGAAAGTTTGAATGGAGTTTCTTCGGTGGGAGTTTGCGTTGTTGTGCGGTACGCCCATAGGACACTTTGGAGCTCATCTGGCCATATTCCTTTTACTTGCTCGAGTCGAGTTTTGATCAGTTTAAGTATGGATCGGTTCACCACTTCTACTTGTCCATTAGCTTAAGGATATGCTGGTGAGGAGTAGTGATTCTTAATCCACAACCGTTGACAGAAATCTTGGAATGCTTCATTGTCAAACTGCTTTCCATTGTTGGAGACCAACACTCTTGGTATTCCAAAGCGACAAACAATGTTTTCCATACAAAGTTCCTAATATTCCTTTCTGTAATAGTGGCCAAAGGCTCAGCCTCTAACCACCTTGTAAAGTAGTCAATGCCAACTACAAGGAACTTAAGCTGTCGTACTGTTGTTGGCAACAAACCCATTATATCTAGTCCCTATTGCGCAAAAGGCCATGGAGATGTCATAGGAATAAGTTACTCCAGCGGCTATCGAGGGATGCTACTGAAACATTGGCATTTATCGCATGCTCTAACATAGGTCTGGGCGTCCTTCTGCATAGTAGGCCAGTAGTATCCAGCTCGCATAAGCTTTTGAATAAGGGAGCAGGCCCCTGCATGATTACCACAAATCCCCTCATGTACTTCTCTCATTACACAATTTGCTTCGTCTGGGGCCAAACACCTCAGGTATAGAAGAGTGAAACTTCTCTTGTAGAATTTGTCTCCTATCAAGACGAAACGGGATGCCCGAATCTTCAGGTTTCTTGCACTGACATGATCATCTGGAAGTTATCCCTCTTTTAGGTAAGAGATGATGAGGACCATACAGTCATCTCCTAGTGGAATCACTTGCACTTCTATATGGTCCGTGGTTGGTGCATATTGTATGAAATAGAGTACTCTTTCATCCAGTATCATGCCTTCAGTCGAGGCAACCTTGGCTAAACGGTCAGTGTCCGCATTTTCTTCTCTTGGGACTTGCAGGAATCTGACATTAGAGTCACGACCTACATATTGCTTCACGAGATTCAAATATTTCCTCATGCACTCTCCTTTTGCCTCGTAGTCTCCATTGACTTGTCCAGTGATACTTAGGAGTCGCAGCAAATGACCATTGAAGATGCTCCAGCAACTCTGGCCAAGTCAAGACCGATAAGGAGTGCCTCATATTCAGCTTCATTATTCGTCTTCTGAAATTCAAGCCTCATAGCACACTCTATTAAATCACCTTCTAGTGATTTCAGTATAACACCAACTCCACCAGCGCGCTTGTTGGATAAGCCATCAGTACTGACGACCCATGGTGTTGCGTCCTATTCCACACCTTCTCCATCCTTAGTAAGTGTGAATTTTGCCACGAAGTCCACCAAAGCTTGTGCCTTGATGGCTGTTATTGGTCGGTACTTGACATCAAACTCACTAAGTTTGAAGGCCCAAAGGACCATTCTCCCTACTGCATCAGGGTTGTTCATGGCCTTCTTTAATAGTCTGTTCATCAAGACGATTATGGTATGAGCTTGAAAGTACAGCCTAAGCTTACAGGCAGACGTAACTAGAGCGAGTGTCATTTTCTTAATAAGGGGTATCTCTCTTCGGCTCCCCTCAAAACTTCCCTAGTGTAGTACATGAGCATCTATATCTTTTCTTCTTCTTTGATCAAGGCCAAATTGACAGCTATGGGTGATACTACCAGGTAGAGAAAGAGCTCCTTATTTGGCTTTGAAGGATTGAGTAAGGGGGGAGATGACAAGTAAGCCTTTAGTTCTTCAAAAGCCCTTTGGCAGTCATCAGTCCCCTTGAAGGCTTTCTTCAACGTCTTAAAGAATGGTAGGCACTTATTTGTTGCTCTTAATACAAACATGTTGAGGGCCGTTACTCTTCCATTCAAGCTTTTGTACTTCTTTGATGCTCTTAGGAGGTTCCATATCTAATATGGCCTAAATCTTGTCTAGATTAGCTTCAATGCCCTACTACGAAACCATGAAGCCTAGAAATTTTCCCGACAAGACTCCAAACGCGCATTTGTTAGGGTTGGGCTTCATGTTATAGCGTCGGAGTGTCTCGAACGTATCCTGAAGGTTGGCCAGGTGCCGACTTTCCTCCTCGCTCTTTACTAGCATATCATCAACATACGCCTCCACATTTCTTCCTACTTGGGGCTGAAACATCTTATTCACTAGTTGTTGGTAGGTAGCCCCGGCATTCTTCAGGCCGAAAGGCATGACTTTGTAATAGAACAGTCCTTGACTAGTGATGAAGAACGTCTTCTCTTGATCAGACTCATGCATCTTGATCTGATTGTATCCTGAGAAAGCATCCATGAAGCTTAAAAGCTGATGACCAGGTGTAGAGTCTACCAACTAATCTATATGCAAAAAAGGGTAACTGTCTTTCGAGCATGCTTTGTTCAGATTAGTGAAATCTATGCACATCATCCACTTACCGTTAGCTTTCTTAACCATCATTACATTGGAGAGCCAGTCCGGATAATAAACCTCTCTGATGAACCCTGCAACTAGTAGCTTCTACACTTCTTCTACTATGGCATCGTTCCTTTCAAGGGCAAAGGCACGTTTCTTCTGACAGATTGGAGGAAAATATGGTGAGATGTTGAGTTTGTGAACCATTATTCTAGGATCAATCCCTAGCATGTCTTCATGACTCCATGCAAACACGTCGATGTTACTCTTCAGGAAGAGTAGAAATTCTTGTCGAGTTGTGTCCACTGCATGAGTTCCCATGCGTATGACCTTTTCTGGGTGGTCATCATCCAAAGTGACTTCTTCCAATTTCTACATTGGCTTTACCACTGATCGTTGGTCTTCAATGCTCATGGTGGACAACTGTTTATCCCTAGGAATGGCAACGGGTTGGGTTCGGGCCGGGTTTTTTCATACCCAGACCTGACCCGCGGGCCAAGACCCACGGCCCAAACCCGACTCATTTATTAAACGATTTTTTTTCCCGGGGCCCAAACCAGCCCCGCCGGGCCCCGGCCAAAAATCACAAACCCAAAAATCTGTACAAACCTAGAATCACAAATCGCAGAATATAATGTAATTTTCTTGACAATCATTCAATTTTCCTAGCAATTTTCTTGATATCCAAATGGATGCCAAGATCTAACAAACCAATCTGTACAAAAAATCCAACAAATCCCAGAAACAAAATTAGCAAATCTAAAAATCCCACCAACAAAACACCAAGAAAACCCAACAAATTTGGCTCACAAAAAAAAAAAAAAAAAAAAAAAAAAAAAAAAAAAACCCCAAACCCAAATTTTGCTCACAAAAATTCGAAAAGAAAAAATCCCAAACCACTTCGATTATGGATCTGTAACGGGTGAGGGGTCGTTCACGGTGGATCTGTAATGGGCGAGGTGCTTAATCGTTTGATTATGGCTGGTGACAGACCTTAGACTGGCCAACGGAGAATGATTGAAAGTGAGTGAAAGCTTGGACCAGTGGAGAATGATTGGACCAGCGGTGAGAGCTTGGGCAGTTGGGCGACGGTGATTGAGAGTGAGTGAGAGTGGGAGAGGAGAGGGTGGGTCGGCGGTGGTTTCAACCATCAATGTCACGGCCTAAACCTCGCACATCTCTCTCCGATCTAACCTCCGTGCTTCTCCTTAGCAAATATCAACCACCACGTGATGAGAGTGAAGGTGAGGGTGGGTCGGTGAGTGAATGAGAGTGTGGGTGAAGGTGATTGGGTGAGACCGTGTGGCTTGGCTTGAGAGAAAATGAGGTGAGAGCACTGAGAGACATCAAAGCTTTAGAGAGGGAGAGGCGACTTGAGTTAAGAGAGGTTCAGAGAAATGAAAATAGGGTTAGGGACTTAGGGTTTGTTATAAGTGAAATATATATAGGTAGGTATTTTAGTAATTTTATTTTAAGTTTAAACGGGTCAGGTCGGGTCCAAGTTCGGGCCGGGTTTTTTCCAAAATCCGGACCCGACCCTAACCCGCTTCGGGTTTTTTTTGTTTTAAACCCATACCTGACCCTATTTTAATCGAACCGGGTAAAATTCGACCCATTAGGGTCGGGCCGGACCGGGTACCTGCGGGTCGGGCTTGGATTGCCATCCCTATGTATCCCTGTCGAGCATGGCTACATAGCATTCCCTTACAGCAGCTTGATCTCCTCTTACTTCCCTTACACCATACTCTGTAGGAAACTTGACCAGAAGGTGGTATGTTAAAGTAGCAGCTCTTAGCACATTAAGAGTTGGTCTTCCGATTATAGCATTATAGGCGGATGAGCAATCGACTACCAGAAAGTCGATCTCCTTAGTCCGTTGTCTTGGGTAGGCGCCTATGGTGATGGATAAGGTGACAATTCCCATTAGGTGCACTTTTGTTCCTTCAAAGCCAACCAATGGGTGTCTACTAGCTTGAGCAGCTCCTTATCAATTTTCATCTGCTAAAATGCTGGGTAGTAAAGGATGTCCGCGGAACTTCCATTATCTACCAAGACTCGTCTGGCGGTGTAATTAGCTATCGTTAAGGTGATCACTAGGGCATCAACATGCGGGTGATGGACTCACCGAGTTTTTTCTTCAGTAAAAGTGATTAGAGTCTTCCATCCTACATTGTTTGGGAGGTCGTCCTGTAATTTGAACACTTTGTACCATGCGCAAGTATGCTCTCCTTGATGTCTTAGAAGTTCCACCAATGTCGATCCTCCTACAATCACTTTTATTTCTCCAGGGGTTGCTCTAGGTCGCTCCTCCACTCTCCCTGGGTGTTCTGTTCCTTAAGGTGGTTGTAAATCAATCTTGCCTCTGACAAAACGCTGCAATTTTCCTTTTTTGATAAGGGCCTCAATCTGACTCTTTAACTCATAGCAATTGGAGGTATCGTGTCCATGATCACGATGGAAGCGGCTATACTTATCCCTGGATCGCTTGTTTGGGTCTCCCTTTAGTTTTTTTGGCCATTTGAGCGCGGGATCGTCTCCAATTTACATCAGCACCTGATCTAGGAGAGTGTTCAAGGGGTGAAGTTGATGATTCGTCCAGAGGGAGGCCTCGTCCTCCTGTCATCCTTCCTCCCATCGAACTGGGAGGTCTTCTTCCTTACATCAGATCAAGCATCTTCTATATTTTCTTTCTTCCTCTTACCCTTTTCGTCCTTCCAGGCAATAAGGGCGTCTTCTGTATTCATGTACTTTGTAGCTTTAAAAAGCATATCAGCCATGGTCTTTAGCTCATTCTTCAACACTGAGAAAAGGAATTCTCCTTCTTTAAGCCCACTAGAGAAAGCTGTCACAAGGACCATCTCGTCCACCTCATCTACCAAGAGGGATTTTTTGTTTAATCTGGCGACGTACGACCTCAGGCTCTCGTCTTCTCTTTGCCTGATCTACAGCAATGCATGTGTTAAGCATTTATGCCTTTTTCCCCCAATAAAGTGGGTGATGAAGCTATTGCTAAACTCTTTGAATGTTGATATTGAGTTTGGCTTAATCTTGTTGAACCAAACTTGCGTTGACCCTTTCAAGATGGTAGGGAAAGCCCTTCACATTATCTCGTCGGGGATGCCTTAGAGGTGCATGAGAGTCTTGAAAGATTCAAGATGATCAAGTGGATCTTTCACCCCATCATAAGATTCCAAAGACGACATCCGGAACTTAAGTGGTAAAGGGAAAGATGTGACTTGTGCTATGAAAGGGGAATTAGTGCGGTGTACCAAGTCATCTAGTGTGGCTATTCATCTCTTCATAGCATTCATCATGAGGTCCATCCTGTCCTTCATCGCCTTTATCTCCTCCCTCCAACTCATGTTGCCTGCATCTAGTTCGCAAGGTAGTTCATCTTCTCTTCTAGTTTGCCTACTAGGCGTGTTGCTTTCTGCCTCGTCCTCTTCACGGTAGTCATTCCTGGTCTCGTGATTGTTACTGTGCTCTCGGTGGTTGCTAGCTTCAGGCCACTACTCTCGCAATTGTTTAACCCGTATCTCCAGTGCTTGGTTCTGCTGCATTAGGGCTTCATTTTGCTGTGTAAGTTAATCAACTGCAGCCGAGAGCATTTGCAGTTGCCTCTCTACAGCAGTGTGGGGATTTCCAGTTTCTGGGTTGATTGATGCCATTGATCGAGTTTGGACCATATGAGCCTTTGTCTCAGGAGTAAAGCGATGGCTTATCACTCGAACTCCCCACAGACGGTGCCAACTAATGATGTTCAAAATCATTAGTAGGTCTATTACCTAAACCCACAGTCTTTAGTGAAAGGTGAAGAGTAGTGAATCTACAAAAAATAGAAACACTTTCAAAGAGCACCGGTGTGGTGCCGGACTAAGACCCTCTGAAGGTCAAGTTAGAAACAATAGTGAACTTTTGGGAAAAGAGTTTCTAAAAAGTATTTTTTGCGTACCTTGAGATTGGAGTGTCTCAGTGTTTATATAGGGGTCTGTGGATGATCACCGTAGTTGAATTGTAGGGATATGGGGTTATCCCTCAGCTAACGTGCAGGAGTTGGGAACTATTTGTAAGGTTGAATTTTATCAACCATCTTGTTGGCTTTATTCCGTGCCAAATTTACTTGTATTTTAGCAATTAGTAACCCTGTATTTAGGTGGGAATCATGTAAGGGTAATGAGTGAGAAAGTGTGAAAAAATGCTCAAAATTGTGCAAGGATGCAGAGACTCGTGGCTGGACTCACGGGTGACTCGCGACTGGTAAGCCGCCAAAGTTGGCACATGTGTGGAGCATGCAGGGGAGCTGAAGAGTCATGCCAACTGTTGCACTACAAGAAAAAAAGTCCCAGGCTGGCCAGGCCGTTAGCTTGCGGCTTGAACTCGCGACTCAGCCCAGTTGCGAGGCCAAGTCCCCAGACCACCCTATTTGGGAAACACTGACTTTTCACATTCCTTATCACCCTACTATATATAGACCCTTATACCCACAATATTTAGAGAGCTTCCAGAGAGAATTTTGAGAGAGAAACCCTAGAGAAAAACAAGATTGACTCATCCCCAATCTTCACATAAAGACTTTTCAAATTCCTCTACTCTCTTCCTCTCCATTGTTACATCCTTGAGAGGTACATTACCAAAACCTTTTCTCACCATACCCCTATCTGTGAGAAGGCTGTTTGGTGCTTTGGGAAGCAGTTAAGAAGGGACCAATTTTATATTGGTTGATGCTATGGTTTATAGCGGAATCCGGTAAGCTAAAGAAGAAATAGATTCGGCGTAACTTCGTTAGAATAGGAGCTTGAAGGGCTTAGGTACATTGGGTAGATTAGGCTTGGAGGGTCTTCTAATGTTCATGTATCCCAACTACATTCTTTAGTGGATTGTTTACCGCTTGGAGGGCGGCGGAGAGGTTTTACACCGAGGGCTTCGGTTTCCTCTTCGATAACACATCGCGTGTTGTCCTTGTGTTTGCATCTCTCTTCCCTTAATCTTTTCCATTTAATTTCTGATGTGGATGTGATTTTATTTGGTTTAGATTGTTTATCAATTCTGTTTTGAGCTTAAGTTCATATTCCGCACATTAATTGTTTGACATTTAACTTGAATTGGTAATTTGTAAATTGGGGATCTAAACGTTCATAGTGTTTTATACACTATTTGAACTTTCACTATCCCATAGTTAATCCGTAGGGAGTGAGGAGTTATCTCTTAACTGATTTGTAGGAGCTAATAGTTATCCCATTACCGGCAAGCGTGTGTATGTAGGAGAATCTTAGGTGACATTGGAATTGCCACATGAGTTCAGTGTACTTGTGGTCATGACGTATGCCTACGCTAGCCGTGTTTGGTCTTTCGCTTTTGGTGAGTAGGTGCTTTTTGGAAGACCAACTTATTTGGGAGGAGTAGCACATTCTGAAAGAGTAGCCATGGAGTTAGTTAAAATATTCATCATTACCTTTCATTTCACTTGGGGACCTCAGAGTATTCAAATGAAAGTGCTTTCCTTGGTTGAAGTATTATGTTGTGTTGCATATTTATACATGCAAATTATAATGATGGTTGTAGGAGCGGTGGTAATGGACCTAATGGTAAATATGAACAAGTAAACTTTTTTTTTTTTTTGAACAAGCAAAACTTATTAGGTGAAAATCACTTTTTTTTTTCCTTCATAAATATGAGTTGACACAATCTACATATTAATCAGAGATGTTTTAATCATCAATTTGCCCACGATTAGGGGCAGCTCTTCTTGGGAGGGGAAGGATTTAGGGAATGGGTGCCTCCTATTGTATATTTGGTCTATTTTCAATCCTTTTCATAAAAATGAATAACTAAATATATTGTTGGTCCTTCAATCTTACTCAGGTTACAATCTTACTCAGGTTACTCAAGTTACTCGCAAAGATTCATAAAATAAATTGGTGAAAAACTAACTCAGGTTACAATCTTCTTTATCATAAATATAAGTTTACTTATAAATAAATTATATTTATGAGTTTATTGTATAATTTAAAAAAAAATTGTAATAAGGAATATATAAAGTCACTTGAAGTGTATATTAATCATAAAAAATCTAACCATTCATTTGCTCTCGTTTTATTACTAGTTTATATAGGAACTCATACCTCTCCTCTATGGGCGGGCAATGATTCAGGAAGGATGAGAATATCTCCAATTGTATAGTCAATTGTTGCTATTTTGTAACTCCAATGGGTTTTCTTAGTGATTCCTAAGATCTTATGATATCCATGAAATCCTAGATTCGAAACATCTTACCAGCATCTTGTAGAGAATATATATGAAATTTCCAAATATGTGAGATGCTAAATAAAGAAAAAATATATATATGCCAAAGAAAGCAATCACACAAGACAATATTTATGTGGTTCGACAATTTGTCCACGTCCACAGAGTTGTAGTGAATTTACTATTCACAGGGAAAATACAAGATGTGACAATATAGTTTTTCTTTCACAAAACAACATACCAAACCCAAATCTAAAACAATAGTTTTTCTATTTTGTGCACAGGATTCACAACGATCTAAAAACAGGCCAAAAATTTCGAATACCCCATAGGATTCCTCCCTGTAATAACCCGATGTATGTGAGACGAGGGGACTATACATGTCCAGAGGAATAGTCAGAGACTCAAAGAGGTTTGGATACCCTTATTTATCCACAAAAAAAAAAAAAAAAAAAATGCTATTTTGCATTAAATATTTTCTATGATTCATTAGAACAAAATAGGCTTGGTGAGGTATTCACCAGGCCAAGCCATGGAAGTTGGGAAAAAATGCTTTTTTGCTCATATAATTATTATTCTCATTCTTAAAAGCATATGATGATTTTCCAAGAGTCTTATAGTTCAACTAATACAATTTAATATCTTCAATGAAAATGTTCAAGAATATTTAAATCTCTTCTCCCTCATTGTAACTTTCAAATGGTTAAAAAAATTAAAAAAAATAAGAGAGAGAAGAAGCAGACAATAACTTAAATCATAAAGGAATGCTCATATACATTCTTATATGAAATTTAATTTATAAAAAAAATACTATATCCACAACATTTTCACAATACTTTCATAACAAATCATATATGGTAGGTTGTTACTTACTATTACTAGTAGGCAAAAAAGTAATTTTAGATGCGAATTCAAATTAAAAATCTGTGACAACCTGTCAACTAAGATTTGTTATAAAAGTATTGTAAAAATGTTTTGGATATAGCATTACACTTAATTTATATAGCAATGTCTCATTTTTTATTAGTATCTTAGACAATTATACAAGATGGTATATCGTGTTTCTGTTGCATGCTTCCCCTCCCTCACATGAGGGTGACCCCCAGATATGAACATGTTAACCATAGATCCTAATCCTCCAAACCCAATTTCATCTTTCCTAAAAACCATCACTTTAGATGATTCAAATAACCCACCTATGCTCCCAATCATTGCTAATACTGATTTGGATCTTTTTGATCTTAGTCTTGATGGAATATTTATGTATCAACAAGATGACCAACCAATAGTAGAAGAAGATGATGTTCTTCATCCTCCACCTCCACCACCTATTTTTCCACCTCCACCTTTTGTTCTTGACAACCAGACTTGTCTCACCTATTCATCAATGATAGATTTGAAGCATTTATTCACCATTGATGATGCTCTTCCTTCCAAGTGGCATGAAAAGTTTTTTGAAATGTTCTCATGGTGTACTGTTGAACTCCATGTTCCAAATTCCACAGTTGCCCAAGTAATTGCTAAATTCATTGCAAGACTTACAGGAAGACTAAGAGAATGGTGGATTTCCTTAGGAGAATTTAGGCAAAGGCATGCAACCCAATCTCAAACATTGGAAGATTTCTTTACAATTATTCATAATGAATTCCTAGGGGCACCAACACACTACACAGAAGTTGCACGAGAAGAATTTCTTGCCATGAAATGTTGTTCATTTGAAAGGAGAGATTTAGAAAGACACTTTGATCGGATGTCAAGGCGATTTTATACCATTAATGGCATGGATGATGTGAATATCAAGCGGACTTTTCTCAATTCTCTTCCAGAACCATTGGGAGACGAAACCCTTTGAATGATGAATATCTAAAGAATAACTTTGAATCAAGCATCATTAGGAGAAATTTATCAACATATGCTTATTGCCCTGGAAAAGCTCTGCAACCAAAGGAAGTTCCTTTTAGAAATGGAAAAGATTCACAATAAACTCAAGGATAGCTGTAAGAGAAAAGATTTGCAGATAAAATGTCATGAAAAAAGCTGTGATTGTTCAATAAAAAAGAGAAGCCACTTCAGGAAGTATTCTTTAAAAAAGAAATATTAGGCAGAACCAAAGAAAAGGTTTTTCAGGAAAAAGAAATGGAGATTCCTCAAGAAAAAGAAATTCAGAGGAAAGACTTCCAAAGTCTGCTTTGTATGTAGAAAACTAGGACATTTTGCAAAAAATTGCCTGAAGAGAGAAAAGGCAGCGAAGCTTCATGAGCAAGCCCAGATTCATGCAGAAGACACTCCCTTTTCTGAAGTAGAATCACTTTATTCGTTAGATGACAAATATTCTCCTCAAGCACTAGTAGTCATGGGATATTCTACAACAGAAGAAGACTCAGATTCTGAATCAGTGGCCTCAGATCCAGAAATTCAAGCCATTTATACTTTTCAGCCTGCTTTAGTCTCCTTGGGAAGCCCCATTATTGCCCAAGTTCACATTCTCCTTAACTCATATTCCAGGCCTACCCCTGTCATTGCCATTTTTGATATCGAAGCAGCAGCAACAATCATTCATCCCAAAATATTACCTGAAGAATTCTAGTTACCTCATTACCAGATGTTTCGTGCAGCAAATGGAGAAACATTCCCAATCACAAAAAAAAAAAAAAAAAAAAAAAAAAAAAAAAAAAGAAGCAAACCCATACTCATCAAAATTTTCCCAACCCTCACCATAAAACATAAAGTCCTTGAATCACCTCTCATTGGTAGAGACCTTCTTATAGGCTTTGATATCCTTCACCAAATACCTAGCCTTAGATGGTCATCAAAAGTACTTTCACATAAACAACATCTCCTTACTTGGACCCAAGTTCCTCACTTGTTTATTGTTGATCCTTATGACTCCTTAAGATTCCAGATCATTAATGATTGTTGTGTAAATAGCCATTCTGAGTTCTTACAAAAAAATCCAAATCCCTTGTGGATGAATCCAGACTTTTTCATACACCTTCCCTTTAAAAAGAATGAAGATGTCAATCCTACAAAAGCTAGCCACAGAGGAATGAATCCAGAACATTTAGCTCTAGCCAAACAAGAGATTTCCACACTCCTTACTGAAGGACTCATTGAACCCACGTCTTCCCCGCGGGCTTGTGAAGCCTTTTATGTTAACAAGCATGCTGAGCAAATCCGAGAAAAACTCAGATTGGTAATCAACTACCAAGATCTCAATCATTTTCTAGCAGATGATAAGTTTCCTTTGCCAAACAAAAGTGCTTTTTCTTAGCATCTTTCAAGTGCAAAAGTGTTCTTGAAGTTTGATCTTAAAGCAGGAATTTGGCAGCTAGGAATTCATCTGGAAGACAAATACAAAACATCATTTTGTATCCCAGATCATCATTACCAGTGGAAGGTTAGGCCCTTTGGACTAAAAAATGCTCCATCTTAATTCCAAAAAGCAATGGTGACCTTGTTTCAACCTCTCTTGGCAAATGCATTGATCTATGTAGATGATATTCTTCTCTTCTCAAAAGATGCAAATTCCCATGAAAAATTGCTCACTGAATTTTATAATTTAGTGAAATCTCAAGGAATTATGCTCTCAAAGAAAAAAAAATGGTCATTGGGCAACCATCAATAGAGTTTTTGGGGATGACTGTCTCAAATGGAAAGTATACTCTACAGCCACATATTGCTACATCTCTTAAAGAGTTTCCAGAGAAGCTTTCTAATGCCAAACAAATACAACATTTTCTTGGAATTGTTAATTATATGTCTGATTTTATACCAGAGATTTCCAAGAATAGAAACTATCTAGCTCAACTCTTGAAGAAGAACCCCCCAGAATAGGATTCAACCCACACGAAAGCAGTCCAGCAATTGAAGAAATTGGTAGAAAGGCTTCCTCCATTGCAAATTCTAGGACCAGGACCAGGCAAGCGATTACTACAAACAGATGCCAATGATGAATACTGGGCAGAAGCTCTTTTTGAAGAAACTGATGGAAAGAGGAATTTTTGTGGATATAAAAGTGGTGCATTCAAGACCTTAGAGCTCCATTACCATTCCACGTTTAAAGAAATACTTGCAGTAAAGAATGGAATTTAAAAGTTCCAATTTCATCTGCTTGGGCATAATTTTTTAGTCGAAATGGACATGTCTTCCTTTCCAAAAATGCTTTAATTCAAAAGGAAGATGCTCCCTCATCCTCAGCTGCTCATATGGTCAAATTGGTTTTCACAATGGTCTTTCCAAGTTAGGCATATCAAAGGAAAAGATAATTTGATTACTGACTATCTTTCTAGAAAATCCCCAACTATTAATACCACAGTCATCTCTTCACCACTGTGTGTATACCCTATCACAGATCCATCCTCATCCTCACATTCATATTCCATAACTAATATGATAGAAAGCCTTCCCTCAGATATAAAAGACCACATAAAAGCCCTAACCCTTGAAGCCAGATCTGAAAGAATCATCAGAATCCTCCATGATTACCTTAAACAACATTACAACCATTTTCTTGCCATCTATCCTGACCCTGATCAGCCATGGAGAACAACTTTTGCCTTCTGGATATCCAATTGGACTGTTTCCAATTACCTTTACATGTGGTATCTGCTTAATGAGTATTACTTATGCATCCATTTTGAACCAGAATTTTACAAGCTACTTTTCCCAAACAATAATAGATATTTTGAAAAATTCTGGTTTGAAATCCTCAAAAATGATGCTTATAATGGAGATTGGAAACGATATACCACTAAAGTTCATCCAAGATTTGGACACAGAATTACTATAGGATCTATGATTGTCAAGTTTAATTCAAAAAATGATGTTTGATGTTACCGGAAATATGTACCACCAGTGAGTCACACGTTCCTCATACGATCGCAAATGGCACCTGCACAACGAAAAGGAATAACCTAGCGGGGGGTACCGGTGTGGTACCGGCCAAACACCCTCCGAAGGTCAAGTTAGACTTATTCTCACTGCTCTAGAGTGCTAGAGAGGGTAAATTATGCGTACCTTGGTTTGTGAGGGCGCTCGGGTTTTTATAGTAGCGAGGGCTGCCCCTCTTTTCCTTGGAGTAGAAGTCTTTTCCTTATAGGAGTCTTCTTGGGCGTATTTTACGGGATTCTTTCCATATAGGAGTCCTTAGATTTCAGGAAGCGTGGGGAGCAAGTTATTTACACGTAAAAGTGCAGAACAATCATTCCATAGACTGACGCCGTCAGTTTATGTTATCCCGTCAGTCTACGCTTATCCCGTCAACTTTAGGACGTTCGGCCCTATGTGTAGTTCTTTTACTTCACGTCACCGTCAGCCTTGGAGGAATGCTGACGGCAAAACCATCTCGTCACTCTTGTCAAGTCTGTCCCGTCACCCTTGCCAAGTCTGTCCCGTCACCCTTGCCAAGTCTGTCCCGTCACCATTGTCAGCATAATTTTATCCTCATCACTTGCCCCCTACTCCATACCTCCGTCAGACTCTGTACTGACGGGTTATGGAGTTTGTTTTCAAAAGAGGCAAAAATATCGTTTTGTGTGGATCTGTGCAATTAATGCCTTGGACAGGTGGCTCGTTCCCATTGGCTTCACTTCTGACGAGACGTCGCTTCGTCTTCCGCGCCATTTTTCCCATATATAAACAGCGTTTCCAGTCATTTTTCACTATTTCAACCTTGCTGATCTTGTGGAGAGACAGACCGTCGCTCATCCTTCGTCAGCATCACTTCCGTCAGTTTATCCGTTGCTGTCTCTAGAGTCGTCCAGAAGGCTTCCATACCGGTAAGTTTTCATCTTCTCTCCTTCCTTCTTTTTCTTTTTATTTTTGCCTCATTAGTGAGGCCGTCAGCCTAGGTACTTAGTTTGAACCCGTCACTTGTAGGTAGTCAGATGTCGAGTGACGCGTCTTGTGACGAGTCGTCAGTCTGCGAAGGAGCGGGCTACGACGAGACCTTTGGTTCTGGAAACGAGTCAGACTTCTCCCTCCCGTCAGAGAGAGAGTCGTCAGCCCAATCTCCTGACGGCGATGAGAGTTTTGCTGAGGGAGATGAGGATGAGGGAAGAGGGGATGAAAACGACGGGGGTGGAATGGATGTTGACGGAGAGGATAGTGACGGGGATGAGAGATCCAGTGAAGGAACCTCGGAGGGTTCCGTAGATAACCGTCCCTTCATTCTTCCTGAGGATTGGGCCGTCAACAAATTTTTTCCTGGGATGAGTGGTAAAGTTTTTAGGGAGTTAGGGTTCGCTATCAAATCCCAGACCACATCCCCATCCGTCTCCCTAGAGAGGGTGAGAGGTGTTACTCCGGGCGGACAGCGGACGTCGGCATGTATGACGCCATGTTTGCTGCGGGCCTAAGGTTACCGTTGACGGCTCTGCACCGTCAACTAGCTGACTTCCTTGGAATATCCGTCACCCAGGTTGCCCCAAACGCCTGGAGGACTTTTATAGGAGCTGAAATCCTATGGGGCAGCCTTAGTGGAGGGCACCGTCAGCTTACACTAGGAGAATTCTTTTATTGTTATAGGCCTCACCACATTGCCTCGTCTAAGGGGACTTATCATTTTAATGCTCGAGAGAAAGGGCTACGGTTAGTGTCAGATATGCCGGACTCAAATAGGAACTGGAAGAGTAGGTATTTTTTTGTTGAAGGGACGGACTGGGTCTGCCGTCAGGAGGAGTGGGCGACGATGCCCCGTGGTTATTTTGACAATACCTGGGCCTTTGTCAAGGATTCAGGTTAATCCCGTCACCCATGAGGCTCGTGCGTTTTTTGAGGCGACGGTACTAACACTTGTTATTCTTTTTCAGCTTATACCCGTCCGCATATAACTGACGAGCAGGAGGAGTTCATCCAACGGATTCTAGAAATCCCTTTGGAAGACCGTAAGTGCAGGGATTTGATCACCCTTGACACCCTCCATTTATACTGTGGGGGCCCAGATCCGTCAGCGGAAGCTCGTAGGTTGGAAGAGTTTGCGCGACGACGTGAGTAGACTTTTATTTTCCCGTCAGTTTCATTCTTTCCGTCACTTTTCCTAAAGTGTTTCTTTGTGTTGTAGAGATGGAATCCGCGAAGCAAAGGATACGGGCCGCCGCAGCCCGTCAGATGGAAGAGAAGAAGGCCAAGGAAGCAGGGGGGGAAGCCTCGTCAACCCCCACGGCCGTCGCCAAAGTGGCGAAGAGGAAACCCGACGGGAGTGACGGCCGTCCATCAAAAAAGCCTGCCGTCACTCCTGCAGACGAACCTTTGAACGAAAAGTCCCCTCCGAAGTCTGGCCATGGCGCGGGAAAGGGGGTGATGACTTCCACTGGTCCCGTCAATGAGGGTCCGTGCCGTCTCCTAACCTACAAGGAATACGCCGTCGGGGAGGTTGAATCTCTGATAAAACCGACGGACGTGGAGCCCTGTGACCAGGTGGGGACGGAGGATTTAGGGGCGTCGGCCCTCTTCGATCTCTCCAGGGTAGGTTTCTCACCTTTTTGGGCTGAGCATGCATTATCTTGGTGTGGTATACTTATTAACTGACGGATATGCTCTTTTAGGCCTTGGTTCGTGTCAAAGCCCTCCGTGACCGTTGTGTGGCGAAGGAGGGGGTCGTTAGTCGAGTTCGTAGCCACAACAAGAACCTGTTGAATCAGCAGGCTCAATACAAGGAAGCCGTCCGTATCCTTAACCAGGAGCTGCAGGAGGTTAAGGATAAACTGACGGCGGTCAGTGGCGAGAACGTCAAGCTCCAAAGAGAGGTGACGGCTCTGGAGGAGAAGTTACAGACGGCGGGGGCTGACGCGATTAGAGACTTCAAAACGTCGCAGTCTTTTATCGACTCATGTGGTCAGTATTACGGCACTGGGTTCGATGATTGCCTTCGACAGGTCGCGTCGGCCTTCCCGAAGCTGGACTTGTCTGGGATCACAATGGATGATGGAGACGACGTCTCTCTTCAGCCTGAACCTACTCCGGAGCATGACGGCAGTGTAGTCCTGGCTCAGCCTGCTGCTAATCCTACAGCTTCTGATTCTCCAGCCGTTATCGTGGATGTCGAAGACCATCATGCTGACGGCAACCCTGCTGACGTTCCTGCTGCTTAATTATAGTTATGTACTAGACAGTTTGTTTTCTTTTTTCAAATTTTTGGAAAACAGTTGTAATTTTTAAACAGTTGTAGTTTTAAACAGTTGTAATGTTTAAGTGCCCTTGTCGTTTATGTACGTATTTCATTTCCGTCGCTTTTATCTCTCTTTATTTTAGACGAAATTGTTGGAAATTCCCGTCTGCTTGGAATACGTCAGCTCTTTAAACTGTTGAAAACCCCGTCAGTTTTATGACCGTCGGTTTACAGCTTTTGGTCGGTCGCACCTTTCTTAAAGCCGTCAACCTCTTCTGACCGTTAGCCTTTTTTGACCGTCGGTTTACAAGTGTTGTCTTTTGACATCTTTGCCAGTCCGTCAGTTTTGAGGATCTTGTTCCTATGATGGTTACTCCATCTTATTGGATCGTTAGCCCTTTAGCTTTTAGCCTTTTCGGGCCGTCAGCTTCTTGGCCTTGGCCTTGGATGTCTTTTGACATCGTTTTAGCCCGTCAGTTGTTTTTTAGGCGTTGATGTATTTTGACATCTTTGTCGATCCGTCGGTTTTGAGGATCTTGTCCCTATGATGGTTACTCCATTTTATTGGACCGTCAGCCCTTTAGCTTTTAGCCTTTTTGGGCCGTCAGCTTCTTGGCCTTGGCCTTGGATGTCTTTTGACATCGTTTTAGCCCGTCAGTTGTTTTTTAGGCGTTGATGTCTTTTGACATCTTTGTCGATCCGTCGGTTTTGAGGATCTTGTCCCTATGATGGTTACTCCATTTTATTGGACCGTCAGCCCTTTAGCTTTTAGCCTTTTTGGGCCGTCAGCTTCTTGGCCTTGGCCTTGGATGTCTTTTGACATCGTTTTAGCCCGTCAGTTGTTTTTTAGGCGTTGATGTCTTTTGACATCTTTGTCGATCCGTCGGTTTTGAGGATCTTGTCCCTATGATGGTTACTCCATTTTATTGGACCGTCAGCCCTTTAGCTTTTAGCCTTTTTGGGCCGTCAGCTTCTTGGCCTTGGCCTTGGATGTCTTTTGACATCGTTTTAGCCCGTCAGTTGTTTTTTAGGCGTTGATGTCTTTTGACATCTTTGTCGATCCGTCGGTTTTGAGGATCTTGTCCCTATGATGGTTACTCCATTTTATTGGACCGTCAGCCCTTTAGCTTTTAGCCTTTTTGGGCCGTCAACTTCTTGGCCTTGGCCTTGGATGTCTTTTGACATCGTTTTAGCCCGTCAGTTGTTTTTTAGGCGTTGATGTCTTTTGACATCTTTGTCGATCCGTCGGTTTTGAGGATCTTGTCCTTATGATGGTTACTCCATCTTATTGGACCGTCAGCCCTTTAGCTTTTAGCCTTTTTGGGCCGTCAGCTTTTAGGACCTTGTGTTGTGGACTTAGTCGTCCTAGAATATGAAATTAGTGAACCATAGAAAGAATAAATCCTCCAGGAATTTCTGAATAAACTCCTCTTATTGGCATGCATTTAAATAAAGGTAATTAAAACCGAATCCTGCCCTTTGGGCTAAAAAGTATTTGTTGCAAGAAAAGAAAAAACTGAAGTAAATGATAAATCTGAGGAGTAAAACTAAAGTTTGTTGGAATAACAAAAATAGGTCGATCTTCAGGCTGCCGCTCCTATTGGTAATACTTCCGTAGGTGTTCGGCGTTCCATGGGTGTGGTAGCTTCTGTCCTTCTAATGTCTCTAGGTGGTAAGTACCTTTTCTCTTCCACGATGTAACTCGGTAAGGTCCCTCCCAGTTGGGGCCGAGTTTCCCTTGAGTAGGGTCCCTAGCGGCACCCATGACCTTTCTAAGAACAAGGTCTCCAACTTGGAAGTCTCTATGTCGGACTCGAGAGTTGTAGTGTTTGGCCATGCGGTCCTGGTACCTGGCGAGCCTTTGTTCTGCTGCTGCTCTGATCTCGTCCACCAGGTCGAGCTGTAGTCGCATAGCCTCGTCGTTTTTGTTCTCATCATGGTTGTGCACCCTGTAGCTTGTGAGTCCAACTTCGGCTGGGATAACTGCTTCGCCACCGTACGTCAGTCGGAACGGTGTCTCTCCTGTGGGCGTCCTTGCCGTCGTCCTGTATGCCCATAGTATACTTGGCAATTCTTCGGGCCATATACCCTTTGCCCCCTCGAGCCGAGTCTTGATGATCTTGAGCAAGGATCGGTTCGTGACTTTGACCTGTCCGTTAGCTTGGGGGTGGGCGGGGGAGGAGTAGTGGTTTTTTATCCCCAACTGCGAGCAAAAATCCCGAAAGGGGTCGTTGTCGAATTGTCTCCCGTTGTCCGAGACAAAGACTCTAGGAATGCCAAACCTGCATATGATACATCTCCAGACAAAGCTCCGCACGTTCTTTTCTGTAATCGTTGCCAAAGTTTCAGCTTCCACCCACTTCGTGAAATAGTCGATACCTACTACCAGGAATTTCAGCTGTCGCACGGCTGTAGGGAATGGTCCCATAATATCTAATCCCCACTGTGCGAACGGCCATGGGGCTGTTATTGGGGTCAGCTCTTCGGTTGGTTGTCTAATAATATTGCTGAACCTTTGGCATTTGTCGCAGGCCCTGACATAGGCTTCGGCGTCCTTCTGCATGGTGGGCCAATAATACCCTGCTCGCACAAGCTTGTGTACCAACGATCTGGACCCTGAGTGGTTTCCGCAGATTCCTTCATGTACTTCTCTCATGACGTAGTCTGCCTCTTCCGTACCCAAGCATCTCAGATACGGTCGGGAGAAACCTCTCTTGTACAGGACGTCTTTTATCAGGACGAACCTCGCCGCCTGGACTTTAAGTTTCCTTGCGACTTCCTTCTCGTCTGGTAAGACCCCGTTTTTTAAGTACGAAACTAACGGCACTGCCCAACTGCTGTCGGAGCATATTTCCTGCATGTTGCTGAGATCTATTAGCGGGGAAAGCTGTTCAAAAAAGAGTACATTACCAGGGATGACCATTTTCTCAGCTGAAGCGGCCTTTGCGAGACGGTCGGCTCTCTCGTTCTCTTCTCTGGGAATCTGGACGACTTTGGCTTCTAGGTCTCCCACCCTTGTTTTTACTTCGTCAAGGTACCTTTTCATCTTTTCGCCCTTGCAATCGTAGTCTCCGTTTATTTGGTTAGTGATGACCTGTGAATCGCAGTAGATGACTACCCTCGCGGCTCCTGCTGCTTTGGCAAGGTCAAGCCCTGCTATCAGAGCCTCATACTCCGATTCATTGTTGGTGGCAGGGAAGTCGAGACGGACCATACATTCGATGGTGTCTCCTTCGGGCGATAGTAGCACGATGCCGGCCCCTGCGGCTTGCCTGTTGGACGATTCGTCCGTATATATGCTCCATTGAGGGGACTCTGCTGCCCCCTTGTCTTCCCCATGAGTGAACTCAGCTATGAAGTCGGCGACGATCTGTCCCTTGATGGCGGTTCGTGGGCGATACTGAATGTCAAATTCGCTCAGCTCTATGGCCCACAGCGCCAATCGTCCCGCGGCCTCAGGGCTGCTCATCGCCCGTCGTAAGGGCTTGTCAGTTAGGACGTTTACAGTATGAGCTTGGAAGTATGGTTTGAGCTTACGGGCTGCCGTAACTAATGCGAAGGCAAGTTTCTCCATGGGCGGGTATCTTTCTTCGGCACCGTGAAGCGCACGGCTTGTGTAGTACACGGGTTTTTGCACCTTCTCTTCTTCTCTGACCAGGGCCGCGCTAACGGCTGCGGGGGAGACGGCTAGATAGAGGAAAAGTTATTCCCCTGGCTGTGACGGACTTAGCAATGGCGGGGAGGAGAGGTAAGCCTTCAATCCTTCGAATGCTTGTTGACATTCGTCAGTCCACTCGAATGATTTCTTCAATGTTCGGAAGAAGGGCAAGCACTTGTCCGTCGCCCTTGACACGGACCTATTCAGCGCCGCTATCTTTCCATTGAAGCTTTGCACCTCCTTCACATTTCTTGGTGGTGCCATATCCATAATGGCCCGGATCTTGTCCGGGTTTGCCTCGATTCCCCTTTGAGACACCATGAATCCCAAGAATTTTCCTACCGTTACTCCAAAGGCACATTTCCCCGGATTGAGCTTCATGTTGTAGGAGCGAAGGGTGTCGAATGTTTCTTTGAGATCTCCTAGATGATCTTCCTCCCTTCGGCTTTTGACTAGCATGTCGTCTACGTAGACCTGGACATTCCTCCCAATCTGTTGCGTGAACATTTTGTTCATGAGCCTTTGGTACGTTGCGCCCGCGTTCTTCAGGCCGAAGGGCATGACCTTGTAGCAGAATAGGCCTTGGCTGGTCACGAACGACGTTTTTTCCTGGTCGGCTTCGTGCATCCGGATTTGGTTGTATCCCGAGAATGCGTCCATGAAGCTCAGCAACTGGTGTCGGGCCGTAGAGTCTACTAGGACATCAACCCTGGGGAGGGGGTAGCTATCCTTGGGGCAGGCCTTGTTAAGGTCGGTGAAGTCCACACACATCCGCCATTTCCCGCTCGCTTTCTTCACCATTACTACATTTGCTAACCAGTCGGGATAGTACACTTCCCTAATGAAGCTCGCTTCCCGTAGCTTTCTGACTTCCTCTGCTATGGCTCGGTCTCGCTCGGGGGCAAACACCCTCTTCTTTTGTCTGACGGGTGAAAAGGCGGGCGACACATTCAACTTGTGCACCATGACTGAAGGATCTATTCCTGGCATATCTTCATGACCCCATACGAATACGTCTCGATTGCATCTAAGGAAGGTTATGAGCTCCTGACGGACGGTGGGGTTAACGAGCGTTCCGATTTTGGTCGTTCGGCCAGAATCGGAACTGTCAAGGGGTATCTCTTCTAACTTCTCAACCGGATCCGTTACCGTCCGGTGCTCTTCTATATTTAAAGCTTGAACCTGATCCTCCATTTCCATCATGGCTATGTAGCATTCGCGCGCGGCCATCTGACTCTCGCGCAGCTCCCCTACTTCGTAGTCAGTTGGGAACTTTATCATCAGGTGGTAGGTGGAGGTTACTGCCTTCCATGAGTTGAGTGTGGGTCGCCCGAGGATAGCGTTGTAGGCTGATGAGCAATCAACAACCAAGAATGTCACGTCCCTGGCTATCTGTTGAGGGTAATCACCCATGTAAGGTTGAATTTATTCAACCATCTAATTGGCTTTATTCCGTGCCAAATTTGCTTGTAATTCAGCATTTAGTAACCCTGTATTTAGGTGGGATTGTTGTAAGGGTAGTGAGTGAGATAGAGTGAAGATTGCTCAAGAGTGTGCAAGAAAACAGAGTGTCGCGGCTGGGACTCGCGGGTGGACTCACGGCTTCAACCCGCCAGAAACTGCACACGTGCCAAGCATGCTGGAAGATGAACAGTCATGCTAGCTGGAGCACTACAGGACAAAACAGGACAACTGGCCATACGGTTAACTCGCGACTGGAACTCGCGACTTAGTCAAGCCGCGAGGTCAAGCCACGAGCCACCCCTGTTTTGGAAAAACCTGACGTTTCACATTCCTTTTCACTCCAGTATAAATACCCTTTTAACCCACGATTGAAAGAGAGCTTCCAGAGAGAATTTTGAGAGAGAAACCCTAAAGAAAAACCAGATTGTTTCACCCACAATCTCTACCTTAGAGTCTCATCAAAATCCCTCACTCTCTTCCTCTCCATTGTCAAATCCTTGAGAGGCATTATACCAAACCTGGTTCTCACCATTATCATCTCTGTGAGACAGTCGTTTGGATTTCTGGGAAGCAGTTAGGAAGGAGCCAATCTTCATTGGTTGATGCTACGGTGTAGTAGCGGAATCCGGAAAGCTAGAAAAGAAAAAGGTTCGGCGCAACCTCGTTGGAGCAAGAAGCTTGGAGGGCTTAGGTGCATTGGGTAGATTAGGCTTGGAGGGTCTATTGCTGTCCTTGTATCCCAACTGTATTTTCTAGTGGATTGATTACCGCTTGGAGGGCGGCGGAGAGGTTTTTCGCCGAGGTCTTCGGTTTCCTCTTCGATAACATATCTGGTGTTATCCCTGTGTTTGCATCTTCCTTCCTCTCTATCTCTGCCTTTACATTATCTGCTGTGGTTTATTTTGTTATGGCTTAGATAGTTGTTTAACCAATTCCATATTATAGCATATGTTAAGTTTCCGCACACTAGTTGTTTGACATATTGCTTGTGTTGGTTAAGTTGGTTTTTGGGGGTCTAAACGTTCAAAAGTGTTTTTGTACACGTTTTTGAACTTTCAATTGGTATCAGAGCAGGTACACAGCTGTTTGGTTTCATTACCATTTGTGTGATCCTAGACCCCTGAGTTGTGGTTATTGTTTTTGTTTATACCATGCTGAATTGTAGCTCAAGTGTTTGTGAAAATGTCTCTATGCATATGAATGAAAGGTGTCTTACTGATGATCTTGCAGAGTTATTAATAACTAAGAAACATGCTAGAGTTTTTGTTCACATGCTGAAATATCTTGAGAATCAGAATCTTGTCTTACACAGTAGCATATCTGAATCAAAATCATTGATTAAGAAATATAAAAGAAAGAATAGAATGTTGTGTGAGATGATTGAGAATCTGAAAATGAAAAATCAATCTAAAAGTAGCATGAAACCTGATGATGAGTTTGTGTTTGAAGGTCAAGAGTGTCTGTCACATGTGAACCTATTTGTGCATACCTCATTAAAGGTGTTTAATGCATGTTTGTGGTATCTTGATAGTGGGTGTTCTCGCCATATGACAGGGGATAAGTCACTGTTTAAGTCACTCAAAGAAAAGGTGGGTGACTATGTGACCTTTGGGGATGGAAGCCATGCTCAAGTCCTAGGCAAAGGAACCATCGAGATACCTGGTTTGCCTCTGTTGAAAGATGTGCTGTTCATAAAAGGGCTGAAGGCGAATTTGCTGAGCATCACTCAAATTTGTGATGACAACTTCCTGGTACAATTCTCCAAGAAAAGATGTTTGATCATCAATAAAGAGGGGATTCAGGTTTTGGAAGGAAATCGGACTACGGATAATTGTTATGGAATAGTTCCCACGGCACCAATATCGTGTAGAAGTGCTCGGGTAGATATGTTGGAGCTGTGGCATCACAGATTTGGGCATGCCAACCTCAAACAAGTAGCAAAAGTCTCCAAACTTGAAGCAGTCGAGGGACTTCCTAAGTTTGGAAAAGTAAAGAAGACCATTTGTGGTGCATGTCAAATGGGGAAGCAAACTAAGGCAAGTCATCACAAGGTAAATGTGATAGCCACCTCTCGTTGCTTGGAGCTACTTCATGTTGATCTGATGGGGCCCACCAAAACTGAAAGCCTAGGGGGAAAAAGATATATTATGGTCATTGTGGACGACTACTCAAGATACACTTGGGTTGAATTCCTTAGAGAAAAATCAGAAGCTTGTGAGAGGCTGGAGATTCTGTGCAAGAAATTACAAAATGAAAAGGGGATTCCAATAGCCAAAGTTAGAAGTGATCATGGGAGAGAATTTGAGAATGCAAGATTCGAGTCCTTCTGTGAGAAGAATGGCATTAAAAGAGAGTTTTCAGCTCCCAAAACTCCACAACAAAATGGAGTGGTAGAGAGAAAAAATCGTGTGATTCAGGAGATGGCAAGAGTCATGTTGCTTAATAAGCAAATACCTCAAAAATTTTGGGGAGAAGCTGTCAACACCTCGTGTCACATTGGCAATAGGATTTTCTTTCGAGTTGGTACAAAGAAGGCTGCATATGAGATATGGAATGAGAAGAAGCCTAAAGTGAAGTATTTCCGGGTATTTGGAAGTAAATGTTATATCTTAAATGATCGAGAGAATCTTGGGAAGTTTGATGCAAGAAGTGATGAGGGTATTTTTCTTGGCTACTCTACTACAAGTCGAGCATATAGAGTGTTTAACAAGAGAACAAAGACTGTGATGGAATCCATAAATGTCAAGATTGATGATGCCTTACCTAAGGTGGAAATGATTGATGATGAAGAAGGGCCGAGCACCGAAGAGCCTGATGTTGAGGTAGAAGCTTTGGATATAGAAGGTGAAGAACCTATACCAGAAGTAGAATCGACTCCCATCAACCCAAGAAGAGAAACGAGATCGATGTCTAGAACTTCAAGCCCTCTTACTCCTCCAGAAGTTCATCCTCCTATCTCTCGTAGTGATGAAGTTTCCACTTCAAAAAGGCCATCCTCAAGAATTATCAAGAATCATCCGGAAAGTAATATAATAGGATCACTTGATGACGGTCTTCGCCTCAGGAAAGGAAATATTCTGCTAGCCAATCATGTAACATATCACTGTTACCTTGCACAGTTTGAACCAAAAAGGGTTGAAGAGGCTCTTCAAGATGAGAATTGGGTTGAGTCAATGCATGAAGAACTGAATCAGTTTGTGAGGAATGACGTGTGGGAACTTGCTCCACGGCCTGAGAACGTTCATGTTATAGGCACAAAGTGGATTTTTAAAAACAAAACTGATGAAGATGGAGAGATAATTCGAAACAAGTCTCGGTTGGTGGCTCAAGGCTACACACAAGTAGAAGGGGTGGATTTTGATGAATCGTTTGCTCCGGTAGCAAGACTCGAATCCATTCGAATCCTCATGTCCATTGCGTGTACTTTGAAGTTCAAACTTTATCAAATGGATGTTAAGTGTGCTTTTCTGAATGGATATCTAAATGAAGAGGTTTTTGTTGAGCAACCAAAAGGATTTGAGGATCCTCATTTTCCAGATCATGTATTAAGATTGAAGAAAGCACTATATGGTTTAAAACAAGCGCCTAGAGCCTGGTACGATCGTCTTACACATTATCTTCTAGATAGAGGTTTCAAGAGAGGGTACGCCGATCGAACTCTATTTGTCAAAAATGATGAAGATTATCTCCTTGTGGCACAAGTCTATGTTGATGACATAGTGTTTGGAGCAACTATCGAAGATCGTGCTACTGAATTTTCTGAGGAGATGAAGAAGGAGTTTGAGATGAGCATGGTGGGGGAGCTCACATTCTTTTTGGGTCTTCAAGTCAAACAACAGAATGAGGGTATATTTGTATCTCAAGAGAAGTATGCCAGAAATATTGTCAAGAAGTTTGGCCTAGACTCCAAAAAACATGCTTCCACTCCCATGAGCTCTTCCACTAAACTGAATGTGGATTCATCTGGAGTTGAAGTAAGTCCTACATTGTATAGGAGCATCATAGGAAGTTTGCTCTACCTTACAGCAAGTAGACCGGACATTGCTTTCAGTGTGGGCGTTTGTGCCAGGTACCAAGCTAATCCGAAGGAATCTCATCTGACTGCTGCTAAGCGAATCATTCGATATGTGAATGGTACTGCAAACTATGGTCTATGGTATTCAAAAGACTCAAATGCGTTTCTTGCTGGGTATTCGGATGCTGACTGGGCTGGCAGTGTAGACGATCGGAAAAGCACTTCAGGCGGCTGTTTTTATCTTGGTAACAATCTTGTTTCGTGGATGAGCAAGAAGCAGAATTCAGTATCTCTGTCTACTGCAGAAGCAGAATACATCGCTGCTGGAAGTTGCTGCACTCAGCTTCTTTGGATGAAGAAATTACTTCATGACTATGGAATTCCTCAAGAAACGATGTGTGTCTTCTGTGACAACACCAGTGCTATCAATCTTTCCAAAAATCCTGTTCAGCATTCAAAATCCAAACACATAGAGATACGTTACCATTTCATTCGGGATTTGGTAGAGGAAAGAGTTGTGTGTCTTGAGTTCATACACACCGACAATCAAAAGGCGGATATCTTCACCAAGCCTCTCGATGGTCCATGGTTTGAATCACTCCGTAAGACCATTGGCGTCGGTACAATTCCTTGACTCTCTTGTGTGTTGTGTGCTTCATTTTTTTCGTTACATCTGTCTGTGTTGGAGCACACATTTTTTTTGCAACATGTTTCTTGTTTGTTTGTTCTTTTGTGTATACTGCTGGTTATTTTTGTGTTTGATTCAATCATTTTTGTTTCGTGTGTCAAAAATCCAAAAATTACATAAAAATTTGAAAATCAAAAAGCTTGATTGACTTTGTTGAGTTTTGTCATAAAACTCGCTTTGCCTTGTACCTTTGTGCTAATGGCTTTGTGCATTTTCGAGCATTGCTTGTTTTCATGCACTCATATCACTATGGGAAAAATCTTGAAATCTATGTGATTGTTGTAAATAGATCTTCAAACTTGTCATGAATGATTAGTGAATGGTTATGTTGATCTTGAAACATGCATAGACTTGTGTCTATATATCTTCCCACTTTTTATTTTTGTTTTGCTAAAAAGAGCTCACCAAATGTAAATCTCCAAATGAAAAGAGATATTGAGCTGCAAAAGCCTGTCGCACATTCTAGTATTTGACTAGGAAAAAGGGTAAGCGACCTTATTTTAAAAGTGAAATTTCATTCAAAAAGGCCAAAGGGCTGTTCTTCAAAGAGAAATGTTACATATTCCTCTCACAATGAGAGATGATTGTCTCAAAAAGATCAAAAAGATCAAATGTTATGATTGTTAGTGGAGTCAAATGAAAAGCTCCAAGTTATGTTATCAAGATGAGTGGGAGGTCATATATTCATATTTCTATAATTGAGATTGGTCACATGATCTAGTGCTAATTGTGTATGCCTTGGTTGAATTGATCATTGAAGCTTCACATTAGACAAAGGACTATTTCATTGTTGATATCCACACACAACACACAAGTTTATGTTCGATAAATGCCATATTCATTTGTGTGATTGTACTTGATAAAATGTGTTTTCACATGCTCAATCTTTGTTAATTCAAGCACAAAAAGATTTTTGAGTGTTTTAGGTGTTTTTGGAAAGTGTTTTGCTGAAAAATCTGAAAATTTCAAAAATACAGTTTTGCCCTGTTTTTGGCGGCTCAGTCGCGGGTATGTCAAGTCGCAAGACTCAGTCGCATCTTCGCTGGTCAGTTTTGGCGACTTGTTCGCGAGTGGAAGGTCCAGTCGCGAGATTCACTCAGAGATTTTCGCGGCTCAGCTCGCGACTCACTCGCGGGTAGACCTTCCAGTCGCGAAAAACACTTAGAAAAATTTTTCAAAATTTTGTTTGTGTTCTTTGGCGGCTTAATCTGGCGACTGTGTGGCGACTTGTTTCTGTCGCGAAAATCGCGTGTTTTGAACATACAGGGGCAGTTTTTAAAATTTTCTGTTTTCCCTCGATCTTTTTGTGACTGTTCATTGTCTTTTTCTTCTGCACTTTCCCTTTCACACCGTGCCTCCATTGTCGATCTCCATTGTTTGCTTCTTCTCAGCTAAAAATCGTCGACTACCAGGTATGGTTCTCTGTCTTGCACTCTAATTTTCCTAAATGTCTTGGTTTTCCCTCTGGTTTATCCACTTTTGCGTGTGGTTTAGTGATGGGTTTTGTGATGTCATCGTTGTCCTTTCTTAGCTTATGGTAACCTGTGCTTCTGGTTTTTGAGCTAATTTCTTTTGATTGGTTGTGTTCTTCATTATGTGCTTAGCTAGGGTTAGCTAATTTTTGTCTGATCTGATGTTGCTATCATGTTTCCCTTTGATCTTGTGTGGTATCTTGTTGATGTGGTGTTGATTATGGTCCTTTTTCAGCTGATTATGTGGTTATATTTGATCTCTCTATACTGTGTAGTTCAAATTTGGGCCTTTGGTGTCCCTCATTGTTTCTTTCTGACCATACTCATCCAGCTGTTAGGGTTTCTTCATTGTTCCTAAATTTTCACTAACCCACTGCTGATATAGTCTGTTGGATTGTGTTCTGTCATTTCCTTTGTTTATAATACAGACTGGTCATGTCTCCATTCAAAAAGGCTGCTGTGAAAGGAGGTTCTTCCAAAGGGAAGGAACCCGTAATTGATGTTGATGAAGACACTCCTCTCCCGAAAGTGACTCGCTCTTCATCACAGCGATTCGATCCCAATAAGTTCAGATCATATTCAGCCTATCAGTCATATGAGAATTTTTTTCTTCATGCCACACCACTACTAGAGAGAGCTGTGGATCTGCCTTCACTTCATAATACTGACATTCCGATATGTTTTGCTCACAAGGATTGGAATTACCTTCTCTCTGATCCGGATATCGTGTATGAAGAGTTGGTTAAAGAATTTTATGCAAACACAATTGTGGAAGGAGATGAACTTAAGTGCTGGGTTCGGCAAAAGAGCTTTTCTGTCTCTCCTACATACCTGGCAGAAATTCTTCACATCAACAGACCCATTTTTCGTCATTCACCGGTCTATGATGATCTATGTCCTGATGAGGAGCTTCTCAAACAAAGTCTTGGTCAAGACTTGGAGTTCTCACCCAATGGCAAATCCATCAGTGTTTCCTCCCTTTCTCCGAAACTGCGAGTGCTTACAATTGTGATGTTTCACAATTTGTACCCTTTATCAAGTACTGGGTATATGAATCTCGGACGTGCTTTGTTTCTTCATGATCTAATCTCTGATGAAGAAATCGACATTTGTGCTCACATCTTTCATGTTCTGCGCAAAACGGTTCTTCGCAGTGAGTCTCGGATCTGCATTCCTTTCTGCAGTCTCATTTCACGGATCTTGAAGCTCAAGGGAATTTATCCAACGGCTGATGAGTCTCCTATCCCCAAACCGAGTCCGATCAACATGCGTACATACAATGCAAGTGTTGGACATAGTCGGAAGAGAGCCAAACCAGAAACTTCTGCATCTCACAGTGACTCTCAGTTCAGCAATCTCTCCCTCGATGAGAAACTTGATCGCATTGTTTCCTCTGTCCACGAGTTGAATACAAAGATGTCTGGACTCACTGCTTCTCTACACTATCAAAGCAACCGATGGGATATGAAGTTTACTTCTCTTCAGACTCAGTTGGATCAAATTCAGAGAAAGCTCGAAGAGGATGACTAGCCTATTCCATGACAAAAAGGGGGAGTGATAGGCATAATCAAGGGGGAGGATATTACCCTAAGGGGGAGCGTCTTTATCTAAGGGGGAGTGTCTTTAATTTTTTTGTGTTTCTTTCTTCTCTTTAAGTTGATATATTATGTTTTGTAAAACTGTTATTCAGGTATTTGTTGGTTTGTACCCATATGCTTTTGTAAGCTTTAAGGGTTATTGTTTTATGCATAGTTTGTAGGCTTTATGGTATGTACCTTGCTTAAGTGCAGCCTTTATGCTATGTTGAAATCAGTACCTTAATCTAAATGTTCTGCATTTTGGTTTATGTACTGTCACTCTTGTGCCCTTGTAGGATTGTTCCTAGATGCATATGCCTTGTGTGCTATGCATTGGTTGAGTGTTGAGCATACAAGTGTCTTGTCTTGTGCTTGTTAACTTGTATGTCCTTGTGTTCATTCCAAGTGTGAATGAGCACTGTGATCACTACCTTGTGGTGTTCACTTGGTTGATCAAGCCATGGTTTGTTTATTAACTCCATCTTTGCTTGATCTCATATTGCCTGTTTCATATGCATTTATAATTTTTTGCTTACAATGATCATGGTGTATTGTTGTGTTTCAGGAGTTTATGTTCATATGATTCAAGTGCTTCACAGCTTCTAGAGTTAGGTGTGAGTGAGTTTTGTTCAACTGTTCCCAACTCACATGTTAAGTCTAGAGTCTGTTTTAGGGTTTTGTCACGGAATAGCCAAAGGGGGAGATTGTAAGGTTGAATTTATTCAACCATCTAATTGGCTTTATTCCGTGCCAAATTTGCTTGTAATTCAGCATTTAGTAACCCTGTATTTAGGTGGGATTGTTGTAAGGGTAGTGAGTGAGATAGAGTGAAGATTGCTCAAGAGTGTGCAAGAAAACAGAGTGTCGCGGCTGGGACTCGCGGGTGGACTCGCGGCTTCAACCCGCCAGAAACTGCACACGTGCCAAGCATGCTGGAAGATGAACAGTCATGCTAGCTGGAGCACTACAGGACAAAACAGGACAACTGGCCATACGGTTAACTCGCGACTGGAACTCGCGACTTAGTCAAGCCGCGAGGTCAAGCCGCGAGCCACCCCTGTTTTGGAAAAACCTGACGTTTCACATTCCTTTTCACTCCAGTATAAATACCCTTTTAACCCACGATTGAAAGAGAGCTTCCAGAGAGAATTTTGAGAGAGAAACCCTAAAGAAAAACCAGATTGTTTCACCCACAATCTCTACCTTAGAGTCTCATCAAAATCCCTCACTCTCTTCCTCTCCATTGTCAAATCCTTGAGAGGCATTATACCAAACCTGGTTCTCACCATTATCATCTCTGTGAGACAGTCGTTTGGATTTCTGGGAAGCAGTTAGGAAGGAGCCAATCTTCATTGGTTGATGCTACGGTGTAGTAGCGGAATCCGGAAAGCTAGAAAAGAAAAAGGTTCGGCGCAACCTCGTTGGAGCAAGAAGCTTGGAGGGCTTAGGTGCATTGGGTAGATTAGGCTTGGAGGGTCTATTGCTGTCCTTGTATCCCAACTGTATTTTCTAGTGGATTGATTACCGCTTGGAGGGCGGCGGAGAGGTTTTTCGCCGAGGTCTTCGGTTTCCTCTTCGATAACATATCTGGTGTTATCCCTGTGTTTGCATCTTTCTTCCTCTCTATCTCTGCCTTTACATTATCTGCTGTGGTTTATTTTGTTATGGCTTAGATAGTTGTTTAACCAATTCCATATTATAGCATATGTTAAGTTTCCGCACACTAGTTGTTTGACATATTGCTTGTGTTGGTTAAGTTGGTTTTTGGGGGTCTAAACGTTCAAAAGTGTTTTTGTACACGTTTTTGAACTTTCAACCCACAATTACGGGTAAGGTGACCGCGCCCAGTGGGAATACTCGGCTCCCGCCGAAGCCAACAAGCGGGGCATTTGTTGGGATCAGTCGCCCCCTGTCGATCCTCATTTGCTGGAACGCGGTGTAGTATAAGATATCTGCTGAACTGCCATTGTCGACCAGCACCCGGTGCATATTGTAATCTCCTACACGTAAGCTGACGACGAGTGCGTTGTCATGTGGATGGTGAAGGCGTCATGCGTCTTCTTCCGAGAATCCGATTACGGGACCTCCTCTTCGTGTTATCTTCGGCACGGCTCCCGTCAATTGAACATTTTGTATCATCCGAAGATAAGTCTTGCAGGCCTTCTTGGATGACCCGGCGGCGGTCATCCCTCCTACGATCATTCTTATATCCCCAATTGGGGGCCTTGGTCGCTCATTATCCCGTCGGGGGTGTTGGTCTTGCGCGGGGGGATCCGCTCTCTCCTTGCTAACGAATCTCTGCAGCTTTCCTTGTCTGATAAGGGCTTCAATCTGCTGCTTGAGGTCATAGCAATCAGCTGTGTTGTGGCCGTGGTCGCGGTGGAATCGGCAGTACTTATCTCGGGAACGTTTGCTGGGGTCACTCTTCAGCTTTCCTGGGAATGTCAGCGATTCCTCATCCTTGATCTGCATAAGGACTTGATCTATCGGGGCTGTTAGCGGAGTGAAGCTCGTGAACCTTCCCCCCAGGGGCTTTGGGCGTCTTTCGTCCCTTCGGTCCGCGGTTCTTGCCTTCTTTCGGTTTTGGTCCTGCCGATTGTCTTCCTGCCGTTCTCTTTTCCTAGGCCTCTCTTCCCGAGCTAACAGTGCATCTTCAGCGTTCATATACTTTGTGGCGTGATAAAGTACTTCTGACATGGTTTTTGGGTCGTTTTTGTATATGGAAAACAAAAACTTGCCCTTCTTCAAGCCATTTGTAAATGCCGCGACAAGTATCTTGTCGTCAGCTTCGTCGATCGAGAGTGCCTCTTTGTTGAAGCGGGAGATGTAGGCTCTTAGAGTTTCGTCTTCTCGTTGCTTCATACTCATCAAGCAAGCCGTAGACTTCTTGTACCGATGGCCTCCAATAAAGTGTGCGGTAAACTGAGCGCTGAGTTCTTTGAAGGTGCTGATGGAGTTTGGTGCCAGTCGACTGAACCAAATTCTTGCTGCGCCCTTCAGCGTTGTAGGGAAGGCCCTACACATGATGGCGTCCGCTACTCCTTGAAGGTGCATTAGGGTTTTGAAGGTCTCCAGGTGGTCCAGTGGGTCCTTAATCCCGTCATAACTGTCTATCTGCGGCATGCGGAACTTACTTGGTAAAGGGTAGGAGTTGACGGCGGCGGTGAACGGCGAGTCAGTTCGGTTGACAAGGTCGTCAAGGTCGCTTGATACTCGTCCCTTGAGAGCATTCATCATAACCTCCATTTGTTCCTTCATGGCTTGCATCTCCGCGAGAACGAGTGGCGAAGTGGTTTCCGCGAGGGAGGGGATGCTCGTGTTCTGTCGTTCAGGTTTGCTCGGGGCGTTGCTGGCCTGGGGTCCTTCCTGGTTTCTCCTGTCGGCGCTGGTTCCTTCTTGCTCTGCCCCTTGGTTGTTGGGAGCTGCATTCTTCTGTCTCAGTTGCTCTTCTAGGTCCTGGTTTTGTTTTGTGAGGCGCTCCACAGCGACGGCGAGCGTCCTCACCTGTCTTTCAAGCGCAGTTGTAGGAGTTTCTTCTTCTTGAACGTCGTTGGTGGTCGCCATTGAGCGAGTGAGTACCATGTAACTCTTTTGTCTTGGAAGCGAGAACGTGTTAAAGCGGTTCCCACAGACGGCGCCAACTGATGTTGCCGGAAATATGTACCACCAGTGAGTCACACGTTCCTCGTATGATCGCAAATGGCACCTACACAACGAAAAGGAATAACCTAGCGGGGGGTACCGGTGTGGTACCGGCCAAACACCCTCCGAAGGTCAAGTTAGACTTATTCTCACTGCTCTAGAGTGCTAGAGAGGGTAAATTATGCGTACCTTGGTTTGTGAGGGCGCTCGGGTTTTTATAGTAGCGAGGGCTGCCCCTCTTTTCCTTGGAGTAGAAGTCTTTTCCTTATAGGAGTCTTCTTGGGCGTATTTTACGGGATTCTTTCCATATAGGAGTCCTTAGGTTTCAGGAAGCGTGGGGAGCAAGTTATTTACACGTAAAAGTGCAGAACAATCATTCCATAGACTGACGCCGTCAGTTTATGTTATCCCGTCAGTCTACGCTTATCCCGTCAACTTTAGGACGTTCGGCCCTATGTGTAGTTCTTTTACTTCACGTCACCGTCAGCCTTGGAGGAATGCTGACGGCAAAACCATCTCGTCACTCTTGTCAAGTCTGTCCCGTCACCCTTGCCAAGTCTATCCCGTCACCCTTGCCAAGTCTATCCCGTCACCCTTGCCAAGTCTGTCCCGTCACCATTGTCAGCATAATTTTATCCTCATCAATGTTCAAGCAGAAGGAATTTTCCACCTGCCAGAAGTCTATTGGCTCACTAATCCAAATAATTCTCTCCATGTGGATGTGGACCCCTTTTTGTCATGTTGCCAAAAAGCACTCAAGTGGACAGAAACTCTCAACACAGGAATTCAAAACCCGAATGACTCAGGTCCAAGTACTCTAGAAGTCTATCACCAATAATTGCCACATGTTGATGCTTGGGAACTACCCAATCCTTTGCTAGTTGGCCACCATTTCATAAACAATGACCCTTATTATGACAATCATGACCCAGATATGGACATTGATGATGATTGGTTCCAAGAAACCTTTATCTATTAGCAGCATTCATTCCTCTATATGGTAGCAACTTTTATCATTGCCACTACCTTTTATCAAGTCCGGCTTTTATCATTTCCAACAACTCCTACCAAAAGACATTATGGTGCTATAAAGGAGATTTGTCAAGCCATGCATTCTACTGTGTTGTCGGCAAAATAATTGTTTGTAAAATATGTTAAATTGTAGTTTGAGTTCCGGGTTCTATAAATAGAAGATCAGTGTATGAAGAAGGGATATAGAGCCTTAGAGTTTCAGAACCCTCATGTGAGGGAGACGAAGCATGCAACAGAAATAGGGTAGATTTTCTCCAATTATACAAGCACCCAGTTTAAGCATCTCCAACCGCCTCTCTTAACTCTCTCCCTCTTAATTTCTAGAAAGTATCACCTAAAATAAAGGCTCCAATAATAGTCTTTCTATTCAGCAAAAAAATTATAATAATAGTCTTTCCTGAGAGTTAAAAAATCAATTTGCTACAACAGTCTCTACACCTTGGGAGTTGGGAGTCATTTTCAAACTTTTATTTTATTTTATTTTTTTTCTTAATGACAACAAATAGTCCCAAACACAACCCCAAGAAAGTTCTCTCTATCTAACCTTGAGGGCCTTTAATGAGTGCGGTGGTGGATGAGCAGGGGGAAAAGCACAATGGCAAAGGGAAAAATCACAACTCTCTCTCTCTCTCTCTCTCTCTATCTCTCTCTCTCTCACATTTTAGTAGGGTGGAAACGAGTAAGATTGTGGGTGTGGGGAAAAAAAATAATATAATGAAATAGAGTAATTTTGATGGAGAAAAAATCATTAAAAAATAATAATAATAAATTTTATTTTAATAAAATAGAGAAAGAATAGAAAAATTTTTAAGAGGGTGCATATGAAAAAGTGATTTTTTTTTTCTTCAAGTTTGCGTGAAATTTTAAAAAGCTACTGGAGATACTTTTAGTCCTGTGCAACATATTGCTAGTGTCATAAAATTCTCTCACTTTACTCTAGACCAATTGAAATGGATATACAACAGTTTGAACCACACCTAACCTCTCCCCTCCACCCACTGATGACTGATACCTATCTAAAAAAAAAAAGATGTACAACTAGGAAAATTATGTGTATCTGATTTGTAATTAAAAATCAATCATTAGCCATTTCGATAAAAGAATTTTAAGAGAATGATTTAGATTTTATAAACTCTTTTGGCTCCTCTAATATCAATAGGTTGAATATTTCACTCTTTATCTTCCATAAAGAAAAAAAAATTCTCTGAATGTCAGTTCCTTAGATTCGAAAGAGAGTACTTGGACTCTCCAATAACTAAAAAGTGTATCATGCGCTATTGATCAAGCCTGATAGGTGGTGGTATCACACCCTTCTCAAAGGAACTGTACGTGACAATCTTGCATCAAAAAAAATTTGGCCTTTTCCCATTTGGCCTTCACATTGCTGGGATTTTTTGGGCCTGTATGTCAAATGTATCTTACATTTGGCATATGCAAGGCCGGCTGAGGATGCTCTAAGGCTCCATTCCAGAAGGACTCCCTATCTTTCTTTTGACCAACGGATTCTCAAACCAACTTGTCCCTCCTTTCATTAATTCATTGATTGATTTAAGGTAACTGTAGTTTTGCTTCCAACTTTCAAGTCCAAGTGCTAGCAGTAGAAGCCAGTTGCTAGAAGCAAGCTTCCGGGTCAGGAAGGAGCCAAAAAACGTGAGCTCCTTTGCAATCTTTCCAAAACAAAAAGAGTGAAACTTGACTTTGAAAAAGAAGCGCCTTATATTCTAATATTAGCAAAGGCGCCTTAGCCTATCTAAACGTAAGGGCCATTTCTTGCTCATTAGAATCATTAGTTTAGAGATTTGAAAAAAAGTATAAAATGACATACTTTTATTTCTATTAATGAAATTTATGGAGGGATTTGACTTTATTAATATGTGGGTTTGAAATGACTGTGTTAAGTGTCATTTTAAATTCATTGTATTACAAAAGTTTTTGTTTGAGAGAAAATTCAAATTTCACATAATCATGTGTTATGAAATTTATATTATTTAATTCGTGCTATGAATTGTTCTTCAAATATTTTAATTTTAAATCCTTTGAATCCAAATGCAACCACAGGAACAATTTTCATCTTTTTTTTTTTTTTTGAAAAAAAAAAAATGATACTTAGATAAACAAAACAGTACAAGAACAGAGTTCCGGAAGAGCTACAAAATTGTTGGTGTAACCCAGCTGTGGTGAATAGCCAAATAGGCCACTTAGAGGCAGCATTAGCCATATCAAATACATTAGACAAAACAAGCTTTGGAACAGTTTTTATGGTAAGCGATAAGAGTTAATCCTTGATGCTTGAGAAATTGCATATCCTCCAGTAGAGGTAGTTCCTGCCAGTTAGCTTACCTGTTACCATACCATATCTATTCTAGGCTTCTGGTTTGAGTTAGAGCCCTATAATGTTTATAAATCCTAGTTCCTTAGCTTTAAGTTAGGCCAGGTCTCCACCATAGCTTCCAGACTCGCCAACAGTTTTGTGGCAGCTCCAGTACTGTGACAACCATTAAAAATCAGAGTACCTGCTCTATCTCTATTTCTAGCTTCAAAGGCATTTCCTCTCTTTTTTTTCCTGTTTCGGTTGCTAGAAGTTTTGATTAGTAATTGCCATGTTGAACTTGAACTGGTACTGACTTTGCCATTCTTTGGTACTATCCTCCTGTCCAAATGTTCTTTGTTGTGTGTTTCCTGAAACCTGCAAACAAATCTTTGAGTTGAGAGAATAACTTCTATGGGATTTGGTTGTTTGCCTTCATGTATCAAATTTGATGGATATTTTTATCTTTAATTAAATAAAGCAGGCAGGTAGGATATTCACAGCAAGACACTGTCATATTGCATTGTCCACGAGCCACAGAAATGTGATGTCATGTCACGCTTGTTCCTAGCAATTATAATTTATTATAATTTTTTTTAGCTATCTCTAATACAAATATCCAATAAACATACTAGTTTATAAAATAACAATCTCTCTCTCAAAAAAAAAAAAAAAAAAAGAGTTATTAAATAACGATGTAAAAGCAAACATATGCATTTTATTTATTCATTCATATATATTGATTAGAAGTTTAGAACTTAGAAGACCACTTCAGCATTTCTTCCAGCACTCAAACAGTAGACTTGTGAACTATGGCATTCTTCTTCCTTTTTTTCTGTTTTTTTTTTTTTTTTTTTTTTTTTGACCCTTGAATTTGGCCATTTGCAAAAACAATTCTTTCTAATATATATTATGTTCAAAATATTTTCACAATAAATTCTAAATGACAAGTTGGTTTTTATTTAGACCGTCATTAACATCATTTTTTTTTTATCACCAATAACAGTTTATTACCTAAAATTTGTTGTAAAATTATTATGAAAATATTAAGAATTTATTATGAAATTATTATGAAAATGTTAGGAATGTATAATTGCTCAAAGAATTATGGTGGAGCTTATAAGCATAAGGACCTCGCAGCAGCCCACAAAAAAATGGATAACGTAGGCCCATAAAAAGCCCATTTCTGATATCCTGATTCAAAAATAATGATAACGTGTGATTGAAAAAAGTATGAGCAGATTGGGAATACCTACGATTGGGCCAGGCCGAAATGGCTTAGGCTCCCGCGTACACCGTGCCAACTAAACTAAGTTTTTTTTTTTTTTTTTTTTTTTTGAGAATTTACATGACTACTTTTCGTTGAACAATCGGGTGGAAGAAAATTTGATAAGTTAGAAAATTATGAGACTTCTAATCAAATTGTTATGGTTCAAATTTATTGCTTTCTGAATTGTAATATATCCTTTATTTTTCTAAACGCATATATCAATACTAAGAGGTCCATGTATCCATATGTTTTTGAAATAGAAAAGGTACATTTCCTTGATAAAGAGTTTATTTTATTTTTTTTTAATTTAAAGATATATATAATATCACGATGTCATTTTAAATAAAATTTCATATCTTATAGTATGAAATGAGATATTAAATGACATGACATTATGTATATGCTTTGTCCCCTTATCTTTTCTTGCAATGCTCCGAAGGTCTAAACAAAATGTTACAAAAGGCAGCGGATGAGAATCATATAAGGGGTTTCTCATTGTGCAAAAAGGGCCCAATAATCTTCCACTTGTTCTTTGCTAACAACACCTTGCTATTTTGTCGAGCTACTATGTCAGATTTACAATCAATACAGAGCATCTTAAGTTTGTATGAACAAGCATTCAGGTCAACAGTTAAATCAGGAGAAAATCACTACCTTTTTAAGCAAAGCAGCGAATGAAGATACTAAAAATTCAATCACAATTTTTTTGGGAGAGCCTAAAGTGAAAGAGTATGAAAAATACCTTGGTCTTCCGGCTATTGTAAGGAGAAATAAAAATGCCAGCCTTAATTACATTAAAGAAAGAGTCTGGAGCAAACTCCAGGAATGGAAGAAGTTATTGTCCCAAGCAGGTAGAGAGGTTTTACTCAAACCTGTGGTGCAAGCGATTCCATCATTTGCCATGAGTTGTTTTAAGCTCCCATTGGGATTGTGTGATGAGATTAAGGCATTGATAAGAAAATTTTGGTTGGGCCAAAAGGGAGAGCAACAAAAATCCATTGGAAAAAATGGGAAATACTTTGTAAACAAAAAGCGGAAGGGGGGATGGGGTTCAAGGATTTGGTGAAGTTCAATGAAGCGATGAGCTAAACAGGTTTGGAGATTAATGAGTGATGATAACTCTTTGTTCTGTCAAGTCTTTAAAGCTAAATATTTCCCAAGAGGATCAGTTTTTGAAGCTTCAATATCCACGGGTTCTTATGCTTGGCAGAGCATAATGAAAGCTAGAAAGGTGATATTGACTAGGATGAGGTGGAGATTAGGTGATGGGAAGAGCATAAAAATTTATGAAGACAATTGGTTACTAGGTAATGGTTCTACCAAGATTACCTCACCTCGTGTGGCGGTGTTGGAAGATGCCACTGTTGACCATCTGATTAACTCAGATAGGGGTAGGTGGAATTGTAACTTGATTAACCAAAACTTTTTGATAAAAGCAATCCCTCTTTGTATGTCGAGACAGGTTAAAACGAGGTATCAACTGCTGTGTGAGGTTGAGGACAGGGGCAATGCGTCAAGTTCAAAAAGGTCGACTCAAACAAATTTTTGGAAGCTTATTTGGAAACTTCAAGTGCCAAATAAAATAAAAACTTTTTTGTAGCGAGCTTGCTCCAAAGCCTTATCTACCAAGGAAAATTTAAAGAAGAGGAAAATATTGGACAACTCAAGGTGTGTAGGGAATTAACTCAAAATTCCCAAACCTGTGAGAAACAAAATAGAGAAAACACATACCAAAGAAAAATAATCACACGCACAAGACAGTATTTATGTGGTTCGATAATTTACCTATGTCCACGGAGTTGCAGAGATTTCACTATTATTAGGGAAAAATACAAAGTGCGGCAATACAGTCTTTCTCATTCTCAAAAATAACAACCACAAACCCTAATCATCAAAACAACGTTTTTTCTACATCCTGCGCATAGGATTCACAATAGGCTACAAAACGGGCAAAAAAAATTTCCCGAGCGCTATGGCTTGGGCCTATCAGCCCGAGCCTCCGCTCTATAAACTAAGTCTCAGAAAATCTCTCATTAAAAACCATGCAACATTATTTCGGGTCAAGTCATCATCCAAATCAAACACAACTAGCTCCACAAAGCCCAACAATGTGCAGTATATGCTCCACAACCCAAGAATCCACTTTTCATCCCCTTCGGAGTTGCTGCATCAAACCTAGTTTCCAACCTTTGAATGGATTCCAAAAGATTTCCCAGATATTCAGAATCTCTAAGATGTAGTTCAACTGATTAAACAACAGACGAGAAGATTGAAAGTGTTTGCTACAGTGGCGTGGTTTATCTGGTCTCGCAGGAACAAATTGAGACTTTATGAATCAAGCTTGGCACCTGACAGAATTTTCAGAGCAGCTTGCAGCTATCTCTCGGAATTCTAGCAAAAATATCTGCTACATATAGTACAGCCTTCATCGAAAAGTGTTAGATTAAGACCCCCTTTGGGTGATACTTACAAAACCAATTTCGACGGAGCTATCTTTGCAGACAAGAATGAAGCAGGTTTGGGGGTTGTAGTTTGAAATGCCAATGGAGAAGTAATTGTTGCAATGTCTAAAAAAATCCCCTGCCCATATTTAGTGGAAGTTCTGGAGGCCTTAGCTTAAGAAGAGCAGCCCAATTTACTATGGAATTGTGTATTCAGAAATCTATTTTTGAAGGCGACTCTAAAGTGGTTTGCAATGCATTATCTACTGCAGATTTTCATCACTCTTCAGTTGGTCTGTTTGTAAAAGACATAGTGTGTATTGCGAGTTCACTTAGAACTTTTTCTCTCTCACACTAGGCGGTAAGGCAATTTTGTAGCCCATGCATTAGCTAAGAGAGCGAGATTATATCTTCCTTTGTTAGTATGGATTATGCATGTTCCACCTGACATTTCTACTTTTGAAACTTCTGATTTTCCAATTCCTTAATAATATTAATCGGTATTGATCCTCAAAAAAAAAAAAAAAAAAAAAATCATTATGTATATCTTTTTATTCATAAATCTATTGGTATTTTAACTCTAAAATGCACGGTCTCCATTTTAAGTTAATCTAAATGTAAGTTACTCTGGTGATCAAGCATGTAAAGTAGATTTTATTACTTTTTGTAATATGTTGCATATTCAATACAACAAACTCTAATCTAATTCTGACGATCTTATCGTGAAATTATACATTTTGTTACACAAATAACAGTTCTTAACAGTCATTAACGTAGTGAAATACCTATGAGAAACAAAGCATGTTTATTTCAAGAAAATAACCAAGAACTCACAAGGGATTCATTAAATTGACAAAGTGATAGGGTTCTAACATCCACTAGAGAATTTGAGAATAAACTCTGAATTTTTATTAATCTAAAATTTGAAAGCCTTAAAGGCTAGTGTGTATATATATATATATTTGGTTGATAAAATGCTCAAATAGTAAAAGAAAACCTAGAACAGTTGGGAAAACACCCATCAAAACTCTAATTCATGCTAACGATATAATTAGGTGGCAAAATAATAAATTTTACTAAAAAAATAAAAAACTATTGTTTTTAAGAGACATAAAAAATATACAAGATTTTATTCTAACTTTTAAATTAAAAGTTATAAAAGAAATAAATATTATTAAAACCGGCAAAAACGTAGATTTCAAAAGCAAAACAATGATTTCACACAATTCTATCACTGTTGCCAATGATTTCTACTAGCATTTTTCTATTTCTTAAATTTTCGGCATGCTAGCTTCTAATGATTTTTTTGTTCAAAAAAAAGTCTTTGTTATTCATTCTACATCAATCATTCTAGAATAATATTCAATTTTGATATATATAAATATATATATATATATATACTTTTTCAAGAAAGATAATAAATCTAAATACATAATAAATTTAATAATTATTTTCATAATTTGTAATTATTAATTTATTATACAATAAAAATAATATCAGTGATGATCCATGTAAAACTAATATAATATTGCACTCATCACAATTTATCAATTTATCATTTTACCCTGTGAAAAAGAATATGAAATTCGTGTGCAGCATTGTTGACTTCGTGTATTGAATGATCACGCAAGTCAAATATTCATACAATAAATTTTTTTTTTTTTTTTCTTTAGCCTTGTAAAGATGTGGCTATCATACATTTAGGTGTCCTCATTCAAAAAAAAAAAAAAAAAAAAAAAAAAAAAAAAAAAGGTGTCCTACTTAAAGAAAAAGACAACATAGCATAAATGAGTAGTACCAGCTGATATTTTTGTAATTTGCACGTATTTAATTAATATAAAAAAAATTGTACGTATTTAAGATGGAACTTGTGCTTTTGTCTTGTTCTCTCTCTCTCTCTCTCTCTCTCTCTCTCTCTAATTACTTTGACATGTTAGTTCATCTTTACTTACACACTTGCATTTGTAAAATTAAATCACCACTTGTGAGTTCGGGTTCGGATTAGTTTTTTTACTAAAAGGTGTTTTAATTCCTTCTCAAAAAAAAAATGTGTTTTAATTTATTTATTTGTTACAACATTTATTTGCTTATTTATTGATAATTAACAAAATACAATTATACCTATAAAAATGAGACTTTAAACTATACTTTTTTTTTTTTTGAGGAAGAACGTAACTCATCTTATTTACGAAAAACCGGCTATGTCAACCAATACAATTGGAAATAAATAAATAAACTATACTTAAAATAAATAAAAACGCTAAATAAAAAGTATGTTATGTATTATAAAAGTGGTTTTGGTCAAGAATTTTGAGGCTAAGTTGGCATGAAACCTATATATGTTAAAAATGAGAAATATATGTTTGCCACACTAATAACATATGGGAGGCTAAGATTTTGTTCTTGTTTTTCTTTTTCTTTTTCTTTTTTTCTTTTTTGAGTAGAACATCCCAAAATTTACCAAGAATCTTCTTGCTTAATTAGCACCTCTTAATATTTTTCAATGAAGATGCCTAAAGTTCAAATATATCCACCTCCATTATAAATAACCTCTTAATATTTTTCAACGAAGATGCCTAAAGTTCAAATATATCCACCTCCATACTCAAAAAAAAATATATATATCCACCTCCACTATAAATAACATCCCCAAGTTTGCATGGCCTCTCCCGTGTATGAAATGCTAATAATATAGATTAGTTGAACTAATTAATAAACAGATGCATGGTTAGCGCTATATTACTTTGTCCACCGCCAGCATATAAAGTACTTTTGGATGCATGGCTATGAGGCCACCGAGCTTCAAAGTGGAATTTTCTTCCACAAATTTATGAGTTTGGTCCACAGCAGAGTGTCATTCCAGCACAATTAATGCACGCAACTAAAGTCCCAACTATAACCTTCACACTTTTCCTAATTTCTATTTTCTTTTTATTATATACCAGATGCCCCATTTGAAAAATAATAAATAAATAAAAAAAGAGGGAATCTGTTGAATATGCAATTGAGAAAGAAGGCATGAAGCAAAGCAATACAGAGACAAAGAAAGAAGAACGGCACAGATGCAGTAATGATCAAAATGACAGAGTCTACAAGCAAAAGAAGAAAGGAAAATTGAAAGCAAAACGACAGCACTTGACTTAAGTGATTGGCACGTGGGACAGTAAGCACGTGAGAATGATTAAGTAGTGTACAGCTGTAATATTAGAGTTAGTTAGTCTGTTAAGAGTTAGTTAGATTAATTATGTTTCCCTTTTAGCTCTGTAAACACGTATATAAGGCAGAGCCTTAGTGTAACTTAATTCAATTCATTCATTCTAATCAATTCAAGAATAGTTTTTCTCTCAAAGTAGTTTCTAGAAGTTTTCTTTAATATGGTATCAGAGCTTCAATAGCTCATCAATGGCTTCCGTCTCTAACGCTGCTTCAAATTCTGAAACTCTTCCAAACACTTCTAGTACTGTGAATTGTAGATCATCCAATCAAGCTCCTTCAATGGATGATGTGAATACCAATCCTTCGAGCCCTTATTTCATTCCACCATCTGATGTTGTTCTGGTTTCTCAACCGTTGATTGGTCCAGAAAATTATCTCAGTTGGTCGAGGGATATGTTTCTATCTCTCAGTGGTAGAAACAAATTTGGCTTTCTTAATGGTTCAATTCCTACACTTGATCTCTCCCATCCTTTGTACAATGCATGGCACAGAGCAAACACCACAATTCTTTCATGGATGGTGAATTCCTTGAGCAAGGATCTAGCTACCAGTGTCATGTACATTCACACTGCAAGGGAATTGTGGATTGATATGCGTGATAGGTTTCTTAGCCAAATGTTCCAAGATTCTTTGAAATTCAGAAAGAAATTTCGAAACTTTCACAAGGTTCCTTATCGGTGAGTTCTTATTTCACTAAATTCAAGATTTTGTGGGATGAACTTGTGCATTATCAGTCTTTTTCTGCTTGTACTTGTGTTTGTACTTGTGGTTCCCAAAGAAATCAACTGTGTGCTCAGCAAAAGGATCAAGTTTTTCGATTCCTTATGGGACTCAATGACAGTTATTCCACTGTTACTAGTCAGATCTTAATCACTGAGCCACTACCTGCTTTGAACAAGGCATATTCTTTGATCTTACAAGAAGAAAAACGTAGGCAACTTGGTCAAGCTGATTTGGTCATTGAACCAACAGCTTTATATGCTAATAACCCTAATTCAAAGGGGTTTCAAGGTCATCAAGGATGGAATCAGGTTCATCAAGGTTGGAATCAGGGTGTGCCTCATGGTAATCAAGGTGGAAAGAATGGCAATGCAAAGAAAGAAAGGCATGTGTGCACTTACTATGGAATTGTTGGTCATGTAGCAGATAAGTGCTACAAACTGCACGGGTACCCTCTAGGATATAAGCACAAAGGGATGGCATTAGCTAATCAAGTTTCTAGCAATGGCAATGGTTCTTTTGGAAATTTCTTTTGAAACAATGGTGGTTTTGGGAATGTTGTTTCTCAGCCTATGCCAAATTTTCATAACCAACCTGATCAGATGCATTATGCACCACAATTGACCATGCCACAGCCTCAATTCAGTGCAGCCCAGTCTTAATTCAATGCACCTCAGTGTCCCATCACTAAGAGTCAATGTGAGCAGCTACTTTCCTTCCTTGCCTCTCAGTCCAATGGCTTTCAGGCTTCTCACCAAGCTGCCTCAGTTTTGTCTCCACTGAGTGGTGCTAATGCTGCTACAGGCCCTAGTTCTTCCATACCTTATCTTGCCAATTTTTCAGGTAATCCCTTCTGGTTGCCTCCCAATTTTTCCCATTCCATTTTTTCTGCACATATAGTTGATAGGCATGCTCATAAAACCAATGAATGGATCATTGACACCGGTGCTTCAGACCATATGGTTCATTCAGTGTCTTGCTTATCCTCCATTACTTCCACCATTAACACTTATGTCTACTTACCCAATGGAGAAAGAGCTTTAGTTACTCACATAGGCACAGTTCATATCTCAGATCAACTCACTCTCTATGGGGTTCTTTGTGTTCCTTCCTTTACTTTTAATCTCATATCAGTCAGCCAACTCACTAAAACATGTTTTTGTTGTCTTGTATTCTTTGGTTCCTTTTGCTTTATCCAGGACCTGGCCAATTGGAACATGATTGGACTGGGTAAAGCATCAAAAGGCCTTTATCTTCTACAACAAAGTCTTCCATCATCATCTGTTCTTGCTACTTCTTCACAGATACCTATTTCAATTCCCTCTGTTAATAATAATTCTATCAATAATGTTGATTTGTGGCATTTTCGTTTAGGGCATCCTTCTTATGCCAAATTGTCATTACTCAATAAATTTGTATCTGGTTTAAACTCTAATAAAGCAGCTTGTTGTGACATTTGCCATTTTGCCAAACAAAAGAGGTTATCTTTTCCTAATAGCAGTCATGTCTCTCACTATCTATTTGATCTTGTGCATTGTGACCTTTGGGGACCCTTTTCAGTTCCAACTATTGAAGGTTACAAATATTTTCTTACCATTGTGGATGATCACTCTAGATGTACTTGGGTTTATTTACTTAAATCTAAGTCAGAAACACAGGCTCTTATTGAACAATTTTCTAACATGGTTGAAACACAATTTGGTGCAAAAATCAAGTGTCTTAGAAGTGATAATGGCACAGAATTTTTTATGAAAGATTTTTTCAAATCAAAAGGTATTTTGCATCAATTAACTTGTGTTGAGACCCCTCAACAAAATGCAATTGTTGAGAGAAAACATCAACACATTTTAAATGTTGCAAGGGCTTTGAGGTTCCATTCTTCCTTGCCTTTGAAAATGTGGGGTGACTGCATTCTCACTGCAGTCTATCTCATCAATAGACTACCTTCTAAACACTTACAAAATAAAACTCCTTTTGAAATGCTTTTTCAAACATCTCCTTCATATGTCCATATCAAAACCTTTGGTTGTCTATGCTTCACTTCTACTCTTTGTCAAAACAGGCACAAATTTGCACCAAGAGCAAGAAAATGTGTTTTTTTAGGATATCTCAGTGGTATTAAAGGGTACAAGGTCATGGATTTGGCAACCAATTCCATTTTTGTCTCTAGAGATATGATTTTTTATGAACACATCTTTCATTTTGCTTTTGGTTCTTTTTCTTCCTCTATGCACCTTCATGATTCTTCCTCTTTTGATTCAACTTCATTAGTTTTCCCTCTTTCTGTTCCTGATTCTTGTTTTTCAGATTCCACTTTCTTAAATGAGAGTCCAGCTGTACTCCCTGATTCTGCAGATAATGTTTCTGCAGATCAGATTCCCATTTCTCCATTACCTTCCCCACTTCCACATGTCACTCCAATTGTTGTTGATTCTGAGCATGATCTTGTTCCTATGCCTGTTTCTAGGCCAAATTCCCATTTGCCTCTCAGAAAATCCACCAGATCACACAACTCTCCATCTTACCTAAAATATTACTCTTGCAAATTTGTCACTTCCAGCCCATCTAAACCTTCCACTGGCCTCCCTTATGACATTTTTGCTTGTCTCGCCTATTCTAACCTTAATAAGCATTACAAGCAATTTGTCATGGCAATTGATTCCACCTCCTCGGACCCTTCTTCCTTCCAAGAGGCTGTTCAATCCCCTGATTGGAGAACTGCTATGGATAAGGAGATTGCTGCTCTAGAACTCACTAACACCTGGTCCTTAACTACTCTCCCTCCTGGCAAGATCCCTATTGGTTGCAAATGGGTCTTTAGGACTAAGTATAAGTCTGATGGCTCTATTGAATGGCACAAAGCTCGTTTAGTTGCTAAAGGGTATACACAGAGGGAAGGTCTTGACTACACTGATACCTTCTCCCCTGTAGCCAAGTCTGTTTCTGTCAGGATGGTGTTATCTTTGGCTGCTGTGAAAGGTTGGGCTCTTCACCAAATGGATGTGAACAATGCCTTCCTTCATGGTGATTTGGATGAAGAAGTTTACATGAGCCTTCCACCTGGTTTTCACAGTAAGGGGGAGTGTGCTAATACCTCAAATTCTGGTCCCTTGGTTTGCAAACTCAACAAGAGTCTCTATGGCCTGAAACAGGCCTCTAGGCAATGGTTTGCCAAATTCTCTTCCACTTTGTTGAATTTTGGTTTTGTCCAATCCAAGGTAGATTACTCTCTCTTCACATACACTAAAGGTGCTTCTTTCACTGCTTTGCTAGTGTATGTAGATGACATTTTGCTCACTGGCAATGACCCTAGATGCATTACTGACTTGAAGTAATTGCTTGACACTAAGTTTGGCCTAAAAGACTTAGGCTCATTGAAGTATTTTTTGGGTCTAGAGGTTGCTAGAAGTGAAAAGGGTATAAGTTTGAACCAATGGAAGTATTGTTTGGAAATTTTGCAAGATACAGGCTTCTTAAGGTCTAAACCACTTAGAACTCCAATGGAACAAAATTTACATCTTTCAAAGGATGCGGGCAAGCTACTTCCAGATGCAAGTCAGTATAGAAAACTAATAGGAAGATTGCTCTATCTCACTTTAACCAGACCTGACATCACTTATGCAGTGCATAGGTTGAGTCAGTTTCTAGCTGAACCAAGAAAGCCTCATATGCTGGCAGTCAATAAAGTGCTGCAATACTTGAAAGGTACTCCAGGTAGAGGATTGTTCTTCTCCAGAAACTCCACAATGCAAGTAAAAGCCTTTTGCGATACTGATTGGGCAGGCTACCCTGACACCAGAAGGTCAATCACAGGTTACAGTGTGTTCTTAAGAGATTCCTTAATCTCATAGGGGTCCAAAAAGCAAAGTACAGTCTCTAGGTCCTCAGTAGAGGTAGAGTACAGATCAATGGCTACAACAACCTGTGAAATTGTGTGGGTTCTTCAATTACTGAGAGACTTAAGGGTTGATCATCCATGTAGTGCTCAGCTTTTCTGTGATAACCAGGCTGCATTGCATATAGCAGCTAACCCTATCTTCCACGAGCGAACAAAACACATAGAAGTTGACTGTCATTTGGTCAGGGACAAGATAACAGAGGGTGTGATTAAAACCTTTTATGTTTCAAGTCAATTTCAAACAGCAGACATTTTCACCAAAGCTTTAGGACTTCCAGCTTTTAGCAAGTTGGTCAATTGTTTAGGTTTGATTGATATTTACTCCCCAAATCTGAAGACTTCAACTAGTCAAGTCAATGATTTTGTGAATCATGACTTGAGGGGGAGTGTTGAATATGCAATTGAGAAAGAAGGCATGAAGCAAAGCAATACAGAGACAAAGAAAGAAGAACGGCACAGATGCAGTAATGATCAAAACGACAGAGTCTACAAGCAAAAGAAGAAAGGAAAATTGAAAGCAAAAAGACAGCACTTGACTTAAGTGATTGGCACGTGGGACAGTAAGCACGTGAGAATGATTAAGTAGTGTACAGCTATAATATTAGAGTTAGTTAGTCTGTTAAGAGTTAGTTAGATTAATTATGTTTCCCTTTTAGCTCTGTAAACACGTATATAAGGCAGAGCCTTAATGTAACTTAATTCAATTCATTCATTCTAATCAATTCAAGAATAGTTTTTCTCTCAAAGTAGTTTCCAGAAGTTTTCTTTAATAGAATCTATGCTGCTTGCATGACTAACGGCTCTACTTTTTAACCATCAAGCTAAGGATTGTAGATTTTGCAGTGGCTACTCTCTGCAATTCTAGGTTTTTCTTACTGATTCATAGAGCTTGATATAGCATAATTAGAATGTTAAAATATTGGTTTTGACTTTAAAATTTGTAAGAAGTTCTCGTTTTTTAAATTTTAAAAGTTTGTTTTTCATCTTTAAAATATTGTGAATATTTTTATTTCATGTCCTTCCATTCACGTTTGTTAGTTTTTATCTTATGGCTTAGTGAAAAGTTGATGTGGAATTTTTTTTTTTTTTTTTTTTGGCATTAAGTGATCTATTTTGGACCATAAAATTTAGAGATGTATTATGAAATGAAATGAAACCATAAACATTCTTATTCTTATTAGCTATGCGCTTTTCTATACACTCCTAATTAGTAATAACAATGATGAGGACGTTTATTTCACTAATCTATTATAGAAAGAAAATAAATTTATTTCCATGATCAAACCCTAGAATTTCCTCCATCTCCATACCTTGATTTCCATTATTATTAAGTTGATTCCTTTCCCTATTTTGTGTTTTTGGGCACAGATAAGTGTGGACAGCAATGTTCAAAAACTTTTCTTTGCTTTCCATGCTCCGCTCTTTTACTATATGTTCCTTTCGCCTTTTTAGCTATCAACAATTAAGGGAGTAAGAGAAAGATTCTTTTTTTTTTTTTTAATTAAAAAATATTTGAATGATATGCTATATTGTGTTGAGGCAAAGGCGGAGCTGAGAGGAGGGGGCAGCGGAGGAGCTCCCACCTCCCCCAAAACTCCTATATTGTAGGATTTTTTTGAAAAAACTCAAGTTTCTCATGTCGCAATACTTTTTTAGTTTAAACCAAATTGATCTAAAACTCAAAGTAATTGGTTCCATAATTTAAACTTAAAATTAGGAAGGGGGAACTCTACATGTGTTTTATTTGATGACACTAAATACTTGATGTCTCTATTTCTCCTTCAATCTTTTCCCTTTAATCTCTTGACTCTTCACATTTCAATGCTAGACTTTTGCTATAAATCTAAATTTTAAATAATTTGAAGAAGAGAGAAACAAAATTTTATTCTACATGCTTTTTTAAAGCATAAAACTTTCCAAATATATTGCTATAATTTAAACAATTTTACCTTGATTTATTTTGAGAATAGAATTACATTTTTAAACTTTATATATTTAGATTAATATCTTGAGCTGATTGTTATTAGTTATAAATTGATTAGGTTTTTAAAAAAATTAAGTAATCAATTTATATTTCATTTTGAATGAAGAATACATAACAATATGGTTGAATTTTTTTTTTTCTAATATTTTAAAAATATATATTTGTTTTTTCTTAATATCAGTTAATTTTTTTCAAATTCAAAATAATTTTACTTACAATCTTTCCCAACTGAACTAAAAAAATGGCTCCGCCACTAGTTGCAGAGGCAGCAATCTAAGTCTCAAGATCAGCTCATCCTCTGATCTTGTATACCCCTTCAATCTCTCTTTCCCTTCCTCTCAACTTTGCCTACCTTGCTTCCTAATTTGATTGCTGCTTGCATTATTTGAACGGTTTACAGCAATTTATGGGGTTCCCTTTTTTTTTTCATAATGATTTTGTCCAAGTCAGATTATTTATTGCTAAAAAAAAATACCACATCAACTTTCTCTTAGGCCACGTAGGACAAAAAAACTAATAAACAGACGAAATGACATTAAGTGGAATAATTGCAAAAGTTTAATGATAAAAAAGAACTTTTTAAAATTTAGGGACAAAAACCAAACTTTTTGTAAAGTTTAGGCACAAAACCAATATTTTAGTCTAATTTAAAATTGGTTAACCCTATTTTATAAAATATTTATATTCAATTCCTCAAAAAAAAAAAAATTTATATTCAAGTCACTTAAATTTGTTTAATAGATTGATGTGACATTGATTGTATTTTTAACATGAATGATTATTTGCTCGATATCCTTCTCAAATTTCATTGAAAAATAAGAATTCGAAAACAAATACATCTTTTGTACAATTTACAGGTCATTATCTTCATCATGTTTTTCAGAATATAGGTTACCATCTTGTTATCTACTTTTAAAGATACCAAGATTCAATCATAGTCAAGCTCCAAGAATATAGTTTATCTTCATAATATGTAATTCTACTTGGAAATTGGAATGCAAGCAGAGTAATCTTAGTGTCTAACTTGGAATACTAATCTTAATCCTATTAGTAATTCAAATATTGTCAAGTCTAAGATTTAGCCTATTATAAATATCAATAGTGGGCTCATTATAATACATAGAGCTTAGTCTTGAAGTTTTAGAAATGAGATCCATAACAAAAACAAATTTGAGAAAAGAAAAAAACTTTGTTTATCTCCATTTATGCGTTTGTTATAGCCTTGGTCTTGCAGCTCCTATATGTACAAAGTTATGGGTTTTTGAGTTTTGTCACTTGTGTGAGTTCTTGGTAGGCAATCAAGGGTGCGATTACGTGTAATTGTGATCCAAGTCAAAACCTCGCACTTGAAGCCCTAAAGAATACTTTTAGTCATTCTCAAAGTAAAACTATATTTTTTATAATTTGATTCTTCTCATGTTTGAGAGAAAAATGCTTTGTCCATTGTATTTAGCAAAAGATGGACATTGCATGAAAAAAAAATTGAAATATGTATGTTAATAATAAATTTGATTGCCCTTATGCTTGAGAAAAAAGGCAAATGTATATTTTATGCAGCAAAAGGTGGACATTGCATAAAAATCAAGGGCTTATGTGTGTCCATGATAAAATAATAGAACTTTTTTTTTACTTGTCAAGTCAAATACTTTATGAAAAAGTATCTTGCAATGAGGGGGGGTTGAATTGAGTTGTTCTTCAACTCCTAGAGACTTGCAAGCATTTTCTCAAACATAAATTAAGAGAATGGTAAGAAATGCGCCATATACGATAGAATATTATGTTCTCTATTTTTATATGGAAAAATGCTTGGCTAGTAGTTACACTTCTTGAACTTTTATTTTAGTCAATTTATTTTTTAAACTTTAGTATTGTAACAAATAGAACCCTTTAACCTTTTCTTTTGCCAATTTTAGTACATAAACTTTGATACTATAAGTTATAACCATAAGGACCCCCCCCCCCCCCCTCCCCTTAACTTTTTTCCCCTAGCTAGTTTAAAACCACTTTCTGCTCCAAATAAAAAAAAAAATTTAATGAAAATAAAGAAATCTTACTATAACAATATAAAAGTTTAGGGGCTTATTTGTTACAATACCAAAAGTTCATGTACCATATTGGTTAAAATAAAAGTTAAGAGGGTCTATTTGTTACAATGTGAAAGTTTATATACTAAATTCGCAAAAATAAAAGTATAGAGGGTGTAAAAGTAACTACCCTAAAGTTTAGGAGATGCCAATGCATTTTACCTCTATATATATATATATATATATATAATCATATTGATATTGATTTACTTATAATTCATGAGTAATATAATTTAGTTAAGCACTTTCTCAATATAAATAAGTTCTTGCTTTAACATTTTAATATTAAACTGTTCTTTTAATAAATTAATAAATAATAAGTAGGCAAATTTAATGAAAAGGTCTAGGAGCTTTATGTTTAAATGAGGGGTTAATATCTTAGTCAAATTTGAAACCTCATATTGATAACACGAGATATATAGCCCTTATTACTTAATTTAAAAGTGGGGAGATTACTGTTTCCTTAAAAAAAAAAAAAAGTTTAATGCAGGAAAATGGGTCAAGTATGCATATAGGAGGAAGGTGAAGGGAGGAGGTATCTCCAATTGAGAGATCTTCAAATTATACTTATTGAAATTTTTATTATGTTTCTCTTATATTTTTAATTTTATTTACCAAAAAAAAAAAATTCAATTTCTTTGTTGTTGATTTTATTTTCGTTAGTTTTGTTGTCATTATCGTATTTTTCAATCTCTCCTTGCTTAGAAAGTCCTTATATATATATATATATATGAAGTATTAACGAAATCATCCAATTTATTTGAAATTGTATTCATTTGTCGAACTAGAAAATTATTTTTGAGTAAATCATAAGGTTTATTAAAAATGTCAATTAAAGCCAAAAGCTAGAGATGCTGAAGGAAAGAAGACAATTTAATTTTTAATCTTGGTTTAACATAATAGACAAAGTTTAACTACAAAATTGATTGTAATTTAAAATTACAACCTTACTCAATAAAATAAACATTACTACATATTATGAAAATCTAACCGTTAAATTTCATATTCTTTACGCTCTTAATACACATGTTGAATTTTGTATCAATTAGATATTATTTACTATATTTGATCTATAAGTTTATTTTCTACGCATAATTTTAAACAACAAAAACTTGCAATTTAAAAAATTTATTGATGATATGAATTTCATATTTTTTTTCACACTCTTAATACACGTGTTAAATTTTGTATCAATTGGATATTATTTACTATTTGATCTATAAGTTTATTTTCTATGCATAATTTTAAACAACAAAAACTTGCAATTTAAAAAATTTATTGATGATATAACTATTGATCTTTAATTTTTTAGAAATTTTGCAAGTATGAAGAATAGAAAAAGAAGATGTTATCCAATAATAAATTTGTCAAAATTCTCCTCCAATAAAAAATATTAAGTAAAATTGTAGTATAAAATTACAATCTATTTTGTAGCTAAATTTCGTTCTAACATAATATTGAGAGAAAATATATAGAAAATGACATGCATAAGCACTTATAAACATGCCTCTGTGTTTTAATATATTTTTGTACATATGAAAAAGAAAGTATTGACTCTTGACATATGAATTTATTTTTTTATTTTAAAAAATTAATAATATTTATATGTAAAAATAAATAAATAAAACAGCATAAGGACAATGATGGAATAAAATATTGATGGATGCAACTTTTCCCATAGAAGTGCATATAGGCCTCATTAATTCCTTATCTATCGCATGGTCTGCCTTCCAAGCTCTTAATGCTTACATTGTGGCGTCCAACTACTGCTACATTCATACAAATTCTCTCTCTCACTTGCTTTTCCCAAACCCTCTCTACCTCTCTAACTTTCTGGTTTCTCTCCTCTTCTCTTCCGCTCTAAGGTAGGTAGGTCTTTCTCTAGCTCTCGTAGGACCACAAAATGAAACCTTCTTTTGCCACTCAACAGTCTCTTCATTTTCACTAACTGCAGTTAATCTTACATGTTTTGGCATACTCATATATATCTCATGCACGATTCCTACTATGTATCTTCTATTTTGGGTTAATCGGTTACTCTCTCTTCTGCTTATATATTATGAGTTTGTGAGGTTCTTTTTACCTCTTGAAGCAGGTTTAGCTATATAGCCATGGTGATGATGGGCTTGGAAAGGTTGATGGTGACTTTGAAATCTAAAATAAGGTCCTTGAAGATGAAGAAACCGTATGACAAGATTGAAAAGAGTGAAAGCATGAGGATTGAGATCAGAAGCAGGAAGGCTCAGAAGCTTATTCAAAAGACCCTCAAAATTGCGGATTCACCCAAGACCAAGGCTATTGTTTTCTGACTTCTGAGTGTTTCTCATCTAATGATAACAGACCATAAATAACAGGCTGGTTAATTTCTGTTTTTGATGTTAAACATTGTAGTTTTATACAAGATGGTATAAGTATCTCTTTTTTTTGTCTGTCACGTACATCTCTCTCTCTCTCTCTCTCTCTCTCTCTCTCTCTCTCTCTCTCTCTCTCAACCATTCACATGGATGTACCATATCAAGAACATATGTGGTGGATATTCTTCCAGAATTTGAAGCAGGGAAAGGTTGTACATATTTCTTTTTTCTTTTTTTCATGTTTAAGCATCAAGCGTGCATGCCCTTGTAAAACCATATATGATGTTTTTTCCGTGCTTTAGGATGTAAAAATTGACTAATCATGCCAGCTTTGGTGGATAATTTGGCAGTTCTATAATTTTCATGGATTAAACTATTCACTCTAATTGATGGAAGCTAGAATTGACATGCTTCCAAAATTTTCATATACATAAAAATCTGTCTTTTCGTCCATCATTAGTATAGAAAGAGCCCCAATTGGCAATGATTTTTAGTTGTCACTTGGTAAAAACACCCTTAAAATGAAACAACTAAAGAGTTGTAAAGATGCTTGACGGTCCCTCAAAGTCAAATCATAAGTTTCTTCAATTTTTAATCTCACCAGCATCAATCATATAAAAACCAAAATCAAATGAAGAGCAATCTCTTCGTTTTGAGTACCCTATGTGCTAAACTCTAAACGAAACTTGACCCACGTGTGGCACCTTGCTATAGGAAGCAGTTTGAGTATACAAGAGTAATATTTTTGCAACAATTTACTCACTTTCAAACCTTTTTTTTTTTTTTTACCATAATTTTTGAGTGAAATTGTGGTATATCTTTATGTTAGAATTTTTTTTCCTCTCCTTTGTGTGCATGTGTTTGTTTCTAAAAAAATATATATAAATAAATAAATAACTTTTTTTTGTGCTATTAAAAAAACTTATTATTATATTAATATGATGATAAAAAATAATCATCCTGACGTCACAAATTTCAAATCCTATCTTACCTATAGTAAAAAAGTAAAAATAAAAATAAAAATAAAAAATTGTACTTGAGAATGCCCAAAAATTATCTAAACTGAGAAATGTTAATATAAACCCACCCTTTTGTATCTCATTATTTCTCCTCACATGTGGTCTCATGAATGAATTTCTTTATATATATAGTCAATCATGCCAGTCCAGTTGACGTAGAACTAACAACCATATGTATGAATCAATCATCTTATTTTAAGTGAGTCTCTTACCTAATTTCTCCACGAAATTAATAAAGCTGTAACGAGTTCATTAAAATGGGTATGGTATATTGGTTAATTTACTCTATTTTCGCTAGCAGTTATTGAAGTTGGTTTAGGTTGGATCAAAAATAAAATGAAAAGAATCCAAGAGAAGAATAAAAAGTTTACAGAACTTATATAGACCCTTTAATATATAAGAGCAATTAAGAAATGGGAGATTATAGGCTGAGGACAAATGACAGAGGAAGGAAAGTTGCTCTTGATGTGGAATTGTTTGAACATGACAATGAAGTTTAATGGTGGACAACATGCTTCAGACCTTTACATTATTATTTCCTCAGAAAGTAACTCCACATTCATTCCCACTATATATGTTTGATTAAAAGCTGTCCACATGTATAAAATAGTGAAAAGGTTCTAAAAAACAAAAGTGCTTTTAGAAAAATCTAATTTCGATCCTTAAGTATAACTTTTTTAGGAATCAAGGACAGTAGTTTGAATCTGGGTACATGATCAACTGATCAAACGGATAGAATCATAGAAAAGTAAAACCAACAAAATTTGCATTCATGTCCTGCAATTTGCCTCTATTACCATGTGCAAATATTCCTCATCAGCTCATATATAGTTCAAATTCACCGAAAGATCTTTTGTTGCTTCTATTAGGAAAGATTTTAAAGGGTGTCTTTTTCCTATTTTTTCCTGTGTTTCCACTTCATATTATTTGACTGTTTCAAGCAACCTAAGATTCTAATTCTAAGTTTATTCATTTCATTTATTTATTAAGAGAATCCATTTTATGGTTAAGAACTTATTTCTAAGATTTAAAAGTATACAAAGTGTTATGTTATTTAAATTTTTCAATAATATAATATTGTAGACATTGATATATTTATGATATCCTTCTTCTTTTTTAAAGTACATTTTAAATGGAGATGATCATTTTCAGTCGAGGCCGCCCTTTACAAAGCTCATTGTCACTTATTTGCTTTGTTTAAGAATAGCATCAAGAGGTGAAAGCTAAAAAATTATAGCCAAAGGAACAAAGAAAGGCGTTGAAATCACCACAAAACCTTTGCTGATGTTTCACCAAGCTAGCTTGATGCACGAATAGATTTGTATCTTGTTCTAATTTTTCTTAGAAAAAAAAAAAACTAATAATTTGCAAAGACACACACAAAATTCCTACAAAAATTCTCTAGGCTAGAACTCTCTCTCTCTCTCTCTCTCTCTCTCTCTCTCTCTCTCTCTCTAGGAAACCCCTCTCAAAATTTCCAGCCCCTCTTTTCCTTCATGAAGAATGTTTGCACAAAATATTTAAATAGACTCAAATGTTTTTGCTCCAATTCATAGAACTAACACGATTTCCTTGATTTTGCCTTTGGATGGATAAGAAATTGCCCATCACTCATATTGAGTTGCTAAAAGCAGTAATATTTACCTAAATATTATGGTTCAAAATGCAAATGTAACACGCAATATCCACCTAAATCTGGACTTTAGAAGAGATATTATGGTTGGAAGATGAAGGATTTGGGTACAAGAAAAATTGCATGCCAAAACGAGCTTAAAATTGTTAGACCAAGATCTATACCCTTCTTTTTTTTTCTTTTTCTTTTTTTCTTTTTTTGTGTGCGGAGGGGGAAGATTAAAGCCCCTCAGTACCTAACCCATATATCCAAGTGTTGCATGAAGAATTTCCCTAAGATGTTATCCTAAAGTGTGAAAAATATGGTGTATGATAAGGTGGATTGTAAAATGGTTTGTCTAATGGTATTTTTTGAAATCCATGAGATCTTACGTTCAAAACTCTTAGCCCACATTTTGAGACTACCTTCAAGAAATTCTTCCTTATAATTACCTTGTATATGTGGAAAGGGAGAACTACATACACCCAAAAGAATAATTAAGCAATCAAAAAGTTCTGAACATTCAAGTTAACAAAAAGAATACATCTCCTTGAGGGTTGGAAAAAAGATGGCATGCATGCCTTGATGGAAACTGGCAAGGCAAACCCGCATACTAGAAAAAAAAAAAAAAAAAAAAACAATGCCACAAATTCAATAAATTTCACAAATTTTTTGAATTAACAAATTGTAATTAGTGCAACATTACCTTAACATGAAACCACCGTTGATTTCAACTTAATAATTGTAAGGAAAAAAAAAACAAAAAAACAAAAAAAAAAAAAGGAAATTTATTCTCCCTTGACTTTTTTGCTCGAGGACAGCCAAAATAGCATTCAATGGTAATGAGGAACTCAAAAAAGGATATGCTACATAAAGCAAATGCAGCATATACCTTCTCTCTTGCTTTTGGCGCCTTCAATTTGAGGAGAAAGTATACCATATTTTAGTAATACCAACTTAACATCTGTTTTAGTATTTCCTACTCAATAAATAAATGACACATATTTTAAAAACCTATATCAAACTACTCCAATAAATGATTCATTTATCTTCCAGATAATATAGAAAATTGTAATTAATTTATTGGAGTAATTGATGTGAATTTTTTAAATAGGTGTCACTCATTTATTAGGTAAGAAATACCAAAACAGATGTTAAGTTAGTATTACTGAAACATTGTATACTTTCTCCCATTTGAGGCTGAGTGTAGCCAAAGTGGTAATAGAGACTGATAAGCGATAAGTGGAGAGAAAATTATTAGAAAATACAGTGTTAGTGCCAAATTAATTATTACTTTCTTCGTAATTGGTGTCCTAACATCTATAGGGCCACGTATCACATAAAGAACTTCCCTCTGTGCTGTCTCTCCAACCCCTAAGGCTAGAGAACAAAGTAGTTAGTCCATGGCAAAGCTTAATCTACAATATCAGCTGCGTAAGCTTATCATACCTACTAGGATTGACGCTTGAAAATCAAAAGTGTGGACCTTTTTACGAAAACATCTATTGTGTTTTTATATATATATATAACTTGTCAAAAAGAATAAAAGATGTGAAATGTAAGAGCTGGGATAGTTTTTTTTTTCTTGATAAACAGAGCTGGGATAGTTACTGCAATATAATTGATAGGCTTGCATCAATGCAAGCCTATCAATTATATTGCATTGATAGGCTTGCATCAAAGTTTCGATTGAATCACTTCCAAATCTGCTAATACGGCTAGGGAATCTACGTGGGTCCTGTTTGAAATTCCTACTGTTGATTAACAAACAAATAGATGAGACAAAAAATGTCTGTTTCTATATATGTAAGAAAGAGCTCTGCAATTATTTAATGTGCAGTCTCAAATATCAGTATGACCCAGAAAGCAAAAAAGTGGTCATGATCTGTATCTGCCAGAAGAAGATACGTGATGCTTTGTATCATAACCCTGTTTCAAATTTCATACGTAATATATCAATCCAAGACCCCACTCAGATTCTCCCTCTCAATCAACAGATTTATCCATTTACGCTTCACTGAGCATGCTAGATTTAATTCCTATTAAATGAGTCTAAAAAATCACATAAAACACCGTAATTCACCACTATCAAAACCTGATCAAGTCAAATTAACCTGGTTTTCTCTTAAAGTTACCAAACAATGATGCTTTTTTCTTCATCTTATGCAAAGATGTAAATTAAAACCACAATCTTATATAACCAATCAATTAGCAATCATCTATCACTAACGAACTACAAACATTTCAAGGTACCTAGATCTGTGTTCTACCAAATATGAAAAACAATACTCGACTCAAAACCCTTTGTTCCAACCAAGTAGTTTGGGATATAAATCAACTAATTCAAACAGGTGATACCATAACTCATAGTAGAATTCATTCTTGACAATTAAAGACATTGCAAAGAAAAGCCTTAGATAAGGTCACATCACTTGAGAATATCCAAGATCAAACTTTCCAAAGGATCAATAGAAGACTCAATCTCAAGCACAACAGAAATCATAACAGATTCAGCATTCATGTTAAAATGCAATTGCTACATGCATAAACGTTGAAAATAGTGAGCTTACACCCACTGAAAGATAGGTCCAGGAAGTTGGAATGAAAGTCACAACTGTCACAGATGACAACTAACGAGATATACAAGTTCCCAACACACGTTCACCAAAGGTCCTTGTAAGAATGCTTGGATTAAGATCCTCGAGAGTTTCTTAGATTACTCCACCATAGAGTTCTTAAAATCTAATCCATCCATTCTGAAATTAGTAAATAAGACTATACCACATTATCAACATAACATTGACTATCACTATTTTGATATCTGTTTAAATTTATTGATAATGTGGCAAAATTCAATCCACTCATTTTAAAATGGATAGATACAATTTTAAGAACTCCACTAAAAACTCTGAAGGATCCTAATCCAATATTGTTTAACCCCAGAAAAATACACACTGCTATACAACAGCTGTCATTTTCACTGTATATGTATAACTGATTAACACATATTTGCACATTGTAGAGTTTCAAGAGATGTGTGTTAAGAGGCATGATGGTAGAGCATCCGGAGATCCTTACAATGAATGCATGTCCATGGTAACAAGGGAGGGTCCAAGCAGTAGGAATGGATGCGTCGAATCCGGCAAAGATGACAGCTAATGAGGAGATCCTCAGGTTCCCGACAGCGGCATTTGCTACAAATCAGCGCAAGGGAAGACTGTATAACATAAAAGAGAAAGTTAGCCACATATGCTACCAAATCTGCACAAACTTCCAATGTTTAATGGGTGACATTTAATGATTCACTACAGAGCTAAGTAGTTCAGTCAATTCTATGAAAGGGGCCATCTAAGTGTCACATGCCAACATTTTTTTAACAATCAGTATCTAGCACAATTGACATGTATCCAGAATTTGAAAACAGATATTTTAACTTCAGACTTAGTTAAATGTTCTACCAACATTGGAGGGACTACTACTGGACACTTAAGGTCATGGAATTTACTTACATAAAAAAATAGGATAACAAGTTCTTCCCACACCTTTGTGTGTGAGTGTGTTTCAATTTATCATTTCTCTGATATCAATTCAGGTTTGCTATCATTTCCATATTTGTACTATATGGCTTGAGATAAGCTCATCCAAATTAAAGATGAAAATCTTGAAAACATTCAAGAAAACTGTCCACAAAGAACCATTTTCAAACCAGTTGGAGAAATTGAGAATGAGTACTAAAGGATAATTGAACTCTCCATGGGAAGGAAAATGACTAAACAGGATTAAGGTATATGCACAACTTGGCACAGTACAGACTTCTGAATATATTCTGCACTACAAAGTGAAGGTTGGCAGTCCTGAAAATGCAGTCTCTCTTTCACCCAAAAATCCATGACCTATTGTTGGTCCCACAAAGGAGAATGCTAGGGAGGAAAGATCAACGTGCAACCCTAAATCTTCAGCATTTTCACATTAAGTGATTAATCTCAATGTTAGAACCTGCACACTCACACTCAACAGCCCCGGATTTTTACCATTGCTATTGAAAGTGGCTCCTTAAGGTCATACAATATAACTCTCTTAACAAAAAATGAAAGGGTAAATTACACCAACCTCCCTTGAGGTTTCACAAAATGACAATCCCCCCCCCCCCCCCCCCTTTTTTTTCTTTTTAGGCTTGTATAAATGCAAAGATCCATGCCCTCTCACATCATGACTCCTTAACATTCCACTTTTAGAAAAAGATTCTTGCTCATTTATACAAACCTCAAGTGGGAGTGTCATTTCATCCATAGTTTGGGTAGGAATCTGTTTTCAAAAATGGAATAGTCTGTAAGGAAAGTCAGACATGTACTTATCTGTTCTCTTTATACTAAACTCAAGGAGATGAGTTTCATTTCATCCCATACTTTGGAGAGAAGAGTCATTTCTTGAAATCTCAATAGATGGAGTAATTTACCCAAAAGGAAAAAAGTTCATATGACTGTCGATTTTCAGATTGGTTAGAAATATTAATTACTAGATATGCCCTGGAGCTAGAACCTGAGACCCACCCTTAACCCCAAGCTCTAAGGCTTGGGGAAGGTACCATCCCACCTAACAGGCTGGTGGTATTCATATGACTGTCAATATAAAGATAATCAATTATATTCTTTCACGTCTATTAGGCTATTATGAGAATATGAGCCATCGTAGTTAAGTACACAGCACAGGAATATCCCGTTGATTCCTCAATCCTTAGAGTAATGATTTTAATTGTAAGAAATGGCTGAACTGAAGTTCTATTCAAAACCAGATGTCAGGAAACAGGAGAAAGATGTTTCTATGTCTACTCCAACAGAAAAAATTCCATAAGTAATGCCAAAAACCTAGAAAGGTTTACTAGTATAAGCTTACCTGAGCACCAAAACTGGTTGTTTCTAAATCAGCGAGAATGAAAATATCCAAGTCTGAATGAGCACATGGAATAGTCTGGGAGTATATTTTCTGATCAGTAGTGGCTGCATCCTCAACCTTTGTAATGCTATTAAAACTCGCCTTGCACAAAGGGCAAGTTGAAATTTTTCTCCTTGAAGCCTACATACACGGTCACCAACATATGAGCAATTTGGCATTGAAATTCATATAAAGAGCACAAAAGTAGTATACTGATTGTAATCCAAAATTTTCCAAATGTTGATGACATGAGGGAGAGAAAAAAACCACGATCACTCAGTCCACAAAAAATAGATTTTGATTAACCATGTTTAGCTTCAGAAAATTGTGGGACCATGTAATGGTTGGGTGTGTGAACTTCCCCAATAAAAAATCAAAGAGAAATTCCTTTCTCTAGTTTTATAATGCTGCACATTGTTGGTGCATACTAGGTGACACTTTATCATTCAAAAATTTCCAAAAGTAACAATAACAAACATATGAAGTGACATGACCCAAATATCTTCCTGTCAATTTGGAGTGGCTATTTGCTTCATCCAGGCAACTTATAATTTCAAAACAAAACTGCCTTCAGAAGCAACTTTCTTGCTCATTTTTATTAAATAAAAATAAAAAATAAAAAAGTTCACATTAATGAGATATTAAGAGAATAAATGAAAGTAAGCAACATGACCAACAGAGGGTTTGAACAATCACATTTATTCAGCAGGAATATCTTCTCAAAACCCTAGTCCTTTTAAATATCATTGAAATACTACACTAAATTTCCCAATTTAGCCTTCCTCATATTTTTTACCAAGAAAACCATTCTTCCAAATTGAATTCTATCAAGTATTAACGTATTTGTTCAGGTAGTACAATACATTCCAACTATGCAATTCCACTATAACGTCCATTGTAAAAGGTATTGAACTTGAATGATAGCAAACTGAATGTCACGTCCAGCATAGGAGGGCATATATCTTAACTATAAGCCACCACCTATCAAAACTATACTTATTACGATCACTCAGTGGAAACTGAAATACCGTTCTTACTTGTAAGGAAAACCAAGCACCAAATCCTTAATAAATAGGAGCATATGGAAAAAGTGTGATATAAAGTTATAAAACTGCAATGAAGAGAATGGTAAGTGACAAGCATGCATTATGCATATGTAAAAGACTATTTACTACCTCAAATCTTTGAATTGCATATCGAAATTTGATCAATTTTATAAGTGAAGAACTAATAAAATAAAAGATTATCTTTAACGCATTTTGTTGCACATTGAGGACATTTTAAGCATTGAAGTAAAAATTTTATTCTAGCATGTGAAATATGAAGCAGCATATAAATGGAAAGAATGTATACCATTACATCAGCCCAGCTTAGGATGCATGAATAACAAAATCGATGCCCACATGGTAAAACCCCCCTGGTTGAACTGAAATCTGTCCAACATATAACACATGATAACTCTGTTGAAGTAGGTAATCTGGTAACATGTTCATTCTGACTCTCATCTATGGTCTCTTCTTGTAAGTCCTCAACATTAGTACACCCATCTTGTGAAGTTCTTTCCACGGCTGTTGACGCATGCTTAACACATAAATCTGAATCCATGGAAGCTTCTGAACCTTCATTTGTAATTCTACTTAGAATATGGCACCGATCACCAGATGCTCCCCCAATTTCCAATATATTAGTATTCTGTATTGCATCTGAATGACTTGATGAACCTGCGACACTGTTGTGTGGGTTAAGTACTCTAATTGGGTAGCACTCTTTGTCCAAATCCAACTGTGCAGACTCCAGCAAAGGTATACTGGCATTCCTTTCCACAAGCCTCCTTCCTTTATAAGAAGGTTCAGCCGAAATATTGAGTCCATTATTATTTAAGATCTTTCTCTTGTCTCTATCCAGATGCTTAGAATAAGAACTTGACTCATGCTTTTCAATGAAAAAAAAAAAAAAAAGAATTAAGGAAATAATGACCTTGAATAGATATTTCAAAAATGACTAAAGCTTTTCTAGAAGTATTGAATGAAAAAGATGATGTGAACAAAGAAAAAGAAATCTGTACTTGTAAAGCAAAACCCGTGCAACTAGCAAGACTGAACAATGTTTCAGGGAAATAAGAAAGAATCACAAATTGCAAAACAGAAATATGAACTTTGAAAATTAATTAGGCAGATATACGTCAGCAATGCTCAAATCTTAAGGAAACCACTCAGTTGCTGAGATTGCATGCCAAATTCAATTAATCAGTTTGGAACACAAAAAAGTTCAGGGCTGTCTGGTTGTTGTTTTCTGTTTTGTTGTTTTGTGTTTTCAAACCCAACTAAAGCCTTTTTTTGAGAATAAATTGTGCATTCTCCCTTCCCCTCACTTCAAAACCCTGAATAAACTGCATATCTACTGCCCTCAACATCAACTTGCTCAAGGCCTACATAACCATAAAGAATAAAAGGGGTGAAAGCGGGTCACCCTGGCATAGACCCCTTGAACTATCATAAAAACAACTGGAGATCCATTAACTTCAAAAGGAAATTCAAAAAACCACTAGGAATTCCAAAACTTGAAATCCCCAAACCACCCATCCATCAAATAGCCCAAAATAACCCACAAAGATCCAAAGTACTGTTCACAAATTACTATTCACATCCCTGAAACAGCAACTTGAACCTTAGATTTTTCTCTTTGTTTCATTCCCAGATTTTCCAAATCTTTTTCCCACCAAATCCTAATCCTAATTCTTCATAATCCTAGCTGTCCAGGAATACCAAATCTGATATAGTTTTGTTCATTTGTATTACATCAATTAAAGGTTGTACCAAGTGCACAAAGCTGCCCACTTTTGTGGGATTTTGGGAGATGTAACTGGTAGGCAACCTTAACCCCAAATTTTTTGCCTTGGAGAGGCTGATTCCCAAACTCAAACCTATGACATGCCGCTTTTGGTGGAAGAAACTTGCAATCACAACAAACATATCATATACTACATATATTTATACAGTGATTCACTTTCTACTATATATGCAGTACCATATATTAATCCTTTTAAGAATTTGTAACAGATAATACAACTTAGTGTTTGAATTTTTCATTTTTGTCCCATATACCAGCTAAAACTTTAGAACACCCAGCAGAACAGAAAAGCTAACTTAACAAGAACTCAGTAGCATAAGAAACAAGTTTTCTTCTACAAAACACAGAATAAGTAAAGCAGAAAACTTTGTACTGGGATTTATTACCTTTTTTGTAAATAAACCAGATAAGGGAGGCTCCTCTAAACAGGATCTGCTACTTGACCCATTCACTTGCTTTGAAGTCTTTCTAACCAGTTTGTGCTTTAGTTTGTTAGAAATATCATTTCTCTCTCGAGAATCAGGAAATAAATTCTACAATAGAGTTGGGGAAGACATAAATGTTGAGCATCAACTCATTTTTATACTAAAAACTTCTATCAAATTACTATACATTAAAAATGAATTGTAAATAAGTTGCATGGACAAATAATTGTATGTAATTCCAACTAAATTGCAGACAATTGGGAAGTGTAAGATACAGAATCACTGAGTCAAGTGGGACCTTCTGCAAACAAAAGTATACTGCAGGACACAAAACTGAGAAACAACATTTGCCAGTATGGAAATGTACTTTTCTTGATTCATCCACCACAAATGTATATATACATAGCTTCATACAATCAATACATAAATACATCCAAAAATGTACATAGATTCTTGCACATTCGCGCGTGCACGCACACACACAGTTCTTTACATGTTTCATATATATACAAATACAAGTATTTCATTAATAAAAGCACACAAAGGGGGGCCACCCTATTAAAAACAGAAAACCATGATCAAACTTTCAAATGAATTTTCTTAAAGAAAAGGATGCAGTATTAATATATGCTCCCCAGTAGTACTTCGCACCAGTGGTCAAATTATCATCTCCACCCATGCAAAAATATTTAGGATTACTTCATCGTCTTGGTTTTCATGAATTAAAAAGGCAACTCTAGTTACCCATGATTACCACTGAGACATAAAATTTCCTCCCTATACATGTAATTAGTCAATCCATGAACATGTCTAAGTGGCCTCAAGTTTTTTTTTTTTTTTTGGTGGGGTGGACAGGTGGGGGAGGGGAGACAAGTCTGAAGGTAAAAACTAGCCACAATCAAGTTGATTCCAGAATTTAATATGATAATGATGCAAAAGCTAGAAATCACTTATAAACTCCACATTTCACCTAGGGTCTGTTCATAAATCAAGTTGGCAGCCATTGTACAGAGAGGGTAGAGAAAGAAATCTTCATTTAGGGAGAGAACATTTCACTTATGGTCGGTCTGAATTGAGGGGGAGGGACGGGAAGTAAAGTAGAGTTGTCCAAAAATTGCGCTAATTTCTAGCCAATTCTACTCTACTCCCTTTTACTCCCCTCAATCCAAACAGGCCATTAGGGAGAAAGCAATTGCTAGAAAAACAAACCCTCAACAGTTTTTCTTTTTTCTCTGCACCATTACTGCGTAGAATAACGGAGATGGACGAGGGCTTTGAATTGAAACAAGTTAATCAGTTTGGAACTTCAATTGACAAAATTAAAATTCCAGGACCTAATCTAAACAAGGTTTAAACCCTAGGCCTTTTTATGTACTTTCCTGATTTCTATTGATATGGAGGAGAGACCTTGAGTACACATGGTGTGTACCCAAATCCCTCCTAGAAAATTTATAAGACATACACTCTAAAGAAAAGCAAGTCTATAAAGTCTACAGTGATTGTGATGCATGAACACTCAAACAATGATCTCAAGAACAAGGACTTCAACTAAAAAACTGAGACCTCCACTACATCAAATGTTTGATTTTTCCTCTCCCTCAAGGTGATGGTAGCTGAAATAATTGTGACTGTTATAAATTTGAAACCCAAATAACATTGATGCCCCTTTGCTTGCAGGCCAAGGCCTTCACTCTGGTGAGAAGAGGCTGACATGGTTTGAAATAGGTGTTACGTTCAATCCCAACAATCTAAAAGAAAGGGGGGGGGTTGGGTGGGCACGGGCAAAGAAGGATGTTAGCCATTCCACCAAATTAACCTCACATCTAATATATCCCAAGTAAAAGAAAACCAAGAAGACATATTGATACAAGCACAATTACAACTTCAAACAATACTAGCATGAACTTGATTCAATCTTCTCCATAGCAAGCATAATATTTCCTATTTTGGCACTATTGTGATACAATTTTCCACACCTCAATTGAAAATATTATGGATAGACAAAGCCTAACAAATATAAGACTCAAAGCTGAACAACTAAAGAAAATAACTAGAAAGATTCTCTTGGACCAAAAAGGCCTTGACAGCCACAGTCCCACAAGCATAACCTTAGTATTCCAGAACAGTATGACTTCTCCAACCAAACAACAGCTACTGTAGTTTAGCAAAATTAAGCATCACGCACACAACACACACACACACACACATATATAGACAGAGAGAGAGAGAGTCCCTACAAGTACCTTATTCAACAAACAAGATTCAGAAAATGCTGCTAGACCAGAATCTCCGCACACCAAATCAATAGATTGTGTTTGAGAGATTTCACAAGTATTTGATTTGTCAGTAAGCACTTTACGATTCTTTGCTGAGACACTCGTATTAACAAGTGGGAGTTCCATCAATAAGGGCCCCACTTCTTCCCCACTGCATACAATAAAACCCTGAAAGCATAAGTCTAACACTAATAAATTTCATTAATGGTCAAAATATGAATTCAACTTTAGCACAAGGGAGACAAGTTTCTTCCCAAAAAGAGAGAAGCTTTCAGATAATTGAGTCATTGTAGTAAGAAAATTGAGATTTAAAACATGGAAACAAGCTCCACTTCTACAAATACTAAACCCAAGTTGTAATAAAAAGCAGGGGGTTTTACAATCCATGTGCTAAGTCATATAAAGGTACACTGGCCTTATTAAATATTGAAGCAACCAATGGGGGAGACAAAAAGTTTTTCTCGGGGGTCAAGGCTATATACAGATAAATTACCTTCCTCATAGTTTCATTTAAGTGAAGCCATATTAATGACAAATTTAAGATCATAATGTGAATGCATAAACTTCCCACGTACCTAGGTTGCCGAGTTTTTTGGATCGCTATTCATTATCAATAAAATTTCTTACTTACCAGACAAAAAATATATACATAATTGTTGATTTTGAATGATAATTTGGGGGCTACTCTTAGTGCAAACAGAGACAAAGAGAACTTGACAATAATTTATATTATATATATTTGGTTGGATTCAAGTTACACTCAGTGTAACTTTTGGCAATATTACACCACTTAATAATTTTTTTGTCAGGTGAGTATTTTGACAAATCTACTATTAAATTACATCTTCTCCTTATACCCTCCATACTTGCAAATTTTCAAGATGTTCAGAGATCAATAACTATCTTATCTATAAAATTATTACATTTTTTATTTTTTATATTTTAAAATTATACACAAAATATGAGCGTATTGATCTAAAGGTAAATAACATCCGATTAATCAAAAATTTAGTATGCGTCTTAAGAAGAACGAGAACATGTAATCCACCGGTGCAATTTTTAAAATATTAATCCAATGAAAAGTTTTTTAGTGGTGTAACATTAACAAATAGTTGGATCAAGTGTAACTTGATCCTAATCCATATATATAAACCAACTTACCCTCCCTTCTCTACCAAAATAATATCAAAGTGACACAGTTCCCTGTGTTTTAGTCTTTTAGATAATAAAAGTTTACTTTTCATTACTAAACTTTTTCCTTGATGGTTTTTTTTGTTTTTTCCAATCAAAAACTACCAACCAAAATTAGCGATTTGTCAAATTGGAAGATCTTTGGCACCACACATGCTGACTATATAGATGCAATCTCACATTAGAGCATAAGGCTAAAAAAACACAACGCTAGCAGCATCTTGATAATGATTCATATAAAATATGAGTTTCATATATATGAAGGCAACAATTATTTAGAATAAAAAACCATATCCCATGTACAAAATATCCAGCGCCTACCATCTGAAAGGACCCAAAAAAGTAACAAAAACTAAAATGTTTTGAGGCAATTGCCTCAAACATTCATGTGTGAATGATATTACGCAAAATAAATAAATAAATAAATAATTAAAACATATAAAGAGGCATCCAACTCCTATGATGGCCCCCCTCTTATGTGAGATCCATCAAGAGCTCTATGCTGCATATCAAGACTTGAAGCTAAGGTGAGAACTGATTATTTCAAATTTGCAATATGGTTCAAAGAATCTACATGAGTTCAATTTTCTTGTTATTAGTAAGTCATGCAGCCAATAGGTCTTGAACGCACAACCTCATCACCCACCATACTATCAAGGGGAGAAGGTGTCATTTGAGCTAGAGCTTATTAGCAAAAGTTATAAGCTACTTTAACAAAGTTGTTTAAAAATCCAAAGGTCCCATAGTTCACTACTTAAAAAATTAGATTGTTGTTTATATATTAAAATTTTTAAGAGCATGAATCAACTGCTTACTACAATAAAGATCATAATAACTATTTTGGTAAGATCCTGCACTTAGTTTTGGTTGGCAGTTTCAAGTGATTACCCAATGAAGCAACTACATGGGAAAGCACATACCATTAGCAGTTTACATGAAATGAATAAGAATATTTTGAGCAAAAGAATGTGTCAATTTATACATATCCACTAAAAAAACATAATATATGGAGAATAACATTAAGTTAGACTAAAAAGATACCAAAATAACAAGAAGTATCACACTTCCTATTGTTAAGGAAAAGCCAGAAGGGAAAAAATTTAGTCATACCTTTGAAAAATATAAGGATTCTCTGGGACACGCATTCCTTGCCTCATGCATTCTTCAACCCACCGATGGTTTACTATCATTATTTTAAACTTCTTAGCCAAATCATACTTCTTTCCTTCAAATTTCCAACACACCTAATCACCCAAGTAGAATATACATCCTCAATAAACAAAAGACAACAACCTATTGGGTAGTCCTTTTTTGCCTTTTTTTTATTTAACAAATTATAAAACTCCATTTCAACTCCTTTTCTTCTATAAAATCTTCCTCCAAATTGGTTTAAAAGAATTTCCTCCAACCCATAACATGACGATTCCAATAATTACAAGTGCATTTTAATCACATGACCCATTAAATCATCTAAACAAATCACGTAAACATTAAAAGGGTCAATTAATTAAAAACACACTTAAACAATCAAGGTTTTAAATGACCCATGAAATGGACTATCTCCAATTAGAGGATCTTAATTCAACACAATGGGTTAGAAGAATTTTCCTCCAAACCCACTTTGGAAGAAATTTTACCTTGTTTTCCTACTTTGGAGATTCATTAACACAATATAAGCTAAAAATTAAAGAGGGCAAAAAAAAAAAAAAAAAGAAAAAGAAAAAACCCACCAAGTGTGTAATTGATCTTGACATAGTACCCACATAACTAGCGCCGGCATGTGAAATCAGCTTGATGAGGTTAAACCGCTCCGAGCCATTGTACCCACTGACTGTAGCTACCACGGACTCCATGCCTTGAATTGGCCAAGCCATAGATAGCCTCTAATCCAAAAATACCTTCAAAACAAAAAATCATGTTTGAAATGCACAAAGTTATTGACGAGAACACGCATGGTTAAGCAATGAAAGAGGAAGCGAATCTGAGTAGAAAATGAGAAATGGAGTATGCTTACTAGGTAGTAGTGTTTCGCATTGGCAACAATTAGAAAATGAAAAATTAGGGCATCGAAAGGGTTCAGACCTTGATTTGAGATTGGCGAGGATGAGTGCGGAAGCAGATCTTTTTTTTGCCTTGACGTTCCACTGCTACTGGATGATTAGAGTAAGACAGAGTAGAGTAGAGTAGCCTAAAGGGGTTTGCTTTTGGCTCTGCCGGGAAAATATACGTTTTTGAATTTTGATGGTCACACCAATAATGTCAAGAAGTGTTTGAAGCCTGAAATATTAATTGATCGATGTTTATTACTTATTATGTAGTTTTTAGCCTAAAATGTAAAGTCCACTTTTTAAGTTTTTAATTAAAATTCATTTCATTCGTTCAATTGAACCATATAAGTTTTAAAGTTATTTAATTCAGGCTTTTTATCATATTTTTTTAAAAAAATTTGTCATTAAGTATGCAATTAACTAATGAAAAAAGATATATTGAAAAAAAAATTCTTATATAAAAAAAAAAAAATCTATTAAATATTTTTATTACTTTTATAGATTTTTTTCAAGTGAAGATAATTTTTTTAAGGGAAAATTTGTTAACAAAATTGGAAATAAGGCATGAATTGAATAAATTTGAAACTTAAAGAAGTTAGAGGATTCAAGTAAATTTCAGCCAAATTTAGAGGATGCAATTTGCATTTTAGCCTACTTTTTAATATAAGGAAAAAGTTTGGCTACAAACTTGGTTAACTTCTAAAAAAAATCTTAACATTGTTACATAATTTAAAAATCTAACTAGTTGTATTGCATGTTATTTGCGTTTTTAATACACTTGTCAAATTTCGTGTCGATCAAATGTTATTTATTATTCGATCCATAAACTTATTTTTTATGCATAATTTTAAACTACAAATATTTGAAATTTAAACATTTAATTGTTGACATAACTATGATCTTTGATCGTTTATAAATTTTGTAAATATTGAAAATATAAGAAGAAAATATAATCCAATTGTGGATTTCTCAAAATTTACATCTAATCAAAAGATATTAAGTGGAATTGTAGTTTTAGATTACAACCAAGTTCGTAGTCAAACTTTGTCCTTAATATAATATAACCTACTTTTTCTATTTTACATACTTATTTTTCAAAACATCACACATCTCCTATAAAAATAAAAAATAAAAATCACACCACATCACATTATCTATTTTAAACTACATTTCATTAAAATGTCAAATTTTCTTAATGTTTTAATTATTTATCTTTCTTCATACACAACAATTATCATCCACTCTCTTCCTTCATCCTCAGGATATATAAAGAAATAAAAAAATAATAAAACTAAATGCAAAATGAATAATACTAGTGTAAATTTACATAGATGCTATAACAATCATATATTTTTACACAACTTTAAATTACCTGATGTGAGTGATTTTTGGGTTTTGTTGGTTAAAATATTGTACTTTTTTATTATACAAGCACTGATGCAAGTGTCTACATACATAGACTCATGTTTTTAACTGAAATCTTTTTCTTTTTTTTATATATAAGATAAAATTTTTACTCTAACCTAATCTAAGTGTATATGTGTGTGAAGCTCCCTCTTGAAGACTTGAACTCCGGCCCTTACCCGCCACACTCCACAAACATTTATACTTGTGAGTGACCACCGCACCAAGGGTGTGTGGTTGTAACTGAAATCTTGATGTGTGTGAAAGGGTTATTTCCCATATTAATTAAATTAATAGCCAAAAAGTCTAGTATGGATCCAACAAAATCTGCAATATTTTCATGATATATTGAGATGCCAACTGACCATTAGTCAAATTAAAATAAAATATTATACTTTAGACCCACCACAATTAAAAAAAAACTATAGTGTTGTAAAAATATTGTGGGACTTTGTTATGCCCTTAGACTTTCTCATTATATATTAAAGTAACTAGTGCAAAAGGCACTGGTGGCTCCACATGCAAGCCAGGGTGGTCACAGGACCACCCTAACTCGTAAAAAAATGCATATATACACTTGTCAAAAAATTATTATATGTTAAACTAACCTATTGTGATCATCCTAATAAAAATATTGAACACCTTGACTTGAGAATTACAAAAAGTTAGGTTCAACAAAAATAAAAATAATGCTACATTCACAACATTTTCACAATACTTTTACAACAAATCCAATGTGGTAAATTGTTACTAATTCTAATTTGGGCCCAATAATGATATTATTTTTTTACTCACTAATAATAGCTTTTTGCATAAGATTTATTGTAAAAATATTGTAGACGTAACATTACTCCAAAATTAATTTTGCTCCCTAAAAATAATCCTTAATCCCTTTTATAAAATTAAAAAGAAAAATTTTAAATAACAACAATAAATATTAACCCAAATAAGAACAAACATAAACCAAACAACATCAAGTGATCAAATTATTCAACAAAAAGTTTATTATAAAAAAATAAAAAATAAAAAATAAAAGATAAAAATCGCTAAATATTCAAATTTGTAACTCATTCAACCTATTCAACAAAAATGATTTCTAATTTCAATTTTCCCAAAAAAATGGTACAAAAATATATATATTTTAGTTGTCAGTTCTCCTTGATGGTGACGACAATTATATTCTTTTTAGCTTTGCAATCACAACAATTTTACTTTCCTTATGGCTTGTTTGGAAGTTTAAAAAATGAGGGGGAGTAGAGTAGAGAGAGGGAGAGTAATTCAATTACCTTATTTGGAAGTTTTTTAAGGAAGGAGAGGAAGGAGTTTGAAGGGGTTTGGAAGGGTTTCAACCACCTCTAACCCCTCATTTTTAATTCCCCCAAATTGGAGAGATTTGGAAGGAGAGTGTAGTAGATAAATTATTGACTAGATAAATTTTTCAATTTACCATTTCTAAATTAATAATAGACCAATGTTGCAAGTCCATTTTCAAATAGGGGTAAATTTGTCTATATCATTTCTTCTCCTCTCCATCCTAATTTTTAAAACATTCAAACAAGGGGAATGACTTATTACTCACTTCCCCTTACTAATTTTAAAAACATCCAAACAAGGTGGAGGGGAACCATTCCCCTCTACTCTCCTCCCCACTACTCTTTTCCCCTCTACTCTCCTCCCTCTCTAAACTTCCAAACAGGCCATTAGTGACTCGACTCATAGTTGTAGCAAATATTTAAATTATCGCTTTATTAAATTTTGTATAATTTAAATTTTTTAATAACCACCTTAAAAGAAATTCTCCAAAGCCACCAACGGCAAAAGGTCAGTCAGATGAGACAACTAGCCACAATGCCACATCCTATGAGAATGCCCCTTGGCCCGAAATGATTGAGCTCCGGTCCCTAGGAAATTGCAGAAGAGTAGAGCTGTGATAAGTGGTTTCTATACCCTAGCTAGGCAAATGCTTGAGCGACTGTCTACAAAGGAATTGGAGATTTGGGCAATGACTACGTGGTTTTTATGGAATGCCAGAAATCGCTTCCACTATGAGAAGACTCAAAACACATCCTAACATGATCCTTCGAAGGGCAACATCTCTACTGGAGAAATAGCAAAGGCTAACTGCAGCCCTGCCTAGCCGATAAATACACTTGTTTGTGTTTATCCCATACGTTTTACTATAGACCTTTTTTCTTTTTTCTCCTTTGTCCGGAGTTTCTTCTTGCCACTGTGTTTGGCTTTTCTTTTGGTTGATCTCTTGGTGATGGTTCTTGTATTTTTCTTTTGCTTTCATTAATATAATTCTATCGTTTTTTTGTTCAAAAAAACTAGTGCAAAAGGTCGAATATTAAGGAGCTGTTTAGTAGACAAACTCCAACACATGTTTTAAGTTTTTAAACAACATTATACGTATTTTCACACATTTTTTCACCCACACGTATTTTTACACATATTTTCAAACAACAAAATACATGTTTTCAAACACATGTACCAAACACCCCCTACTTTAACTTTCTCGTGGTGTGTTAAAATAACTAGTCCAAAAGGTCAAGTATTGTGGGATGCAAGGTAAAAAGATTCTTCCATAAATTAGTCATATGGTTAGCAAATTGAATTTCACTTAAAGGTCACAATAACCTCGGCAAGGTTGACCCAATCCGTTCTTACTCGGCCCATGGACTGGGCTAGGCGTGCCTTCTTGTTGTTATTAAACAATTAACGGGATGAGTTGGAGGGCAAAACCTCTATTTTCTTTTTCTTTTTCTTTTTTATAAATAAAGGTATCCATACTTCTTCGAGTATTTAACTATTCCCTTAAATATATGCATTTTTCTCCATCCCATATACACACATACCATGTCCCACACACACTGGGTTATTATAGAGAAGAATCCTATGTGGGTGGCCCCAAGATAGGATGAGCAAGAGATTTCGAACCCAAGATCTTATGGATAACATGAGACCTTAGAAACCACTAAGTCAACTCTTTAGGGTCAACAAAACCTTTCTCTTCGATCTCTTTTGTTTCCATTAGGATTTATTTATCCTTTCTATCATAATTGTCAAAATGTTATTCGTATCTTGAATTGATTTTTTATTTTTCTGTATAATGTACCATATCATATCGTTTCATGTATTGCAAAATACACAGATACTTAATAAAATTTATACTAAAATTATAGACATACATATATAAAGGATATATTTATTATAAATTCGGAGCACATTCAACTAATAACTAATTTAATATCATTTATATAATAATTTATAACAAGCAAACTAAATAAATCAAATTAGCATGTGTTAATAATATACATATTCAAATTAATTAAACTCAAAAACAATAATACATGACAAATAACCCAAAATAATGATTTAATTTCATTGTCTTACCTAATCAACTACATCTAAGTTAGCATTATTAACATGTTCATTATTTTGCAAATTTATTTCTTCGTTGAAATTTTCTTTATTATCATCAATATTTACTATCTCTTCTTGTTTTTTTAATATTTTATTTTAATATTTCTTCTTGGCATTCTAACCTCTTAGACTTATAACAATAATGACAAAAAAATAATTATATTGTCAATTAATACCTTATTCATAGTATAGAAAATAAAATTACAAATATGAAAGTAAAGTGTAAGTATGTGGTCCCAAATTTTGTATAAATAAAATAAAATAAAAAAAACTTATGGACATTTTATTTTATTGGGTTAAATTAAGTAAACTAATATTTTTGTGTTAAAAACAAGTCTAACGACTTGTTGGATTAAAATAAAAGCACAAACTTTAACCCAAAAAAAAAAACTCATTTTAAAGCACATGTCTAAGTATCGTACATATCGTACAATACAATACGATTTTACGATTCATAGGATACACACCATTATATCGTACAATTTCTGAACACTTACGATATGTTCTTACAATACGGAACTTTTTATATCCAATACGATATGTATCATACGTACGATACAGAAAACTATGCTTTCTACCCTATAAAAATAAATTGAAATCTCAAATTTTAATTTTCTTTGGCTAACATTTGGGGTGGTTGTAGTAGCTAGTATATTTGAGGTGAGAGATTGTGAATGTGAACTACTATCACTTTACCAATAATTGGGGAGGAGGATGTAAGGGATATTGGTAAACCAATTGACTCATAATATTGGTGTCCTTCCTCATTTACTTCTACATTATCTAGTATGACATGATCATTTCTATGAGCCATTTTAAAATTTTAGCCACTAGTAAAAATGAAGGTACAATAATGAGTTAGCAAATAAACAAAATAGAAATTATGAAAAGATCAAATTCAATAAATCAAAATTCAAGATAATGAGGTTCCGCTCCAATTTAAATAAGTTTAATTAGATCTTCAACTGCTTAATCCAATATTCCAATTAAATGCTCCAAGCCTCCAACTTGAATAAGTTGATACTTGTATTTGTATGGGTAATTGTCCCACATTGCTTAAGAGAGTGTATTGTATGTAGTATAACTTGTCTCACCTTGTCTTAAAAGTTACCATAACTTTTGAGTGGAGTTATGGTGTACCTTTGTGTTAGAAACCCTTTCCCTCTCCCTTGTATGTGTGTGTGTGTTTGTTTCTCAAACAAAAAAAAAAAAAGACAATTAATTAAAAATATGAGACTATTATATAACTAGGAGAGAGAGAGAGAGAGAGAGAGAGAGATGAGAATTAATTAGTTTGAATTTGAGAGATTTTTTGTAAGATTTTTTCTTGTTATTAGTAAGTCATGTATCCAATAGGTTTTTAACCCACAACCTCATCACACACCCACCATGCTCTCAAGGGAAAAATGTGTTATATGAGCTAGAGCTTATTAGCAAAAGTTATAAACCACTATGACATAGTTGTTTAAAAATCCAATGGTACCATAGTTCACTACTTAACAAATTGGATTGTTGTTTATAAATTAAAAATTTTAAGAGCATGAAGCAACTGCTTACTATGATAAAGATCACATTAACTATTTTTGTAAGATCTTGCATTTAGTTTTGGTTGGTAGTTTCAAGTGATTACCTGCTGAAGCAATTACATGCGAAAGCACATACCATTAGCAGTTTACATGAAGTAAATAAGAATCTTTTGAGCAAAAGAATGTGTCAATTTATATATATTGAGTAAAAATAATACATAATATATGGAGCGTCAGTTTGGATACTGCTTATTGTTAAAAATTGAAAATACTGTAATAAAATAATTTTTAAATATGTGAATAATGCCGTGGGACACAATTTTAAAATTGTTTTTTTTAAAAAACTTACTTACAGGTCCCATGAACAGTACATGGAAGCCACTAAAATAAAAAAATAAAAAAAGCACCGCTACGCGCATCCCAAATGGAGGCTAACACGACTAAAATGTTACTAAAATAACAAGAAGTATAATATTTCATATTGATAAGAACTAGCCAAAAAATGGGTTCCAACTAGTTCAATTAGAAAATTCTCTAGGGTTGAATAAGAAATTTAAAATTCAATCTCTCTCTTAAAAAAAAAAAAAAAAAAAAAAGAAGAAATATAAGGATTCTCTGGACACGCTTTCCTTGCTTTACGGATTATTCGGACCACCGATGGTTGACTATCACTATTTTAAACTTCTTAGCAAAATCATACTTCTTTCCTTTAAATTTCCAACACCCCTAATCGCCCAAGTAGAATATACATCTTCAATTGCTCGTTACTTTCCTGACAGAAGCATCTTGTCCTTTCCCACTAACTAAATAATAATAATAAAAAGGAAGAGGCATTCTTGCTCTTGCTCATATATACGGACCCATTTTTTTTTTTTTTTTACTTTTCAAATACAGTGATTTTGTATGGACAAGAATAAAAATAAACTATTTAAGACAAAAACATGATATAATTTGAACAAGTATGTGAATTTTTTTTTTTTTTAATTTGATAATTATGGTAATGAATCGAGGGTTCGAATTCTGAAATTCTAGATGTCTCCATTAAAAATACTAAGAGATGTTTACTTGAACTAAAACTCTTGGCCTTAATTAAATTATGATAACTTTCACCTTTTATATAGTATATCAAGTTACTATATTACAAGAATACTATAGTTTTGAATTCTATTATGTTCCTGCCCAAAACAATTGAAATTTTCCATTCCAATTAATTAACTAACTAGTACAATTTATTTTATTTTGTTCTCAATTTCAACCAATTTTGGTCCATTCTACCTATTTTGGTCCATTCTACTAAATTTCACCTAATATGGCGATTTCAGTCTAGATGTAAACAAATTATGATATTTTTTCCTAAATCCGTTTTTTTTTTTTTATATATTACTTTACTCATATATGACATATTATTATTATTATTTTTTTCCTTTTAACAATGTTCTTTTCTTGTTTACTTTACTTACATGTGACATTTTTTTTCATTAATATATATATTTGTTTTATTTATTTCTCAAAAAAAAAAATTACTCATATATGACATATTATATACTTATATTATATAACGATGATATTATTTAAATTTGAATTAATAATTTAATATGGTATAATATTATGTGATGCTAATTCAGGAATATAAAATTTATAATAAACTATATATAATTTAGCGGTAATTTTGAAACGGAAAACTAAAATAAGTAGGTACCAAAATATTCTATTTCAATGAATAAACAAAAACATTTGCGAAACGGAATACTAAAATAGGCCTACACAAAAGTGTTCTGATCAAAATAGAGAAAAGAAACAAAAAGTATTTAAAACTTCAGATAATATGTAATAATTCGTCAAGACACACATGGCATTTCCTAGGAATCCATCCATTAGCGGAGGGATAAATGCCTAAATAACTAGACTGTGTTAGAGCATTAGCATTGGGGGTATAAAACTCTCCAAGTTGCTATTTTACAACTCAAACCATCAAAAGCATGCCACAACTGGGTTGCTAGATGCAAAAATTTATACCCACCTGCTACAGTAAGGTTGCATATATGCAACCTTATTGTTCGTAGGTTGTAAATAAATTTTTTTTTTTAATTTTTTAATCTTGTGGTTGTGTGTGAAGAGAAAAAGAGAGGGAGGAAAGAGAGAGAGTAGAATACTTTTTATTATTTTATTAGGTAATTTATATTATTTTATTGGGTTGTATGTAAAAATAAAAGTTAGGATGTAAGGTGAATTGTAAAATAGGTTCGTAAAATAGATAAAATTGTATTTGAGGATGTAAAATAAGTTTTTTTTTTTTTTTTTTTTTTTTTTCCTATGCTCATGCTCTTAGGTCTACGAAAAGTAAATATATGAAGTCAAGAAATTTCGTGGAACTTGCAACCTTTTCTCTCTTTTTTCTTTTTGACTTATGGGAACTTGCAACCTTTTCAATAACCTGTCCCCACCATCAGATTTAGTCAATGTTAGAAGGAAAATGTTAGGACAACAATTTTTACAACAACTTGCTCATGTGGTAAAATTTGTGAGTATAGAAATAAAAGTGTTAGGTTTATGTAAATCTATAACTCCACCACTTACAACTTGCTACGTGAGCAAGTTGTAATAAGAGTTGTAGTTCTAGCATTACCAATACTAGATTAATTGAAAGACAAAAGTGTCTTCCTAATGACACGTTATTCAAATTCATGGTTGTAAAAATTGACCAAATTAAAATTCATGCATCTTTAATAGTGAATCAGAAATTCAAATTCCATAACATAATTTGAATGGATCAAACACTCAACAATAAAGACTAAATTACATATTATACTCTTAAATTTTGGGTTGATTTTGATTTTACTCCTTAAAATTTTAAAATTTTAATCCACTATTTTAACTTTACCTTAACCACTATTTTAACTTTACCTTAATGTTATATATCATTTGAATTTACTTCCGTCCGTTTAGAATGAGGAGGCCATTAAATGTCTCCTCAACTCAAAATAACATAATTTTTCATAAAATAAATATTTTCAAGTATTGTTTAGCGTTTTAGAAAATATTTTCAGTTGTTTGATTGCATTCTTGAAAATGTTATGGAAAATATATTTTTTGCTACTTTCTCACATTTTCTCATCTCCTAAGCATATATATAATTTTAAAAAAATTGTGATTAAGGACTGATAGTAGTGGCTGGCCATCAATGACCGAAGATGTTAGTAGGTGATGGTGGTGGTAGGATGCTAGACAGTGGGGGTAAGGGGTGGAGGTTAGGTTGATGAATTTTGGGTAAAGTGGAAAATAATTTACAAAAAGTGAAAGTATAAACCAATTTCCATCATAAGTGTCTTTAATTTATTGTCAATAGGAAAACAATTTCCAGTAGCCCCAAACACCCTTAAATGTGGAAAATATTCTTCTAAAATCAATTTCCATAGAACCAAACATAACCCAAACATTTTATTTTAATTTTCTTATTCTAATCAACTTTATTTTTTTTTCTAACATCACCTTTACATTTTCCCTTTGATTTTATGCAAAAACAAACACAAAAAACCCCCTATTATCAAATCTAAAATCGAAAAACCCTACCCTATTCCCCTTCCATCCAAGTTGATCGCTAGTCACAATGCCCAACCAATTTCCCTTTGTGCCAAAATTCGATGCTTCACTCTCTCTCACCTTACTAATTCCCTCTCAATCTCAACCTCGCAATACATTACATATAACATGATGTGCATTAATAATAGCTTAATTTTGCATATCTATATCATTGTTAGAAAGCATTATCATACTTATTTTGAGGTAATTCATGCATTTCATATTTGTTTTGAAATAATGCTAAATAATCAATTTTGTGCTTAATTGGATTTTATTGCGTAAATTTGTCTTTTGTAGGAGAATTGAATTAAACAAGTGAATTTGTGCAAAGAAGAAAGCTAATGGACTTTACTTTTACAAGGGCCATGATGAAGTTAACGAAGATCAACCCAATTAAATTTAAGTCCAATTGGAGCAGGGAATCAAAGGAAATTTGTACCAAATCAAAGTCCAATTCGAATTAGGATTCCAGACTGCACATTAGTTAGTATTTTTCGCATTACTTTCGACTCAGAAGTCCAATTGAGATGATTCAAGTTGGGCTGGAAAGTTAACTTAAAGGGCTACAACTTTGTAGTTTTCTAAAAGTCCGAATCCAGATATTAAATGGGCCGAAATCGTCGGTTAAGTGAAGCCTAAAAATCTGGGATTTTCTCCATACGGAAATTCAACTTGTAATAGGATTCCTTGACTTATTTAAAGGCTTTTTAGGGCAAAATTCAAAGGGAGGCGAAGGTTAGTGCTAGGGCTGAGGGCTGAATGTATAGAGAGCCACGGCTACCTCTTCCATGATGGTTAGTTTTAATTATTTTTCTAGTTTAATGTTTAGTATTTTATTTTTGTGTTTTCTTTCAATTACTATGAGTAACTAAATTTATAATTAGGATTAAGGATGAAACCTTGTTAAGGATTATCAGTAATATTTATGTGATTTGATTTTTCCCACAATAGTTATTCTTTAATGATTTAAATTGTTCTTGCTTCATATCAATTGATTAAGATGGGATTCTAGATATGAGTTCAATCATGTTTTTCTCATGATTTAGGATTTATATTAATTAATTGAATGCTTGGATTATTAATTCTTGATTATAAAATTGGATATCGTTTGTGATTTGTCTGTCAATGGATACACTTTATGATTTTATTTTTAGAATTGGATATATCTTGTGATTTGTTTGGCTATAGATACAATTGATGATTTGGTTTTATACTTTTTTTTTTTTTTTTTTTTTGAGGGTGAAAACTCAAAATGCTTTAAATTAAATTGGCTAAATCAGCCTGTAAAACAACTACAAACTGTGGTGGAACATCCTCCATCCACACAAGGAAGTCTGGTATGTCTACTGCATATCTAGCCAAACTATGAGCAAGCCTATTACGTTCTCTTCTTACATGAGAGTATTGTAATTGAACAAAATCGGATGCTAGTACCTTAATTCTTTTCTCTTGATTGTTTACATCTTTTTATTACTTTATATCTTTTGCTTAGTTTAACTATTTGCTTAGTTTATTTAATCTCAGAAAACCAATTTTTATTAAACTAGATTAGGATTAATTTGGTTAAGGTTTAATTAATTTTCCTACATTCATTCAAGTCCCTGTGGATTCGACCTTGTTCTTGTCAAACTATACTTCGGTACGGTTCATACACTTACGAGTACTTTAAAATTTCATAACATAACCCATCTTTGTAAATGAATCATTCAAGTCCACACCACACCATCAATGTGTGAGCTGAATCAAAAGCTTGAAGAAAAAGTGCAAGCTCGAGGAAGCCAAACCCCCCTGTCCAAATGGTTGTTCTATTACCATCCCTATTTTTTCATCGATATGCTTACTACAACTAGTACCATCCCTCTTGTAACCGCTAACATTGTCACGTCCAAGAAGCATACCACTGTTACTATCACCTTTAAATCCTCCAAACCCAAACAAACCAAACATATAACCCGATAGGGAAGAGAAAGAGAGTGCCTGTAAAGGAGAGAGAAAAAGGTGTAGAAGATTCAAACGTTCCCTTCAATTATTTTTTTATATATAGAAACTTATGGGTAATTAAGAAGTATATATCGTCCAACAGATCCATGTCCAACACAATTGTCCAAAAAGGAAAGAGGAAAGAAGTAACACTAGAAAGGAGAAATGTTGTTTAGAATAAAAGACAAGTCGTCTACAGATGATAGACCATGGACAACTAACACTTAGTAAATTCTAAAGTGTTTTTAACAAACCAAGAACAATTGCACCATAATCCACTATCTGAAACATGAGGTGAATTCTCCGAAATTCGCTCCACTATCCTCATAAAGTCCACACATCTCCCACAATATTAGTGACACCTAATAAGTAGACTCACTCCAAACTCTCTATTAAAGGGACCAAGCCTCACCAAACTATGGTATGCATAACTATTTATCCACTTCTCATACTTGAGTCCTTGAGAGAAATACTGAGTTAACCATCAGAGGGTCTTTGGCCGGTTCCATTCCGATCACCTTCGATAGTCTTTCTTTCTTTTTCAGGTTGTTGATCCACCGTTGAGTTCGGAGCATACGGCCTACTAATTTCATACATCATCAAAAACAAACATACACATTTGGTTCTCCATAAACCTTGAGAAAACCAAAGAAACCTCAACCCCAACTAACCTAAAATGTGACACAATTAAATGTAAAATAATTTTTGGCAACCCAACCCAAACTATCAACCCCTACTTTTAGCCATTAAAGTTTGGGCTTGATTTCATTTTGCCCCTCCATGTTTGATTCTATTTTCATATTGACTCTCTTATTCATTCTTGTCAGTAATATGACCCTTAAGGGTCCTTTTATGCTTAAATATTTTATGAAATACTAATTCTAACTTCTAAATTATTGAGGAATGCAAGAATATCATTTTTATAGGTAGGGAATTTTTTTTTGAACAATCATATAACTAACGACAATGAATGATAGAGCCAAAATGAAAATTTAAATGAATAAAATAAAGATAATCCCAAACTTCAAAAGGCAAAAGAGTTTATAATTAGTTTTTAATCCAAATGATCTTTTGATTTTTTTTAAACATTTAATGATAGAATTTTATTTTAGAAGAATTATATTTTAATATTCAATTTATATCGTATTATTGAAATATTTTTTGTAAGGACCGAAATTAAGTCCTTAGCCCAAAAGATGGATGGACTTAGGCCCAAAAAGCCTTAAACAATAAATTTGTAGAGAGTGGGTTGGAAAACTGGGCTAAAATGAGTTGGACAACAAATAATATGGGTTCAAATGACAAGAACAGGAAGATAGATTGATTTAAACTAAATATATCGCCCTCGGCACAATCCGAGGAGATCAGTTTTTATATACTTCTCACAAGTTTGGTTACAAATTTGTTTCCTGATTGCTATAGTGTTTCTCTCTTGATTTCTTGATCCTTTTCCTTTGGGGTTTCTTACATTATATATCTCCCTTTGAATGGTCTTGGGCCTCCATTTGTTGATCATCCAAGCCACTACTTGAGTGCTTGTCCCATCGGACACCCTTTCTGACCCTCTATGAATTAGGGTAGCCAAGGCAGCACTGTTCAGGGGTCTTCTCCACATAAATGTGGCCAGAAAGTTAGCTGCAGAGCATTCAATGCGGTGGCAGCAACTTTTCCTTAGATATTTCCTAGCTCTCATTCTTCCAGTACGTTCATAGTGCATGTCTTTATCAATAGAGCCTCCTGGAACGTCACCATGGATGGCAGGAGGCACATCTTGATCTTCGTTGCGTTTAGCCGAGGGGATATTCCTCCTCGAACAACCTCTCCCAGCCATTACGGTCATAGTCTGCCTGTGAAGTTCAAAGTATTTCGCCTTTCTTGCTATTGATCTATTCTGGGACCATTGTGCCTCCTCAAACAAGGCCCAAGGCCCAATACATATTTGGGCCTGCGTCCCCACATTTTTCTTTACATATAATTCTCAAACATGCAAAAGACTATTATATTTAAAATTAGAATTTTGATGATTTGTTTTCATATATGAAGGTGTTATAAGGATTGTTAAATATTAGCGTTGATATTTCATGATGAATATATTGGAATAGATGTGGAAGCAGAAGTATGAAGAATAGAATACAAGAACACAAGAGTTATATGATTCAGTCTTATGGTCTACATCCATGGAGGAAACCTTAATAACTACATCTTTAACATATAAGAGTGTAGTACAAATTTTGTGTTACAATAAACTATAACATGTGTATATATAGTAAACTAAACCTTAGACTAATAGACTTCTAATATAAGTAGGAGACTTGACTTACATACAAAGTAGGATTGAGTTCAAGCTTATTACATTAAACTAATATATCTCTAACAAGGATTATTGATGGAAAGAGATGAAGGTTGGTGTTTAAGAATGCCAGGGTTGGATGGAAATGAGATTAGGATTGTTACTTGCATGAGAATGATGGATGGGTTGAATGGGTTGTGACTTCTTTTAGGGAATCTATACCTAAAAGAGAAAAATAAATAAATAAATACTAGAAAGAACTTGCACAAAGGCAAAAACTTGTTTATACTTCAATAATTATGAGATAAAAGTTACGAGTTGAGTACTTATACAAGGAATTGCTCCATTCCTATTACTTGTTCATTCATCGCATGTTCTACCAAAGATTTAAAATGTTAATAGATCACTTCCAAAAATTTCTTTGTTGTTTTAAATTATTTTTATGATCTATTTTTTAGTTTTTATAAAGAGTCGGTGTTCCATAATGTGCATCTATCATATAACTTAAAGTAATGCATGTTCTTTTATTTTCTACTATCTATTTTATTATTTAATTTTAATAATATTGTTAAAATATTTTTCTTTTTAAATATGATTCTTTATTAAACATAGAGTTATCCATAATCCAATTAGATTGTTCAACTCTTGGTGGCCCAATCCGATACCCAATTGATCCAATGAGAGCGGCAGTCACAACAAGTGTGCAGCTTCAAAGCTCGATTCTAGCGGGTAGTGCCCTCTAAGAATCGATAGAAACGATCTGACTAATCCCTCTCCCCCCCCCCCGCCCCCCGGTTCAGATATCCATTGTTTATGGTTAGAATCGTCACCGTTATCAAAATTGACTCAACCCATGGAAATCTGACTTGATCCGATCCATTGATGCTCTCCGGTCGACTACAAGTCCTTCGTTTTGCCACCCGACAAGATTGAGCTGAGCTTAAATCTAACTAGACTTAGCCCATAGACACCCCTAATTAAGTTGTACATGACACATGCATAGTTATAGTTTATATAAATAAAATTCTTGCCCAATAAGAATTTTAAAACCCAAATTTTTCTATGGATTGAGATCCCATTTTTAAAAAAATTAATTTTCAGTGCCAATTTATGATAATATTTTACTTTTTTACTCTTTTCAAGTTACCAAAAGCAGTTTTCAATTTAAACCCTTCATAGTTCATACCATCAAACCATGTAATACCAATATCCCATGCGGTATGCAGCAGGGGATCTCAATTTCTAGCATGGTGGCATGTTTAACGAGAAATTATAAAGTTCTTATGGTGGATAAGTGATGTGATCCACTATTTCAGTAAAAGACTCTCATTTATTTAAAATTGTAGAGTTTTAAATAAAAACTAAATACTGATTTAACAATTTTAAATAAATAAAAATCTTTTATTGAAATGATAAAAAAAATAACGTGACTTACCATGAAAAGGCCAAAAGGGTATAATTCAACGCGTTCAACACAACGCTCCTTTTGCAACGGAAATTTCTTCCCCACTGCTTTCACGGAAAATTCCTACACTTATTATTAATAATTTCTTTGTGGGCCCCTTTAATGAAAGAAAGAGAAAGTTGTCGCCTTGTACTCATTTCTCACTAGGCGTTTAATGCGGTTGCATCGGATCTTACGATAAATAAAATACGGTTTGAATTTATCTACATATAAATATAAGTAGTCTCTATCAATCTTAAATTCTTGATTGACCACAGTTTCAAAAATCAAAATGCTATCACTCGCTTTTTCAGTTTTCACTAAAAATATTGAGTGTGGGCCTGTGGGTCCGTGTGCACTCTTCCTCTCCGTAGATATTTAATACGCTTGCATTCATTCGGGTTAGAACAAAAAATACGGTTTATCCTCCATCTTCTTGTCACCCCGTGACACATTTAGGAAAATGCTAAGTCGAAAATATTTTTATAATAAATTTTAGGTAATAGTAATAATTTATTATTAATTTTAATTTAAACTCATTACTAAAAATTAGTATTTTAATCATATTGTACTACTTAAGATTAATTAAGAAACTGTCGTGAAAATATTATGAATTTACCATTCATGAACCGGTGGGATTCACGCGTGAGTTATGACTCTTTGTGCAGACGTTTAATACGCTTGCATCAGGCTATATAAATGTATCTCCAGGATTGGAAGGCAGCTGCTAACAAAAAAAACTAGTTCAAAATGCTAGAAAATGGCATGAGAAGAATGGAGTCAAAGTACATGATGGTGCCATCATCCCATGCAAAACTCGTTAATGAAGTCCTAAATTATTATGTTTCACAGATTGCATGTATTTTTATGGCCTTCCCCTCACGGTTGATATTGTACGCTTCCTCCACCATGGTTACTATCCTTTTGCATCTTCCTCACGAGATCGACAGCGAAGACGGAAGCTGGGTTCCAACCGTGGTCTTCAAAGATCAGCCAACGCCATACAACGCCTTCCTAATCTCCATAATAATTGCGTTTACGGGAGCCTTTTGTGCTATGATGGTCCAGCACAGGCCAAGAGTGGAAAGCTTTTGCAGGGTTTCTGCCTTGCTTTCGTTGCTATCTTCCTTATCGTTGTTCTGCTTTGCCGTAGCTTCTTCGGATTTCTGGGGCGTATAGGCCAGACTAGTACTAAATCATTACGTCTATGGGAGGAAGAAGGTGGAGGTCATGGCGGTGTGGTTGACACTGCCTGTATTGTGTTTTACTTTTTGTTTGCGTCTACCGTCGCCTATGATGATTGATCCGTATTAGATACTGTAATTTTTTGTATTAATAATATATTTCTTTCTTTTAATAATAAAATTTTTTTTTTCATGAGTTATGAGTAGTAATACAAGTTTTACTTCATTATTATTTTTACATTATAAATTGATGTGTTTATCTCTATGTATATTTTTATATATTCAGAAAGTTAGTTATGGCATTTTGTATTGTCAAAAATACTTTTAATTTAATTAATTTATCATTATTATTAAAACATATAAAAAAAATAAGGTTAAAATAGCAAATTGATAAAAATTAAAAACATTTATTCAAAAAATAAAAAAAAAAAACAAAAAAAAAAGCGAAAAACTGATGGGTGAAAACTCTCCACAATGCTTATCACAAAAAAAAAAAAAAAAAAAAAAAAAATCCCGCTGTTTCTTAAAAATAAAAAAATTTCCCATTACCTCCTACATAGCCAAAACCACCCCATCTTCTCCTTAAAGGAAAAAAAAAAAAAAAAATTGCAAGTTTTCTATTAAAAAAAAATCCAATCCCAATTCTACCCCCTCCCCCCCCCTCCCCCCCCCAAAAAAAATAAAAAAGCTATCCCGCCTTCTAAATAAAAACCACCCACCACTAGCGAGTGTGGCTCAACAGTAGAAAACCCTCGAAAGCTCCATCTACTTAAAGGTTCGAGTCCCAGCTCATGCAACTTTAGGTCATGGGTTGTTTCGGCATTTGATCCAAGCTATCTCAACGTTATAAAACATAGGCATGAGTAGTGGTATTCCCTGTTGGGCACTGGTGGTACTCTTGGGCTTACCCAAATTGTACTTAGGGACATAAGACAATGATTACACACGTGAACCCCATTTGTTTTGTTCTTCAAAAAAAAAAAAAAAAACCCTCATATCACATCAAAAAAATAAATAATAATAAAAAAACCCACGAAACCAATTGCAACTTCTTGAATAAATAAATATATATATATATACACACATAATCATCTTCATCTATTCCTCTCTTTCCCTTTCTAACGTTGTGGTCCCTCAAACTGCAAATCCACAATATTCCTTCAATTTCCTTTTTGTTTTTCATTCTATTTCTAATAGACACTATTTTCTTCCGCACTCTTTGTGAATTCTTCTCAATGGTCAAACGTTTTCCTGCCAAAATTGCAAGCCTTGGAACAAAATTTATATTCTACTTTCTCAACTACATATATTGTGAATGGATAATTTTATGACATTTGTAGAAAATTTGGTTATGAATGTAAAATTATGAGGCGAAACTAAAAAAAAGCCTCATAACACACGCGAAACGCATATGAAGAGACTAGTAAATAAGAAAGAGTCCATTCAAAATTCAGTTATCAGAAGTTGTATATTATGCTATTTCAGTATTTTTCTGTGGAAATTTTAAATTAAAAAGAGATAAAAGTTTTGGTCATATAATCAAAATAATTTTCCTTTTCACATTACAACTATATTATCGTAATATCAATGTTACAACATTTGGTTCATTTATTTGTACAAAACATTACAGTAATGTAAGATCACCAAAATATTCACATCACTATAAATCATTGTAATGTGATTACCTTATTGAATCGTGGTAATCTTATATCACTTACTCGTGAGAATGACTAAAATACCAAAAAACTCTATAATACCCCCAAAACCTCTTAAAAGACCAAAATACCATTGGAACCACCAAAATAACTAAAATACACTCTAAATGCCCAAAATACTCCTAAAACCACCAAATTGCCCCCTCTAAAACCTAAAAAAATATCATAATACCCCCAATACCTCTAAAATAACCAAAAAAAAACCCAAAACCTTAAAAAGACCAAAAATACCCTTTGAACCACCAAAATAACTAAAATACACTATAAATGTCCAAAATACCCCTAAAACTACTAAAATGACTAAAATACACCCAGAATGTCCAAAATTCCCTTAAAACCACCAAAATACCTTAAAACCTAAAAAATAACCATAATATCCCCAATACCTCTAAAATAATAGAAAAATCCCCTGTACGTGAAAGTAAGATTTTAAGGACTAGATAAAGGTATATGTAAATCGTAAACTTATTACATTTAAAACACCATTTTTCAAAGCTTAAAAATGATATTTTTCTATTGTGGAATTGGAGTAATGAATTGTAAAAGAGAGTAAGAGTAGATGTACTTGGAAAACCCCAAAAAAATTGGAGGAAAACCACAATGGAGCAAGGATTGAATGTTACTACTCCGAGAAAGACTGTATTTGATGAACACTAAGAAAAGATACAAAGTGAGCTTTATGCTACCTTTTTCAGTGTACATTTTCTCTGTTCTTCTTCTCTACCTAGTACGACCAGCTTCCCCTTCTTTTATGGTACAAGAAGGGCATCTAGATTACATGTTGGTGGCAACATTCTAGTGGTGCACTAGATATGCCAATATAGGTACAACCATGTATTCCTTAGCCTATTGTTGGAGAGAGAGAGAGAGAGAGAGAGAGAGAGAGAGAGAGAGAGAGAGAGAGAGAGAGAGAGAGAGAGAGAGAGAGAGAACAACATTGGGCATGATCATGGGTGGATATGGTTATGGGTTGTCCTCCTTCTGTACCAATGAGAGCTTCCACGAGTGTAATGCCTCTGTCCCTACAGCTACAGGCAGCTAGCTAGCCAATGAGAGTATTGACTTAGTCTCCTTTGGGGAATGGGGGTTGGACTCGGACTGCTCATGATACTGCTCCAGGTATAAAGCAACAGAAAGAAGCACAGCACAAGAGAATTGGAAGTTTATCTAATTTGGTTGGAGGGGTGAAAAAGTGAGAGGATAAAAATGGTAAAATGATGGAAAAGTGGGAGGATATAAAAAATTTTAATTTCTCTTCTTTTTGTTTGGTTGAGAATAGAAAAGTGGAGAAATAGGAAAAGTGAGTTTATATAAATTTACTCATATACCCTTGTTAAAAAATAATTGTCAATTAAAACAAATAAATGACAAACAACCAAAAAAAATCACCCAATTCATTAAAAAATAAAAATCATGTAAAAAAATGTATAGTTAAACAAAGAAAAAAAAGAAGAAAAAAGAAAAAGAAGAAGGCAACGCCTAGGAAATACAAAAAACAGAAAAAAAGAAAAAGAAAAAGAAAAGAAGAAGTAGAAGAAGAAGGCACGCTCACCGTAGGATAGGAAAATAAAAAAAGACAAAAAAAGAAAAAAGAAAATAAGGGAGGCAACGTCCCAAGACGAGTCTTTTGGCTGAATATTGATAAATTCAGAGTTTATTTGCGTTATAGGCACTGTTTCAAGTTATTTAGAGAAATGAGGAAAAAGAGTGAATTTCGGCAACGGTGTTGTCGAAATTCAACAAAAGTATGAGAGAGAGAGAAAAGTGGGAGAGAGAAAATTTTGAATTTTGGTAATCACATTACCGAAATTTCTGCTGCCTAAACTAGCTGACCGAGTGTGTGCTGTGTGCTCGAAGTGTGAAGTGCTCAAAAAAGAAACCAATTGTGGCAATGCCATTGTCGAAATAGGGGAAATTTTTTTTTTGTGTGGCAATTGTGGCAATGCCATTGCCGAAAATGAGAGGGGAAAAAAAAATAGTGGTTGCCGAAATCTAAGGAGGAATTAAAAAAAAAAGTGTTACATCCACAATATTTTTATAACATTTTTCACAACAAATCACAAATGATTAGTTATTATTAGTTCAAATTTGAATTTAATACTGAGATTACTTTTTTAATCCAACAATAACAACCTACCACTTAAAATTTGTTGTAAAAATATTGTAAAAATTGTGTGCACTTAAAATTTCTTAAAAAAAAAAATGGAATGGAATTGTGGCAATGGCATTGCCGAAATAGGAGGGAAAAAAAATTTTGCAATTGGTTTGTGGCAATGTCATTGCCGAAATAGGGGTGAAAAAAATTTGTGGCAATTGTGGCAATGCCATTGCCAAAAATGGGAGGGAAAAAAAAAATAGTGGTTGCCGAAATCTGGGGAGGAATTTAAAAAAAATAAGTGCTACGTTCACAATATTTTTACAACATTTTCACAACAAATCACAGGTAATTAGTTATTATTAGCTCAAATTTGAATTTAATACTGAGATTACTTTTTTAATCCAACAATAATGACCTGCCACTTAAAATCTGTTGTAAAAATATTGTAAAAATTGTGTGCACATATCATTTCTTAAAAAAGAAAGAAAAGAAAAGTGGAATGGAATTGTGGTAATGGCATTGCCGAAATAGGAGGGAAAAAAAATTGCAATTGGTTTGTGGCAATGCCATTACCGAAATAGGGTGGAAAAAAATTTGTGGCAATGCCATTGCTGAAAATGGGAGAGAAAAAAAAATAGTGGTTGCCGAAATTTGGGGAGGAATTAAAAAAAAAAAGTGCTATGTCCACAATATTTTTATAACATTTTCACAACAAATCATAAGTGATTAGTTATTATTAGTTCAAATTTGAATTTAACACTGAGATTACCATTTTAATCCAACAATAACAATCTGCCACTTAAAATTTGTTGTAAAAATATTGTAAAATTTGTGTACTCATATCATTTCTTAAAAAGGAATGGATTTGTGGCAATGGCATTACTAAAATAGGAGGGAAAAAAATTGTTCCAATTGGTTTTGGCAATGCCATTGCCAAAATAGAGGGGGAAAAATGTGGGAATGAATTTGTGGCAATGACATTGCCGAAATAGGAGGAAACAAAAATTTGGTTGCAATTGGTTTGTGGCAATGGCATTGCCGAAATAGAGGGAAGAAAAAAAAAATGGCAATTGATTTGTGGCAATGGTATTGCCGAAATAGGAGGGGAAAAAAATGGTTTGTGGCAATGGCATTGCCGAAATAAAGGAGAGAAATATAAAAAAAAAGTACGCATATTCTTATTCTTATTATTTCTTTCAATATTTTTTTGACCGAAACAGTTTGGTTTGTCATGTTCTTTTATAGTAAAAGTATCCTACGAAAAACCGTTTTCTCTCTAGAGAAGAGGAAGAAGAGCTCGAACGTAGTAATAAGAAGGTAAAGAATGTCCGTCATGCTGGCTTCTCTACAGGGCCGGCAGCAGGGTCTAGCTCCTTTGGGGTAATGGAAAGTCCTGAGGCAGTGGAAGCTTCCTTTAAGGACAAGCTTTTGGGGGAGATACCAAGAGCATATAACCACGCGTTTGCCTTTGACGAGAACATGGTTACAGATATAGACTCCGATGAAGAGATTGAAGAACTCAGAGAAGGGTTCGCTGCAATAAAGCTCTCCAAGGATGTTAAGCATCGTATCAGAGCAGCCTGGGCAAGTTCCTTTATTGTCAAAGTTTATGGTCGAGCAGTGGGCTTTAACTATATTCAAACAAAACTCAATGCACTCTGGAAACCAACCGGCAGACTGGATATCATTGATCTTGGAAAGGAGTTTTTTCTCACGTGATTCAGTTGCAAAGAGGACCATGATATGGTTCTTAGGAGAGGTCCATGGTTCATCGGGGACCATTTTCTCTCGATACGGCCTTGGGAGCCCAACTTTAAGCCATTGACGGCGAGTGTGCCCACCATTGCCGTGTAGATCTGACTTAACGAGCTTTCTATTGAATATTATGAAGTTGAGGTTCTCCAACAACTAGGAAACTCCATTGGGAAGGTTTTGCGGATAGATACTCACATAGCAGCAGAAACAAAGGGCCGCTTTGCGAGACTTTGCGTGCAGGTGGATATTGACAAACCGTTAGTCACCACAATCCTGGTTGGAGGTATGAATCAACCGGTGAACTACGAAGGTATTCACAAATTATGTTTCACATGTGGTCGTATTGGACACCGCAAGGAAGCGTGTCCTTATGCTATCCAGAAACCATCTTCACAAGAAAAGGTAGGCAACGCCAGTGGGGCTGGTTCGTGCAGCAACTCACACGAAAAGTGTGATCAGGTGGACCCCACGCCAGGGGATGAACCTACACCCTCTAAGCAAGAGGACGAATACGGTCCTTGGCTGGTGGTATCCAGAAAACGACAAAGCAACAAGACTGCGAGGGGAGTGCATGAAGTGGGTACGTTTGGCCATCTCAGAGTAAGTGGTGGTATGGCATGCCTTCAAGTGGGGCCAAGGGAGGTCAGTCTAACTGGCCAAGTTCATTGGAACAAAACCTTCATGACTACGGGCTCTAGGCCAGCAAACAAGGAAGATGGGCCAGTGAACACGGTCTATTTTTCTACAGGCCCATCACGCATTAATATGCCAATTATGGGTCAGTTTAACACTGGTGTGTCCCCATCCCCAGCCCACAGATTGTCGGTCAGGGGCAAAAAAGGCATTGCTCGTGGTAGGGCACCTTTATCCTCTAATGGTTCAGCCACAAATCCTACTAACATTCTAAATCACAATACTACGCCTCCATTACCGAAAAGCAACAGCCATGGAGCAAGTCATAGTAGCGAGTTCATCTTCTCAACAAAGAACGACTTGGTGCTTCAATCTGGAAATTCAAGTAAGCCAGCTGCGTGTAATGGGCTGGTGCAACAATAGGATCAAGGGAGTTTGGAAAATCATCTTGAAAGCAGCGATGGAGTCCTCATCAGTGACGGTTCCGCTTTGGGGACAAATTCCAATTCCTTAGTGGGATTTGCTAACCGTCAGTCTAGCTCTGGAGGAGGAGAGATCGACCATGTGGAGAACGGTCTCTTGCGAGATGGCTCACTCAAAGTTTTTGGCGGAGTAGAGACTGTTGGAGGTCTTATTGACTATCAATTTATTAGAGATGGGAGTACTGGAGTCTTGACCGACACTCATGATAGGGAAGGGTCACTCAGTGGTGATGCTCAAGAAGATGGGATGGAATTTGATGGAGGAGGAGGAGCTTCTACCTCCGGTTGATGTTTGTCCTTTTCCCCTCATATCTTATATTATGAATATCATCGTTTGGAATAGTAGGGGTGCCTTAAAACCCAGTTTTCAAAGTCATATTCGGGAGCTGGTTCGTGTTTATGATCCTGATGTGTTTGTGGTTATGGAAACTCGCCTAGGAAGGGAGAGAGCAAAAGACATTATAGACAGATTGCCGTTTGATGGAGCGATCCTTACAGATACAATCGGCCGTGCTGGGGGATTGTGGCTTTTGTGGAATTCAGATAAAGTAGAAGTCACACTCCTGGCCAAAACAGAGCAAGAAATACATGTTACCATTAAGGTACGGTCCTCAAACTTATCCTGGTTATTTTCAGCTATCTATGCTAGTCCTAGGTTTGCTGAAAGATCTATCTTATGGAATAATCTAATAAATGTTGCGGAGTTGCATAGCATGCCCTGGGTTATTACAGGGGATTTTAATGAGCCACTTTCTAGTGCTGATAAGTTAGAAGGAAGGGATGTTAGCATCAGGAAATCTCTCCTTTTAAAGGATTGCCTGGACAGATGTAATATGATTGATTTGGGGTTCTCAGGTTCAAGGTTTACTTGGACTAATCGCAGAGATGCTCCCGTTCTCATCCAAGAAAGAATAGACAAATTCTTTGTTAACCCTGATTGGTGCACTCTCTACCCTGAAGCTAAAGTTTCCAACTTAACCAGGTGCCACTCGGACCATTGTCCAGTTATTTTGGAAACTAGACCTTCTGAATGGTCCAGACCTATTGGGCCATTCAAGTTTCAGAGTTTTTGGCTTTTAGACCCCTCCTTCCCCAGGGTTGTCCAGCAAGCTTGGAGTCAGGGCCATCACCTTCAGGATGCTATCACTAGATTCTCTCGGGATGCCACAGACTGGAATAAAGTCCATTTTGGAAATATTTTTGCAAAAAGGAGAAGGGTCATAGCCAGGTTGGATGGAATCCAGAGAAGTATAGCTTTTAAGTTGTCCCACAGTCTTGTTAATCTAGAAAGGCAGCTCCAAGCAAAATTGGCTGGTGTTCTCAATTAAGAAGAAGAGCTTTGGGCTCTGAAATCTAGAGTGAACTGGATGATGTTCGGTGATCGTAATACTTCCTTCTACCATGTTTCAAATCTGGTCCGAAGGAAGAGAAACACTATTGGAGCTATCATGTCTAACACTGGTGAATGGATGCATGAAGAGTCTAAGGTGAAGGAAGTGATCCGGAATGGGTTTTCAGAGTTATACAGTACGTCTATTGCCTTTGCTCCTCTCCATATCCCGGCCGCTAGTACCTGGCAAGCTCGCATCATTGATGAGGACCGTGACAGTCTTGAAGTAGATGTTACTGATGAGGAAATTAAAGCAGGTCTCTGGTCAATGAAGGCTTTCAAGGCCCCTGGGCCTGATGGTTTACACTTTGGTTTTTTCCAACGTTTTTGGCTTGTAGTAGGCAGGTCAGTTATGGAGGAAGTTAAGAAGGTCTTCCGGTGAAAAGAAGTTCTGGAGTTCTTAAATAGGACCCTCATCTCTCTCATACCCAAAATTCCTGGTCCGGAAACCCTTAGTAATTATCGCCCAATCAGTCTTTGTAACACAGTGTACAAGATTGTATCAAAAATTCTGGTTGCTAGAATGAGGCCGCTGCTCGGCCAAGTCATTTCTCCGCTCCAGACCACTTTCATCCCAGGCAGAAGGGGAACCGACAATGCCATTATTGTCCAGGAACTTATTCATACTGTTAGTAAAAAGAAGGGAAAGACTGGGTATATGGCAATTAAAATAGACTTGGAGAAAGCATATGATAAGCTTGAATGGAGCTTTATTAGGGAGATGCTTATCAGAATTAATTTTCCTCAAGGGATTATTAAGCTTATCATGAGCTGTGTTTCCTCGGTCACTACATCGATCTTAGTTAATGGAGTAAGGTTGGAGCAAATTTCTCCCTCTAGAGGAATTAGGCAGGGAGACCCTCTATCTCCGTACATCTTCATTATTTGTATGGATCTCCTTAGCCAACTCATTGAAGATCAGTGCAGCACTAAGAGATGGACCCCTGTGAAATCAGCTAGGGGAGGCTTGGCTTTCTCTCACCTTTTCTTTGCGGACGACTTGGTTTTATTTGCTAAAGTAGACTAAGCAAACTGTACCACAGTCCGAGAGGTGTTGAATAAGTTCTGTGATCGATCTGGGCAAACAGTTAGTGAGGCGAAATCTAGAGTCTATTTCTCGCCAAATGTAGATAGGGACATGAGAGATTCTTTGTGTAATATCTTGGGTTTCCAATCTACCCCGAATATTGGTAAGTACCTTGGTATCCCCATAAAACATCCTGGCCCTTCAGCAAATGATTTCAACTTTGTTTTGGACTGGGTGAAGCAAAAGCTCTCAAGCCGGAAGGCAAACCTGCTATCTTTGGCGGGTAGAGCTGTTTTGGTGAAGCATGTATCCTCAACTATCCCTAATTATGTCATGCAGTGTTCTTACCTCCCTGGCAAAATTTCTGAGGGCATTGATAGAGTGAATAGGAATTTTCTTTGGGGATCGTCGGAGTCTGCTCGAAAGACTCATTGGGTGAGTTGGGAGAAGGTTACCAAGACTAAGGAGGAGGGAGGATTAGGGATTCAGTCTGCTAAGGGAAGAAACCTAGCCCTTTTAGCAAAGCTCAACTGGAGATTTCAGACTGAAGGAAGCTCCCTATGGGCTCAAGTGCTCAAAGGTAAATACTGTAACACCCGAAGAATGAAATCGAGAAATGGTGACAAATTACCCTGCTCCAGGGTGTGGTCAGCAATGAAAAAGGGAGCTGAGGTATTCAAAAAAGGAGTTAGGTGGACTATTGGAAGGGAAAGTAATCTCAGTCTATGGAATGATAACTGGACTAAGCTTGGCCCTTTACTGCAAATCATACAGGGACCTATGACTAGTGAAGCTATGGAGTTAAGGATGAAGGATGTTGTCTCCGTCGGTGGGTGGGATTGGTCCAAAATTCCTATTGTTCTTCCGGATTTAATTAAACTTGAACTTCAGGCAGTCCCTATTGCTTTGGCTTCAAGAGGAGGGGATAAGCTAACTTGGATAGAATCCGACCATGGCACGTTTAATATTGGGTCAGCTTATAGGTTAGCTTCAAGGGTGGATCATGACATCCTTTTTTAGGGTAACTGGATTTGGAAGGTTAAGGTCTTGCCTAGGATTCAAACGTTTGTCTGGCTTTGCTTACATAATAGTATAGGAGTAAGGGATTGTTTATTTTCAAGGGGTATTGTATCTGATCGTTCCTGTCCCATGTGTCATTCATCCAATGAGTCCATCATGCATGCTCTAAGGGACTGTGCCGTGGTGAAACATATCTGGATCCAATTGGGAGTGTATGATGTTGACAAGCAATTCTTTGAGAGAGGCATTCAGGAGTGGCTTAAAGTTAATGGTACAAACAAACATATCACGGGTCAGCTTCATATTCCTTGGAATCAGCTTTTTCTTTTTGCCATTTGGTTAATTTGGAAGCACAGGAACCATATGGTCTTCAGGAATTCTGGACCGAACCCCAACTTGGCAAAGGAAATCACTCTAAGATCCTTTGAGTACTTCTTTTGTGCTGCACCTGATAAGGGGTTCGTTGATAGAGTTACTAGACCAATCCTATGGTCCAAACCAGTGGCAAGATGGATGAAATTGAATACGGATGGCTCTTCTCTTGGAAATCCAGGCTTGGCAGGGGGAGGGGGTTTGATTTGCAATGAAGAGGGCGCTTGGGTAGCTGGCTTTGCTCACAAAATAGGAATAACTTCAAGTTTTCTTGCTGAACTTTGGGCACTTAGAGATGGCCTTAATCTTTGTATTACTCGTGGTATAGCAGCTGTTGAAGTAGAATTAGATGTGAAGGCTATTGTGGATGCTGTTTCTAATCCCAAATATTCTAATATTTGTGCTTCAGTACTCATGGACGATTGCAGGCACTTGATCAAGCAGTTCCCTCAAATTTGTTTTAAACACTGTTACTGCGAAGCTAACCGATGTGCGGATGCTTTAGCTAGAATGGGAGGTCTTCAAGACGCTGATTTTATTGTTTTTTAAAGTCTGCCTGTGGACATTTCTAGTTTTTTAGATTTTGATATCAGTGACCTGTACCTGAACAGGCTCTGTCCTGGTTCCTTGTTTGCTGTTTAGTTCTTAATTTTATTCCTCTTAACCAAAAAAAAAGTATCCTACAAAACAGATAAGGATAGATTCAAGTACAATGAGTACATTGAATCTTATTTTAAAGTGCACGCTGTAAACAAAAACAAAAAAAGTACATAGATTCTTATAGAAAAAAAAAATTGATTGATATGCACGCTGTAAACAAACAAAACAAAGAAAGCATATAGATTCTTACATTAGAAAAGGAAAAAAATGATTGATGTGCACACTGTAAACCAAAAAATATAAAGAAAGTACATAGATTCTTACAATATGGAAGAAAAAAATGATTGATGTGCACACAGTAAACCAAAAAAAGCAAAGAAAGTGCATAGATTCTTTTATAATATGGAAGAAAAAAAAAATATTGATGTGCACACTGTAAACAAAAAAAAAAAAAAAAAACAAAGAAAGTACATAGATTCTTTCAACACGGAAGAAAAAAATGATTGATGTGCACACTGTAAACCCAAAAAAGCAAAGAAAGTACATAGATTCTTACAATACGGAAGAAAAAATTGATTGATGTGCACGCTATAAACAAAAAAAAAAAAAAAGCAAAGAAAGTACATAGATTCTTACATGCACGCTGTAAACAAAAAAAACAAAGAAAGTAAACAAAAATAATTCATTAATTGAAAATTTGAATAATAATAACAACAACAACATATACTAATAATAACAATACATAATATTAAATAATTTCAAAATTAACAAAACACATACATAAATTTAATTAGAGAGTTGAGATGCTTACCACAATTGTGATGCCAACTAAAAGAGTGAGAATTATAGAGTGATACTTGTAAAAAAACACACACACACACACACACACACACACACACACACACACAATCAGATAACCATAAAAAATAATTCATTAATCTAAAATTTGAATAACAACAACAACAACAACAATAATCATAATCATAGGCATACAAATAATATTAACTGCAACTACAATAATACATAATATTTTACAATGTATTAGCTTCTAATATTTACAAAGCACATGTTTATACAATAATAATAAATCTGTTAATTTCTAGAGCTATAAGTTAATAAGCAAAGCAAAAAAACTTATATTAACAAAAAACTTACAATTCTTAGTTGTGCACACTGAAGTAAAGTAAAAGAGTAACTTTGCAATCGGAGGACCTTATACTGTGAGGAGATGCAATTCTAATTCTTCAGCAAAGGAGGAGAAATAAAAAGACAAGGGCACTTGCCTTGCCTTTTATTACAAACTGAAGAATAAAAAGACAAAAAAGAATCGATGTTGGAGATTTAGGCATGATATGAGCCTGACAAAATATATTCCCCGCAGAGAATAAGAATCAGATGAGATGAGGAGTTGAGGTGATTGAATCTTTGTTTTTTTGGTTTACTTTCTTTACTTTTTTTTGTTTACAGCGTGCACGTAAGAATCTATGTACTTTCTTTGTTTTTTGTTTTGTTTTGTTTTTGTTTTTTTTTTTTTTTTTTGTTTTGTTTACAGTGTGCACATCAATCAATTTTTTCTTCCGTATTGTAAGAATCTATGTACTTTCTTTACTTTTTTGGGTTTACAGTGTACATATCAATCATTTTTTTTCTTCCGTATTGTAAGAATCTATGTATTTTCTTTGCTTTTTTTGGTTGTGTGCACATCAATCATTTTTTTCTTCCATATTGTAAGAATCTATGTACTTTCTTTGCTTTTTTTAGTTTACAGTGTACACATCAATCATTTTTTCCTTTTCTATTGTAAGAATCTATATACTTTCTTTGTTTTTTTTGTTTACAGCGTGCACATTAATCATTTTTTTCTTCTATAAGAATCTATGTATTTTTTTGTTTTTGTTTACAGCGTGCACTTTAGAATAAGAATCAATGTACTCATTGTACTTGAATTTATCCTTATTTGTTTCGTAGGGTGCTTTTACCATAAAAGAACATGACAAGTCAAACCGGTTCGGTCAAAAAAATATTGAAAGAATAAGAATATGCGTACTTTTTTTATATCTCTCTCCTCTGTTTTGGCAATGGCATTGCCACAAACCAAGTGGAACAATTTTTTTTCCCTTCTATTTCGGCAATGCCATTGCCACAATTCCATTCCACAATTTTTTTTGGAGAAATGATATGTGCACACAATTTTTACAATATTTTTACAACAAATTTTAAGTGGCAGGTTGTTATTGTTGGATTAAAAAAGTAAGCGTAGTGTTAAATTCAAATTTGAACTAATAATAACTAATCACCTATGATTTGTTGTGAAAATGTTGTAAAAATATTATGGACGTAGCACTTTTTTTTTTTTTTTTTTAATTCCTCCTCAGATTTTGGCAACCACTATTTTTTTTTACAACAAATTTTAAGTGGCAGGTTGTTATTGTTGGATTAAAAAAGTAAGCGTAGTGTTAAATTCAAATTTGAACTAATAATAACTAATCACCTATGATTTGTTGTGAAAATGTTGTAAAAATATTATGGACGTAGCACTTTTTTTTTTCTTTTTTAATTCCTCCTCAGATTTTGGCAACCACTATTTTTTTTTCTCTTCCCATTTTCGGCAATGGCATTGCCACAAAATTTTTTTTCACCTATTTCGGCAATGGCATTGCCACAAACCAATTGCAAATTTTTTTTCCCTCCTATTTCGGCAATGCCATTGCCATAAATCCATTCCACATTTTTTTTTTCGAGAAATGATATGTGCACACAATTTTTACAATATTTTTACAACAAATTTTAAGTGGCAAGTAGTTATTGTTAGATTAAAAAAGTAATCTCAGTGTTAAATTCAAAATTTCGGGAATGTGATTACCAAAATTCAAAAATTTTTCTCTCCCACTTTTTCTCTTTCTCTCTCATACTTTTGTTGAATTTCGGCAACACCGTTGTTGAAATTCACTCTCTTTCCTCATTTCTCTAAATAACTTGAAACAGTGCCTATAACGCAAATAAACTCCGAATTTAGCAATATTCAACCAAAAGACTCTCCCAAGACAGCACCCAAAAAAAAAAAAAAAAAAAAGAAAAAGAAAAAGAGAATTGGTTGCACATGGGCATTTTTGTTCATTAAGTAGCCTCACTTTCTTCTTTTTGTTTTCTCTCTAATTTGGGGAGAAAACCTTTTGGTGGGTTTAGAGAGAAAACACTTGGATCCTACCATTTATTTTTCTTCCTCCCCATCCAACTAAATACACTCCAAAAAGTTTTCATTTCCAATTTCTCTCCAAAGTTTTTCATCCACCCTATTTCACCTTCAAACAAACACACCCTAAGTAAAACGGGGAAGCAAAATGCATAGATTTGAAAGATTAACGCTATCAACTATAGTGAAAATCAGATACAATCACTAACTTTTTCCAAAAATTGGTGCAAAAGAATGCCTCACATTCATCTCCTAAGGTACATTGTTTGGAGGTACCACATGTCCACTTTACCAGACGCATCATGTCCCAAAAATCTACTCCCTTCAACAATACACGAAGAAATCAGATCCTATCACAAGAGACATCTATGGAACATGACAAGGAATGCATTACTTTCGGCTTACATGTGCATAGATAGTGTTACGAGAAAAATGGACAATATTAGATTTTTTTTTTTTTTTTGACAGTTGAACCACTATGAGGTTTTAAATGTAAGATTTGAAAATGTAATAGATTTAACCTGAAATTACTCTTTTAAGTCCAAATCTAACAAGATAAATGTAACTGCTCGTGCGTGTGTGTGATGACTAATTTGACATGAATTATTAAGAGTGAGGAAATATGACATAAATGGAATTGGGCACAAGCGATGAGAAATGAGATAATGGCTTCTTTATTATTATTTTCTTTCTTTCTATTTAAAAAAAATATGATTGACTATATAACTTTGAGAAAGTTTAACTTTAAACCATAGTTTTAAGTTCAATAGCAAAAATAAATAATTTAAAAAAAGGTTAATGCAGAGAAAGAGAGACCACTGCCCACCACCTTTGATTTGGGTTAGCTAGTATTGGAGAACTGCAGTTAAGTAATGCTTATTATCTTTTTCTATAAGCAAAGAGTAAATGTATTAAAATAGAAAATAAAATGTACTAGAAGTAAATTTTTTTTTACTTTATTTTTTGCTATTTATATGTCTTCCAAGTGAGGAGATGATTGACGTTTCTTTTTGGGATTTTATGAATTTTTTTGCCAATTAGAAGGTACGTTATTTAATTTGCAATATTGGAATGAATGAACACATATCTTATAATCCTGTGCAACTTGGGGATTGGAGATGACACTACTACGCTTCTCTCTCTCTCTCTCTCTCTCCCTCCTCCAATCTAGTGAGATTAACTTTATTTTTTATATTTACATAACCGGATTACAATAATTTGATTCTAGGGTTGAATTTGTTAACATGTTAAAAGTTCACGATTTCGTTTTTTACTTTTAAAAGTACAGGGTTTATTTTGTTACCACTTACCACTCTTAAACAGGCTAAACTATAGGATTTTAAGTGAAAATTTTCTATATTTAATGTAGTTAATCATTTTGTCAAATTGAATCTTAATTTGACTAATCCATCTCAATGGGTGATTTGCGCGGAATAGCTTAATTGGTAGTCTGACATTAGTTGGGGTCGCATCACAACATTTTATTTCCACTCGCAAGTTGCAGGAGTTTTTAATTGTATTTGCTTGAGGGCTTAAATAGAAGTTGATTGAATAACTGATTAGAGTGAATTTGAAAAGCTGCAAATCTTACTGGAATAGATGCATCCTACTCCAGATTCAATCACACTAGCAACTATATTATTATTGTTATTAACACGGTATAAAGTAACCTGAAAAAAGAAGCAGAGGAAGTAAAATACAATCTAAATAAATGTTATTTTATAACATTTCAGACTCTCAAATCCAGTTCGCTATGCCGAGCAAAGATTAATTGAATCAACTTTAGATCCATTTTATAATCTTTATCCCTTCCTTCTTATTTTAAGAAGATAGTGTTTATTTTGTTGTTTGGTTTGGGTTCTTTCTTTACTGTTCCTTTGTCCCGCCAAAATTTTTGTTTTAATCAACCAAAGCCATGGGCATGGAATTTAGGAATCACAGCAAACGATGCTTTTTTCTTATGTGAATGCAAGCCAAAGTCTGTTGCCATTACTGCATCTGATCCCTAACAAATCAATTTTGCCAAGCAACAGCAAGAAGCATGGCACAACTCACAAGATGTTAGTCTATAAAAGTGAAATATGGTATAAAAAAATGCATAAATTTGGAAGATTAATGCTATCAAATATGGTGAAAATCAGATACAATCACTAACTTTTTCTCAAAAAAATGCCGTCAATATTACTGCAATGCCTCACATTCATCTCCTAACAGGGTTTCCACCTCGAGGTGGTGCATCGTATGCACTTGTACCACGGGCAGGGGGTGTTGCAGACCCATAAGGCACATTGTTTGGAGGTGCCACATGTCCATGAGGCCCAGCAGCACCTCTGGACTGTGCATCATAGCTAGCACCCCTGGATGCGTCATAAATAGGTCCTCTCTGTGCATCATAAATAGCCCCTCTCTGTGCATCATAGTTGGCTCCTCTCTGTGCATTATAATTAGGCACTCTCTGCATATCATAACCAAGTCCTCTCTGAGTATCGTAACTAGGTCCCCTTTGGGCATCATAGATAGGCCCTCCAGATGGATCATATCCAGCTCCTCTTGGTACATCATAACCTGGCCTTGCAGGGGCATGCCCAGATTGAGCTCCAACATAAGCAGGAGTGCCTGCGGCAGCAGTAGCTGCTGTAGCAACAACACCAACACTAGCAGGAGGGCCACGTCCCTATTATACAAAATGCCAAGAGTAACATCAATTCTCAGCTTCCAAACCTATAAGTAGCAAAAGGCTGGCTTTTTAATTTAAAACTTATAAAACTAGAATATGAAGAAGTGATTTCCCTTCCAAAAAATTTCAGCTAGGTCCAATGTAACCTTTTGTTTCTTTGATCATTGTTCAACATCATCTAGAGCACCAAAAATAATAACTTCCGAATGTTTCCCATATGACAAAAGTTCCAACCAAAATTAAGTTATCTGTCTCGTTTCTGTCAATGTCAAGTTTACAATAGCAAAGAGTGGTTAAGCAAATTGAGTTTTCTTTACTGTTAAAATTTAATACACTTTTTGTATTATGACCATCAAAACAATTCTAAGCACCATCATTTTTGTGTCATCTCAAGTCAGAAATGGGGAAGGCCAGAAAGAGCTAGTGTCAGTCTAATGAAAGTTTTAAGTATTATTTTCCCTAAATTCGCGAAAGAATCAAGTATCAGCAAGATATCTAATCAATCATTTTTGGTATATGAAATAGGACTTCAAGACCAGTAAATTAGACACTCCAAAATTCATTATTCTAAAATTGCTTTTTTGTTCGCCAAAGAGTTTATTTTCCACGACTATACTTTCTTCCTCTCTCTTTAACTTTGGTACGTAGCTACAAAACTATTTCACCATTTAGCAACCTGGAAAAATCTAAAATTTGCACCAGCCCTTAGCTCAACAGCAGTATATAATTCCAATAATCACGAGACTGACACCTTGAAACAAGGAAGCCTACTCAGCAAAGTTTGAATAAAATAAAGAATTATTGAGCACATAGCTCAGTCATCAGTCTGCTGGTGTTTTTTTTTTTTTTTGGAAAGGTCAAAATATATGCATAGAAGTTTCTGAGCCTGTCACATAGGATGCAATTACCACTCCCACCCCCGTCCACCCCTCCCCTCCCCTCCACACCCCCTCCCTTTTTTTTTTAGGTAACAAAATTTATTGAAAATAAAGATGAGAAAACAGTACAATTGTTAGGCACATCCATAGTACACGGGAAGCATAAAATAATCTGAGCCAACAACCATAAGGCTAGGTTCTAAAGTCAAATCTTTGGCCTGACCCCACTCATATAGGGACCCTACTTCTGAAGCCTTAAAAACTAAAAAATTGGTCTAAAAGGCAATGCACCTAACATAACCTTGATATGATATCTGGCACTTCCCCATCAAAGACAACCACATAGGTTACTTGTGAAAAAAGCATGCATCTCAAGAAGGTTTGACAACAATCAGAACACTTAAAACAATTACGAGCTTATTTTCCCTTTCATTACCTGTTAAGTGCTACTAGAAGACATAGAAATCAGTCAAATTACTTCATACAGTACATACTATCTTATATATTTTCTTGCAAAGTTGCAAGGATGCATGTCATATATATACTAATCAGGAAAAAATAAAAAAGATTGCATGTCATATATTTATATAGAGAAGAAGGTTTTTCTTGTAGTTAACTATCTATGAACAGATTTTTGTTTCTGAAGTTTCTGAATGTCCAACTTCTTGCATTCATGTCAAGGTGGTGCAATCTGGTTTGAGTCCATTTGTCAATTCATGACAGAATCTCTCTGAGGCAGATAAAATTTTAAGTATGCATTTTTAGTACGTTAAATTTGAAAAATAGTTCTCCCTTTTCTTCAAATTAAATGTAGGAAAACTATAATACATAGTACTAAAATAGTACCATGATATTGCAATAAAAATAATATGGCATGTGGAATGACACACCTGGGGAATATTATAGCCATCTTCATAAGTATTTTGTCCAACAGGATTCCCAGAAGCCTCATTCTCATTTTTACCAGGTGTGCCACCATACGGACCACCTACATTTATATTATAATTGATACATATGAGCAACCCAATACATGACACTTAAGAAAACCAGAACCTTTAGATGAAAATAGTAGAAATACCAGTTCTTCTATCAGTGTTAGCACTATTCGATAACTCTGCTCGAAGCTTCTCCAGTTCCTTGGACATGGTAATGTAGTTTTGCTCCATCAGCTGAAGCGACTCAAGGTGGTCATTGTACAATTTTTTCTCATAGTCATAAGTTGCCCTGCATGAGTAGAAAATTATGATTTTTCTTTTTCATCTACAACCGAACATCAAAAGAGAAGACAAATACATCATGGTGGACAACAACTCCAAGTCTCCAACAGAGGAAGTTCAGCTCTTGAAATCTTATAGAGCAACGTGGGTACAAGAATTATAATGTCCAATCATATACTTTCTATATTAAAAAAAGAGAAAAGGGTTCAAGAAATAATAACTTGCTATAGCACTTCTGCAGGGAACTTCCTACACCACCAATTAGCATATTATTTAAATTAATTTAATTATCAGTTTGACAACTTCAAGTAATAGACACACGTATAACCTGATTTCAAAACTGATTAAAAAGGGAAACTTTTCAAAACCTGAAAATTTGAACTGAGATGCCCATACACTAAAATTATTCATCTTCCTATTGTTTGGTGTAGTGGTAAAAGTCTTGGGTAGTCAAGCACAAGTGCAGAGGTTCAGTTCTTCAAAGTGGCTACTTTAGGCAGAAACATTAAAGGGTAGGACCATATCCAGATCTCCCCTTCCAGTTACCCAATTTAGTAGGAACAAAGTTGACAAAATTGGATAATAGCCTTCACCCATCAATTGAAGACGATCTTGAAGTTTCTATGAGACAGCCATAAAGAAGAGCATTACATACCTACAGTGCTGATATTCCCGTCTGAGGCTCTCAAGTTCTGAAACAAGAGCAGGAATCTGCTGAATATCTGAGTGAGCCCTCTGAAGATCTAGAGACAATTGCTGATGTCTAGCAAGAAGTTCCTGCCTTGCTACAACCAAGCCCTGGGACTCTGCTCGTGCCTGCTGTAACTCTAACTTAACAGGCTCTGCTGATTGCAGTTCAGCTTCCATCTTGGCAATCTTGTCCATATGGCTCCTCATCTGTTGTTCTCTCTCATCCTTTACAGCTCCTATTTGAGCGTGCATTATCTGCAGCTCATGCTGTGCAGCAGCAAGTTCTTGTCTCAAGGCCACATGGGTGGCAGCAAGCCTTTGGTTCTCTATGATAAGTCTCTGCATCTCCATGTGTTGTGCTGCTAACTTCTGTTCCATAACTTCGGGGGGAGGTATCATATCAAAAGGTGGAAAGCCACCTGGTGGAGGATGTATGCCATGACCATATGGCTCTGGATGTGCCATTGCAGGGCCTGGAAGAGGACGCCTTAGATGAGGAGGTGGTATTCGACCTTTGCTTCCCATTTTGAGTAGTTAATTTTAATCTGCACTAAGAAGTATAATTAATAAGACTACAGTATAACAGAGTTATCATAATGTAACATGGAAAAGTATTTACCTGAAAGATGATTTTATGCCAAGTGAAGTCAGTAGAAACAGAATAGCATTGCAAATTTGATAGTTTATTTCAAAATCAAGACATTTAAATACCAAGAAAGGCATTACTCAAGTAAGCAGTAAGTATAAATAATTTCACTGCAATAACTACAAAGTATAAAATCTGAAGAAACTAAAATATGGGAGTCTGGATGTCTAGATGAAATAAGATGGTGGGTAAAATCTAATCAAGGGAAACGTTATATCAACTGCAGTGGAGTCAAGATTGGAGCTCAATGAGACAAACTGAGAAAGATGAAAGAAAATTTGTTTATCTGCAAACATGTCCAGACTATATGGGAACAAAAACACGTATTCAACCCAAATCATCAAAATAACTTGTCTTTTGATAATACTACTTCTAAGCACCTTTTGTTTTTGGCCAATAGCCTTGTAGCTCAACTAGTTGACACCTATGGTATGTCCAGGACATCCAAGGTTCAAACCCCCCTCCCCCGTTGTGACTATCGAATTATCATAAAAGCAACTTTTTTATAAGTAAATAATTTTATCAAAATCTGAAAAAAGGTGTGATCCCAGTTCACTAGCTGTAGATAACAGGAACACAAAAGACAGGAAAAATAAATAAATCTGAAAAAGAAAACAACTATGAAAAACTCAAGGAGGCCAAAAAATCTAGGAACCCTCAATAAAAAATGATGTAGGCGGCAACTTCCACTCATACAAGGACTTCAGGAATATATATTTCAGCTTGGTCACGCTAAGTTCTTCACCCTCAAAGAACCTGGCATTAACTTCTTTCCAAATGCACCACAAGACAGAATGGAACTACTCGTCCTTATTATGTAAAATTTAAAGCTGAAGTGTAATATTGTAATGTGCTGTTCAAGAGGTACATGAGTATTTTTTTTTATTTTTATGTTTTGAGTCCTTTTTCTATTTGGTTCAAAAGTTCTTGATTGCTTTTCACTATTATTAGGAGTGCTGGTATTTCTAGGAAATGGTTATTAGGAGTCCTAGTCTTTTTCTAGGTATTAGCAATAGCCTATAAAAGTGTCTTTATGTGTCCAACAAAATAAAAAAGTGAGATTTTAATAAAACTCCAATGGCTTATTTTAAGCTTTGAGGGCGTGATTGCCTTCTCCTACCTAAGAGTAACTGTTAAGATAACCTGGGTGTGATTGCCTTCTCCCACCTTAGAGTAGTTTCTTAGGATAACCTAGAGTTTTATCTTTCATTTTTTTTATAATTAATAAATTTTATTGAAATCAAAAGAGTCACCCAAGTATACAGGATGTATACAAATGGGGACAAAACAGTCAATCACGCAAATTACAATGGTCTATCAAATCACAAATTTAATATAAAGAATAGCAATCCACAAGAGACATCAAATTTATTTTAAGATCAGGCAAAGTTTTTTCATAATTCTCAAATAGCTAGTGAATGCAAAAACAGCTATCAAACAAATTAAAGATCCAATAAACCCTTAAACATCAAACCTAACTCAAGAACCCTTCAAAATCCGCATCAAGAAACCTAATCTAGTGCTGAATTCCTAAAAATCCTACATCAAAAATTGGTATCAAAGCCCATTCAAGCTTCTGTCTTGCATCATTAAGTACAACTTGCCAAACTTCTTTCTAAAATTCGGATAGGCATTTTGAAATTTCTCCTGTATTCAATGCACATTTCCAAGAGTTCCCAATGTTCCAATCTCGCTCAATCTTACTTTCCTCGACTAAAACCCCAAATTTACGCATGTGTTGCTACATGCTTTAATAAATTCACTTATACCCAGTTGGTAACACATTATCAAACCGCACTTATTTTTGAAAGTAAAGCTTTTTAAAACCTCATTCTTTTCTAGGTAAATCTTTTTCAAACAACCCCATTTAAAAAAAAAAAAAAAAAATCTGAAAAATAAGTTATTAGATTTTTACTTTATTTTTTCTTGTTTTTCATATGAAGGGTTGGTCGAGTAATTAGATAAAGGACAGAACTTTTGATAAACAACATGTGGGCACTGGAAACATCAAACAACAAAAGATAAGATTGTTAAACTCTGTATGTTATGGCATTTATAAGAATAAGAAAAAAAATAAAAACATAATATAAATCTACGGTAATTGATAGTTGATAATGATGATGAGAATAAATAAAAATTGAAATGAAAAGTATTAGGGTATGTTTCAGAGAAGATGACGACGTCGTTTTTCAGCTTACCTGAGCAACCGGAAATCGATTGGACGATGATGAATTAGGAGAGAGAGAGAGAGAGAGAGAGAGCTTTGGGGTTTGGAGATTGTTTGGAGCTTTTGTTTGTTTGTTTGTTTCTTTCTTAACGCAGCGAAAGAGCAAGAGGAGCAATTGGCTCCTTGATTCTAGAAACAGTGAAAATTGGTACTATGTGGCCTGGGTGAGATCACAAACGGCGTCGTGTTCAATCCCTTTTTGAACTATGCCCCCCACCCCCACCACAATTACCTTCATTGGCCCCTTTATTTATTTATTTATTTTTTTTAATGACAAAATTTTGCTTTGACAAAAAAATTCATTTTATAAAAAAAACATTTAAATTCATATATGGCTAAGTGGTAAATTAATCACACCTTATATGTTTGTACCTTCACTGGTTCCCTATCCACCAATCACCGCCACCTAGTAATCCCAAACGCCACCTTCATTTATGCCGCTAGCCAAGTCTAGGACAGGGAGAAACCCATCTCAAATCACCCTAAACTTCATCAAGACACAACACATCTCCAACCCGACCTTCAAGACTCAAAACAAAAATCCAATTTTGGCTTTTAGGTTAAAGTTGTCAATATTATACATGAGATCATTTTGACTTTTTTTTTTTTTTTTTTTTGAGAAACTGATCATTTTGACTTTAACAATATAATGAAATGTTTTGATATTAATCAATAATGGTATATCGTTTTGAGGTTTCTGATATATATATATATATATATATACGCTTTTTTTTTTTATGCAAAATTACTAATTAGGTTTTTATATTTAGCCTTTACCAACATCTACTTTTTAGTTGATATACAAATACTTTACTTAATCTTCTCATGACATAATCATTTTTAATTGAAATTTTATCCATTTTAGTTTTGATTTTTTTTTTTTTTTTTTTTGCAAAAACAATATAACAACTATTGTCAGTAAAATTCTATAATACATTCATTTGGAGAAAAAAAAATAATCTTTTTATATAATCAAGAGTTGCTATATTGCAAGTTTGAACATCATTATGATTATTTTCCTTATCATTTTTCCATTGTATTATCTATGATATATATATATAAAATCAAACATATTTGACTCTTAGTTTACATCATAATGGTGTGTCACATAAATTTTTGATATCTCAAAATTTTACATGTCATTATATATATTTATATTTTTAATTGAATTAAAATTTTATTTTTAAACCCATCATTAGAATCTTAATAAATTATATTTTCTTAAGATAATACTGTATATAATCTTATATACAAACACAATCGTAGTAAATACTTAATACTATAATATATAGTACTATATACAATTACAATTATTATAACTGTCTATGCATAACTAACAAAATTATCAAATTTCATATTTAAATAAAAAACAAAACAAAAAATTATATTATATTGAAATTGTTTGTACATTGCACAGGTTACTAACTAGTCTTATTAAATTATCACTCTTTTTATGATAAATTCTCGTTAATTTGTGAGGTTCCATATAAATTTATTTCATATTTTTATATTCATAATAATAGATTTATCAAGAGATCCAATGTAAGATTTCAATAAATTTTTCTGTTCTTCTCTTTTTATTTTTTATTTTTTTTCCTTTAAGTTTTTCATGTCTAGATCAATATTTTTTGTAAAGACCTTTAATAAAAATAATATTTACAAATAAAAAAAAATATTATCTACAATATAACACTATAATATGACAAGAATAAAATAAATTTCAAAGCATTGAATATTATATTCTAATTTATCAAAACCACGACTATAACTTCATTTAACAATTCTGCCACGGCATCTTAATGACCTCTCTCACTACCAAATGATGTGCCCCCTGTAGATCTGGAACATTCAACATCATTGTTTATCTCATGTGCTTTAACAAAATTGTGAAGAATCATTGTAGCAACAATGATCAAGGATTGAGTGCGTATATGAAAGCGTGGCATATGTCTCAAAATTTTCCATTTATTCTTCCAAACTTCAAAAGTTCGTTCTATGACTGAATGGAGTGATGAATGGAGATAATTAAATCTCTCGTCTAGACGATGCAACACTTTAGAAGGCCGAAATTCTCCAATGTGGTACATTTCCCCCTTATATGGTGCAAGGAACCCTTTCCTCATAGGGTATCCTGAATCAACCAGATAATACTTTCCTGCAAATAAACACATTTATTACATTAACATTTTCACTACATTAATACATACTTTAATACTGTAATTAAATTGCATATTTACAAACCAGCTGGAGCTTTTGGGAAGTTGTAACTCTCATTATTGAGGCAGCTTAAAAAAATCCTCGTGTCATGCGCTAACCCTTCCCATCCAACACATGCGAATGTGAACTTCATGTTAAAGTCACATGTGCACATGCAATTTGTTATGGTGGTCCCCTTCCTGCCATAATATGGGAGCTGCTTATCAATTGGTACGACTACGGGGACGTGGACCCCATCAATTGCACCAATGCAACCCTAACCATTGCCTCAAAAATATCATGTGAAATGAAATACGTGGTATGACCATAAAGATAATTTGAATAAAATTAAGTCAAGATACCAAATTCATAAAGTACCTTGAAATGTGGCCAATATCGATCTGAATGCTGAATATGTTCTGGCACGTCTCGAAATGTACAATCAGCAGGTTGGATAATGTCCGATGCCATAACGGTGGCTAACAATGTAACTACCGTGGCCACGTGTCGATGCACTGTCTCACCCGAGTGTTGAAATCTTTCCTGCACCATTCTGTTACCCTCAGCATGACCAAGTATCATCAATGTCATTGCCAGAGACTCTTCCATGCAAACACTTCTGGTACCATAATATCCATACTGGCGCAGTGTATTTCACAATTGTCCAAACACATAGCTTGACATTCTAAAATTTCTTCGACATTTCTTCTCATTTCCAGTTAATATATATTGTACCCATTCTAAGCCTATTTGTATATTCGTATGCAATGGTACTTTGGTCATATAGGTATCCACGTAAGCTAGACATGCACACCCGGCTAGATATGCTGCAAGTACAATGTCGTCGCTCAAGTCAAAGTTTATGTCCCTGCATATGTTACCAACTTTGATTGCATGTACATTTATTCATGTGATACTATAATCTATAGGCTAAAAACAAGTTGTTAAATGTTTTTGAACCTTTATTAGTACTAGGCTCAAATTATGGTTGTACCAATAAATTAACAATCCTAAGCATATGCTTTCATGATTTCATCCAAGAATTCTCAAAATTGTAGATTCACATCTAGAGGGGAAAGTACAGAAACTCACTGGTGCTGGGAATCAGATGAGTCGTTTAGCAAATCCATCCTTTTGTATACCTTAAGACTGCTTTATAGCTATTGAACAATGATCTAAAAGATATCGAGCTTAAAATTCAGAGCCTTGAAATACGGAAGATATCTAATGCTACACAACCAAGAAAAAATAATAATTAGAAAATGGTATAAGCAATAACAATAAAACATTCAGGGTAGACATCAATATATATATAAAAGCAAAGACCTCATTGGTTTTTGAAGAGAGTTTCTCTCAATAAATGATAGCTTTGCATGTTGAAGTTTGTTTTCTTTATATATATCCGTTTTCTTTGGCTTGTGAAACTCCTCCATAGTTTCTTCTGCAATCTCTTCGTTTCCTTTTCTGAAAGGAATGTTAATTTCTATCGTAAATTCTTTTATAACAAAAAAAATTCTCTATTCTGGCCAAAATTAGAGTTGCTTCTAAATACGTTTCAGTGGAGGTTTGAGATATTTGAAGCTGGCCAACCTCAAACTAAAATGAATTTCTTCTGAGTGTCTCTCAATGGTCCTGTATCCAAGCATAGTTTGATTCCTGCTATTTTTTAGGGTGGTGCTTTATTCTTGAATGAGTTCCCAATAATTGTTTCCTTTTTTGTATTCACTTGCTACCTATGTAATTTAAGGTTCCAGTGCTTTCAAACTCTTATTACTGATACATTAATGAGATTTACCTGTTTTCTTTTTTGTACCTATCCTATTTTACTATGATATGTTAGGGATATGGCGTTGCTTGCATTTTGGTTTTTACATTGTCTCTATGGAATTATATAGCATGTTCTTCAAGTAACTCTTGAAGCACCATTTGTAGAAAGATCCAATCCAGGCTAAAGAATAGTAGCTTTTTATAAAACTCATTTTGACATTTGGTAGAACATAAGTCCATTATAAAACTCTTTTGACATTTGGAAGAAGGTTAGCTCTTTAAATTATTTACATCTCTACCATATAAACGTTTGAACATTCCTCTTGGATATGACATTTTATGTTTCATGTTTATTTTTAAATAAATTTAAGGTTTAGTGCATTCTCAAAAAAAAAAAAAAAATTTAAGGTTTAGTGCATTCTCAAAAAAAAAAAAATTTAAGGTTTAGTGTTATACATGGTTTAATAAATTTACGACAAGTAATGATTTACCTTAGTTGTTTATACAGGAAAATTTTGAGAAACATAAACCTATTAGTATGCCCAAAGGGTTTTTAAAAAACACTAAACCCTAAACCCTATTGAACTATACAAATTCAAATCAGCATTAGTTAAAAGGAACCAGCAACATTATACCTTCCCACTTGACTTTCTATGATTAGGAAATCAATCAGAAACAGTCTTAAGATTACAAAATATTATGCAAATCTCTACAGGATAAAGCATAAACTTGTATATACTCCCTCAGCAATTATATATAAGTCACAATCTCTGTTCACCTACCTGCCCCCACACCAATAAAAAACATTTCAACAAGCTGCCAAAACTTGAAACTAAGACAAATTTACACAACTGTATGGAAGCATGAACCCTTAGTGGGGTGATGGCATTGATTTCCCAATATAACAGACCAAAAAAAAAAATCCAAGCTGCAGTTCAGGACAAGTGTAAATCACAAGAATATTTCGAAGCAAAAAACATAAAAACAAGAATAATAAGGAAGAGGAGGGGGTTTACTCATTAGCATTTCTAATTGGGAAGCTACAAAATTGAATCAGTATTAGTTAATACACTGCATATGTGGTTTAAACATAATCCCAGCCCTAATACAGCTGGAGAAAAGCAAACAACAAACATCACCCGCATATAACAAAGCTATAGTACTAAGAGCATCATACGAAAGTCAAACCTTGGTTGAACAAGGACAACATCATCCCACTCACTTTCCATGGCTAGAAATCAATAAACAACAATCCAAGTTTAGATGAATTAGTGACAAAACCAGCAACCTTAAGAGCCTAACAAATATTTAAATCACATTTGTCCAACAAAGATGCTCCCTTAGCATCCATTCTCAGGTCACAAGCACAATGTGATTTCTGCTCCAAACAACTAGTGCATAGCCAAATTATACAGGGTATAGGTTGCAAATATAAGACGAACAAGCTTCACTATGAGCAAGAAAATAACAATAACGTACAAGCATGTATGGAAGTGCACCCAAGGTTTAGGCATTGATTTCCAGTCAGAGAGCAAACTAAACATACAAACAATCCAAGCTCCAATTTAGGAAAAAAAATAAATTGCAAAGGAAAAAAAAATTAGAAGACCTAAAGAAGAAAAACCATACAAATTTGCAGACACGAGTTCTGCTATCACAGAGGCTAGTTGCTAAGAAAAACCATACAAATTTTCTTATGTGTTCCTAAGAAATTAAGAATCTTTTCTTCGTTTATAATGCAAATAGAAAATATAGAATTTCCAAGGCTAAGCACAGAGGCTAGTTGCATAATAAGTAGGTAGACAATCCATTACCTTTTAGCCTAAAAAATCAGCAAAGTGGTGCAGTGTAATACCATAATTGACAACACCATTTAATGTTCAAGAGTAATATGACATGATCCAATCCCACCATTGATAACACCAGTCTCTCATCAATTAACAATACAACACACAATTTATACCAATTCAAAACAAAGCACTTAGTAGATTTACATAACTACAACATTTTTTTTTTAAAAAAGATAGTACCTTGATATTAGGCTTCACAGCAACAATGATACCATCCTTCACATAAACATCAGCAACCTCCTCTCTATGAGCATTCACAACAGTTCCCCCTTTAATCAATATCTTTGACGATGAAGACGAAACCCCACATGACGATTCACCATACTCAATCCCAGCATTACAAAACTGAAACATTTTTTTTTAAATAATAAAAATTACATAACATAATACTCCAGCTTGGTTAAAAAAGAAAAACCCATAATGTAAAAAAAATACAAAAAAGTTAGATAAACAACCATCATAACAGTGCATAATCATCAAAAATACAAAAAAGTCAGATAAAAGAAGCATTGGACAAACATATATAAATATAGCTTAAACACATAGGAATGATGAGCATTGTCTTACATACACACTCATAATAAGCATTAGTTTCTACCAATAAAAAAAAAGAAAGATAATAGTGCAATAGGCACAACACTAAAAGTTTGATTACTACACCAAGCCTACACAACCCTATCGAGACAATCTATTGTTCCTTCACTGAAAATGATAATCAGGGTGCCTTTGGTACTCTTTTTCTAGTCACTTCAGCTGGACGTCCTTGTCATCGGAAAGTGCTGCAAACATGTGCCTACACGGCTCTTTTTCCATGAAGTAGATGGTGCTGAACATATGAAGGTAATGACCTGAGTACACCCCGGGAAGACTCAACACCATGTCCAGAATTGCTTTAACTTGAGCAGTTGCTGTGGGAGCAGATGGTGTACGGGCACTTAGACTAGATCTTTCAACAATAACATTTGAGACGCTATTCAAAGAGTCGGACATCTCTTACGCAGCCGAACGCTTTTTTTTTTTGGTTTCTTGCAAATTGGCTTGAAGATGTGGACATTGGTTGCCAAGCCTTCCCCCTTATTCACTGTCGGTCCTGCCTTCGACGATGATGGACCTTCAACCTCCATTGCGTCAACATTCACAATGGGTTCACATTGGGGGTCAACAAATTCTATGCTATTAGCGGAGTCCCTAGACCCTTCGGTGGTTTCCGTTGGTATTGGACCACTCGTGCAGAATGCATTTTTCCCCGTTGCAACCGTACCTCCAAACATGATGTTTAGGAGCTCACGATTCGGCAAATCATGCATTTTAAAGGTTTTTGCATTGGGACATGCCTACATGTGGACAACAGTAGTTAAAACATAAGAATATAGTTTTAGACAGTAAAGTTTTTCACAATTATGTATTGATCAGAACTAACTGCAATCTTTCGATTCCACCACTCATCAAGTGCGTCAAACATCCTAGTTCAGCATCATAACCCAACCCAGTCTCATTCTCCAAACACTTGTCATAAGTCTTCCACCTTTTTCTCAGATGATCCCATTTGTTTTTAATTTGCAGCCAAGTCACCACTTTTCCTGTCTCACCCAACTGCCAAATCACTTCATTAACCCTAATTTTGGACAAAAATCCAGTGGCCTTCCTTTGGCCCTTCATGATTTGAACAGTACAGAACCGACAAAAAACTTCTAGTTTCTTAGGGTCTCAGCTCTTTCATCATGACTACCACCGTCCATCGATTTTTTCTGCTTAACCATTTTTGCTACAACTTCCTTCTATACTCATTGAGGCATTTAAACAAACAGTTGGAGTGCATATCATAATCAGTTAGGCATGCCCACATGAAAAATGTAAAGTAAACTTACATATATCCAAATACAACAGAGGTAGTAAGAGAAACAATGGTATTACACGAAGGATCAATAAACCCACATACTAGTGTCATGGAGAACACAACAGAGAACCACACATAGACGTTGAACACAAAAACCACACACAAACGGTTAAACATAAAAAACCACAGATTGATGAAGCCTTATGGAAAACAACTTACCCGTGAATGCAGAGACCTATAGTGGTGGCAATGATGTCCCAAGCGGAGAGAAAGTGAGCTCGAGCGTTTGTTGAATAGAGGGGATCTTTTCTTTTGGTTCTGCGTAATGGGTTTGCTTTCATCAACTGGTGTGCTCTGTTTTGATAGCTTTGTGGTTGGTGGGTAGGTGAAAGACATTGAAGAGGATTCGGATAGAAGCATTCTGCCATCGGTAGTTGAGAGAAAAAGCAGAAAGGTGAAGAGAATGGAAATAGCCGTTTGCATGGAACTACGCACCGTTTTGATGACCTGATTCTTCAAGCTTCTTGTGTGATAAACAGCACACTCCAAAGCCATGAACAGTATGCGTAAGAGGCTTGTGCGTTTATTGTTTCAGCTCTTGGAATGAAACGGTGTGGACAGAGGAAACTTGCGTTTCAGCCTTGCGTTTCCTCAGCTTCAGTGTTCGTGTGGGTCCTAGCAATAAACGTTGTTGCAAAACGTAAACGCCGGATTAAGTTGAATCCAAACGGGTACTATATATTCTTAATTTTGGTTAGACCACATTTTTTCTAATATGACATATATGTAAATTGTAGTGGCAATTTTTTTTAATTGTGATGTTAAAATAGAATTGTGATAATATGAGAAATTGTGAAATTAGTTTTCTAATTTTCTGTATAATTATGCATGTTTTTAATCTTTGAATTAATTTACGATGTCTTTTTAACATATTGTGATATGATTGAATTGATATTATATGAATGCATTATGTGATGAATATGTGTCCAAAGGGTTTATAAGACTCTTTGGCTGATCTCTATAGTTAGAGATTGTATTGGTAATTTATGCAACATGTATATTTTTATTTGTTGTTATTGTGGATGGATAAGACAATTTTTGAAATTATTTGGTAACAAGGCATCCCCAATTTTTTTTTAATTACAAATAAAATCTTTGTAGTAGGGTACTTAAATATGTAATTTTTTTTGGGCCAATGTTTTTTGGCAATTTTTTGGGCCATTGTTTTTGGCAATGTAATTTAATTTTGGAAGCCATGTAAGGGGATGTGTTTCATGGTTACGTATAATTTTCAAATTTTGTCTTAGCATGTTGTATGAAATTACCAATAGGGCTTATAGTGGAGCCCATGCACAATGTGTTGTGTACAAAGATGTATGGACACATGTTATATGTATGATTTTAATATGTGGATGGTGTGATGTTTAATTTTTCACAAAATTTTATTTAAAATCAATTAGATGTGTTATTCCAATTTACATAGTGAGAGATGATTATGAGCTTAGCAAAATTTTCGATCTCATTATGTAGAAAGGAATATCATGATCTAGTTGGATTTTTGGAAATAAAATTTAAAAATGTATGTGCTAATGTCAACTTGTGTAATGAATGTAGTGAACATGGCCACTAAGAATGTAGTTGCTGATCTAACTAAGGGAGAGAAACTAGATGGAACCAACTATGGTCTGTGGCATAGAAAAATTCAATATCTGCTTAATGAACAAGAGGTTCTTGAAACCCTACCAATGTGATGATGCGACCTGAAAATGGGAATACTGCCCAACATCGCTGTGACTTAGAGGCCTATAAGTCTTGGGTTAAGAAAGATCGTTGTGCACGCTTCACTATGCTGAGTAGCATGCACAATGATCTTATTGGGGAGTTTGAGGACTACCCAAATGCCAAAGAGATGTGAAACCAACTTAAGATTGCCTATGGAGGGACTTCAGCAACTGGGTTGTGAGCTCTTACTTTGAAGTTTGAGCAATATGTTATGGATTCAAAGCATAGCATGGATGAACATCTAAGGACAATGTTTGCATTGATCTGTGACCTAAAGGCTGCTGGCAATAATCTCTCTGATGAACAACAGGTCATAGAGGTGATATGTTCATTGCCTAAAACCTACTTGGGGGCAAATGAAGCTTGTTTTGACACATAGTGAGAATATCAATACTTTTACTGACATTTCTCGTCATCTCGAGCTTGAGGCAGAGTGCATAGGGGCGCATCAAAAACACCCTCCTTGTCGCCCAATCTGGGCAGTGGAAGGCATTCAGGCCTAAACCAAGGAAGTCAATACCGTACCGAAGGCTGTACCGGTTTGGTCAGCGGTACGATATATTTCGAATATCGGTCAATACCGGTGTATCATTTCGGGTTTACTGCTATTTTTTTCTACTTTATACAATATACAATATTATATTTCTAATAACTCAATATATCACTTTGGCAACTTTTTATATTTTTTGGTGGAGTTAGAGCATTAGTAGCAGTGAAGTTATATAGTTATTTTAGTTTCACCAAAACACAAAAATGCATGTTACAATAGTGAGGCTATAGCTAAAATTTTTAAAAATTTTATTTTAAAAATTATGATAAGTTACTGACTCACCCAGTCAACTATTGGAAGTCCTAACTCATTAGGATTTCATTTTTTTTTCATTCTTTTTTTCACTCCACACATCTTGCTTACAGTTGTAGCCCATTAGTCTTTCATTATAAGTTTATTTATTTATTTATTTTTTCATTCTTTTCTTCACCTCCACATGTTTTGCTTTGAAGTCTTGTCACTTGGTTCTTGACTGACTACTTTTCTACTTTCAACTGAGTGTACCAAAACTAAAAAGAGAGACAGATAGACATGTTAAATGAAGAAGATGAAGGGGCTGTCAAAACAAAGGCCGGCGAAACAAAGGAAAAGAAGAAGAAATGCGTAGCAAAGACAAATACGAAGAAGAGGAGGAAAAACCAAGGTAAGAGTGAGGAGGTGGATCTTGAAATTTGGGGGGTTTTCTGAGTTTTTTTTGTTTCGCTTGGTATCTATTTTCCGGCTGAAACCCGATATTTATCTCGGTATGTCCAAAACAGCTCCGGTACAGCTAATATTTAAACCGATACGAAACAAGAGCATTTCTGTACCGACCTAAGCACCAGTACGGCAAATTTCGGCGGTATTGGCCGGTACGGTACAAAATTAACTTTCTTGGCCTAAACACAAATGACAAGGGAGGAATGCCAAAGGAGCTGGTAACCTTAGGCCTAAAGAAGGCAAGATAGTAAAGCGCCAAAATGGCAAGCGTGGTAAGAAGTATAAGGTAAAGATCAAGTGCTACAATTGTGGTAAGAAGGGTCACTTCGCTCGTGAGTGCATTGAGTCGAAGAAGGTATCCTTTCTTAACAACTCTGCTATTACTTATGTTTGTACACATGTTTTTGTTGCTCATACTATTCCTGGGTGGATTGTAGATTCAAGAGTAACCAAACATATAGCCAGAGATAGAGTTGGGTGTGTGAATTACAAAAAGATACCAACAGGCACACAGTACGTTATTTTGGGTAACGGAGCTCAAGAAGAAGTCATAGGAGTTGGAATCTACTAGCTCAAATTGCGTTTGGGACGTATGCTACTTCTTCATGATGTGCTTCATGCACCTGGTGTTCAATGTAATCTATTTTTAGTACTTGCTATGCTTAGACTTGGATTTAGTTTCCGTTTCGATGGTTCTCAGTTGGATTTTTATTTAAATAAAACCTTGTATGGACATGGTTATTTATCTAATAATTTCTTTATGTTGGATTTAGATCATTTCTCTTTTTCTTTTATTGCTCATAATGATGATGTTTTTGATTTTGTAATGTGGCATGCTAGACTTGGACACATAGGAAAAGATAGATTGGCTAGACTAGCTAGAAAAGGCCTATTGGGGTCTATCACTAATGTAAGCCTACCTATGTGTGAACCTTGTCTAGTTGGAAAGGCCTGTAGGAAGCCTTTTGCTAAGGCTCTAAGGGCAACTCATCCTTTGGAATTAGTCCATTCGGACATATGAATATTAAGGCACGCCATGACGCCTCTTATTTTCTTACATTTATAGATGACTATTCACGTTTTAGTTATGTCTATCTAATCTCTCATTGCTTTGAAGCATTAGATTGCTTTAAGCGCTATGTGGCAGAGGTTGAGAATCAGAAAGAAAGGAACCTAAAGGTTTTTTGAATTGATAGGGGTTGCGAATATTTGTCTAAACAGTTTCAGGAACTGTGTGAGGAAAAAGGGATACGTAGGCAATTAACAATTCCTGGTACTCTACAACAAAATAGTGTTGCAAAGAGAAGGAATCGTACTCTATTAGAGATGGTTAGATCGATGATGGCGCAAGGTAACCTTCCAATTTCATTTTGGGGGGATGCATTGTTGACTGCTTCCTACATCTTTAACCGTGTGCCTTCTAAGTTAGTTCCCACAACACCATATGAGTTATGGACTGGTGCAAAACCCAATTTTGAGAACTTGCGGCCTTGGGGTTGTGTAGGTTTTGTTCACAGTACTTCCCATAAGTATGGGAAATTGGGCCTTAGAGCAAGTAAGAAAATATTTATAAGATATTCAGAAAGCTTAAAAGGGTATGTAATGTATGGTGAACATTCTGATGGTGGAATGACTGAGATAGAGTCTCGTGATTTCAACTTCATTGAAGATGATTTTCCAAGCATAAGTGAAGCAAAATAAGATCTTCAGCTTTATGAGCTGCAAGAACTTGAAGGTGTCATACCATCTTTGGGTAAGGGTGGAGAATCACAACTTCATCTTGAAATCGCCAAAGATAATGGGAGTGATTTGGCTCTTAGTGGGAGCAAACCGCTAGATAGTGACACACAAGGATCCAAGGTACGTAGAAGTGAACGTGGAACTATTCCCTGTTGTCATTTTGAGATTGAGGGGGAATCTTTTATATGTGATTCACTAGACCTTGATGAGCTTGCTTCCTATGAGGAAGCCTTAGCTTCACCTGCTTCACATGAATGGATAGTTGCTATAAGGGATGAGATGAATTCTATGGCAAAGAATCAAGTTTGGGAGTTCGTTGACCTTTTGCCTGGGCGCAAGACCATTGGAAACAAGTGGGTTTTAAAAATAAAGCGCAAGGTAGATGGATCAATTGACAAATATAAGGCTCGTCTCGTGGCGAAAGGCTATACCCAAAGAGAAAGGATAGACTATGAAGAGACTTTTTCCCCAGTAGTGAGATTTGTCTCTATTCACCTTATTCTAGCTATTGTTGCACATTTGGATTTGGAACTTTTCCAAATGGATGTAAAGACCGTGTTTCTCAATGGAGAACTAGACGAGGAGATTTATATAGATCAACTTATTGGCTTTGAGGTCAAGGAACAAGGGCGCAAAGTGTGTTGCCTTAAGCGTTCCATTTATGGCCTAAAGCAAGTGTCTAATCAATGGCATTTCAAATTTCGTAAGGCTATTATTTTGATTGGTTTCGAAATGATGGAAGAAGACCATTGTGTGTATGTCAAACGATTAGGAAAGAGTTTACTTATCCTGTCTTTGTATGTGGACGACATTTTGTTGGCTGGAAATGATATGGAGATGATTGTCACCACCAAAAGGTGGTTGTCCTCTATTTTTGAAATGAAGGACATGGGACAGGCTAATTATGTGCTTGGAGTTAAGATCTTCAGGGATCGCTCAAAGAAGCTTCTTGGTTTGTCTCAAGAAACTTACATAAAAATGATCTTAAAGCGATTCCGTATGCATAATTCCAAACCCATAGACACTCCAATTGAGAAGGGACATACATTAAGCCTTGAAGATTGCCCTAAATCAGAAAAGGAAAGAGAGAAATGGCAAGAGTTCCCTATGCAAGTGCAGTTGGAAGTATGATGTATGCTATGTTGTGTACTTGACCAGACATCTGTTTTGCAATTGGTATGGTTAGTCATTATCAAAGTAATCCAGGACTTGTTCATTGGCAAGTAGTTAAGAGGATTTTTCGATACCTTCATGGGACATCGGATCTCATTCTTTGCTATCAGGGTGGAGATTTGAGATTAAGAGGTTATTCTGATGTTGCCTGGGCCAATGATAGAGATAAGCGCAAGTCCATTATAGGTTATGCATTTCTACTTAGTGGTGCAGCTATCTCTTGGTGCAGTAAGAAACAGTCTTGCATTGCTTTATCCACAATGGAGTCTGAGTATGTTGCTTGTTTAGCAGCAGCACAAGAAGCTATTTGGTTAAAGATATTTTTCCAAAGCCTAAGGGTGACATCTTTTGCAGATGAAGCTGTAAAGATGTATTGTGATAGTATGTTAGCGTTGGCTTATGCTAAAGATCCTAAGTATCATAGCAAAAGCAAACACATACAGACTTGTTATAACTACATTCATCTTGCTATTACACAAGGAGAGGCGATCCTCCAACATATCTCCACTAGCAGGATGGTGTCTGATCCATTTACTAAAGCCATTGCTAGAGATGCCTTTCAGGCTCATGTTAGGAGTTTGGGACTTTGTAAGATTTGATATGTTTTTGGATACCTTATGGACATTTATGTTTATTCGTACTTTATGCAATAATGATGTTATTCATTTTGATTCATCTTGTGATGTGATTGATATTGCATACTGAGCACACATTATTTGAGAATATGTCACCAGGCTTAGATCGGTCTACTCACATAAACGGTCACCCTAGCGCTTAAGTAGCGAGTAGGATTAGACATAGTGATCACTTTGTTTTTTTGTAAATCAAGTAAGTGATCATCTTGACGCTTAGGGAGGCGTGTAAGATAATATAATGAATGTTGCCTTAGCTAGAAGATGAGACTTATGGGAGTCGCACTTGAAGTGTATCCATAACTTCATGAAGCCTGAATAAAGCCAAATGTGAGATCTTGGACAGGAACTTGATGTGTAATTGTGTTGAGAAACTCAGGTTGGTTGCCTTTGTGGCAATTGGACTAAGATTTGTATGGTGTTTGAGTGTGACAAGCCCAGTTGAGTGGGAGCTCCACTGTAGCATACAATTATACTGTATGTGTTATAGCCGACCAATTAAGGGAGTGATTGGATAGATCCCTACCCTAGTTGACCATTATATGGTCCATTTTGTGCCCTTTTTTTCGACCTAGAACTATGTCATGAAATGAATGTTTGATGTCACTACTTTAGCATGTCATCTCAAGGCCATGATATATATGGTCTTGTGGAGCATGTCTAGGAAAGCAGTCAAGTATGAATGAATTGACATGAGTGTCTGGGGAAGATTATTTAGAACACACCATTTATTTTATGGCTCATAGCCCGAGCTATTATGAGGAATTTGTTTTTCAACATAATCATGAGCATATTATATGGTATAGGATCAAGTGTTGATTTGAGTTTTGAACTCATGAGGGATTAAAGAAACTTGATCGGGTGTGATCAAATAATTTGGGGCATAGACGAGATATTATGAGTGATGTATTATGTTAGTTTAGATGGTGACTTAATATAGTACTCCTACCCCACACCTTCTCGTCTAGGTCACTCCATTTTTCTGTATAAAGAGAGGATTGGACAAGAGATTGAGAGGAGCCAATTCTGGCTGTAGTACCTAGTGTGGACGAGTGGGAGATGTTAGAAATTGGGCTGATTTTGACCCAACCCATAAACCATGGCCCATGGATCATCTACATGGGTTATCTGATAAGTAAGTTTAAATTTAAACTAACTGATATTGGTATGAGTTATCAATATCAGTAGTGGAGTAATTTAAACTTAACAGATATTGATATGAGTTATCAATATTAGTAGTAGAGTAATTTAAACTTAACATATGAGATCTTTTAGGGATCACATATATCTGATAGTAAGTGAATCTCTACCGGTATTTAAAATACTCATACATCAGTCAGAACAGTGAGTGAACATACATATAGATTTTGAGTGCTCTCTCAAAATAAGCCATCTCTCTAGGACACCATCTACTGTTCCTTAAAATTTAGAGCGTGGAAATTAAGAGAGACTCTAGTAGCCTCTCCTGCAACTTGGAGGTGTTCTACAAAGGAGATTGTGAGGAGTTTGTAAAGCAAGTAAAGAACAAGATCCGGAAATTTGATGATTTGTTCCACCAAAGGTATGTGTCTATATAACCTCTAGTAAAGTATATAACTTTTCAACAATTTGGAATGAAATGCCATTTGGATGGAAAATATTTATGGACAATTGATGTGAGATTTGATTCTTGATCATATTTTGGGTCAGTTGTAAAGAAAGGATGGCAACTTGACCTGGTACTATGAAAGCAATTTTATGTCTCTTTTTATTTTATTTTTTTTTTTCAGAAATTTGTATTTGCCAAGAAGAACCACTAATTATGTCAAAATTTGAGAATATTGATGCATTACCTTTTTTTTTTGAGAAAACTGATGCATTACCTAATCGGCTTAAAAGATCTTTTTATTTATTTTATATTAGAATTGGGTATCATTCCATTTAAATTCTTTGTTTAGTGATTTGTAATTAATTACTAGTCTAAGTATTTCCCTTTCTAATTAAATAATTTTTTTAAACATAAAAGGAAAAACAAATCCAAGGGGATTTCATTTTTCTAATTTTTCCTTTGTCTAATAACTCTTGAATTTCTTTCTTGCAATATTTCATCAATTCCTGATTCATTTGAATGGGTCTTGCTTTGGTTGGTAAATCTTTCTCATTGAAGTCTTTTTCATAGGTTGATTCAATATCGTGTTCTACAGTTCCAAAAGGCATTTAGGGGGTTCGAACAAACTTCATTTTCAATTTTAAATTTAAATTCTTCAACTTTTTATTGTATATTATAATCTTCTAGTTGTTTTCGATTACTTGATATTGTAATTCTTGTATTTATTTGTTTTTCCTTCCTTGCTATTCTCTCTTTTTATTGTATCAATGTGTTTAGAAATTGAATATTGTTTTAGTAAAGTGATCTTTCCCTTGAAGGGCAAGTAAAAAATTTGAATTTTACTTCTTGTCCTAAGACGTTGTTATTCCTTCACTGCTAGTATGGAATGGGTATAATAAGCCTAAGAAGGGACTTCCCAATATTACTTTTGGGGTGATGTTCTTTACTAATATAAAAGTAGTTCTTAAAGCATATAGCATTATTACAAACGAGAATTTGCAAGTTTATAATTAATTTTTAGTATCAAATTTCAAACTACTTGCTTGGGACAAAGTTTCCATTGTCTTTTAGTTGTAAGACATTAACTTTGACATTTTAAAATTTTCAAAATTTAAGGTCGTTCACTAATTAAATTCAAGATTGATGTTATTACAAATAAGAACCAAAACATATGAGTGCTTAACTCTTCTTTTCTTTTGGACCACATGAAGGGGGACGATGCTGTGATCATATAAAAAATTTATGTAATAAGCTTACAAAAATCTTAGAAACCCAAAGACAACCATAGACTGTCAAAAACCAGAATCATAGATCAGAACTCTCTCTGTGATGAATCTATCTGTTCCTGAATAACCATTCTATTTGCCTCAACTTTCTGCCAAAGTTGTCTTTCTTGACATTTACAACTCTGTCTCCGGTTCAGGCAGCTGACTTTTATGTTATTTCTTGCATCATCCAAAACTCCAGTTCCAAGATTCCAAACCGGTCATCATTATTTGACATCGAACAACGTAAAATGCATTCCTTGCTAGCTGAAGTATATAGAACGCAGCATTGTGCTCATTGGCATAACCTCAGGCCAACACTTGAGGAACATTGGCCAGTGATGCTTGTATCTTCTCCTCTGAAAATAAAAGGTCAACCATATTTCCTTGCAAATACTTATCATACGATGGCAGGTCAAAATGGCCATGTCCACACATTGCTGTGAGAATAACCTTTGATTCTCCAGTCTCTCTACAACGAAGAGCTTCCCTAATGGTGGCAGCTATTGCATGAGTTGGCTCCGGGGCTGGTATCAACCCTTCTGACCTAGCGAATTGTATGGCACCTACAACAAAGGAAAGGAACAATCATTGCCTGTCTTCTCTTTTTCCCAAATAATTGTTCCATGCATATACCCAATTTCCAGAAGTATGATCCATTTTCTAGAGTGCCTAAGATGGTCATTATTAGTTTAAATCCAGCAGATTGTGAAATACCTTGAAAGCATTCTGTCTGTGGAATTGCAATTGCTTCCATATAACCCAATTCATAGACATGTGAAATCAATGGTGCCATGCCATGGTAACGCAATCCCCCTGTAGAATGAAAAGTAAATTGTTGACGGACAAGAAAATGTAACAAATCTGAGTTTGCAATACCACCAATACATTACCAGCATGAATTGGGTCTGGAATGAAGTCATGCCCAAGAGTATGCATCTTCATCAATGGAGTCATTCCTGCCGTATCACCATAGTCATATGCATACACACCTCTGGTCAATGAAGGACATGCTGTCGGTTCAACTGCTCTTATAATAGGGTTGATTTTCCCATTGAGCTTCTCTCGGATAAATGGAAAACTGAGCCCTGCAAAATTAGACCCACCACCTGTACATCCTATGATCAAATCTGGGGTTTCACCTATAGCTTCCATTTGTTTTAGACACTCCTCACCAATAACAGTCTGGTGGAGCAAAACATGATTTAGAACACTCCCCAGACAATACTTGGTATCAGCATTTGTAGCTGCAACCTCAACAGCTTCTGAAATAGCTATTCCTAGACTTCCTGGGCTTGATGGATCCATTTGAAGAATTTTCCTACCAGCCTCAGTAATGTTAGATGGAGATGGGTGTACTTTTGCACCCCAGGTTTGCATCATTAATCTTCGATATGGTTTCTGATCATAAGAAGCACGGACTTGCCACACCTACTTGCAGACTGGAATAATTATTATGTACTCTATATGTAGGAAAAATAATAAAAAGTCAAATGATACTTCAACCACAGGTTTGAATGGTCCAATTTGGACCAGACTGCACTGCACAGGACTACAAGAAATAAGCGGGGATTGTGAGTGGTATCACAAAGATTGGCTCAGATGGCTCTTATTTAATAACATAATAGTAGCTATATCTTTTACACATCAGATGAAGAAAATATACAATTTTAGACCTGACATATTCAACCTCTCAATTTATACAGTTATATGATATGTTCATGACAATTTAACCCTGTTGAGCAAGCTAATCACATCAATAACCCAATTTGAATTCAGCCCTCCTTAAAATTTATTGAAATGGGTCAGCTTTTCTGAATAAAAGTGTTCCTCACCTCACATCCAAGTCCAAATAAGCTACATGCAAAGGCCAGTGAACTTCCCCATTGACCAGCACCAGTTTCTGTCACAACATTCTTAATACCTTGCTGAGCATTATACCAGACTTGTGGGATTGCAGTGTTGGGCTTGTGTGATCCAGCAGGGCTGTTACCTTCGTACTTGTAGTAAATTCTGGCTGGTGTGTCGAGAAGCTTTTCCAACCTCTTGGCTCTAAATTCAATTGAAGAATATAAGATACTTCTTGCCATGGCTGACGAAGAAAATTTCCAAGGACAAGAAAATAAAACCAATATATAACAGTAAAACAAACCTGATCAGAGGGGTTGGGCGCCATAGACTGTAAACATCAAGAACTTCATCTGGAATGTCTATAAACTTCTCAGTGCTTGCCTCCTGCTTAATCAGCTCATCAGGAAACAAAGCAGATAAATCTTCAGGTTTGATTGGTTCCAAAGTCTTAGGATGCAAATAAGGAGGAGGTTTCACTGGAAGATCTGCAATCAGATTGTACCACTGACGGGGAATTTCAACTGCTTTTAAATTAGCACCCAAAGCTGCTCTTGCTCTATAGCCATTTGAAAGCCTAGGATACATAGGCTTTGTCTTTACTGAAAAATGCTGAAGCCATTGCTTCTCAACTGAAGGGACATAAGTAGATGAAGGATGTTACAAAGAGTAAGATGATAACATACACCAATCACTAGTGTGCAACCAAAAACTCTAAGATTAACCAGATACCATTTTGATGGGTTTATATTTGAAGTAAAAAACTTGCAAGCCGACGACTTGTGGGAAAATTATGTCAATATGTCTTTTCAATGAGTTATTTCAGATTTTATGGAATTAGATTGATAATGGAAGTGGATTTTTCCTAGTATACAACATAGGAAGTATACATATTGGTGGTATTACAATCAGAAAGCACCTGTAAAGGGTAGATGCTACAGTAATTTTATTAAGTTACTTGGAGAAATATGATTTTAATCTAGTCAATTTTTCCCTCTATGTCTTGCTCTCATTGTACATGCTCTCCAGTTTGCTTCTTCAATTGAAAACCACCAACAGAAGGGGCTTCATATTCTATATATAGTGAAATCTACAAAACAGTGAGGTGTTATGCAACATTAGTTGGAGAAACCTACTAAACACTAGAGATCTCATAGCCAAATGCTTTGAGACCAAAAGTGTGAAAGGCCCTCTCATTAGAACTTTGTGGGACAGACTATTAATGCAGGTAAAATACAAACTAACCTTTCACCCAGAAAAATAAAGTGAAAGAAAAAGTGTTATGGTTTTCTACGCTCCATTTGGAGCTATTTCATCATGTTTTTCCAAGCACATTGACATAGCTTCAGTGTTTACTATCATCTGTAGTGACACTTACATCTTGAATGATGGGATTTTGAATTAAGAGAATATATTTCCACGGAACTTCCAAAGCTGCCCCAAGTAGTTTTCAATTCTATTATACAGAAGATTAAGTTCTAACTTATATAGTAGCCTATAAAGAAATAGTGACTCAACTTGCCACTGAATTAAATGTGTTGATATCATGAGATTTTACCATAACCTCAAGACACCCTCCCCTGATTTTGTTGCAGCATGATGAGACAAAAATGGTAGGAAAAACAGCCAGACGGTAATCAAGTGAACACTAATCAGTAAACAACACAAATGTCTGTTGTCCCTATATCTAAAAATTTTACTTCAGTTTTTAATGGAGATCATATTTGACATAACATACTTATTTTCTGTTTGGTTAATGGCCTTACTTTTGTACAATTTAAGTTGCATTTATCACTGCTTCCTACTTGAAAGCAACTACTGTAAGAATCATGTTTTGACATGGACATTTTAGAATTTTGGCACTCTTCCCGTAGAAAACTTCTTCAGCTTGAATTTACAACTTGTAAGCCAGGGGTGTGGCTTGTGTCCAGTGGAAGTTTCCACTGGACACAAGCCGTGTCCGTAAGCCAGTACCTTTCTGTTTCAGTTGCATTCTCAAGACCATGTGGGCAAATGGAAAGACCATTTGCTTGAAGTGTTCTTTTCAATCCTGAATAATTCTTATAATCCATTCTATGCAAGAGTTCCACCTAAATGCAGATCCATCATCCATACTTTCACCTTCCCATTGGCATCAATTTCCTACTTGGGTACAATTCGTTTCTTAAAAAGAAATAAAATTACATACACAAATGCTTAAACACATTTAGGTGATTCCCACACAGCAGTAGGCGAGGTAAGAGTAATGCATCAATGATCATTAACAAAGCTAGCAAGCACCTAATAGAGCATAAACAAGTATTGAAATCACATCCTAGAGTTATACAGTTGAAAAGGCTCAAATAATCATGTCTGCCATGATTTCAGAACCAAGAAGTGCATAAAACCAATCTGAGTTGACCAAAATATCCAGTAGTAACTAAAATGTCAGCCATCCATGACAAAAACAAACTTCAATCAGCAAAACTGAACTAGGTATTACTTATTAACCTGGGTTTGTACCAAATCACATAACAAAGCAGCTAAAAGCTAAACCAAATTATGTATCAAAAAGGAAAAAAAGTAGAGTAGGAGAAAGTTACCTCTTCCTCTTGTTGCAAGTGAACTAGGAACTGCGTTTCCAAAGAAAATAGAGTCAGTGGCCATTTGACCCTTTTCCTCTTCTGGGTTTAGTTCCAAGTTCCAACTTAATTCCTAGGTTGTGGTTGTAAAATTATAGTATGAGTTTGGGGTTTTTGTTTATTGTGGTTCAAAACATAGCAACAGTGGCCATTGGGAATGGCCATGGGCATTTATGACGAAGCAGTTAGTCAAAACTTGATATATCTGAATAGAACATATTAAAACATTATTAAAACATGCACATGCGGCCAGCTTTCACAAAAGACAAAAAAAAAAAAAAAGGAACCGAAAGCTCTCTACAGTCTACTATTGAACTTGTTTGTTGCACACACAGACTGCTGACACGGGTTGAAGTACAAATGGGTCGTCGCTTGAGAACTGAGTTTTCTTTCCATTTTTTTTTGGCTGAATAGAACTGAGATTCATCATGATGCTTGTTAAATTTCCTCCCAATAATAATTCCGAAATCTTCCATAACTTTATAGTTGAGCTAAGTTGGTGAATTCCTGTTCCATAAATTATTTATCTATACAAAAAACATGTACGAATTTTAAAAATAAATTATGAATGTTTACACTAAATATAAGCAATACGTATGTTGAATTAAAAAAAAATTATATCATTAGCTACATGGTCAATGACATTTAATCTATAACTCTCATATTTAAAAAAAAAAAAAAAACATTCATATGATTCCCCTCATTTCTTCAACATTTAATTCAGCCACCTCCTCCTCCAATTAATTGAAGTGCAAGAAAATAAATCTTTAGTCATCACATACACTTAATTATCATAATTCATCAATAATTAAATACACAACCATAGAAATTGAAAAGGTATAACTGATTTTCCACATTTTATAATGAAACTCATAAAAGGGTGAACAATATGGAAGAATAAAAGGGAGAATTTTTTTATTTTTTATTTTGGGTGAAAATAAGAATGAAAGGGAGATGATCTACAATAATATATATAGTAGTTCATATTTAGCAAATAAACAACCACTAAATAATTAAATAATTTAGTAACATCAGCTGTACATTGGGACGTCATAGTAATTAGCAATGACATCATGAGGAAAAATAATAAAATAATTACCTGGCCTGCACTACAATAATGACCATATATACGTAGCACAATTAGTTATTATAACTACAAAAATTATAATAACTAATTCTGTTCTAAACATCGCATAAATCAAAACACTAATCAATCGTAAAAATATTATTACATGCATAGCTAATTACACTATGCAATCAAATCTTTAACGTACAACCTGAATTACCAGAAGAGAGAAAATACTACAAATTTTTTGTTATTGTTGGAAGAGAATCACCGAAGTATTTAGGCAACATCAAGAAAAGGTATAAAATAAAATTAAAAAAACTCTAAAAATAATGATAATATGCTACTTTTGATATCACAAATGCAATTGCAAAAATAATTCAAATTGTGATATTCCATATTCCATATCGTTTTGTAAAAAATGTTTTTAAGATTGGTTAAATAATGAATGATATATTCTAGACCTTTCTAATAATATATTCTACAAATAATAAATGAGATCAATGGGCTACTCTAAGCATCTTTTAATTATAAAATTATTGAATATTTTGAGAGTACCATAAATACATATTTCCCCTTCTTACATAAATTGTGAGTCCCATAATTACCCCTTTTAATCTTGAATTTTCGTTGATTCATTTAATGCTTAAGTTGGTCATCTCACTTGTGTACGCGAACCATTTTTATAGAGATACACATTGATTGGGTGGTCTTCCTATATCAGTCACATGCAAAGTTTAAATCATTATTTGACATTTTTTTCATGATCCCACCACACAATGTTCCATTGACTCACTAGCTTTGCAAAATCTCATATATGAGAAAATTTGAACGATGTCACTTTTTGCTTTTTCATGAAAAATTACATAGAAGAAAAAATTGCAAAATTTAAGTTTGCTATGCCATACTAAAGAAAGCAAGGTAGATGTTTTTAATTCAAATGCAATTTATTTCTCTTTCCTATTTAGTTTAAAGAAAAGCATGCATAGATCATTTTTCAAAAGTTATCTCAAAATTTCAAATTTCAAATTTCAAATGCCAAATGTTAAAGTTACTTTTCAAATAGTGAATCATAGGAGTAATTCAAAATAAAGTACTAATGAAAGATAGGTATTGTTTGGTGCCTAACACATTTGCCATATGTAATTGAGTTCCTAAATTCATTATCTTTTGTTCAAGACATGATTTTTAATCTTAGCTTAGCATAGGAGCCATTAGGATATGGAAAAATAATATAAAAATACACTCTTATTCATCAAAATAGTCTCATTTCAGTTTTGCTCTTTTTAAACTATGTTCCTTCTTAGCATCCCAACATTTAGAACAATAGAGCATGGTTGGTCTTATAGTTATATAATTTTTTTTTTTAATTTTTTATAAATATTCTATGATCACACAATACTACTAATATGTTGTTCTACATTGTCCACCTTACTCTTATCCTATGATTAAAATTTTATAAGTATTTTATGATCACACGATACTACTGATACGCTCTTCCACATTATTCACCTTCCTCTTATCTTATGATTCACATTTTCTTAAATCTTTCCATCTTAATGAATTATTTATCCAAGATATCAAAAGCCCTTGCCCTTTGATATCTTTTAACTATGAAGTCTTATAACTCACTCATCTTAGTTTTTAATATTACTAAATTTAAATTCCATGAAATGTATTTTAGTCCTACTTAATTTAAAGCTTTGGGATTCTAAAGTATCTCTTTAAGTTTTTGTTAGGGTCATATTTTATTGTAATTGGCTAATCATTTGACAAAATGCACTTTACTTGTAATTGGGTAGATCTAAAATGAGTTTAATACTTCAAGAAACATGTTGTTTAAGTCAAGTATTAAAGACACGAAGATTAGTCCACGAAACAAGTGAAGAAAAACTGTTCATTAAGTCTCGATAGAACCTATCGAGACTTAGGGTTCGTTTGGATACAGCTGAAAACTGAAAACTGAAACTGAAAACTGAAAAACACTGTAGCAAAATAATTTTTAAATGTGTGAATAGTACCGTGGGACTAATTTTTAATGAAAAAGTTGCTGAAAAGTATAGTTTGTGGGACCCATGAACAGTGCACGAGAGCACTGTTTATAGAAGAAAAGTCAAAAAGTTACGGTTGGAAAAAAAAAAAAAAAATAACGCAAACGTGCGTCTAGGAAGCGCAAAACACACTTCCCAAATGCACTCTTAATGTGAAGCTCGATAGACAGCTTGACAGTAGCTTGATCTATCGAGAACTACGATTTCAGAATTTCCAGATTTGAAATTCGGCCTAGTCATGTGTATTTGTTTAGGATTTTTTTTCTCACAACCTTAGACATATATAAGACTTATTTTAAGAAGCCGTCAGACATGGATACAGAGACCAAGAGACTTATTTTCTCTGTGTGAAGCTACTGCATTTGTACGCTATAGAATCTGTGCAAAGGGCCAATCACAAATTGGAGGTTTGTGCATCAAAAGGAAAGAAGATTATTACAAGATTAAGTCCAATTGGGTATTGGAGCGAAGGTTCAATAGTAGGTTAGTATTTCGGGATAGGCTAGGGTAGTTGGTAAGATTCCTTATTCTTGTAACTGCTTGATTAATTGTTGATTAGTGGATTCTTGGGAGTGGTGACCTTAAAATCATCCGGTGGAGTTTTTGTCTTGTGAGATTTTCCTTATTTTTTAACAAATCACCGTGTCAAATTTATTTTTTGCTGCATTTAGTATTTTTGGTGATTTGTTGGTGCCTCCATAATTTGCATGTAATTGAACCTAATTAATCAACTTGGGTAATTGAATTAATTAACTGGGGTCAAGCTACCTTAACCCAACAGTTTATAACTTGACTTTAATTCCCTATCTAGTTTCATATGCTAAAATTATATAATTTGCAAATGGCATATATATATGCACAGGGATTTCAACTTGAATCGATCTTATATATGTTTGGGTATTTGGTAGTTTTTGATAACTTATTTGTAGAACGTTTATTAAAATTTTTGGTAAATTTTATGTTAAATGTGTTACAAAAAGTTAATTTTTGCCATTATTATGTGAGCGTTTGGGAACTGAGTTTGCGTCTAGCGTTTCTGCGTTTCACGTTTTCCACTTTTTTTTTTCCCCCTACGCGTGAACAGTAACCTCACATGGGTTCACTGTACAGGGGACAAAAATCATTGTTTACGCACTGTTCATTACTGTTCACAGCACTGATTACGTACTAAAAAATATTAAAAATAGGTCACACGGTACTATTCACACATTTAAAAATTATTTTGCTACAGTGTTTTCTGTTTTCAGTTTTCAGTTTTAACAACAATAAGTTCAATCCAAACGGACCCTATATATTTTTTTAAAAACTTAAACAAAAGCGAAAAGTTAAAAGCTAAAAAATTTAGGCAAATAAACTTTAAATTTATTATTAGTGTAAAAAGATATGGATTTAATGCTGAACCTTTACACAAACCTATAATGATGTTATAACCCCAATTATCAAAAAATGTGATGGAAATCACCTAGTAGTTACCCTATATTTGTTTTTCCAAGTCTTGTGCCACTTTAACGTAGTCTAGGCGTCCAGCTCCTTTACCAAAATTTTATAATATTTAATCCTTAATGGGATCATGATTGCACATTCATTAGGGCCCTATTGTCCCCATAAAATGTCTTGTGTAGTTCTATTGTTAAAACTGAGAATAGCTAGTGAAGGTGTTAATTATTTTTGAGCAACAAGACCCCATAGATAGAGAGATATGGTGAGAGGCCCCTTCTATGACAAGAATGGATTGAAGAAAGGTGCATGGACTCTAGAAGAAGATTATAAGCTAAAAAGTTTTGTTCAGAGATATGGCCACTCAAATTGGTGCAAACTTCCCAAGCTCGCGGGTATAAAACTACATTATATATTTTGAAGCATGGATGCAGTCTTGGTTTGCTATTGTTAAATAATAAACAAATTTAACTAGAGTTCTATCATATGTCGAGGTGAAATTTTAATTTTTTCAGCGAATATGAATTTGAAAATTCTGTTTATGAAGGTAATAGTTTTTTCAACTAGAAGACAAACATTATTAAGGAAAAACATATTTTCCTGCATGTTGTTTCTCACTCTTTCCATGGAACAAATTTCTGTTCATGCATGATGAAACTTCATTATATATGGCTTTCTTACTTAATTCTGTTTATTTAACTTTAGTTATTTGTTTCTGGCAACCATATATACATGCATGAGAGAGATAAGAAATGAAACTAATTAAGCAGTATATATGATGTAACAATACTATGATATTTTGGACAGGTTTATCAAGGTGTGGCAAGAGTTGCAGGCTGCGTTGGGTTAATTACCTCCAACCAGGAGTAAAACGCGGAAACTTCACCAAAGAAGAAGAGGACTTAATCATCAAGTTCCATGAAGAAGCTGGAAACAAGTATAGAAACATCTTACTTTTTGCAACTTGATAAGTATAAATTTTTAGGATCCTCAGATCGACCTAAGTTTATGAACCAATATCAACATAAAGCAATAATATGTTTTCTTCCAAGTTCCCGTAAGTATTATACGTGTCTTGTCAAGTTTCTAACTTGAAAAATAATTAGAAATCAAATAAATCTATTTTCACAAACCAGAAAGAAAAAGAAAAAACAAAAAGAAAAACAAAACCATATTGTTTTTCAGTTTTCTTGCTCTCCTTCATTAAGATTCTTCAGTGAATGTGAATTGTTTTCCTTTCAGATGGTCTATGATTGCTAGAAATTTACCTGGACGAGCAGACAATGAGATAAAGAACCATTGGCACACACACCTAAAGAAGAATGTAAAGCAAAATCCAAAAACATGTGAGGTGAAGGAGCAAAGTGAAACTTCACAATTATGCAAAGCCAAGGAAAATAGAGAATCAGAAAGTGAAAGTCTTCATGCCAGTGATTCCTCTGACCAAAGCTTAGAGAGCTGTCCATTGTCCAAAGAACTATCTTCCACTAAACTCTTCTCTTTGAGCCGTGATCATTCACCTATAAATGGCATAAATTGCACTGAAGACAGTCTTGCTTCGTTGGAAACATCTGCAAATGCCTTTGGAAACATGCACGGGAAGAAATATACAAAGCAAAGATTCGAAACTGAAAGTCTTCATGCTAGTGCCCACTACCATATCTTAGAAAGCTCTCCATTGTCCCCAGAAGTATCTTCTGCTAAATTCTCCTCCTTAGGCAGTACTGATCATTCACCTAAACCTGGCATAAATTGGATTGAAGAAGACAGTCTTGCTTCATTTGAAACATTTGAAGAAGCCTTTGGAGACTTTTGGACTGAACCATTTGTAGCAGACTACACGTATATCCCAGATGAGTTTCCAATATCCCAATATATTTCATACTATGACGACGGCATTGGTATAGATTTATTTGACCAAGTGATGCAGGTATTGCCTAAGAATTAATGCAAGTTTCGGCAGTACTAGTTATTTTTATCAATAACAATTGTGCTAGAGTGACTGATTGTAAAATATCAAAGTAATAATGCTTGTGCTATTTTCTTTAGTTACAAACAGCTACCTTAATCAATAACAGATACGTGAAAGTGATCATGCAGTCAAGTTTTGCACTTGCTTCAATATACTGCAGGAAGTAGTTGTTATGCTTCGCATATGTACCTTTTGGGCTAGCTTGTTAAACTCAACTTCCTAATGATCAAAGGAAGTAAGTGTGCTGTTATCTTCTTGATTAGATTCCACTAGTTACTGCAAGTTGAGTGATTCTTGTCCCTCGTTTTTGGATAGGTACGTAATTAGATTATCTGATCCTGAAATATGCATAAACTTCCCGGGGCTATGAAACATGAGAAAGATCAAACACTTTCTTTGATTAATGTTGGATGACACAATGTAATTTCTAGGACATGAAAATGTGATGGTTCATGGATATTTTAAACAATGAGCAACCAAAAACATTTCAAGGGTTAAACATAGGGCATTTATAATTGAATGTATCATTAGACTGATCGCATGGCATGACAGCATTAACTGTTTCAAATGCAAGTACCTCAATTCAGAGAAAAGAAAGGCTTGTCTGTACAGCTATGCAAGCCAAAGTAATTAAAATAGCTACATGACCAATGAGAAATATAATGGAGTCCTCATTAATAAACTCAAAACATACAGTTTAAGCATTTTTCATGCAATTGAAAAAAAAAAAAAAACTGAGCAATTTAAACTTTAATTTATTAAGAAAACCTTAAATATTCTAATGCATGTATCTATTAAATAGGTTATAGTGTATGTGAAAGGAATGACTTATACATTTGAATGCTCAATGGGTGATAAACATGTGGTTCAAGCTGTTATATTTGAAGGTAGACTTGCCGGTGCATTATAAGAGATGCAGCTCATGGTATATAGACGACATACCAATCCTCATATTTGAAACCAAGAACAAAAGAAAAAAGAAAATAAAACAAAAAGAAAAGAAGAAAAAAGAAAAGACTGAAGAATAGAGTCCCAGACCATTAAGTGAATCATGGTAAACGTGATCGTGAACTAAAGATTGGATGTCATAATTCCTCTATCGATCAAGTTCCAGTGTGAAAGGAGCTAAGCACCTTGTTTTGCATTTCAAGTACAATGTAAACATAAAGATGTCCTACTCCTAATTGTTTAACTTTTAATATTTACGTGGAAAAAGTTGGTTTAAGTCTCCCTAGTAAACGTGTAGTGGACTTTGTGTTTTCACCGCAGACGCCAATGTACAGATGGTTTGTTTAATGTTTTCGGTCATTTTACAAGAAGGACAAGTTAGCTATATTTTTCTTTAAGTCTTGTGAGTCTGTTAGTCTTAGTTCACTGTTTATGGATTCTTGGGATTGTTTGTATCTGAGAGTCATTATATTGAATCAAGTCAGATTATGTAAATTGAGTTCTGTCTCAGAATTGCTTAAGGGGGATATTGTTTCGTTTTAGATTGGAAAATTTTATGACATTGTTATTTCTTATTTAGTTTGTAATGTGTGTTAATGTCCAAGTCAAAAGGTCCAAGATTTAGCTCAAAGAACACCTTCATGCAAGATTTCAACAGTCTTTCGATCGTTGCTTGATTAATTGAAAGTATGGAGCTAGTGTGAGGTCACATCAGCAAGTTAAAACTTTCAAGCAGTGTCTAGGGTGGAGGGTTAAACTAGATCATAAAACTTCTTTTCCGATAGTGAATTGCCTAATTGGGGCAGAGGTATCGTTAGAATGTTTTTCCCCCTCTTTGGATTTGTTTTACTTATAAAATATTTTACTATAAAACATTTGCAAGTGTTTGACAAGTGCTGTGACCTTAAAAATTGCAAATATAAATCAACCACCACCAGCGACCACATATCCAGCACACCAACCATTGCAAAAACATACCCATTGTAATCCCATTCCATTAGTCGCCATCATCTACCCAAATACACAAGAGCCACCAGAATTACCACCAACCACCAAATCATTACCAACCTTTCAAAAAACAGCCTTCAAAACCACCACCAAAGATTCAAAAACTTGCCACCAACTACCAAAAAGAACAACCACCAACCACCAAATCATCACCAACCACTCAAAAATCAACCACCAACAACCCAAAAATCCGTATCAGAAAGGCAAAAACACCCATAAAACCAAATAAAAAACCTGAAAAGAAAACCCACGAACAAAGAATCTAATATGAAAATCCAACAATCTAGCAAATCTAGTGGCAACGAGATTGAAACAACCACCTGCAAGATCAAAGCAGCCACCAAAAACCCAAGCCGCTGTTTAGCATTCAGATTCCGATGGATTTCGTGAGAGAGATGAGAGGAGGGAGGAGAGTGTGGAGTCGGTCGGTGGGTGGCAATGCTGGTGAGTGGCGTCGGTCTATGGGTGAGAGAAGTATTGGGTTGGGATGTGAGAGAAAATTGAGAGGGAGAGATAGCATGAGAGGTAGAGATAACATGGGAGTTGTTGAGTGAGAGTTAGAGAGCAATTGTAAAATATAAAATTTTAAGTATAAAATATTTTACACAAATTTGCTTCAGTTGATTTGGTTGACTGAAAATATTTTACTTTTAACTAAATATTTTACTGCAAAATAGACATCATAAAATAAGAAAATATCTTTCTACAAATATTTTACATTGTAACAAACGGAGTGTAAATCTATGTGTTAGTGCTAGATTTTCAGATTTGGTATTCATTGTGGCTGTAATTAAGCAATCTAAACTGTAATAATCTAATTGGCTTAAGTTAATCAACTCTTAAGTAACCCACATAACTAATTAAGGGGCCTAAAGAATTTTTCACATTGTATATATTTATGCAATATATTATCTTATTGCCCCAATTTTTATTTTTATTTATATTCTTACTTTTGCTTTACATCATATCATTTTAAATTGTTTGTCATTGATATTATCAAATTGCAATTACCGTGAGTTTATGGGATGTAAAAGTTAGATATAAAAAAAGCAGTAAAAAAGTTAGAAGTTTAAAGGTTAAAAATGGTTTTAATCCAATGACTAAGTTATATTTAAAAGTAAATTTTTAACCTTCAATCTCACTCATTAATTTACTATTGCTAATTATATGAAAATAAAATAATAGTCACTTATTATGCCATGTCTGAGACAAAATTAGCAAAAAGATGACCAAAAAAAAAAATTTTACTTTTACTTTACATTATATTATTTTAAATTGTTTGTCATTGATATTATCAGACTTGGACGTCATGCATGGTGCAATTAACATGAATGTATGGGATGTAAAAGTTCTTATTTTTATTTTATTTATACAAAGCAGAAATTTTATTTTAACTTAATCTAAGTGTATATGTGTGTGAATTAACTCGTTCTTAGAGACTTGAACTCTGGCCTTTACTCCCCACTCCCCACACCCCATACCCCATAAGCATTTATACTTGTGGAGTGACTATCGCGTCAAGAGTACATGATTGTATGGAATGTAAAGATAGATATGAGAAAAGTGAAAAAGTAAGAAGTTTAAAGGTTAAAAAAAAAAAAATTTAATGCAAGGATTGAGATATATTAAAAAGTGAATTTCTAACTTTTCAATCTCACCCATTAATTCACTATTATTGTTTATGTAAAAATATTATACAATAGTAGTCATTTATGCCATGTATGAGACAAACTTGGCAAAAAGATGACACTTTTTTTAAAAAACTTTTACTTTAAATTATATTATTTTAAATTATTTCTCATATATTATTGTGGGGTCCGGCCCAAAATAATGGGCTAATTAAGCTACGGGCCCGTCCGAGAAGAATCCTGTCCGAGGAGAAGTCATAGTCCAAACATTATTTAAGCCCAATTACGGTAAAAGAAACTGTCCGAGGAGTAACTCCTCCTCGGACATTACGAAGTCCGGATCAAGAGCTCGCTCCAACCATTGCAGTTCATCCTCCAAGCATATAAAAAAGAATAAAACCCAAAATATCTCATGGAAAGCTGCCACCACCACATTAAATGTGTCACAACCACTCTCTTGACCACATTAATGAGGAAAAAACCCCTGAACAGTGCTACCTTGGCCACTACAACTCACAAAGGAGTGATAAGGGTGTCTGATAGGACAAGTGCTTAAGTGGGGGCTTAGATGATCAACAAGTGTAAGGTTCAGATAAGAAGGAGAGACCTATATAATATAGTGGAGTCCCTCAAAGAGGGGGACGAAAAATGTATGATCTGTACCCAGAAAATAGAATCTTTTGTTGGATATCCATTCTTGTGTTTTTGTTTCTGCAATAATATTGTCCATGTATCAGACCGACTAAGTTCACTGAGGCTAAGCTCTTTGACCCATCCTCTACAAAGATCTATTGTGTGTTGCGCCTTGGGCCAAGGCCTGATCAGTAGGATTTGGACCAGGAAAATCGTGCAACTACAATTGGCGTCGTCTGTGGAAAAGAGCTAGGGTATCAGCTAGCACAACGGTCGAGCATGGCAGAACCAGGTCCACACCAGGAGAATCCTCACCAGGCTAACTCCCAACAGACACAACCCGTTGAGTCCCAGAGGCAAAATAACCCTGCCAACCCAAGTGGCAGAGGGAATCGTGAGGGAAGTGTGCATACTATCCAGACGAGCCAGAGTCACACTCGGATAGGTAGTCACGTATCCCAGAGGCGAAAAAGTCATCAGGCCATGCAGCAAGAGATAGACGACCTGAAAAGGAAGTTACGACGCGTGCAGCGAAAACGATCCCCTTCTAACTCAGATGAGTCCTTTAATGGGGAAGACGCGAGTTACCAACGGAGGTTAAGGACCCCCCTAAGTGAAACCTTTTCCTACGAAAGGGAAACCACGCCTTGTACGGAAATATGAGAGCCCATCCAGCAAGGGTTCGGGAAACGATGCTATGAAGAGGGCGCTAGACCAGGTTTCAAGGTCACCCTTCACGCATAGAATCGAAGGGGCTAAGCTGCCTCGACGCTTCAACCAACCAGCATTCGCCATCTATAACGGCCGAGCAGACCCGGTAAAGCACGTGAGTCAATTTAACCAAAAAATGGCTATTTACTCGCAAAATGAAGCCCTGATGTGCAAAGTCTTCCCATCCAGCTTGGGATCAATGGCGATTAGGTGGTTTAACAGCCTGAAGACAAATTCCATAGGCTCATACAAACAGCTCACTCAGGCTTTCTGCTCTCGCTTTATTACAAACACCAGAGTCCCTCGACCCCTCAGTTCGCTATTGTCCTTATCCATGCACGAGGGAGAGACCCTGAAAGCATATTCGGATAGATATTGGGAGGTGTATAACGAGTTAGATGACAACCATGATAACATTGTTATCAGCACATTCAAAAGCGGTCTCCCCACTGAGCATGGCTTAAGGAAATCCCTCATTGGTAAACCAGTTGCCAACGTTCATCAGTTGATGGATAGGATCGACAAGTACAAAAGGGTGGAGGAAGATCAGCTGCAAGGAAGGGGAAAAGAGAAGGTCATTCCCCCCAAAGCAAATGATTTTAGGTCGGAACGATATAACCACAACCAGCCGAGGAGAGATTTTTCACGACAGGCTGGACAGAGCAACACGCAAACAGTGAATGCCGTATTCAGGGAGCCAGTACAACAGGTGCTGGAGAAAGTAAGGAACGAGCCCTACTTCAGATGGCCGGGAAAGATGGCTGGAGACCCTTCCAAACGTAACCAGAACCTGTACTGCCACTATCATCAGGACCATGGGCATACCACTGAGGATTGCAGGAATCTATGGAATCACTTAGATCAGTTGGTCCGAGAAGGGAAGTTACGTCACCTTCTGCACCCCTCGAGTGGCCATCCCGGTCAAGCAATGCAAGAGCCTCGAAAGGATGTGTCCTTAAGACCCCTCACCGGAACGATACATGTCATCCTCGCCGCGCCAGGAAGAACTGGGCCGCCACTCTCCAAGGTACTGGCTGTCGATCGGCTCCCTTCCGAGGACAGGCAAAGGGAACTCAAAAGGCCAAAAATGGGAAGCTCTTTGATACTAGGATTCTCGGACGAGGATAAGAGAGGAACTATCCAACCTCATGACGATGCCTTAGTGATTACATTAAGAATTGGAGGCTTTGATGTGAAAAGGGTATTAGTAGACCCAAGAAGTGTGGTAGAGATAATATACCCTGATCTATACAAGAGGCTAAACCTGAAGCCAGAGGATTTGACAGCTTATGACTCCCCCCTTATCAGCTTCGAAGGGAAGACCGTTACGCCAAAGGGGCAGATCAGGCTACCCATACAGACTGGATCGGAGGTGGTGGAGGTAAATTTTATCGTGGTCGATGCTTACTCACCCTACACCGCGATAGTTGGGCGGCCATGGATCCACGCCCTGGAAGCCGTATCCTCCACACTTCACCAAAAAGTAAAATACCCATCCAGAGGACAAGTAGAAGAGGTTCGTGGAGATCAGGCCATGGCCAAGCAGTGTATGGTGGCCGCCATCTTACATCGGTCCCATGTCGAGTCCTCGGCCCCTGAGAGCTTATAGCAACCAGCCGCCTTGGCAGGGCAAGACGGTGAGCCAGCCGAGGAGATAAGGTGTGAACGTTTAGATAAATTCACTGTCAACAACGATCCGGAGAAGTTTTTCCAAGTCGGATCAGAATTACCACATCAAGAGAAAGAGGAACTGGTTGGGTTTCTAAGGAGGAACGTTGATGTCTTTGCGTGGGACGCCTATGATGCTCCTGGGGTTGACCCTAGTCTCATTTGTCACCGCCTAAATGTTAGCCCTCCTCTGTTCCGAAAAAACAACCTCCTCGTCGTCCATCCAAGGAGCATGCCAATGCCGTCAGAGATGAAGTAATAAAGTTGAAAAAGACCGGGGCTATTAAAGAAGTTTTCTACCCGGAGTGGCTGGCCAATACGGTGGTGGTGAGAAAGAAAACGGGAAAATGGCGAGTCTGTGTGGACTTCACTAACCTAAATAGGGCATGTCCGAAGGATCCATTCCCCTTACCACGCATTGATCGATTGGTGGATGCAACTGTGGGCCACCCCCGAATGAGTTTCCTGGACGCTTTCCAGGGTTATCATCAAATCCCCCTTGTGCAGGAAGACCAGGAAAAGACAGCGTTTATGACACCAGTTGGAAATTTTCACTACAAAGTAATGCCCTTCGGACTAAAGAACGCGGGTTCAACCTATTAGAGGATGATGACCAGAATGTTCGAACCACAGCTGGGTAAAATCATTGAGATTTACATAGACGATATGGTCGTAAAGAGTAAAGTGGTGTCCGAGCACGTGAAAGACCTCGAAGTAATCTTTGCTATCTTAAGGGAGCACAAGTTGCGGCTCAATGCTTCCAAATGTTCATTCGGGGTCGGGTCTGGGAAATTCTTGGGGTATATGGTAACCCACAGGGGAATTGAAGTAAGTCCCGATCAAATCAGAGCAATTAACGGCCTACAGGCTCCTCGGAATCCGAAAGAAGTGCAGAAGCTCATCGGCATGGTCGCAGCATTAAACAGGTTCATATCACGATCAGCGGATCGATGTCGACCTTTCTACCTCTTGATAAATAAGTGGAAAGGGTTTGAATGGTCGGAGGATTGTGTTCGGGCCTTCCAGCAACTTAAGGAATACCTGTCACGACCACCCATCATATCCAGCCCTGAGGCAGACGAGGTGCTGTTTGCATACATCGCTGTAGCTCCCTATGCTATAAGCCTGGTACTGATACGGGATGATAATGGGGTGCAGCGACCAGTTTACTATGTGAGCAAATCATTACATGAGGCCGAGGTGCGATACCTACCTTTAGAAAAGACAATTCTAGCGATAGTACATGCCACCCGGAAGCTCCCTCATTACTTTCAGGCGCATATGGTCATCGTTCTAACTCAGCTTCCCCTTCGAGTGGTGCTTTGAAGCGCTGACTACACAGGAAGGATTGCCATGTGGAGTGCGCTTTTGGGGGCCTTTGATATTAAATATATGCCCAAATCCTCCATCAAAGGTCAGGTCCTCGCAGACTTGGTAGCGGAGTTTGCTGAACCCTCTGTAGAAACAATAATCGAGCAAAAAGACATGGATGGAAAATCGGTTGGCACAATTTCAGCAGGGGGAACCTTGCATTGGAAGGTCTATGTGGATGGCGCAGCCAACCAGAGAGGATCCGGAGTTGGAATAGTTTTAATATCGCCAGACGGTGCTGCCATTGAAAAATCACTGAGACTCGGGTTCTCGGCTACGAATAATGAAGCCGAATACGAAGCCTTACTTCAAGGGATGACGATGGTTCAAAGATTGGGCGGAAGGGTAATAGAAGTATTCTCGGACTCCAGATTGGTCGTCGGCTAAGTGACGGGTGAGCTGGAAGCTAGAGATGCTAGGATGCAAGAATATCTAGGACAAGTCAAACGCCTACAGACGGGCTTTGAGTCCTTCAATCTGACGCACATCTCCAGGAGTGTAAACACCCATGCAGACTCGCTAGCCACTCTCGCCACGTCCTCAGCGCACAATCTGCCGTGAATGATCCTTGTCGAAGATCTAGTCCAGGTAAGTCCCATTAGAAGAAACCCGGCCAAGGTCCATTAGATCAGAAAAAGTCCCAGCTGGATGGACCCCATAAAAAACTTCCTCCAAAACGACATCCTACCGGAGGGAAAATTGGAGGCCGAGAAGATACATAGGAATGCTCCTCGGTTCTGGCTATTAGAGGACCACAAACTATATTGGCGCTCCTACTCTGGGCCGTACCTACTCTGCATACATCCAGAAGAATCCGAGTCTCTACTTGAGGAGTTACACGAGGGAATTTGTGGAAGTCACACCGGAGGAAGGTCGCTGGCACACAGGGCACTCACCCAAGGATACTAGTGGCCGAACATGCAAAGAGAGGCCCAAGAATACGCTAAGAAGTGTGATCAGTGCCAGAGATTTGCCCCAAATATCCACCAACCCGGAGGGGTCCTCAACCCCCTCTCTAGCCCATGGCCGTTCGCACAATGGGGTCTTGATATTGTCGGTCCTTTCCCCAAAGCCGCGGGGAACAAGCGATACATAATAGTCGGAACCGATTACTTCACTAAATGGGTGGAGGCTGAACCTCTGGCCAACATTAGGGACGTGGATGCCCAGAAATTCATCTAGAAGAACATTATCACTCGCTTTGGAACTCCACACACACTCATTTCAGACAACGGTCTTCAATTCGACAGTAAGAGCTTTAGGGAGTATTGTCGCGAGTTTGGGATCATTAACCGATATTCCACTCCCGCCTACCCCCAAGGAAATGGGCAGGTCGAGGCCGTGAACAAGGTCATAGTGAGCGGACTGAAGAAAAGACTGGATGAGGCAAAGGGGAGATGGGTAGAAGAGCTCCCACACGTCTTATGGACCTATCGGACAACGCCGCGACGGTCAACCGGTGAGACCCCCTTTTCGATGACTTATGGGGCTGAGGCCGTGCTCCCAATCAAGAACAACCTTTCCACACTGAGGACTAACTCATTTACCCCAAACAGTAACGACGAGTTATTGGGAAGAAGTCTAGACCTAGCCGAGGAAAGAAGGGAAAAAGCAACGATCCATATGGCCTATTATCATCAGAAGCTAAGACAGGGATATGATTCCAACGTTAAATTGCGACCTTTAGGTCCGGGTGATCTCGTAATGAGAAAGATTCTCGGCAGCGCAAAAAACCCCTCTTAGGGCAAGCTGGGGCCCAATTGGGAAGGACCATATCGCATCACATCCGTGGCTGGGATAGACGCTTACTATCTAGAAGATTTGGATGAAAAAACTGTACCTTGACCATGGAATGTAAATAACCTCAGAAGATATTATTATTAATGAAAATGGCTTAGCCCATGTTTTGTTTCGTGATTATCCCGTGCCTACTGGTCTATTTACAACTATTCATAGTTTTAAACAGAACCTAAGTCCTACATGGCTCCTTGGACCACAAACTTAGTGGAAATTATTACTTATGACAATTTATCCAAGTTTTAAACAGAACCTAAGTCCTGCATGGCTCCTCGGACCACAGACTTAGGGGAAATTATTACTTAAGGCAACTATTCATAGTTTTAAACAGAACCTAAGTCCTGCATGGCTCCTCGGATCACAGACTTAGGGGAAATTATTACTTATGACAATTTATCCAAGTTTTAAACAGAACCTAAGTCTTGCATGGCTCCTCGGACCACAGACTTAGTGGAAATTATTACTTATGACAATTTATCTAAGTTTTAAATAGAACCTAAGTCCTGCATGGCTCCTTGGACCACAGACTTAGGGGAAATTATTACTTATGACAATTTATACAAGTTTTAAATAGAACCTAAGTCTTGCATGGCTCCTCGGACCACAGACTTAGGGGAAATTATTACTTATGACAATTTATACAAATTTTAAACAGAACCTAAGTCCTGCATGGCTCCTCGGACCACAGACTTAGGGGAAATTATTACTTATGACAATTTATACAAGTTTTAAACAGAACCTGAGTCCTGCATGGCTCCTCGGACCACAGACTTAGGGGAAATTATTACTTATGGCAACTATTCATAGTTTTAAACAGAATCTAAGTCCTGCATGGCTCCTCGGACCACAGACTTAGGGGAAATTATTACTTATGACAATTTATACAAGTTTTAAATAGAACCTAAATCTTGCATGGCTCCTCGGACCACAGACTTAGGAGAAATTATTACTTATGACAATTTATACAAGTTTTAAACAGAACCTGAGTCCTGCATGGCTCCTCGGATCACAGACTTAGGGGAAATTATTACTTATGGCAACTATTCATAGTTTTAAACAGAACCTAAGTCCTGCATGGCTCCTCGGACCACAGACTTAGGGGAAATTATTACTTATGACAATTTATTCATAGTTTTAAACAGAACCTAAGTCTTGCATGGCTCCTCAGACCACAGACTTAGGGGAAATTATTACTTACGGTAATTTGGGAAATTATCTCAAGGTGCACGCACAGTCTAACATCACCATAACCCTTATTCAAAATTCGTTGCACAGCAGCTTTTTTATATCGACCGTTTATATTTATTTATGTCATTGCGAACGTTAAATAAAGGGATGGTACTAGCATACATCCATAGAAAGCAAAGAAAACATTCTATATTAATATTCCGAGGCCAATACAAAGAGAGGTCCTTACAAAAGAACGCAAAAACAGGACGACTCTCATTCAAAAAAAAAAGAGGGAGTACAAAAATTAAAAGCCTAAAAGCTAAGCCTTAGCAGGAGGATCTTTTTTCTGCTTTGGCTGAGGAGGAGGAGCCTCGGTGGTAGAGTCCATGGCAGGATCCTTCGCTTTATCAAGCACAGGGGCGGCATCAGGCACCGCCAAGTCCTGCTCAGAAGCCGCTTGGACGCCATCTGGATCCTCTCGGATCTCTTGAGGATAGAAGACGTTCTCGGGCAGTATCAGCGCTGAATCCGCAGGAATTCCTGCAGCATCAAGGGCGTGAGCCCACGAGATGCTGCAGTAGTCCCTGCACACCTCGGGGATCTCCTCGGATAACCTGGACTCCGTTTCTTGGATCCCGAGCTGGTGAGAAACTTTCTTTTCAGCCTCTGCAGCCTCTCGAATCAGCTGGGCCTCTTCTTTGACCCGCCGTAGCTCATCCTCGGCTTTTTGTAAGGCAGCCTTGAGCTCCAGCACTGCCTGCTTCTCGGTGGCAAGGCTGGTCTGAGTCACGAACAGCTCTTTGCGCTGATCCTCCGCTTGGGTCTCGGCACTTTTTAAATCGGCCTCAGCACTCTTGCGCCGTTTCTCTGACTCTTTGAACTTCTCCGTAAGTTCAAGGTGATCGTGCTTGAGGGACCCCAAGGCTTTCTCCATCTCCGTCCGAGACTGGGTCTCAGCCTCAGCCCGACTGCGATTATCACGACAAAACTCCTCAGCCACAAATACCTGCTGAGTAATCTGCGAACAAAACAAGATTGGTTTAGAATTTAATAGGGTTAAATAAATTAATTTAATAAAATAGTAAAAGGGTTACTTACCATGGCGAGATCCCTTTTGAGGGATAGGAAAATCTCGGGCTAAGAGAACCGCCTGTAGGCCTCCATATCCCGAGGAAGGAGTAGGGGTTGCTCCAAGGCATCAGCTACGTACCCTGCTCGGCCTCGGTTATATTCTCGGATCGATGCATTGTAGGGAATAGCAACCCCATCTAGCTCCAACTTGGGGCTCCAGGTACGCGGGGTAGCGCGCACCTCAGCACGGTTCTCCTCATCCCGGCTTTCCACGGAGTCACCCCTTTTGCTCCTCGGCGCCCGGGTGGTTTTTTTCTGCTTGGTCGGTTGGGCAACCACCTCACCTTCCTCAAGAGCGTCAACCGGCCTTTTCTTCTTCAGGTCCGGATTAACCTTGAGGCCGAGGTTCGAGGAAACCTGAGGGACCACAGGAGGAAGGGTCTGGGCCTGTGACTGAGTTGGTCCTTTTGATGACTGACCTTTTGATGATTGACCTTTCCCTTGGGAGGCCATCAACTCCTGTAAAGTTTTTCCCTTACCGGTCGTGGGGTCTATCTCTTCGTCCGAGGGGTCGTCCGAGCAGGCTATGATTAAGGGAGCGCCAACTGCGGAGTTTTGATCCTGCTCTCCTTCAGGATCCGAAAGCTCAATCAAGGGGGCTTGCTGAACCTCCTCCTCAAAATAAAACTCGTCTATCTCTTCCTCAAGGGAAAGATGAGATGATTCGGTTTCCCCTTCAACCGGAACAGCAACGTCAGGGTCGCCTGGCGGAGGTAGTTGCTCTGCTAGTAAGGGATCTCGAACGCCAGGTAGCACGACTGGTGGAAGATCACGTCGAGCTAGGAACCCAGACTTAGACACGTCAATCCTAGCCAACCTCGGACTGCCAGCTCTTATGGCGTGACCGATAGTTTGGAAAGAGCAGCTTAAAGGTTGATAGCCCAGAACCAGATAAGCTACACGTAACTGTCTGTCCGCAGTAGCGTAAATTTCCGACCTTAGAAGGTAGTTCAACGCCGGCACGTTCACGTGGCTTAGCCGAGGAGCGACATGAGCTTTATCTGCAAACATCCAAGAGGAGTAGGATTAGTTCACGAAATTTTCCAATTGTAAAGAAAGCGAGAAAAATAACCCCCCAATACTAAACCCGTTCCCAAAAAGGATTGGCCTTAAAGATGCCGCACCTGGGACTCCTGCCCGAGTTGGACAATGAATACCATCGCTCTACTCCCCTGAAGCAATAAGGAAATCCTTCTTCACGGTCTTATTGGATACTGGGAGACAAGAGATCAACCTAAGGACCTCGGATCGGGATTTAAGATAATACCCTCCTTTCTCGATGGGGTGACACTCGTACAGATGAACCACATCGTGCCAGGTAAGGCCTAGATTCATCCGCTCGTTTAGGACATCTACACAGCCTAGTATCTTGAACATGTTTGGGGTACATTGATACGGCGTCAACCTATGGTTGTATAGGTAGTCCCTTGTAATCCTACGCATGGGAAGTGTCATCCCTCCCTCTATGAAAGCAATCATGGGGATAACAACTTCTCCCTCGCCTCTATCTATCAAAACTCCTTCAAGAGGACAGTACTGCAGTCCCACCCCTGAGGGAATGTGGTATTTTGCCCTAATGGCCTCCATAGCGGCCGGAGTATTTACTAGTTTTTTGAATCTACCCATCTGAACTGAACTGGAGGAATGAAAATAAAGACCGAGGAGAAAAGTAAAATCCGAGGAGGGAATCGAAACAGTGAAATGAACGAGATTTACTGATACCTTCACAAAACGCTTAGTAAGATGCCTGGAAATCTCTCTTGGAGGAGACGCTTCACGAAAAATGGCTATGGAGGCTTAACGGACGCAAGTATTCGTAGATCTTCGGAGTTCGATGGAGTTCTTTGGAATCCTCTAGAGTTTGTGAGATGCTGATAAGAAGAAAACTGAACCTCTTTGACGTCTTATATAGCCGGGAGGAGAGAGAAAAGATCGCTCCCGCCTAAAAATTCGAGAAAAAATGCTGGCCGTCCGATCCACGCCTCATCGTTGGATGAAGGGGACATAAAGCCTCCGAGAGTAAATGGCCGCGCCTCGTAAATTGTAGCGCATCCAAAGTAACTGCCCGCACGTGCGCCCCAAACCCTCTTTACTTCCATCCTCTCATTAACATCAAAACCCCGCTTTTCTCCTCGGAAGGAGATAAAAACCGGAGTTTTGAGGGGCTATTGTGGGGCCCGGCCCAAAATAATGGGCTAATTAAGCTATGGGCCCGTCCGAGAAGAATCCTGTCCGAGGAGAAGTCATAGCCCAAACATTATTTAAGCCCAATTGCGGTAAAAGAAACTGTCCGAGGAGTAACTCCTCCTCGGACATTACGAAGTCCGGATCAAGAGCTCGCCCCAACCATTGCAGTTCATCCTCCAAGCATATAAAAAAGAATAAAACCCAAAATATCTCATGGAAAGCTGCCACCACCACATTAAATGTGTCACAACCACTCTCTTGGCCGCATTAATGAGGAAAAGACCCCTGAACAGTGCTACCTTGGCCACTGCAACTTACAAAGGAGTGATAAGGGTGTCTGATAGGACAGGTGCTCAGGTGGGGGCTTAGATGATCAACAAGTGTAAGGTTCAGATAAGAAGGAGAGACCTATATAATATAGTGGAGTCCCTCAAAGAGGGGGACGAAAAATGTATGATCTGTACCCAGAAAATAGAATCTTCTGCTAGATATCCATTCTTTTGTTTTTGTTTCTGCAATAATATTGTCTATGTATCAGACCGACTAAGTTCACTGAGGCTAAACTCTTTGACCCATCATCTACAAAGATCTATTGTGTGTTGCGCCTTGGGCCAAGGCCTGATCAGTAGGATTTGGACCAGAAAAATCGTGCAACTACAATTATCATATTTGGACATCATGCACTATGCAATTACTGTGAATATATGAGATGTAACAGTAAGATAGGAAATAAAGTGAAAAAGTAAGATGTTTAAAATTCAAAATATTTTTTAATCCAATGACTAAGATATATTAAAAAGTCAATTTTTAACCTTCAATCTCACTGATTAATTCACTATTGCAATTTATGTGAAAATAAAATAAATAAATAAACTAGTAGTAACTAATGCCATGTATGAGACAAACTTGGCAAAAAGATGACACTTGTAAGTGATAGTCCTATCAATGAACCACTCCTCCTTGATTTGTGGGGTAGTTATTGGCCGAAATTAACTACCATCTATTACCTACAAATGAAATATTGAAGTTTATAAGCAAAAAATCTCTAACACATCATCCAAAAATTTTCTATCAAGAGTGACCAATCCATGTCTGTAGGGATGGAAATTCCCCTCGCATTACATGCATGTTTGTAGGAATGTCTTTACCACTTGCATGACTATCAAGGAGTAGGAGTAGACAAGTAATTTGTAGGCTTCTTGTACTCCTATTATTAAACTTTGTCAATTTCAGTTTGTTGCTTTGTTCTTGTGTTCTATTGTAATCAAGTGAAGTTGGACTTCTGCTATTATATTATCAAGTGAGTTGTATATTTAATATTTATTGCTTGATCATTATGCACTTGATTTGATTTAATTCTCTCCCTCTCATCGGTAATTTGTGTATGTTTAAGTCCTATTAAGTTAGGAAATTATTGAACTCAACACTCTTTCAGAGAAGTCTTATCTTACATTGTGCAAAATCATTGCAAGCGGCCTAAAAATTGGTTTGTACTCCAAACAATTGCATGATGCAATAGTTCACTAGATTAGGATCCGATATTTCATAACATGTTTGTCATTGATATATATATATATATATATATATATATAAATTTTTTTTTTGGGAAGAAAAAAAAATGGTTAGGAGGGGACAGTCAGTATTGCTTTACAACCCGAGAGTAACCATAGTACTATAGTAGCCCTTAACATCTCCTGAGTTATGACCTCATTTTGATGAAGTATAAGACATGTTGCTAGTGGGTTTGGGTCTAGAGTGAATCAAACCTAAGACGCTCTCATAGCAGAGTCTAGTTGGCCCTAACCACTACCCTTGATATTATCGTCATCTATTTAGTGCTTTTTTAGAAATAGTGATAGGACATATTGTTGGAGAAAATGGGCTTTTGCCCTTTTTTTTTTTTTTTTTTAATCCAACATTTTGCCCTATTTCCCAAACTAATTAGGGAAATGCCCTTGTTTTGAAACTCGATTTTCTAAAAATCGAGTTTCAATTCAAAACTTGATTTTTGGACAATCGAGTTATAAAAAACTGAAAATTAAAAAAAAAAAAAAATTTCTGAAGTCCTATAGTGGCGTTTTAAGGGGCCCTATACTCGAGCTCTATGAACTCGAGTTCCATGCAAGTTTATTTGTTTGTTTTTTTTTTTTTAAGGTTTGATCACCCAATACCTATAGTGGCATTTTAAGGAGCCCTATAGTGACGTTGAAACTCAATTTTGAGAAAATCGAGTTTCAAAACAGAGACATTTCTCTAATTAGTTTGGAAAAGGGGGCAAAATGTTGGATTTTTTGTGCGAAAGGGGTAAAGGCCATTTTTCTCCCATATTGTTAGTTGATTTGTAATTTGGTACATTTATATACAACAAATTTCTTTTAAAAAAGGTATGTGGTAAACTAATGAAATATTTATTGAAAAATTATATATAATTAGTACAAATTTTACTATATAAAATTTACAAATTGATATGTCAATGAATAAGATTAGTTTTTATAATAAAAAAAAAAAATTAATGTGATTGGTGTCACTTCAACAAGATAATAAATGAGTCTTTGTATTACTATTTATAATTTATGACACCTTAACTTATAAGGCCTACATAATAAAATTAATTTATAATATTTCAAACATCACCCATATTTATTTACAATAACATTTTGGATTCAATCATCAACTAGATAATAATGAGTCCTTGCGATATGCTTGGTTGTGCCTTTCTTTTTCAAGAAAAATTAACAATTAGATTCAATCAGTTATAAAAGAGTCTTTGTATTAGATTCAACAAGATAAAAATTCTAGTAAGGAAGTACGTTCTTCATATTCCTCTTCAAGATTCAATCAGTCATTCTTTTTATTTTTAAATTTTTTTTTTTTAACTGTTTCTTTCTATGAGCATACCAACCACTGATTTTTCAAAATATTTACCATCATCACACCAAGTATGTGCGGAACAAAACTAGTTGGATCCTTTATATCTTTAAGAAAAAGACAAATTTGTAATTATTAGCAATGTATAATCCTGGCCTAAGAAAAGAGAAATTTGTAATTATCAACCAATTGATAACATTTGTTCATAACTATGCAGGATTACTTCTCATATGACTAAGGGAAATTAAATTCAAACAAAAGTTGTTGGGTTATAGATTGACCCTAGTAAATTAATCTAATTATCTAATTTGATTAATTAATCAAATTTCATACAAATTAGATTAAGGCATGATCAAATAATCAAACTAAATAGAGTGCAGCAAAAAATTAAGTTTCACACAATGATTTGATCACCATGATGGAGAAAACCCTCATAGACAAAACTCTACTGGGTGAATTTTAGGTCCACTTCTAAAGAATTCATTAGTTAAGAATAAGCGATTACAAGTACAAGAAATCTTACCCTATAGACCTATCTCAAAGTACATACCTACAGTAGAACCTATTTAGCTATACCAATTTTTACTCCAATCCCCAATAGGACTTATGATCTTGTAAAATACTTCTAATTTGCACGAATCTTCCTATTTGTGACTAATTCCACAATAACCTTTATTATTGTTGTAGTTTTGCAGAATTCTTCAAACCATGCTTGGATGAACCGAAAGTAGCTAGGCGCACAAATGTCGTAACAACTCCTGTTATGTGTGTCTTTGTCTCAATGATGACGGCTATAAAATATGTTTTTTATTTATGCTCTGAAACCCTAATCCCTAGAAAACCAAGTCATCATGGGCCAAAAAAAGAACTTTACATTCAGTTTTCTTGAAGCTCGATAGGTCAAGAGGTGTCAAGCTAGGTATCGAGATTCATTAAATCTTAATAGATCGACAGGTATCGCAGATGTATCAGGACCTGTAGTTTCAGTTTTTCTTAATAAATTTCTTGAGTAATCTTGTGTCTTCAATAATACCATTTATTTGACAACTTCAAGGTCTTCTTCAACCCACTAGAAACTAAGACTTAGTTGCATATAAAATGCGTTTTATTGAAGGATATTCCAATTACATGACCTTTACATAAGTGTTTGAACATGCCTACAAAGTAATGGCTGCTGCATATATATGACTGCGAGTCTGTGACAAGAATCTAGATTAGAGAGGTTATATAACGATCTAAGAAAAAAATGCTAATCACATCTATACGCTATATCTTAAAAAGAATAATTTAGTCATAATCAAAGTTCATTGTACTGGTTAATAAAGCTTAGATCACAGCTTCGATTCTCAAATGTACACCTCCTGTTTAGACAGTTGTAGCCAAATCAATGTTAGGTGAAGGACAACCATTAAAAAGTAAACATATTAGTTGACACTCAACACATGCTTTTGAAGTGCATATTCTCCTTTGTGAGAGTATTAGGTAATATAATAAGAGGGGGGGGGGGGGGGGGGGGGTGGGGGGGGAGGAGTGGGGGAGTGTATGTCAAGCAGAAATGAGGTAAACTTCACAAGCCTGCAGAATTATTTGTCACCTCAAAGTATAGATGCCTCATAGAAACAAAGGTTCATGGAGAGTCTCACCACATCAACAGACCCTAGTCCCTAGTGAACCCAAAACCTAGATTCATAAGTGCCATGGTTATTGTTCAACATAGCATAACATGCAACAGTACAATCGCAGTTACAAACAAATTTAGTAAATAAGAAAACAAATAGATGCTATGAGCAAGGACAATAATAGATTATGTGCACAATATAACAAGTATAAATTTGTAAAATAAATAGAATTAGTCCTATGTGTAAAGAATGAATAATGCAATTTTGATCAAGGATGGTGTTTGACATTATCTCTTTATGATAGATTTCGTCCCTCACAATAGGTACTTTGAGTTTTTTAGATGTCTATTTCTCTCTCTTTGACTACGAACGTAAATATGATTGCCAAAAAAAAAAGGAATGAATGATGGGTGAATTTATATATTGTTCTGGAAAGAATAAAACTGTTGTGTACAAACTAACTGGCAACAAAATAAAATAATAAAAAATTAGTATTGGCTGGTAGGGTCCAACACACACATGCCCCGAGCCCAACCCAACCCGGCTAAACCTAAATAAGGTAATCCACTCTTAAAAAAAGTTATAACCTAGAACAAAACCCTTATTACCTCATATCTTTTTAGTATTCCCTTGTATTGGTATATATAACTTATTTATGTTAAGTGTGTTTAAAGCATATTATCCTTAAAATATATAAGTAAATATTTTTAGTAAAAGATATTTTTATTTTCATTTTTTTTCAAAAACTATCTTGCATTTAGAGAATTAGGGATATATATATATATATATATAGTCTAAAAGCTTCTTTCATGGAGAGAGAGAGAGAGAAAGGTTGAAAAGCTCTGAAGAGGAGGAGGACACGTTGAGAAGAAGCACCAAGAAATTCAAAGAAAGTCATCATGTTGTTGGGAGTAATGGTCAGACTTCATCAGCAACACAAAGTAGCTATAGAGACAAATTGTTAGGAACAATTCCTGGAGCTTTTGAACAAGCCTTTGGGTTCGAAAGCGAAATGCAAGAGGACTTGGAATTAGACACGGAAGAGGAAAACCTTCACGAAGGATGTACAAAGGTCTGCTTCTCAAAAGAGGAAAAGGCATGCATGAGAGCCCCGTGGCAACATGTACTCATCATCAAACCCTTTGGTAGGAAAGTGGGATTCCTTTACCTAGACTCAAAGATTCGCAGCATGTGGAACCTTGTAGGACAAATGGATTGCATTGACTTGGGGTTGGATTACTTCCTAGTTAAATTTGAACTTGCAGAAGACATGGATAACATTTTTAAAGGAGGTTCGTGGTTCATTGGTCAGCACTTCCTAGCTATCATGCAATGGGAGCTAGGATTCAAGGCTTCCATGACAACTTTCTCTTCAGTTGCAGTATGGGTGAGACTCCCAAAACTACCTATTGAATTCTACGAACCGGCATCACTCCTCAAGATTGGTAAATCCTTCGGACCAGTTTTACGCATTGACTCACATACAATTAATGGGGCTCGAGATAGATTTGCTTGCCTTTGTATTCAGGTAAACCTAGACAAGCCTTTAATAAGAATTGTTTACATAGGGAAAATAGCGCTACGAAGGCGCAAAGAGACACACCCTTATCTCATGAAGGAACCTAACAAGGAATCTAATAAGGGTCAAAATGCATGCCCCAACACAAATGCCTCTGTTGATCACCAACTCAGGTGGAGCAAGGCGGAGGGGTTGCAGGAGGAGTATGGGGCGTGGATGGTGGTTACCAGATGCAAACCTTTTAGTAAGGCTACAACTAAGCCTACGGTCCAGGAGGGAAGTGACTCGGTTGAGTCAGTACAAAGGGTTAATGCGACACACCAGCCTAGAGCAGTGAACTAGGAAAAGAAAGAAGGGAAACGAAAAGCTAGTCACCTACAATCTATGGTGCACACCAAAGAGGCTGAAAAGACCTTTGCGTCCAATTGCGGGTTGACAGGAGTTGGTAGGAACTCTAGGGGCTCTAGACGCAATGGGAAACCAAACCAGAAAGACAAGGGTCTAGTTAAAAGCCAACTAGAAAGGGTGGGCCCTAGCAAGATAGGGGGACTTTTTACCTTTGGAAACGAGCTGGGTCTATTGAACAAAGATGGGCCTGATCAAGCCCCTTTTTGTTTCTCTAGCCTAGATAGTCCAAGCCTTAAACTTGTTGTTGAAAATAAGGGTTCAGATAACACCAATCCATGGGGCAACAACAATGGAGAGAGTGAACAACTAGGTGATCTTTTACAAGGGGAAAACTATTTTGGTGGGAGACGACACAATAAGGTGGATAAGTCAAGACTCGACAGAAATATGGGGGTGGTTCGACACAGAATTGATGCTAGCTTGGAAAAATCTATTCCCTTTGATGGAGATAAGCAAGTAGGTGGGATTCCTATCAATGTAGGACAAAGCTTGGAGGTTGACCCCGAACCCATGGTGGAGATTCCTAATGGACAGACCTGCGGTGCTAGCCCCCCTAATGATCAACTCTGAATTTTTAGCACCAGAATCAAAGGTGCAACCTTTGGAAAACTACCTAACAGGGGCAAAGCAAGAATGGATACAACCAGTGATCACGGGGAGGAAGAAACTCCAAGATGCACCGGTGGAGTGTGTGATGATGGGAAACCTTTATCGGGTGAAGCTCCTTCATTTTGCAGAACCGCAGATCTACGGGACTATTCTCATCAAAGAATCCCAGGAGTTGATGGGGATAATCAAACACTTGACAACTCTATTTCGAGGGAGGATGGAGTGGAAGATAGAGTTGATGGAAGCATGGAAGTGGAGGGAAACTGAGGATTGCTATTCCCTGAACCACTTCGATTCCTCAACCACCCCTTTTAGGATCATGCATATTCTGGTTTGGAACTGTAGGGGAGTCATGAAACCCCTCTTTAGTAAAATAGTCATGGACTTGGTAGAGTGGCATTCTCCACTCTTGATGGTAATCACTGAAACGAGACTAAGTGGGGCTAGAGCAGAGGTGATCATAGAACGTCTTCCTTTTGATGGTGTAGTAGTGGCGGACATGATTGGGTTCGCTAGAGGCATTTGGTTGCTATGGCGATCAGACTTGGTGCAGGTGGATGTCCTAGCATCAACGGTGCAAGAAATTCACACTCTTATTCGGGTAAGATCTCAAACTTTTAGTTGGTTACTTAGTGCTATATATGCTAGTTCCAGGTTCCTTGAAAGATGCATACTCTGGGATAATTTGAAAATGTTAGCATCTCTACATAATCTGCCTTGGGATCTCATGGGAGATTTTAATGAACTCTTGACTGAGGAAGAGAAATCTAGGGGAAACTCTATGAGTCAGAGAAGGGTAGTGGCAATTCGTGACTGTATGAATGTTTGCCACATGCTAGATCTTGGATTCTTTGGACCAAAGTTTACTTGGTCTAGCAAAAGAGAATTTGGGAACTTAATTCAGTGTAGGTTGGATAGGTGTTGGGCCAACCCAGATTGGAAAGAATTCTTCAACAAAGCTAATGTCACCCATCTTGCAAGAATTAACTTGGACCACTGCCCTCTACTCCTGAACTTATGTCCAAACATTGGTGCCACATCCAGTAGGCCTTTTAGGTTCCAATCAGTGTGGTTGAGTCATATGGAGTTCCCAATTATGGTGAGGGAAGCCTGGTCAGGTCAGGACGACAACCTGGCTAGAGCCATATCGGGGTTCACATTAAAAGCTCAGAAATGGAATAAAAAGGTCTTTGGAAATGTTTTTACTAAAAAGAGACAGATTATGGTTAGACTGTTGGGTACACAAAAAGCCATAGCCAACATACCCACCCCCTTCCTGGTTGACCTTCAGAACCATTTGTCCGAGGAATATAATCAAATCCTTCAATTGGAGGAGGAGATTTGGGCAATGAAGGCTAGAATGAACTGGACCATCCTCGGCGAGAGAAACACTGCTTTTTTCCACCTCTTAACCCTTCAGAGAAGAAGCAAGAACAAAATTACAAGCATACAGGAGGAGAAAGGGATTTGGATTCATAATGTGGAGGAAGTACAAGGAATTTTTTTGTCTTACTTTACTAAGTTGTATCAATCTGAGCAAGTTCTTTGCCATCGGTTTCACTCTTGGATTGATAATTGGTGTGCCAAACTTGGGGAGGAGGAAGCAACGGGAATTGCTCACATACCCTCTGATGGTGAAATCTGGTCAGCTCTCAAGGCCATGAAACTATACAAAGCCCCTAGCTTTGATGGACTTCACGTGGGATTTTTTCAAAGGTTCTGGCTTATTGTTGGCGAATCAATAAAATTGGAGCTAAAAAACATTTTCTTAAATGAGAAAGTGCCTGAATATCTGAACCAGACCCTTATTGTTCTCATTCCAAAAATCCTAGGGCCTGAAACCGTTGGGCATTACAGACCTATAAGTCTCTGTAATACGGTCTATAAAATAGTCTCAAAAATCCTTGTTAATAGAATCAGACCCCTCTTACCTGACCTGATCTTTCCTATGCAGTCAGCCTTCTTGGAAGGAAGGAGGAGTTTTGATAATGTGATTATTGCACAAGAGCTAATTTATTCCCTGAAAAATAGAAAAAGCAAAGATGGATTTATGGTTGTAAAAATTGACTTGGAAAAAGCCTACGACCGCCTTGAGTGGAGCTTCATCAAGATGGTACTTGAACATTTCAACTTTTCGAGGAATATCATAAACTTAATTATGAGCTGTGTGACTATAACTTCAGCCTCAATCCTCTTTAATGGGGGCAAGTTGAGTTCCTTCCAACCTTCGAGGGGCATCAAACAGGGCGACCCCCTTTCTCCCTTCCTCTTCTTGCTTTGCATTGAATTCTTGGTAGCTCAGATCACCACCATGTGTGAGGAGAGGAGGTGGGACAAAATTAAAACTTCCAAAAATGGTCCAGGTTTCTCGCATATTTTCTTTGCCGACAACCCCATTTTATTTGCAAAGGCAAACTCTAAGAATTGTGATGCCATAATGGAAGTTCTCAACAACTTCTATGATATAGCTGGTCAAAAGGTGAACCGGGGTAACTCTCGCATTTTCTTTTCTAGCAACGTTAGCAGAAGAAGGAAGAGACAATTATGCAGAAAGATGGGAATTGAGGCAACAAAAAACTTGGGTCGTTATTTAGGTTTTCCTCTTCTTAATCAAGGTAGAAATGGGAATGCCTTTAATTTTGTCATGGAAAGGATACAAAGTAAACTTGTAGGTTGGAAAACTAAACTCCTCTCCCGCAGGAAGGATGGTTTTGGTCCAAACAACAGCTGCTTCCATAGCAGACTATTACATATCGTGCCACGCTCTTCCCATCAAAGTTTGCAATGCCATTGACAAGGCCATGAGAGATTTCTTATAGGGATCTATAGAGGAGAAAAGGAAATTACATTTGGTCAATTGGCAGACAGTTACGCTGCCAAATGATTTAGGAGGCCTAGGACTCTTCCAAGGTAAACATAGGAATCTTGTTCTGCTAGCCAAGCTGTGCTGGAGGGTGGCAAATGAACCCAATACCCCCTGGGTAAAAAAATGATTGCTGCCAAATATCTCTCCCTTCGTAGATTGACTGAGGAAAGGAGGAATCTCCCTTGTTCAAGAATATGGGTTGCTTGCAAGAAAGGAGGCCCGATGTATGTCCAAGGGTTGAAATGGAATGTTAAGGATGGGGCTTCAATCAATTTCTGGAATGACTTTTGGCTGTCTTCAGGAAGTGTGAGAAGTCTCATTCAAGGGCCATTAAGTAGAGAAGAAGAACAACTCACTGTCTAGCAAAGCTTTGAACCAAATGGGGAGTGGAACCCAAGAAAAATCTCATTTGAATTGCTACATCAGATAAGTAACACCATCAGAGCTACCCCGCTATCTTACAACCTCAATGCTAAGGATTCTCTCATTTGGGCCTTCTCTAAGGATGGCCTTTTCTCCCATAAATCAGCCTACCTTCTGGCTAAGGGCTTAAATCCTTTGAACCCGAATACTTTGTCTTTGGATTGGTTTTGGAAAATTGAAACCTTACCTCGAATTCAATTTTTTATTTGGCTGTGCTTCCACAACAGCGTTCCAACTGGGGAAGTGTTGGGTTCAAGGGGGTTAAGCCTCAACCCCATCTGCTTTCTCTGCCTCCGTAACAATGAATCTATTGATCACTTAGGGGTTGTGAGGTTGCACAATCCTTTTGGCATAACTTAAAAGTTCCCCAAGGCTTGCTAGAGTTATTCAATCTTCCTATGAAGGAGTGGATTGAAACCAATTGCAAGACTGGGATGATCTCAAACTGTCTAGGAATACCGTGGAAAATTCTTTCTCCTATGGGCATATGGCACTTATGGCTACACAGAAATAACTTCGTCTTCAGATCGGACACCATTGATAGGACTGTACACAGCAGATGCATCAAGTGCGGCGCTGAGTTTTTTGCTACTGCTACCAGGTGCAAAGCAGTTGGGCAAAAAACTCCAATACAAGTGTCATAGACTAGACCACCTGAAGGTTGGGTGAAATTAAACATTGACGGTTCGGCCTTAGGAAACCCAGGGAAAGCAAGGTGTGGAGGATTGCTTAGGAACCATCAGGGGGAGTGGATAAGGGGCTATGCCAGAGCCTTAGGCAACACCAGCAGCTTTGTAGTAGAACTATGGGCTCTAAGGGATGGGTTAACCATGGCAAAGGAGCTTGGGTTGAACAACTTATTGGTTGAAATGGATGCTTTGAGTGTGGTATTGCTTATGAATAATAACATTGTCAATTTGTTAATGGAACCATTGTTAACTGATTGCAGGAACCTACTTCAGTCCTTCCCCAACAAAAGGGTTATCCATGCATTCCGTGAAGCCAATCAATGCACGGATGCGCTAGCCAGACTAGGAGCGAGATCAGAACCTTCTTTTGTTGTTTTTGTGAACCCACCGCCTATGGTGGCTAGCCTTTTGGCTTTTGACTTATCTGATATGTATTGTAACTAACTAATTTTTTCCTAGTTGTTTAATACAAGTCTTCGATTTACCAAAAAAAAGAAAAGAAAAAGAATTAGGGATATAGGAATGCATTAATTATTTTATTTTATTTTTTTTCATTCTAAGAAAAGATATGATTTTTATCGTTAAAATTTTGGGACGTGTTCTACTATGTTGTTTATAAACAAAATAATTTTTATTTTTTCATTTAGTTTTTGTTATTAATATATTTCTCTTGTATTATATTGTATATGTAATACATTAGAGTGACATTTATTATTTAATTTACCTGAAATTAATTGATTTACATACATTATATATATATATATATATATATTTAAAACTACTACTACATTGTAATAAGTAATGTAAGGACTAGAAAAACCAGCAGCCCAAGCCCACTTAGAATAGTGGCTAGATCAGTCCAACGATGGCCCAAAACAATGAATTTAAGAGAGAGGGAAACAAACAACTAAGGGGGACTTTGCCCGAGGAGAAAAATAAGGAAGAAAGGGTCGATCTTATTAAATGGATAAATCACTTTTTTCATACAATTTGGCCCGGGGAGACCACATTTACATAAGAATTATTACTGGTCACTCTCTTATCTCTTAGTGTTCTTCTTCTTCTTTTTTTTTTTTTTTTTGGTCTCTTGATACTTATGTGTTCTCCTTTTTCTCTGTCAACCTTCATTTTATTATATACTCCTCCCTTTATCATATCTCAACCATCCATCCTTACCTAACATCCCTCCTCTCATGACACTTGTTACATTTTACATCTGAAGAAGATGGTAGAAGAAGCCTGCTTAGCTGTGACTTACATTATTCAGGTCACTTCCTCATCAATGCAACTGATAAAGCTGTTGCCCACCATTTCATGTGAAGGCGATAGACTACTCCAAACTAGAAACTTCCCCTATGACCATTGATTCTCTCTCTCTCTCTCTCTCTCTCTCTCCCACTTGGAATGCCTTAGAGTACTTTGACTCATCTCTTCCTCTCCTCGGGCAGATTTCCTCCTCGGGTCTGTGGACCGCGACATCCCCACAGTTATATTGCAACTCTTCAGATCCATCCTCGGTCCTCGGGCACCCACAACAGCCCCCTAAAACGTTCGCTATTGTTTCTAAGACAAAAGTGAAGTTTTAGTTACATAGGTAAACTATGCACATGCCCTATGTGTTCCCACGTGTTAACGTCCTTTCACTTGTCTCTAGCACGCTCCTGATGCTTCAGAATCCAAGATTTCACATTTATGGTGCCAGGCGGCTGCTTGTCCCCCATGTTCTACGGCTCGATCAGGATCCAATGGTTCCTATCTCCCCTCATTTATGGGCTGGAAATTTACCGCCCATTTTTTACTCCTATAAAAGGAGAACTTAGGGCTGGTTGAGGCTTATTTTTATGTTCTGGCAATTTAAGTGGAAAAAACCTCCCGAGGAGCATTTTTCGTGTTACTCATAGGTGTGTTGATTCTCTTGTTTCTATTTTTTCATAAGCTTAATATTTCATACCATAAAACTCCATGGGTAGATACGCTAAGTTAGTGGACACTCCCAAGGCTAGGGCAGTCTTTAAGGCGCAATATAGGATTCCCGACGGTGTTGAAATCCGGCATTGTGAATGCGGTGAATGGCTGGTCTTGCATAGACCCCCCCAATTCCGTAGTGATTCCTATGATTGCCTTCATTGAAGGTGGGATGGAACTTCCCATGGGAAGGGTTACTAGGAATTTCCTAATAAACTATAGGCTGACCCCCACCTAATGCTCCCCAAACGTCTTTAGAGTCCTCGGGTACGTAGATATGCTAAATAGGAAAATGGGGACCAACCTCACATGGCATGACGTACACTGGGTGTACAATTTTCAAAAAGGGGAAAAGACCAAATACTACATCAAGTGTAAAGTCCTTGCTGTTAGATTAATCTCTTGCCTACCTGACTCAAGCAAAGGTATGGACGAGGACTTCCTCATCGTCTCGGGAGACTAGCATGATGGAATGCATTGTCCCACCCAGGAAGGAGAACCAGGTAGGGTTCCCAAGGACTAGAGTCATACATAGGATCTTACTTGGCTTTATTAGTATGAAAGTTCTCGCTTTTTTTTTACTTGCAACCCCTCTTGTTTTACTTGGCAAATGAATACCATATCGCCCTAGCCAAGCACTTGGTGAATTTCAAAGACTTGAACTGGATCCTTAGGTCAGAGATCTTCCTGCACCAAGACGGCCAACTTCGAGCAGCTCATGTCATCCTTGGATGCAAGCCCTCCACCAAATGTTTTCAAAGTCTGAAGAACGTCATTAAAGCCAGGGACCCCTTCTTGGCTTTAATTGATGTAGCCGTCCCAAGATTCTTGTTGTCCGAACCTCCTCAGGAAGGAACTCAGGACGCCCAAATTCTAGCCCTCTTAGTTGCCAGGCTCCTCTACTCCCAAGAACCACCTCTTCGATCGGACAACGAAGCCAAGGAGTCCACACCTGAGCCTACTCTCTAGGAAGTCACTAACAAGGACTTTGAGGTCTTCTATTAACAAAAAGACCCCGAAGACGCTCCCAACACTTGACGCACACTTCTAAAACCCGCAAAAGTTAACGCCAACCAAGAGGCCATAAACATCCTAGAAGGCATGGGTTTTGAAGAGAAAATGCCTGACCTGCTGGCCTTGCTTACTACCCACGCTGGGGGTTCCTCCCCAGCCGTGCCAGTAGTGACCCGGCCACCGACTCCTACCCTAACACGCACTTCTTCCGTGGGGGCAGCAGATGAGAAACGGAAGATGGCACAAGGAGGTAAAGGCATGGAAGGTGCCGAGGAGGGAAAGGTCACCCAGTCCTCCCACTAGCCCCCTACCAAAGAAGCTCAGACAGGAAAGGGACAACAAAAGAAGATCTCCTCAGTAGGGACTACTAAGGATGGAGGGGACCAGCCTAAGAAGCCCATAATCTGGAGGCCATTGTTCACCTTTAGCTTTGGCAATCCAGTGCTTGATGATGCTAACTTAAGGGACCCCCAAAAGGGTAGCTTAGGCTTAGTGGTAGAGTGCCTGGAGAATGCATTATGCCTGCCCGAGGATATGGTGGAGCTAAGGTCTTTCAAGAAGCACGAAGTTTTCCTCACTTTGAAACAAGACCTTGCCAAGGTATATCATTTTCCTTAGTTTACAACATTAACTTGTAGAAGTTTTAACCAATACTTACGTTTGTTTGTTTGTTTTTTTTTTTTTTTTTTTTTTTTTTTTTTTTTTTTTTTTTTGTTGGGTGTAGTCTGTCCAAGCTGCCTTTATGGCTAAGGAATGGGTGGACCATTCCCTAGACGTGGCTAGAGAGGCCAAGAATAAGTTAGAGGCTGCTAAGAAGGCCCACGTGGATGTGGACAAGAAGCTCAAGGAGACTCTTGTCCAGTTAACCGAAGTGGAAAAGGCTCATAGGAATGCTGAGTTTGCCTTTAAGGGCTATGAGAAACTGGCAGCTAACGCCTTGGAGGCCCAGAAGAAGGCTGAGAACAAAATGGCTCTGACTGTGGTGGAGCTAAAACAAACAAAGAAGCAGCTGGAGGCTAAGGAGGCTGAGAAATCCTAGGCCAAGCAGGGAAGCCTATGATGTGGGTATGACTAAGGCAGCTGAAAGCCTTATTGCCCAACTCAAGGATGTCACTCGGGCCTTCTGCTTGGAAGTATGGGGCCAGGCCTTGAGCGCTATTGGGTTAGCATCGAATCAGAGCTTTGAGCTCATGAAAAGGTGTACTACCCCACTGCATTGCATTTGGCGCCTACCATTCCTTAGCCTCCAGTAAATCCCAGCTTTGCTCCCCCCTCCTTTTTGGACCAACCTGCCCCTACTCCCTCTGCTGCCCCTACTAAAGACAAGGAGCAAGAGTAGCCCTCTCTAGTTGACGTGGTGGACGTAGAGACGGAGGAAATAACAGAGGTGGCTTAGTTGAAGAGGAAGAAGAAGGAGAAAGAGCAGGAGAAGAAGGGAGGGAAAGGAAAGGAGACCTCAGCCTAACTCCACTTAGAACTTAAGAGGAAATAGCCATTTTGTAGCTAGGCCCAAGTGTATCTGATGCCTTTCATTTTGTACTTAATTTTTTACAAGTTAATGAAAAGGACTTAGAATTTATTTACTGCTTCTTTAATTATTCAATTCGTACTTGTCAATTTATATCTTACACTCCTTTCTTTTCTTTACACCAATTTCTTCATATTAACCTATGACTTATTCATGGAATTTCCCTATCCCTCTATCTAATCTAGAATGACTTGAACTACAATTAATAGTCTGATCCATAGAACTTAGGAAAAATTTCAACCAACACTTACCTTAATTTGGACTCGGAATCTTACAGCAAAACCATTAGCAATGATCCTAAAACCAGAGGAGATAATTAGGGTGATTTACTTTACTATATATTTAAGCAATCCATTGTAAGGATCACTCTATTCCCTACCTGTGATCTGAGGAGGCACGTTAGGCCTACATTCCACCCAATACTTAGGATTTCTCACACAACGTTAATTTACCCTAGGCTTGTGATCCTAAAAACTGAACAAGGCCTAAGTTTTGTTTAACACTTAGAATATTTCCCGCAATGTTAATTTACCCTAGGCTTGTGACCCGAGGAGCCGAATAAGGCCTAGGTTCTGTTTAATACTTAGAGTATTTCCTGTAATGTTAATTTACCCTAAGCTTGTGACCCAAGGAGTCGAACAAGGCCTAGGTTCTGTTTAACACTCAGGATATCTCATAGACTGATTATTTCAGTAAATACATCCACAATAAGGCACAACCAATCAAGATATGAGTGGTAAAAGAAATTATTAATAATAATAACGTCATAGATTGTTTACATTCCAAGGGCAAGGAATTACATTTTTATCCAAATCTTCCAAGTAATAAGCCCTAATGCCCACAATGGAAGTGATCTTATATGACCCTTCCCAGTTAGGGCCCAGTTTTCCCTAGGCAGGGTTCTTTGTTGTCTTCACCACTTTCCTCAAGACCAGGTCTCCTGGAAACAATGGCTTAGACTTTGCCCCCTTATCATATCCTTGCTTAAGTTTCTGTTGGTAATATGCCATCTTTACCATTGCCATCTTTCTTCTTTTCTCAGCCACATCCAAGCTGTCTAGGAGTAAACAGTTGTTCTCTTCAACATTGAACTGATCAGTTCTTAGAGTTGAGAATCTAGACTCAAGGGGGATTACTGCCTCTACTCCATAAGTCATTGAAAAATGAGTCTCCCCTGTTGATCTTTGGGGTGTGGTACGATAGGTCCACAACACGTGGGGCAGTTCATCCACCCATCTTCCTTTAGCATCATCCAACCTTTTCTTCAGCCTAGCTAATATTACCTTATTGGTGGCCTCGACTTGCCTATTCCTCTAAGGATAAGTAGGTGTAGAATACCTATTCCTAATCCTTAACTCCCAACAATATATTCGGAAGGCTTTACTGTCAAATTGAAGACCATTATCCGAGATTAGAGTGTGAGGAACTCCAAACCTGGTGATAATATTCCTCTAGATGAACCTCTTAGCATCCACATCCTTGATATTAGCAAGGGGCTTAGCTTCCACCCACTTGGTAAAGTAGTTTGTGCCAATGAAGAGCCATCTTCGGTTCTTTGTACCTCGGGGAAATGGTCCTACTATATTCAAGCCCCACTGAGCGAACGACCAAGGGCTAGATAACGGATTTAGGATTCCCTCTAGTTGATGAATATTTGGGGCATACCTCTGACATTGGTCACACTTCTTCGCATAATCCTTAGAGGTTCTTTGCATGCTAGGTCACCAGTACCCCTGGGTGAGGGCCCTATGCGCCAAAGACCTACCCCTTGTATGACTCCCACATATGCCCTCATGTAATTCTTCCAACAAAGGTTCCACTGCTTCTAAATGGACGCATAATAAATACGATCCTGAGTAAGTGCGTTTGTACAACTTCTGCTCTTCAGATAGCCAGTAGTGAGAGGCACTTCTATGTACCTTCTTTGCCTCACACTTGTCCTCGAGTAACAATCCCTGCTTCAAAAAGGTTACTATAGGGTCCATCCAGCTTGGCCCCACATGGAGGCTATACACCCCTATCAAGGATACCCTTGTAAGACAAGAGCTATCCATATTCTCAACAACAAAAACCCAAGGAATACTTAATCCCAGAGAAGTTGCTAGCATTGCCAAAGAATTCGCATTTGAGTTTTGTCCCCTAGGGATTTGCTTCAATACAAAACCCTTAAATTGAGGCCGGGCACTCTGCACCTTAGCAAGATACCCCTGCATCATTTCATCTTGAGCTTTAAAGTCTTCATTGACTTGGCCCATGACCAGTCTAGAATTAGAGTACAACTCTACCACTTCTCCACCTAACTGTTTGACTATAGCTACTCCGGCTAACAGGGCCTCGTACTCGGCCTTATTATTGGTGGCTAGGAAACCCAATCATAACGATTTCTCCATTATTAGCTTCTCAGGAGTAATTAATACAACCCTTATTCCTGCTCCCTTTCGGTTAGATGCTTTATTTGTGTAAACCTCCCACGGGGGAACAACAACGGCCGGCATAACTAATGCCCCCATAACTGCTTCCTCCTTCACGGGAGTACTTTCGGTGAATTCTGCCACAAAGTTTGCTAGGATCTGTCCCTTTATGGTAGCCCGAGGCATGTACTTGACATCATAGGCTCCCAGCTTAGTTCCCCATTTAGCAATCCTGCCAGTATAATCCGATATCCTTAGAAGAGCTTGTAAAGGGAGTTGGGTGAGCACCACAATAGTGTGGGCTTGAAAGTTATGAGGAAGATTCCTAGTGGAATGCACTATAGCCAACACCGCCTTCTCTAAAGGTAGATAGCGCATCTTAGCCTCCTGTAAAGATTTACTAACGTAGTAGATGAGCCTCTGAATTCTGTCCTTGTTTCTGACCAGGACGAGGCTAACAGCATAGTCTGTGACTACTAAGTATGCATACAACACGTCCTCCTTCTCGGGTCTGGAAAGTATGGGAGGATAGGACAAATACTATTTGAGGTCCTTGAAAGCTGTTACACACTCCTGGGTCCACTGAAAATCCTTCCACTTGTGGAGGAGTTGGAAGAAGGGATGACACCTGTCTGTAGATTGAGAGATGAACCTATTTAAAGCTATGGCCATTCCAGTCAATTTCTGCACCTCTTTGAGGTTCCAAGGAGGATGCAAGCTGTTAATAGCCCTAATCTGCTTGGGGTTGACCTCAATCCCACGATGAGTGATCATGTAACCCAGAAATTTGCTTGAGCTCACACCAATGCTCCCCCAAGTTGGCCAAATGCTCCTCTACCTGCCTGCTCTTTATTACCATGTCATCAATGTAGGCCTCTATATTCCTCCCAATCCGTGACTCAAACATTTGTGTCACCATTCGCTGATATGTGGATCCTACATTTTTTAGGCCAAAGGGAATTACTTGATAAAGGTACTTCCCCTTGGAAGCACGAAAGGCCGTCTTTTCCAGATCAGGTAATGATAAGGGTATCTGATGGTAACCCTGAAAGGCGTCCAAGAAACTCATCCGAGGGCACCCCACTATGGCATCCACTAGTTGGTCAATTCTAGGAACGGGGAAGGGGTCTTTTGGGCAAACTTTATTTAAATCTGTGAAGTCCACACAAACTCGTCACTTTCCATTCTTCTTCTTAACCACTATAGTGTTGGCTAACCACTCGGAATAGAAGATCTCTTTAATGGTTCCAGCTTGCTTTAACTTGTTTACCTCTATCTTTACTGCTTCAGCGTGATCTTTAGACAAACGCCAAGAAGGCTATTTATGTGGCAAAGTCCCGAGATTAACATTTAGTTGGTGACACATAAACCCTGGGTCAATCCCTGGAACGTCATAAGTACTCCAAGCAAAGACATTAATGCTAGCCTCCAAAAACTTCACCAACTTTGATTTTTCCAAGGGTGGCAACTGGGATCCCACTTGGAAATATTGTTCTTGATTTTATCTTATTATAACTCTTTCCAGCCCTTCGGACAACTCCCCTGATACCTTGGTCTGTTGCCCCCCTACAGGATCTTTCGTCACCGTAGTAGGATTTGAAGGTTGCTGCGTAATTGCCGACACCAAGCACTGCTTAGCCGTGACCTGACTACCCACAAACTCTCCCACTCTCCCTTGAGTAGGATATTTAATCTTTAGATGTAGGGCCAGGCGCCTATAGCGTGAAGCCAAGGCCTGGCCAAGATAGCAGTGTAGGGGGAAAAAGCTTCTACCACAATGAAGTCAACCTGCACTTCCTCATCCCCAGCTTGTATGGGTAACCTTATCATTCCTTGGGGAACCACCATCCTACCATCAAAGCCCATCAATGGTGAATCTACCTTTCTAGATCCTTGGGCTTCAGGTTTAGCCGTTTGTACCAATTAGGGTACGTAATCTCTACTCTGCTTCCCTAGTCGACTAGCACCTTTTTTACATCAAAGCTCTCAATCCTAATGCTAACCACCAGAGTGTCATCATATGGTTGGAGAGTTCCCTCCTTATCCTCCTCCGAGAAACCCAGGGTAGGGGTGACCATCAGCCTAGCTCTTTTAGGAGCCCAATCACCAGTCTCCAAGTCACAACCTCCACTCATGGACATAACCCTAGCACCTGAGCCCCCACTGTTCCCTGGCTTGGCAATGATCACGTTGATAGTACCCAATGCTGGCCGAGGAGCGCTATCCTTGTGAAACTCAATTCCCGAGTGACCGAACTATCCAGGAGGTTGATGTAGAAACCAGTTAAGCTTCCCTGCCTTCACCAATTGGCTCAGGTGATCCCGTAGGGTTCTACAATCCCCCGTAGTATGTTCTCTGTCCTGATGGTAGTGGCAATAGATGTTTTGGTTTCTCCTCTATGAGTCTTTGCCCATCTTATTGGGCCACTTAAAATAAGGCTCATTCTTAATTTTTCCCAATATTTGATACACATGCTCTTTAAACAATGAGTTGACCAGCTAAGTTCCCGAAGGTGATGTTTGATTAGAAAACTCCTTTCGGGGGCGACTACCCTGGTATCCTCCTCCCCGAGAATCCTTCTTCTCCGGGAACATTTTTGCTTTACCTCTTCCCTTTATCTGGTCCTCTTCCAACAATTTATACTTATCTATGCGATCCATAAGTTGGAGCATGTTCAAGGCGGATTTCATCGTCAACGACTTCCTTAATTCGTGCTCAGCAGGGAGCCCAACCTTAAAAGTTCTCATGGCCACATCCTCAAAATTTCCATCAATCTCATTGTATGTTTCCCAATATCTATCCGAGTAAGTCTTGAGGGTCTTTCCTTCCCTCATCGCCATAGACAACAAAGAGTCGATTGGCTTAAGGACCCTACTGCATGTGATGAATCTTGCCTTAAATGCCCTTGTCAGTTCCTCATAAGAACCCACTGATCCCTCTTCCAGGGCATTTCCAACGTATAACCACAAACCCTAGACTGGAGGGGAACAACTTGCACATAAGAGCTTCATTATCGGAATAGATCGCCATTTTCTGATTAGAGTGGCTTACATGCTCCATGAGATCAGTTCTCCCATTGTAAATGGTAAACGTTGGCTGAGAAAAATGATGAGGAAGTTTTGCCTTGTTTATCCTCCTGATGAAGGGTGACTTAGAAATCTGTTGCAGGGCCTTACTCATTGCATCGTTTCTCATGCCATGGTGGGAAGAACTTTTCTCACATTTATTACTAATCTTATCCAATCCGTTGAGTAAGACCCACTAGATGGAGTTCTTGACCTATGATGATATGAACAGTCCCTGCTTCCTTCTATCACGTTCCTTGTGCTTCAGCCTCTTGCACATGTGATTAATTTCCAGCTGTAATTTCTTTGTCTCCTGATCATGCGAGACCTAACTCCTAGGCCTTGAATGACTCCGCTCAGTACGCTTAGTATGGTAAGACTCTACCATAACGCTTGGTGTATGCTGCCTATCTCTTCTTCGCTCTAGGTTAACAAACTGGTTCTCCCTTTGTAAACCAACCGATTCCTCCCTATCTTGGCCTATGTTAGCCATTAATACTCAGGACAAATCCACCATACTTTGTTATTCCCACAGACGATGCCAATTATAAGGACTAGAAAAACCAGCAGCCTAAGCCCACTTAGAATAGTGGCTGGATCGGTTCAACCATGGCCCAAAACAATGAATTTAAGAGAGAGGGAAACAAACAACTAAGGGGGACTCTGCCCGAAGAGAAAAATAAGGAAGAAAGGGCCGACCTTATTGAATGGATGAACTGCTTTTTTCATACAAATTGGCCCGAGGAGACCATATTTAAATAAGAATTATTATTGTTCACTCTCTTATCTCTTAGTGTTCTTCTTGTTTTGTTTTGTTTTATTTTTATTTTTTGTCTCTTGATACTTGTGTGTTCTCCTCTTTCTCTGTTAACCTTCCTTTTCTTATACACTCCTCCCTTTATCATATCTCAACCATCCATCTTTACCTAACATCCCTCCTTTCATGACATTTGTTACTTTTTACATTTGAAGAAGATGGTGGAAGAAGCTTGCTTAGCTGTGACTTACATTGTTCAGGTCACTTCCTTATTAATGCATCTGATAAAGTTGTTGCCCACCATTTAATGCGGAGGCGACAGGCTATTCCAAACTAGAAACTTCCCTTATGACCACTGATTCTCTCTCTCTCTCTCTCTCTCTCTCTCTCTCTTCAGATTCTCGCTCCCACTTGGAATGCCTTAGAGTACTTTGACTCGTCTCTTCCTCTCCTCGGGTAGCTTTTCTCCTCAGGTCCGTGGACCGTGACATCCCCACAGTTATATTGCAACTCTTCAGATCCATCCTTGGTCCTCGAGCACCCACAAGTAATATTTAATTTTATTTAACAAAAAGAACCTTCTTTTGAAATATTTAAAAAATATTAATTTTGATTAATAAAATTTAAAGGATAATTAGAGATGACAAAATTACTAAGAGAAAATATTAAATGGACAAAGTTTGGCTACAACTCCACTAAAAAATTTAACATGACTACATACTTTGTGTAAGGTTGAATTTAATTAACCATCTTGTTGGCTTTATTCCATGCCAAATTTACTTGTATTTCAGCAATTAGTAACCCTGTATTTAGGTGAGATTTTTGTAAGGGTAGTGAGTGAGATAGTGTGAAGAAATGCTGAAGAGTGTGCAAAAAAAACAGAGACTTGCGACTGGATCTCGCGGGTGACTTGCGGCTGCAAGCCGCCAGAAGCTGCACACGTGCTAGGCATGCCAGAAGTTGAAGCGTCATGCTAGTTGGAGCACTACAGGACCAAATAGGACAACTGGCCGTTCAGTTATCTCACGGCTGGATTTCGCGACTCAGTCAAGTTGCGAGCTAGCCCTGTTTTGAAAAACCTGACTCTTCACATTCCATTCTCACCCCAATATAAATACCCCTTATACCCACGAAAGAAAGAGAGCTTCCAGAGAGAATTTTGAGAGAGAAAACCCTAGAGAAAAACAAGATTGATTCATCCACAATCTTCACATAAAAGACTCTTCAAATTCCTCTATTCTCTTCCTTTCCATTGTTAAATCCTTGAGAGGCCTTTTATCAAAACCTTTTCTCACCATATCCATTATTGTGAGAGGGCTGTTTGGTGTTCTGGGAAGCAGTTAGGAAGGAACCAATTGCTAGAAAAGAAATAGGTTCGACGCAACCTCGTTGGAGCAAGAAGCTTGGAGGGTTTAGGTACACTGGGTAGATTAGGCTTGGAGGGTCCATTACTGTTCATGTATGCCAATTACATTTTATAGTGGATTACTTACCGCTTGGAGGGCGGCGGAGAGGTTTTACGTCGAGGGTTTCGGTTTCCTCTTCGATAACACATCGTTGTGTTGTCCTTGTGTTTGCATCTCTCTTCCCTTAATCTTTGCCTTTTATTTTCTGCTGTGGATGTGATTTTAATTGGTTTAGATTGTTTACCAATTCTGTTTATAACTTGTGTTCATTTTTCGCACACTTTTGTTTGTCATAGAGCTTGAATTGATATTTTTGTTATTGGGGGTCTAAACATTCAAGGGTGTTTTATACACTATTTGAACTTTCAATTGGTATCAAAGCGGGTACAGTTTTATTGGTTTCATTACCATAGTGTGATCCTTGACCCCATATTGAGATGGATTGGTCTCAATTCCTAAATGCACCTCCATATTTTGATGGTAGTAATTATGGTTTTTGGAAGGTTCGCATGACAGCATTTTTATGTTCCATTGATGAATAAGTTTGGGATGCTGTTGATATAGGTTGGACCAGGCCTAAGGAATCCAAATCCACATGGAATAAGGCAGCACTTGCCGCATCTAATGCTAACAGTAAAGCACTTAACGCGATTTTCTGTGGTGTGTCTCTAGATGAGTTTCACAGGATTTCTCACATTACCATTGCCAAAGAAGCATGGGAGATATTGGAGACCACCTACGAAGGCATGAAGAAAGTGAAAGACACCAAGCTGCAGATGCTGACCACTCGGTTTGAGGAGCTTAAAATGAGTGAGGATGAGTCCTTTGACTCTTTCTATAGCAAGCTGAATGAGGTGGTTGTCAACAAGTTCAATTTAGGGGAGAAAATGGAGGATTCTAAAATAGTAAGGAAGATCCTTCGGTTATTGCCGGAAAGCTTTCGTGCCAAAATGACAGCGATTGAAGAGAGCAAGGACCTTGATGACATCAAAGTCCAAGAGCTAATTGGTTCTCTTCAGACTTATGAAATCTCTCTGCCCACTCAACGGAAGAGTAAATCTCTTGCTCTTAAGACCATTAATGAAAAGTTGGAAGTCCATGACTCATCGAATGAGGATGTGGTTGACAAAGATGTCGCATACCTTGTGAAAAATTTCCGAAAATTCTTGAAATTCAAGAATAATGGCAAATTTGGTGATAAAGGGAAATTCCAAAGTTCAGAAAGGGAGAAAAGGGAATTCAAAAAGAAAGATGGAAAAGAATCCCAATCTACACAAGGTGTCACTTGTTTTGAATGCAACGGGCATGGACACTTTAAGAAAGAATGTCTGAATTATTTGAAATCGAAAGGCAAGGTGTATGCCACAACACTGAGTGACTCGGATTCATCCAACTCAGATTCTGAGGAAAGCTGTGACGAAGAAGGGAATTATTCTGCTTTTATGACTATTGCCCTTGTTGAGTCTTCAGACGAGTTGAATTTGCCTGTACGAGAACTTGGAGAACATAGTGATGAAGAATCATTGGGAGTTGTTGAAGAATAAGATGCTGAAGAAGATGAAAGCACAACCAATCTTCAAGAGAATTATAACTCACTCCTGGAGAAGTCGGGTGAGTACACAAGGGTGGCCAAGGCAGCTGTGAGAAAGATGAAGAAGGCAGATGAGGACTATAAAAGTCTCCTAATTCACTATAAGGAGGCCAAATGTGAGATAGAAACAGTGAATGGTGAGCTGTTAGAAGCCTACACAAAAGTGAGATTTCTTGAGCAAAAGGTTGTGCAAGTAAATGCCAAGATAGAGAGGGTCTCCACCAAGAAGCTAGATGATGTTATTTCATTTCAAAAGCATTTTTCAGACAAATCCGGGTTGGGATATATCGGAGGGAGTAGCTCATCTGGCAATATCATCAAAGAAGTGAAGTTTATAAAGGCCAAAGAGCCATTTGAAGTTGACCCTACTACTGAGAAGCCTAAGATGGAGGAGAAGAGGAATGTGGAGAACCAACGGATGTTGAACAACCCCCGTAATCAATCTGTGGGCAGGTCTGGATCCTGAGCCAAGTCTCGTCCACGATCACAAAGAGGTCCTAGATCAAACTATGTGTGTCATCACTGCGGACTTCAAGGGCATACTCGACCAAATTGTCAAAAGCTAAGAGCAATGAATAGTGTAACTGCTCCAAGGTTACGAGGACCTAGAAATGACAGGAGAAATTGGGCTGGTGAACCATCAAGAGATCAGAGTGGTGATCTTGGAATGATGGACGTGATGAAGATGATTGGTGCTTTCACCAACTGCTTGGAAAGCTTCACATGAAGGTTTGAAAGCCCTAATTCTCGTACCCAATCCTATAAGGAAATCACCCCAAGCGCAAGTGACGTGTGGGTGAAAAAGGGTACTCATGCATAAGCATTACAACATGTCCATGCATCAATACTTCCTATGCTTTGTGACTTTGTTTGATTGTTTGCTTATTGATTGTGTGGGTTGAAATTTGTTTGTTTGTTTTTGCATTCTATCATTCAAAATTTTCTAATGTTGCTTTTGATCAATCTTTTCCTTCTTTTGTATCAAAAATCCAAAAACCACATAAAAAGTAGAAAATCAAAAAGTTTGATCGACATTGTTGAGTTTTGTCTCAAAACTTGTTTTGCCTTGTACCTTTGTGTTAATGGTTTTGTGCATTTACGAGTGTAGCTTGTTCCTTTGCACTCTTATCACTGTGGAAGACATCTTGAAATCTATGTGATTGTTGTAAATAGATCTTCAAACTTGTCATGAATGATTAGTGAATGGTTATGTTGATCTTGAGACATGCATAGACTTGTGCCTATATATCTTCTCACTATTTATTTATTTTTTGCTAAAAAGAGTTCATCAAATGTAAATCTCCAAATGTAAAGAGATATTGAGCTGCAAAAGCCCGTCGCACATACTAGTATTCGACTAGGAAAAAGGGAAAGCGACAAAAAATAAAGTGTATGATTGTTCAAAAAGCTAAAGGCTATCTCATCAAGGTGAAATATCAAATATCATTCTCACAATGAGAGATGATTGTTTCAAAAGGATCAAAAAGATCAAATGTTATGATTGAAAGTGGAGTCAAATGTAAAGCTCCAAATTATGTAATCAAGTCTTGTGGGAGGTCATATATGCATACTTCTATAATTGAGATGGGTCACATGATCTAGTGCTAATTGTGTATGCCTTGGTTGAATTGATCATTGAAGTTTCACATTAGACTAAGGACTATCTCATTGTTGATATCCACACACAACACACAAGTTTATGTTCAATGAATGCCATATTCATTTGTGTGATTGTACTTGATAAAATGTGTTTTCACTTGCTCAATCTTTGTTGATTCAAATACAAAACGATTTTTGAGTGTTTTAGTTGTTTTTGGAAAGTATTTTGTTCTCACAAAAACTGAAAATTTCAAAAACATTGTTGCCCTGTTTTGGCGACTTAGTCGCGGGTCAGTCAAGTCGTATGCCACAATCGCGAGCTCGCGGGTCAGTTTTGGCGACTTGTTCGCGAGTGGAAGGTCCAGTTGTGAGGGGTACACAGAGATTTTCACGGCTCAGCTCGCGACTCCCTTGTGAGTGAGACTTCCAATCGTGAAAAACACTTAGCAAATTTTTCAAAACTTTTGAATTGAAGTGTTTTTGGCAGGTGATGCTGGCGACTTCCTGGCAACTTACCTCAGTCGCGAAAAACGCGTGTTTGGCACAGTAAGGGCAGTTTTTAAAATCTTTTTCAGCTTTCCCTCGAACTTTTTGTGACTATTCATTTTCTCTTTCGACTGAAACTGACCCAAACACCTCGTGTCACTCTCTACAAACTCCATTTTTGCTTCATTTCAACTCAAAATATTCAAGAAAAAGGTATGGGTTCTCACTTTGTCACTCAATATTTCTTGATTTGAGCATTTCCCTCTTGATTTTATGAGTTGATTTTCTAATTTGCGTTGGGTTGGTGATTCGGTGTTGAGCTTTGTCCATGTATGGCATGTTGAGGATCTTGGTTTATATGAACTTGTTTAAGTTGCTAGATTTGTTAATTATCATTTGTCTTACTCTAAGCTTAGGGTTTGTTGACTGTCTTATACCCATTTTGTTTGATCTTACTTTTGTTTGTTGTTTCAAAATTGTAAGGTTGAATTTATTCAACCATCTAATTGGCTTTATTCCGTGCCAAATTTGCTTGTAATTCAGCATTTAGTAACCCTGTATTTAGGTGGGATTGTTGTAAGGGTAGTGAGTGAGATAGTGTGAAGATTGCTCAAGAGTGTGCAAGAAAACAGAGAGTCGCGGCTGGGACTCGCGACTGGACTCGCGGCTTCAACCCGCCAGAATCTGCACACGTGCCAAGCATGCTGGAAGATGAACAGTCATGCTAGCTGGAGCACTACAGGACAAAACAGGACAACTGGCCATACGGTTAACTCGCGACTGGAACTCGCGACTTAGTCAAGCCGCGAGGTCAAGCCGCGAGCCACCCCTGTTTTGGAAAAACCTGACGTTTCGCATTCCACTCCTCTTCAGTATAAATACCCTTTTAACCCACGATTGAAAGAGAGCTTCCAGAGAGATTTTTGAGAGAGAAACCCTAAAGAAAAACCAGATTGTTTTACCCACAATCTCTACCTTAGAGTCTCATCAAAATCCCTCACTCTCTTCCTCTCCATTGTCAAATCCTTGAGAGGCCTTTATACCAAACCTGGTTCTCACCATTATCATCTCTGTGAGACAGTCGTTTGGAGTTCTGGGAAGCAGTTAGGAAGGAGCCAATATTCATTGGTTGATGCTACGGTGTAGTAGCGGAATCCGGAAAGCTAGAAAAGAAAAAGGTTCGGCGCAACCTCGTTGGAGCAAGAAGCTTGGAGGGCTTAGGTGCATTGGGTAGATTAGGCTTGGAGGGTCTATTGCTGTCCTTGTATCCCAACTGTATTTTCTAGTGGATTGATTACCGCTTGGAGGGCGGCGGAGAGGTTTTTCGCCGAGGTCTTCGGTTTCCTCTTCGATAACATATCTGGTGTTATCGCTGTGTTTGCATCTTCCTTCCTCTCTATCTCTGCCTTTACATTAATCTGCTGTGGTTTATTTTGATGTGGCTTAGATAGTTGTTTAATCAATTCCATGTTATAACATATGTTAAGTTTCCGCACACTAGTTGTTTAACATATTGCATGTGTTGATTAAATTGGTTTTTGGGGTCTAAACGTTCAAAAGTGTTTTTGTACACGTTTTTGAACTTTCAATTGGTATCAGAGCGGGTACACAGCTGTTTGGTGTCATTACCATTTGTGTGATCCTAGACCCCTGTGTTGTGGTTGCTGTTCTTGTTTATACCATGTTGAATTGTAGCTCAAGTATTTGTGAAAATGTCTCTATGCACATGACTGAAAGGTGTCTTACTGATGACCTTGTAGAGTTATTAAAAACTAAGAAACATGCTAGAGTTTTTGTTCACATGCTGAAATTTCTTGAGAATCAGAATCTTGTCTTACACAGTAGCATATCTGAATCAAAATCATTGATTAAGAAATATAAAAGAAAGAATAGAATGTTGTGTGAAATGATTGAGAATCTGAAAATGAAAAATCAATCTAAAAGTAGCATGAAACCTGATGATGAGTTTGTGTTTGAAGGTCAAGAGTGTCTGTCTCATGTGAACCTATTTGTGCATACCTCTTTAAAGGTGTTTAATGCTTGTCTGTGGTATCTTGATAGTGGGTGTTCTCGCCATATGACAGGGGATAAGTCACTGTTTAAGTCACTCAAAGAAAAGGTGGGTGACTATGTGACCTTTGGGGATGGAAGCCATGCTCAAGTCCTAGGCAAAGGAACCATTGAGATACCCGGTTTGCCTCTGTTGAAAGATGTGCTGTTCATAAAGGGGCTGAAGGCAAATTTGCTGAGCATCACTCAAATTTGTGATGACAACTTTCTGGTACAATTCTCCAAGAAAGGATGTTTGATCATCAATAAAGAGGGGATTCAGGTTTTGGAAGGAAATCGGACTACGGATAATTGTTATGGAATAGTTCCCACGGCACCAATATCATGTAGAAGTGCTCGGGTCGATATGTTGGAGCTGTGGCATCACAGATTTGGGCATGCCAACTTCAAACAAGTCGCCAAAGTCTCCAAACTTGAAGCAGTTGAGGGACTTCCTAAGTTTGGAAAAGTAGAGAAGACCATTTGTGGTGCATGTCAAATGGGGAAGCAAACTAAGGCTAGCCATCACAAGGTAAATGTGATAGCCACCTCTCGTTGCTTGGAGCTACTTCATGTTGATCTGATGGGGCCCACCAGAACTGAAAGCCTAGGGGGAAAAAGATATATCATGGTCATTGTGGACGACTACTCAAGATACACTTGGGTTGAATTCCTTAGAGAAAAATCAGAAGCTTGTGAGAGGCTAGAGATTCTGTGCAAGAAACTACAAAATGAAAAGGGGATTCCAATAGCCAAGATTAGAAGTGATCATGGGAGAGAATTTGAGAATGCAAGATTCGAGTCCTTCTGTGAAAAGAGTGGTATTAAAAGAGAGTTTTCAACTCCCAAAACTCCACAACAAAATGGAGTGGTAGAGAGAAAAAATCGTGTGATTCAGGAGATGGCAAGAGTCATGTTGCTGAATAAGCAAATACCTCAAAACTTTTGGGGAGAAGCTGTCAACACCTCGTGTCACATTGGCAATAGGATTTTCTTTCGAGCTGGTACAAAGAAGACTGCATATGAGATATGGAATGAGAAGAAGCCTAAAGTGAAGTATTTCCGGGTATTTGGAAGTAAATGTTATATCTTAAATGATCGAGAGAATCTTGGGAAGTTTGATGCAAGAAGTGATGAGGGTACTTTTCTTGGCTACTCTACTACAAGTCGAGCATATAGAGTGTTCAACAAGAGAACAAAGACTGTGATGGAATCCATAAATGTCAAGATTGATGATGCCTTACCTAAGGTGGAAATGATTGATGATGTAGAAGGGCCGAGCACCGAAGAGCCTGATGTTGAGGTAGAAGCTTTGGATATAGAAGGTGAAGAACCTATACCAGAAGTAGAATCGACTCCCATCAACCCAAGAAGGGAAACGAGATCGATGTCTAGAACTTCAAGTCCTCTTACTCCACCAGAAGTTCATCCTCCTATCTCTCGTAGTGATGAAGTTTCCACTTCAAAAAGGCCTTCCTCAAGAATTCTCAAGAATCATCCGGAAAGTAATATCATAGGATCACTTGATGACGGTCTTCGCCTCAGGAAAGGAAATATTCTGCTAGCCAATCATGTAACATATCACTGTTATCTTGCACAGTTTGAACCAAAGAGGGTTGAAGAGGCTCTTCTAGATGAGAATTGGGTTGAATCAATGCATGACGAGTTGAATCAGTTTGTGAGAAATGACGTGTGGGAACTTGCTCCACGGCCTGAGAACGTTCATGTTATAGGCACAAAGTGGATTTTTAAAAACAAAACTGATGAAGATGGGGAGATAATTCGAAACAAGTCTCGATTGGTGGCTCAAGGCTACACACAAGTAGAAGGGGTGGATTTTGATGAATCATTTGCTCCGGTGGCAAGACTCGAATCCATTCGAATCCTCATGTCCATTGCGTGCACCTTGAAGTTCAAACTTTATCAAATGGATGTTAAGTGTGCGTTTCTGAATGGATATCTAAATGAAGAGGTTTTTGTTGAGCAACCAAAAGGATTTGAGGATCCTCATTTTCCAGATCATGTATTAAGATTAAAGAAAGCACTATATGGTTTAAAACAAGCGCCTAGAGCCTGGTACGACCGTCTTACACATTATCTTCTAGATAGAGGTTTCAAGAGAGGGTATGCTGATCGAACTCTATTTGTCAAAAATGATGAAGATTATCTCCTTGTGGCACAAGTCTATGTTGATGACATAGTGTTTGGAGCAACTATCGAAGATCGTGCTACTGAATTTTCTGAGGAGATGAAGAAGGAGTTTGAAATGAGCATGGTGGGGGAGCTCACATTCTTTTTGGGTCTTCAAGTCAAACAACAGAAGGAGGGTATATTTGTATCTCAAGAGAAGTATGCCAGAAATATTGTCAAGAAGTTTGGCCTAGACTCCAAAAAACATGCCTCCACTCCCATGAGCTCTGCCACTAAACTGAATGTGGATTCATCAGGAGTTGAAGTAAGTCCCACGTTGTATAGGAGCATCATTGGAAGTTTGCTCTACCTTACAGCAAGTAGACCGGACATTGCTTTCAGTGTGGGCGTTTGTGCCAGGTACCAAGCTAATCCGAAGGAATCTCATCTGACTGCTGCTAAGCGAATCATTCGATATGTGAGTGGTACTGCAAACTATGGTCTGTGGTATTCAAAAGACTCAAATGCGTGTCTTGCTGGGTATTCGGATGCTGACTGGGATGGAAGTGTAGACGATCGGAAAAGCACTTCAGGCGGCTGTTTTTATCTTGGTAACAATCTTGTTTCATGGATGAGCAAAAAGCAGAATTCAGTGTCTCTATCTACTGCAGAAGCAGAGTACATAGCTGCTGGAAGTTGCTGCACTCAGCTTCTTTGGATGAAGAAATTACTTCATGACTATGGAATTCCTCAAGAAACGATGTGTGTCTTCTGTGACAACACCAGTGCCATCAATCTTTCCAAAAATCCTGTTCAGCATTCAAAATCCAAACACATAGAGATACGGTACCATTTCATTCGGGATTTGGTAGAGGAAAAAGTTGTGTGTCTTGAGTTCATACACACTGACAATCAAAAGGCGGATATCTTCACCAAGCCACTCGATGGTCCACGGTTTGAATCACTCCGTAAGACCATTGGTGTCGGTACAATTCCTTGACTCTCTTGTGTGTTGTGTGCTTCATTGTTTTTATATCTGTATGTGTTGGAGCACACACATTTTTTTTTGCAACTTGTTTCTTGCTTGCTTGTTCTTTTGTGTTTGCTGCTGGTTATGTTTGTGGTTGTTTCATTCCTTTTTGTTTCTTGAGTCAAAAATCCAAAATTCACATAAAAAATTTGAGAATCAAAAAGCTTGATTGACTTTGTTGAGTTTTGTCATAAAACTCCTTTTGCCTTGTACCTTTGTGCTAATGGCTTTGTGCATTGTCGAGCATTGCTTGTTTTCATGCACTCATATCACTTTGGGAAAAATCTTGAAATCTATGTGATTGTTGTAAATAGATCTTCAAACTTGTCATGAATGATTAGTGAATGGTTATGTTGATCTTGAAACATGCATAGTCTTGTGTCTATATCTCTTCCCATTTTTTATTTTTTTGTTTTGCTAAAAAGAGCTCACTAAATGTAAATCTCCAAATGAAAAGAGATATTGAGCTGCAAAAGCCTGTCGCACATTCTAGTATTTGACTAGGAAAAAGGGTAAGCGACCTTATATCAAAAGTGAAATTTCTTTCAAAAAGGCCAAAGGCCTGTTTTTCAAAGAAAAATGTTGTCTATACCTCTCACAATGAGAGATGATTGCCTCAAAAGATCAAATGTTATGGCTGAAAGTGGAGTCAAATGAAAGGCTCCAAGTTATGTTATCAAGTTGTGTGGGAAGTCATATATTCATATTTCTATAATTGAGATTGGTCACATGATCTAGTGCTAATTGTGTATGCCTTGGTTGAATTGATCATTGAAGCTTCACATTAGAAAAAGGACTATTTCATTGTTGATATCCACACACAACACACAAGTTTATGTTTGATAAATGCCATATTCATTTGTGTGATTGTACTTGATAAAATGTGTTTTCACATACTCAATCTTTGTTAATTCAAGCACAAAAAGATTTTTGAGTGTTTTAGGTGTTTTTGGAAAGTGTTTTGCTGAAAAATCTGAAATTTTTCAAAAATCCAGTTTTTGCCCTGTTTTGGCGGCTCAGTCGCGGGTATGTCAAGTCGCGAGACTCAGTCGCATCTTCGCTGGTCAGTTTTGGCGACTTGTTCGCGAGTGGAAGGTCCAGTCGCGAGATTCACTCAGAGATTTTCGCGACTCAGCTCGCGACTCACTCGCTGGTAGACCTTCCAGTCGCGAAAAACACTTAGAAAAATTTTTCAAACTTTTGTTTTTGTGTTCTTTGGCGGCTTATTCTGGCGACTGTGTGGCGACTTGTCTCAGTCGCGAAAATCGCGTGTTTTGGACATACAGGGGCAGTTTTTAAAATTTTCTGTTTTCCCTCGATTTTTTTGTGACTGTTCATTGTCTTTTTCTTCTGCACTTTCCCTTTCTCACCGTGCCTCCATTGTCGTTCTCCATTGTTTGCTTCTTCTCAGCTAAAAATCGTCGACTCACAGGTATGGTTCCTTGTCTTGCACTCTAATTTTCCTGTTGATATGGTTTTCCCTCTGGATTATTCTCTTTTGAGTGTGATTTTGTGATGGGTTTTGTGATGTCTTCGTTAACTTATTGTTACCTGTTCTTCTGGTCTTTGAGCTAATTTTTTTTTGATTGGTTGTGTTCTTTATCATGTGCTTAGCTAGGGTTAGCTAATTTTTGTCTGATCTGTTGTTGCTATCATATTTCACTTTGATCTTGTGTGGTATCTTGTTGATGTGGTGTTGATTTTGGTCCCTTTACAGCTGTTTTTGTGGGCATACTTGATCTCTCTACTGTGTAGTTCTAATTTGGGCCTTTGGTGTCCCTCATTGTTACTTTCTGACCATACTCATCCAGCTGTTAGGGTTTCCTCATTGTTCCTACATTTTCACTAACCCTCTGCTGATATAGTCTGTTGGATTGTGTTTTTTGTCATTTCCCTTGTTTATAATACAGACTGGTCATGTCTCCATTCAAAAAGGCTGCTGTGAAAGGAGGTTCTTCCAAAGGGAAGGAACCCGTAATTGATGTTGATGAAGACACACCTCTCCCGAAAGTGACTCGCTCTTCATCACAGCGATTCGATCCCAATAAGTTCAGATCCTATTCAGCATATCAGTCATATGAGAACTTCTTTCTTCATGCCACACCACTACTAGAGAGAGCGGTGGATCTGCCTTCCCTTCATAACACTGACATCCCGATATGCTTTGCTCACAAGGATTGGAATTACCTTCTCTCGGATCCGGATATCGTGTATGACGAGTTGGTTAAAGAATTTTATGCTAATGCACTTGTGGAGGGAGATGAACTTAAGTGCTGGGTTCGGCAAAAGAGCTTTTCTGTCTCTCCTACATACCTGGCAGAAATTCTTCACATTAACAGACCAATTTTTCGTCATTCACCGGTCTATGACGATCTATGTCCTGATGAGGAGCTTCTAAAACAAAGTCTTGGTCAAGACTTGGAATTCTCGCCAAATGGAAAATCCATCAGTGTTTCCTCCCTTTCTCCGAAACTGCGAGTGCTTACAATTGTGATGTTTCACAATTTGTACCCTTTGTCCAGTACTGGGTATATGAATCTCGGACGAGCTTTGTTTCTTCATGATCTGGTTTCTGATGAAGAAATTGACATTTGTGCTCACATCTTTCATGTTCTGCGCAAAACAGTTCTTCGCAGTGAGTCTCGGATCTGCATTCCTTTCTGCAGTCTCATTTCACGAATCTTGAAGCTCAAGGGGATCTATCCATCGACTGATGAGTCTCCTATCCCCAAACCGAGTCCGATCAACATGCGTACATACAATGCAAGTGTTGGACATAGTCGGAAGAGAGCCAAACCAGAAACTTCTGCATCTCACAGTGACTCTCAGTTCAGCAATCTCTCCCTCGATGAGAAACTTGATCGCATTGTTTCCTCTGTCCACGAGGTGAATACAAAGATGTCTGGACTCACTGCTTCTCTACACCATCAAAGCAACCGATGGGACATGAAGTTTACTTCTCTTCAGACTCAGTTGGATCAGATTCAGAGAAAACTAGAAGAGGATGACTAGCCTATTCCATGACAAAAAGGGGGAGTGATAGGCATAATCAGAGGGGGAGGATATTACCCTAAGGGGGAGTGTCACTATCTAAGGGGGAGTGTCTTTATTTTTTTTGTTTTGTTTCCTTCTTCTCTTTAAGTTGATATATTATGTTTTGTAAAACTGTTATTCAGGTATTTGTTGGTTTGTACCCATATGCTTTTGTAAGCTTTGAGGGTTTATGTTTTATGCATAGTTTGTAGGCCTTGTGGTATGTACCATGCTTAAGTGCAGCCTTTATGCTATGTGAAATCAGTATTTTAAATCTAAATGTTCAGCATTGTGGTTTATATACTGTCACTCTTGTGCCCTTGTAGGATTGTTCCTAGATGCATATGCCTTGTGTGCTATGCATTGGTTGAGTGTTGAGCATACAAGTGTCTTGCCTTGTGCTTGTTAACTTGTATGTCTTTGTGTTCATTCCAAGTGTGAATGAACACTGTGATCACTACCTTGTGGTGTTCACTTGGTTGATCAAGCCATGGTTTGTTCATTAACTCCATCTTATGCTTGATCTCTTTTTGCCTGTTTCATATGCATTAATAATTTTCTGCTTACAATGATCATGGTGTATTGTTGTGTTTCAGGAGTTTATGTTCATATGATTCAAGTGCTTCACAGCTTCTAGAATTAGGTGTGAGTGAGTTTTGATCAACTGTTCCCAACTCACATGTTAAGTCTAGAGTCTGTTTTAGGGTTTTGTCACGGAATAGCCAAAGGGGGAGATTGTAAGGTTGAATTTATTCAACCATCTAATTGGCTTTATTCCGTGCCAAATTTGCTTGTAATTCAGCATTTAGTAACCCTGTATTTAGGTGGGATTGTTGTAAGGGTAGTGAGTGAGATAGTGTGAAGATTGCTCAAGAGTGTGCAAGAAAACAGAGAGTCGCGGCTGGGACTCGCGACTGGACTCGCGGCTTCAACCCGCCAGAATCTGCACACGTGCCAAGCATGCTGGAAGATGAACAGTCATGCTAGCTGGAGCACTACAGGACAAAACAGGACAACTGGCCATACGGTTAACTCGCGACTGGAACTCGCGACTTAGTCAAGCCGCGAGGTCAAGCCGCGAGCCACCCCTGTTTTGGAAAAACCTGACGTTTCGCATTCCACTCCTCTTCAGTATAAATACCCTTTTAACCCACGATTGAAAGAGAGCTTCCAGAGAGATTTTTGAGAGAGAAACCCTAAAGAAAAACCAGATTGTTTTACCCACAATCTCTACCTTAGAGTCTCATCAAAATCCCTCACTCTCTTCCTCTCCATTGTCAAATCCTTGAGAGGCCTTTATACCAAACCTGGTTCTCACCATTATCATCTCTGTGAGACAGTCGTTTGGAGTTCTGGGAAGCAGTTAGGAAGGAGCCAATATTCATTGGTTGATGCTACGGTGTAGTAGCGGAATCCGGAAAGCTAGAAAAGAAAAAGGTTCGGCGCAACCTCGTTGGAGCAAGAAGCTTGGAGGGCTTAGGTGCATTGGGTAGATTAGGCTTGGAGGGTCTATTGCTGTCCTTGTATCCCAACTGTATTTTCTAGTGGATTGATTACCGCTTGGAGGGCGGCGGAGAGGTTTTTCGCCGAGGTCTTCGGTTTCCTCTTCGATAACATATCTGGTGTTATCGCTGTGTTTGCATCTTCCTTCCTCTCTATCTCTGCCTTTACATTAATCTGCTGTGGTTTATTTTGATGTGGCTTAGATAGTTGTTTAATCAATTCCATGTTATAACATATGTTAAGTTTCCGCACACTAGTTGTTTAACATATTGCATGTGTTGATTAAATTGGTTTTTGGGGCCTAAACGTTCAAAAGTGTTTTTGTACACGTTTTTGAACTTTCAAAAATGATTGAGTTTTGTTTATTGGGATATATTGATGTGATTCTATGTTTGTATATCTTGTGTGTGCTTCTGTCTTTAGTATTTTGTGTATTCTCATTCTCATCAAGATATGTCTCATTGACATATGTTTGCCCCTTGTGTGATGTTATTCTATGCATCTTTAGAACTTTTCTCCAAAATGTTGTTTGGTCTTGAGTATCTACCAATGGGTACACTCATTTGAGTTGTTGGTTTATGATTTGAGCCATTTCCTGTTTACCTGACTTTAAGCCATCTTTGGTCTTGTTGCTCTACTCTTATCCCTTTATGACACTAACAGAGTACTAATATTTTTTATATACATGTACTGTGCTTTGTTGTTGTGGCCTTTTTTGCTTGGCTACAGATGGCTCCTTCATTCCCAAAGAAGAAAACACCTGCCAAGAAAGCAAATAAGAGAATGAAAATGGACCATAATTTGTTTAGGTCTGTTTCCCATTTTGAGAGACACAAGAATTTTTTCTTAAAGGCAGGAATCATACAAGAAAGGTATGTGGATTTGGAGGATTTGAGAGACACCTTTATCCCTAGTTGTTTTGAGGGGAGAGGATGGGAAAAGCTGCTAAGTGATTTACCGGTTGTGTGTGAACCCCTGATTAGGGAGTTTTACTCCAATGCTGTGATAAGGGAAGAAGAGTTGACCTGCTGGGTTAGAGGAACATAATTCACCTTAGATGCACATGACATTGATGATGTGCTAGGTCTTGAGGGGTTAGAAGATCATGAGTTCATCAACTATAAGGATAGGATGCTTTCTATAGAAACTGTACAGCAGAGAATTGGTGGACAGATAGAAGGGAAATGCCTTAATACCACAGCCTTTCTAGTGGACATGAGGTGTCTCACTATTATCATGATGTTTAACCTGTATCCTATAAAGAATTTGACTACAATTAACAATGCCAGAGCTATTTTTCTGATGGAGCTCAAGGGAAAGGCATTCATTGATATCAGCTCTCACATATTTGATACTACTGGTTAACCGACAACCCTTTTAGTCATACGATCAGTCAAATCTGAACTAAAAGAGTACCTTTATACCAAAGGCGAAGAAGGAAAGCAGACCGCTCGCTATTTCTATTATATTAATCAACTATGATTGCCCGAAGTGCAAGAGAAAGTCTTAGCTTAGCGTAGTTCAATCAAATGGCCTGAACCGCATCGAGTTGGACTCGTCGTGAAACTAACTTCTTCTTAGAGAAATGATGTGTGCTAGCCTTCCCTTCCAACCATCGGCATATCTGCTTCCAGAGCTTATGCTTTATCCAATCCAGTTTGTGAGTCTATTCCCTTTCCTTTGGTTTCGCGAAATACGTTCTACCGTCTTTCTCTTTTCCAAGGAATGGGTACTGTTGGGCTATGTGTGGTCGGGTATCGTGTGATACCAATCGGTCCAACGAGGCTGACAACATCTTCTTGTGGATGAGACTAGAACCACTTCTAGGCCTAAACTGATCTTTCCTAGCCTACTTATGAGGATTTTCAGAAAGAAGGGTGTTGTAATCCCTCGAGACATCAGTTCCATGTCTACACCTTCAGCAATTAACAAGCAAACCTTCAAGAGGATAAGTGTTCATCTTCTAGGCGAAGAAGATGAAGGTGATGAAGGAGAGGGTGTCCTAATGGAGACTGAGGTAGAGGCAGCTGGTCAGGCATCAACTTCAACACCCAGAAGGAGAGGCAAAAGGACTAGAGCATTAACTTCTTCCGATGTACCTCTAGATGCATTTCAGGTCATCCTGGATAGACTTGATGGGCTCAGAGAGGTCCAGATCGAGCAGTCTGAGAGGATAACAGCCATGCAGGACCAACTTAATGTTCTCACAGCAAAATTTGACAATATCACCACATATCATGAGCAGTGACCCTTTGGCCATTCCGGTCAAAAAGGGGGAGAAGTTTTTTTGAAGCAGCCCTTGAGAGGGAGTACTAATTTGAAGGGGAGCAGTCAAAAACTGTGTTTATCTTGTTTACTTGGTTAATGTTTATGGTTATAGTATTATGGTTTGGATAATTGTTGTTACTATGGATTTGATACACTGTGGTTATGGTTTATGTTTGGTTCAAACTCATAACTCATGGATGGTTTTGAAACTTTGTTACTTTTTATATATTGATGATATTTTTCAATATATAATGTGGTTTGTACCCATGTTGCTTTTGTAAGCTTTTAGGGTTTGTTTTCTTAGTTTGTAGGCTTTATGGTTTGTACCATGCTTTATGCAGCCTTTATGCTTTGTTAAATCAATACTTCTAACTAAATGTCATGCAATTGCCTTTTAAGTAATGTCACTCTTGTGCCCTTGTAGGATTATTCCTAGATGCATATATTTAGTGTATTATGCATTGGTTGAGTGTTGGGCATACAAGTGACTTGCATTGTTCTTGTTAGCTTGTATGTCCAAGTGTTCATTCCAAGTGTGAATGAGCATTGTGGTCACTACCTTGTAGTGATTAATTGTTTGATCAAATCATGGTTTGTTTCTTAACTCCATCTTTGCTTGATCACATCATACCTGCTTCATATGCATTTCATGCTTTTCTGCATACAATGATCATGGTGTATTGTTGTGTTTCAGGAGATTCATGTTCATATGATTCAAGAGCTTCACAGTTTCTAGAGTTAGGTGTGAGTGAGTTATGTTCAACTGTTCCCAACTCACATGTTAAGTCTAGAGTCTGTTTTAGAGTTTTGTCACGGAATAGCCAAAGGGGGAGATTGTAAGGTTGAATTTAATCAACCATCTTGTTGGCTTTATTCTGTGCTAAATTTGCTTGTATTTCAGTAATTAGTAACCCTGTATTTAGGTGGGATTTTTGTAAGGGTAGTAAGTGAGATAGTGTGAAGAAATGCTGAAGAGTGTGCAAGAAAAACAGAGACTCGCGTCTGGATCTCGCGGGTGACTCGTGGTTGCAAGCCACCAGAAGTTACACACGTGCCAGGCATGTCAGAAGTTGAAGCGTCATGCTAGCTGGAGTACTACAGGACAAAATAGGACAACTAGCCGTTCAGTTATCTCGCGGCTAGATCTCGCGACTCAGTCAAGCCGTGAGCCAGCCCTGTTTTGAAAAACCAGACTCTTTACATTCCATTCTCACCCCAGTATAAATACCCCTTATACCCACGAAAGAAAGAGAGCTTCTAGAGAGAATTTTGAGAGAGAAAACCCTAGAGAAAAACAAGATTGATTCATCCACAATCTTCACATAAGAGACTTTTCAAATTCCTCTACTCTCTTCCTCTCCATTGTTAAATCCTTGAAAGGCCTTTTACTAAAACCTTTTCTCACCATATCCATTACTGTGAGAGGACTGTTTGGTGTTCTGGGAAGTAGTTAGGAAGGAACCAATTTCACATTGATTGATGCTATGGTCATGTAGTGGAATCTGGGAAGCTAGAAAAGAAATAGGTTTGGCGCAACCTCGTTGGAGCAAGAAGCTTGGAGGGCTTAGGTACACTGGGTAGATTAGGCTTGGAGGGTCTATTGCTATTCATGTATCCCAACTACATTTTCTAGTGGATTACTTACCGCTTGGAGGGCGGCGGAGAGGTTTTATGTCGAGGGCTTCGGTTTCTTCTTCGATAACACATCGTTGTGTTGTCCTTGTGTTTGCATCTCTCTTCCCTTAATCTTTGCCTTTTATTTTTTGCTGTGGATGTGATTTTAATTGGTTTAGATTGTTTACCAATTCTGTTTATAGCTTGTGTTCATTTTCTGCACTCTTTTGTTTGTCATAAAGCTTGAATTGGTATTTTTGTTATTGGGGGTCTAAACGTTCAAGGGTGTTTTATACACTATTTGAACTTTCACTTTGAAAATCTAATTGTTATATTGCATGTTCTTTATGTCCTTGACATGCATATCAAATTCCGTACCAATTGGATATTATTTACCATTCAATTCATAAACTTATTTTTTTTGCATAATTTTAGACTGTAAAAGCTTGAAATTTAAACATTTAATTAGTGACATAGCTCTTGATTTTTGATCTTTTATAAATTTTGCAAACATGAAGAATATAAGAAACAAATGTTATCCAATGGTTGAGTTGACAAAGTTTGTAACCAATGTTATCCAGTGGAGTTGTAACCAAACTTTGTCCATATTAAATTACATATGAGTAGACAAAGTTTTCTTATATATATATATATATATGGTAAAGACATAATCTGACTGTTCTTTTTTCTGGTAATATGCAAGACCTGTTATAGGAAGAGAGATGTCTCAACATCATAAATGGACGCCCATGGGGTTTCTACTGTCAGTCATGACCCTGAGCTTTGAGTATAGTATTATTCAAAATCAAAATCCCCATTGACTTGCAAGACCAAGTGTTAATAGGTGATAAGAGTTCAAGTGATAGCCCAACGACAATGACATTTTTTGTGGTACTTTATGTTTGTGATTGTCAAGGGTTTTGTAACTGAGTTGGCACTTCCTCATGCACAAAGTGTTTGAAGGTTTATGGGAGAAATGATCCGAGTTGTAGAGTTAGCAACATATTGTAATTATCTCTAAAAATAAAAAAATGTTTGTAGTTCAAAGCTCACATTTCCCTTCTTTCACTATCTACCTATTAAAAAAGTGATTATATATATAGATGATACGTACCTACTAATTGTGTTTTAACCAAGGTCCCTTCAAACTTTTATTAAGTTATATGTTATTTCAACAAGGGCCCTTCAAACTTTATTAAGTTATATATGTTATTTCACAAAGTTAAAATTTTTAAGAGTCTAACATTCCCAAAAAAATATGAATTGCCCCCTTAAAGAAAAACTAGTATGTTAAGTAAATTAATTTTTTTTTTTTTTTTTTGGTAGCATCTCATAAAAATTAACAAGATTACAAATAAAATATAATTTTTTTTATTTTATAAAATCCACACAAATGCATTATTTTTGTGAAAATAATACATGAAAAATCTTAAGTGGTACTAATACAATTAAAAAATAATAATACCAAGATTACAAATAGATTATACAAGTTCTATAAAAGCCCCTCTCAAATCCACTACTTTTGTGAAAATAATACATGAAAAATTCTTAAGTGGTTCTTTCTCTTTTTACTTTTTATTTTATTCTTCATTTTTCTCATGCATTTTGTCACTTGTCAGTGTGTTAAAGATGCATATCACATTTTCACATCAGAAACTCAAACTTTACACAACCAGCAATAATAGAAATGAGCAACAACTACCACAACACTAACAACACAATACGATACACACCATCAAGGGTAGAGGCAGGGGTCGGGTGACAAAATCCACTCAAACTCGCTCACTAAAATAAGACCCAAATTTACCTAATTATTAGTTGGGTCAAATGAATATTGACTTAATTAAACCCAATCTATATATCTATATCTATATCTATATCATATCATATTATATATTATATATAATAAAAGTTGGGCTTAGACGTCGTGATTGTGCCACGTGGCTTCACTAAAATGCAGAAATTTTATTAAATTTTTAGATTTTTAAAGAACTAAAAAGGAATAGAATACTACTAGTACTCTAATTTATTCTTATCATTAAATAAAATTAGATTAACATTATTTTTTTTATTTGTTAGGATATATTTCTTAAATTAGGGGATAATATTTAACATACAAAAATTTAATTTAGATAATATATCATCTAAATTTTCAAAATTTTAATATTTTTAAATTAATATTATTTTATCAGAATATCAAGCTACAAAACTTGATTATTAAGGTGATAGTTTTTAGACCCCTTAAACAATTGATTTAACCTAGGTAATTAGCCAAGTTGTTACTTAGTCCAATTAAACAAGTCTAGGTTATCACAATATCAAAGATCAAATCATGCAAAATAGCGGAAAATAAATAATACAAGATATGATCACCCAGGAAACCAAACCGGTAAAAACCTGGGGAGGATTTGACCTACCTATTCTCAAGGTAAACTTGAATCCACTATCTTGAAAGAATCGAAGTTCATACAATAAGACTTACAAGCCCCCATGCTCGACTTCTTATTGCTACCAACCAGTAGAACTTACTGACACGATCACGTGCAAGCTCCGAATCCACGGACTCCTTCTTTCTTGGATTCACTACCAGATACAAGCACATCCGCTTGTGTTTTCTTTAGGCTTCAATGGCAGCAACTGAATTGATCATCAAGGCGTAGATAAATCTTCTCCTTGAAAACCCTAAGTTTGTGTAAAGGAAAGCTCCTCTAGATCTCACAAGAGATTTACACAAACCGCAATTATGAGCAACATTAAAATGTGGCTAGGGTTTGCCTTTTATACTTAGGACAAATAATAAATCCTAAAAACGTTTTAAAACACTTAGGGCTGAGTTGGAAAAATCTGCAGAAAAACATTCTACCCGAGCTTCGATCGATCGAGCCTGTCTTTCGATCGATCGAGCCAGGCTGAAAGGCACAATCCTTTCCTGCTTTAACTCGATTCCAACTTTACATAGATGCACAACTTTGAGCTAGACTTAAACACTTCTAAACACATTGTTTTGATCATGATTTGCCAACAATACAAATTAGAGTTCTAAATACATAAATCCTAAGTCTTTAGAACCTAACATAAAGGATAAGCACAATCCAAATTCTTCAAGAGGTGTTTAATATAAATTTATCCCAAGAAACAATATATATCTCCAATAATTTGATAATCTCTATTTATTCCAAAAATCGGTATATATCTCCATTGATTTGATAATTTCTACGTTGATGACATTTAAATATATAAATATATATATATATATATATATATATATATCAAAATTCCTTATAGCTATCAACCGCGTTCTCTTTCTCTCTCTTTTTAAAAAATAAAATAAAATTGCAAAAGCAGAGAAAAGCTCCAACATTGACGGGGTGGAGAAAACCCAGACAGCTCATCTTCTCAAGCTTTTCTCATTTGCAGATTCCACTAATGTTGCATTGATGATTGTTGGCACCGTTGGAGCCATTGCAAGTGGGTTAGGCATGCCCCTTATGACAATATTGTTTGGCATAATGATCAATAGCTTTGGCAACAACTAGAGTAGCAAAATAGATATTGTTAGTATAATTTCCAAGGTAAATAGACAATACGCGGGCTAAGAAAATAAGGTTTGCTTCAATCTTTATGAATAGAAAGATGTGACTTAAACATTTGATTTTATTTTTCATTACTTTCTTGAGAGTTTAAACTTCGATTTTCCCATTTTTTAGCATGTGAAGGAATGCATTTGAATCCTTGATCCTTCTTTTATATTTTTAGAATTAATGATTAAATATGGTTAGAATTAATAGATTAATTTTAACAATTTTCTTATTTGATTTTTATGTTAAATCAAATTATCAAGATGTTCTACACATGTATTCTTGAATTATTAACTTTAATTTTAATTTATAATATTATCAAGATTATATTAATTTTAGATTTATCAATTGTTTAGTACTTTTTTTTTTAATAATTATCAATTTAAAATTCAATTTGGAATTATCAATTTAATTTAGTTTTAGGAAGAAATCTTACCCCTTATTTTAGTGAGATAATTATTTAGACTTGATAATTTTTTCTTTTATCTTTATTGAATTTATTAAAATATATAATTATTTATACATTTATTTTATAAGTTTTTTCATAAAACCACTATATAACAAAAGTTGGACTTAGACGCCGTAATTGCGCCAAGTGGTTTCACCAAATTGCAAAATTTTTTTTTTTAGATTTTTAAAATTTAAAAATATATATTATATATATAATTTTTCTTCTCCTCTAGTTTTTAAGTTGATAAAAATATTAATTTGATTATAATTCAAATTCTTCATCTAATCCTTATTTTTTAAGTGTAGTATATTATAATCCAAATTCTACGTCTAATTCATTTAATCCACCATATTTAGAATTTCTATTCACAATAAGGCCAAGTGCTGCAACTTTGCACGGTATCCTTTTACCTCACCCCCTAGCATTTCGAGCTATTATGATCAGAGGAGTGAAGGCATTTGCGACAACATGTACACCAACATTGAGCTTGACTACTACAACTTTAATTTATTTATTATTGACATGTCCTAAAATTGTTAGGATACTAGAAAAGCAATGATGAGGCGCTCAACCGTGGTATGATACTAGGATTGTAGCAATTTTAGGATAGGCCATTAAAAAAAAAAAAAAAAGAAAAAAAAAAGAAAAAGAAAAGATAATTATACTTCCCATCCTTATCTTTTGATTTGAGAAAATTACACTCTATTCCAAACCTGTCTTAACATTCGTTTTCCAAAATTATCTCTACTTTCAAAATGGATTGGATTGATTAAAAAAATAAAACACCACTTTCATTGGGAGGATATATGCATAGGGAGGAATAAATAATAAATTTGTTATCGAATTTTTTTTAAAATATATTTTGTTTTAGTTTATTTATTTTTTGGATAAATATCAAATTTTTGGATAAAAAAAAAAAAAAAAAAAAAAAACTAACAACGTTAACAACTTGATCTTTATCATATATTAGGGAAAAACATTGTAATTAACGTTAACAACTTGATTTTTATGGTATTTTATTTTATATAAATTTATTTTTTTTATTTTTATTTTTATTTATTTATTTATTTTTGCTTATAACAACTTCTTCACACTTAAAATTATTGTTTTAAATAGAAACAACTTCTTAACAATTTTTTTTTTGGGTTGATGTTTACCATGGTTGAAATTTTGTTTGTTGGATAAATATAGGAATGATTATGGATAATATTTTATTATACCATGACTCTCATCTTTAGATTTTCAAGTCACTATAAATAATAAGGGCAGATCATGATTTATTTCATTAATATTTTGAACATCCACGTATCTGTCATTTTTTAAAGTTATTTGTTATTTGTTTTTCTCTCAAATTCAGTCCCTCCACTTCACTTCAAAAAATAAATTCCCAATTTTGTTTTTTGTTTTATTATTCATGTTGCTTTTTGTTTTATTATTCATGTTGTTTTTATTTTATTTTTTTCAGGGAGTTTCATTGAGGTTCCAAAGCACTCGATCAAAAGTTATTCTCAAAAAAAATTCTTGAAGTTTATATTTACATATTTTGTTTTGATAGGGTGAAATTTGGTGCCTCCCCCCACACTTTCAAAGACAAAAATTCAATTATTATGTAAGTTTATCTACTTTTATTTTTTAATATTTTGTAATTTGGGTTGTTCATAATTTTTATCTATTTCATTGAGGTTACCTCTTAAATATGCTTTTTGTGGGGCCTGATAATTAGTAGCCCAGGCCCATTCTACGCTTGGGCCCAAGGCCTAAGCCGAGGAGAGCTATTGCCAAGGACGCATAATGAAGGCCCAAGAAGGGCACGAGGACATGGCCGAGGGCGATCTTATGCTCAGCACCTCTCAAAACGCCTAAATAAAAGGGCAAACTCCGTACAGGGGCAGGGCAAGGGAGAAAGCTGCCAACATCGTAATACAGAATCCTGCATCTGACAAGCCCATGCTTCAAACCATGCCATTTAACTTTTCCAACAACCCCCAACCACTCTAAGTATGGATTAACATGACAGGTCTGCAGCCCAGAAAGTAAAATTTACACGTGGACACTAAAAAGGGAAATGAACACTAGTATAAATGGAAAAGAAAGCAAAGAAGAAAGAGGGGGATTCCCCCTAGGAGGAGGGAAAATCCTGCAAAGGGAGAAAAGGAAGGGTACAATGCTCCTCGGACGCTGTCCGAGGACTTAGATCCTACAACCCACACTAGCGGAAGACTTAGCTAGTTAAGCCCAGTCTGCCCATATAAGGGCTTCCCTAGAAACCCCGATTACACCGCTCACCTGTGCCCAAGGTCCTGCCTTTTCAAGCCCACTCTCTACAAATCATATTGTTAGGGCCCTTTACATACGAGCCCAACGTCATTCTTGGGTCGTTAAAAATCGTGTCCCTACAATTGGCGCCGTCTGTAGGGAAGGCTTGCGCGTTGGCACAGGTGGCGGTGGAGTTGAGGCTCTGTCGAGCAAAGGTCTGCGAAGGTTCCTCCATTCCTAGCGACATGCTGTTGTTATTCCGACAATAAATTTCCGCTAGGGGCTATGCCTCGTAGTGCCAATGGCACGGGCGATTCTAGGGGCTTCTAACATCAAGCTAACTCCTCCCACCTTGGTCGAGGGGCTAACCTTCGAAAAATAAATAAATAAATAAATAAATAAAAAGACTACAAGTTTTGGACAGAACCAAGGTCTTGTATGGTCCTCGGACTCAAGCCTCTGGGGAAACCAACTACTTAGAAGAAAACTACAAGTTTTGGACAGAACCAAGGCCTTGTATGGTCCTCGGACTCAAGCCTCTGGGGAAACCAATTACTTAGAAGAAAACTACAAGTTTTGGACAGAACCAAGGCCTTGTATGGTCCTTGGACTCAAGCCTCTGGGGAAACCAATTACTTAGAAGAAAACTACAAGTTTTGGACAGAACTAAGGCCTTGTATGGTCCTCGGACTCAAACCTCTGGGGAAACCAACTACTTAAAAGGAAAAATGCAGGGTTTGGACACAACCTGGACGTTATATGGCCCTTAGAATCTACCCAGGAGAGGGGTTACCCATTGATAGTTGGGTTAATCCCTAGACTGAATAAAATCCCCAGTCTACCCTCGGATCCTCAATACCAAGGGAATTGGTGCAACTGTTATAGGGTCAGGTGTTATCAAAAACACGGCCAAAGTCCCTTACTGCTTGGCAACCCTCTCGGATGGTATATTTAGAGTTTATCGTTCTCGGACAATCGCCTTGCATGCATTACGGAGCATTCAGCTGTTATCTCGGTTAGTTTCATAAGTTTAATCTAATGGGAATTATCATTATTATACTTGATAAGGTCGATAAGTTCAAATTAGTAGGGTTCTGTTTCAAGGTTTCCTGCTCTAAATATCATTAAAGGGAAACACACATGTAGCACACCCATTCACAAAATAATTGCTGTAGAAAGGAAAAGTATTTAGAAAGAAATAAATTCATCTTTTATTAAGACAAAGAAATAGTACAACGTACAATGAAAGAGCTTGAATAAGCTTATACTAAAACTAACTACATAAGCGAAAAGAAAAGATACAAGGGAATGAAGAAAAAGCCGAAGAAGAGGTGCAGAGAAGGGAGATGCTGCCGTTCCAAGATGTTGTCTAAGGAAACCATTCCTCAATACTTTTACATGCCTATAACTCAGGCAGCAAAAGAGCCCAACTTGGGGCTTGCACCGTAGAGGAAAAGGCGCAGAGAGCCCGACTTCGGGCTAGCACCATAGAAGAAAAGGTGCAGGGAGCCGGAAGTTGATGAGCTTCCGTATAACCACGCCTGCGATAGAGCAGACGGCGCTGATGGCGGAAAACCTTACTTCTGACGCACCAAGAATCTGATGCGACCAGTACCTGCTTTGGATTTTGACTGAAAGAGGGAGAAATACCATTCCCCCCTTGTCAAAATGGAGGATTATCTTGAATCTGTGCCTCCCCTGTCTAGACCACACCACCTTGAGTCTCGGAAGGACCCGGTGCCTCTGTGGCGAGTGTAGCCCCTTCACCCCTACCCGTGCCTCAAACATATTACACTAAGGGTGGATAGCACCGGATATGGAGACGGTGATTATGGCTGAAGGATTATGATTTGGGAGGGAGCCGAAGGATTTATGTGTAAGTGGAACAACCTCCTATCCTACTTATTTAAAGGACAAGGAGATGGTATTTAATTCACGCAGAGTTCCAAGGAACGCTACAGACAAAATGGTTTTGGCTTGATTTCCAATGCCACCTGCAACCATAAGATTAAAAGATCCTCGTGAAGGTGCGCCTCGAACACTGAAGCGTCAAAGGGCACCGCGTGACTAAAAGCTAAAGGGATGCCTCTTAATTTGGTGCATCTCCTATGCAAATGGAAAAGCCCAAACATCATTAAAGTACATAATCTGAGCGAGTCATGATATGGGCCCAACATCATCAAAACCCTCTTCCCCAACTAAAAGTCGGGCATCAGGATTTTGAGAGGCTATTGTGGGGCCTAATAATTCGTAGCCCAGGCCCATTCTACGCTTGGGCCCAAGGCCTAAGCCGAGGAGAGTTATTGCCGAGGACGCATAATGAAGGCCCAAGAAGGGCACGAGGACATGGCCGAGGGCGATCTTATGCTCAGCACCTCTCAAAACGCCTAAAGAAAAGGGCAAACTCCGTACAGGGGCAGGGCAAGGGAGAAAGCTGCCAACATCGTAATACAGAATCCTGCATATGACAAGCCCATGCTCCAAACCATGCCATTTAACTTTTCCAACAACCCCCAACCACTCTAAGTATGGATTGACAAGACAGGTCTGCAGCCCAGAAAGTAAAACTTACACGTGGACACTAAAAGGGAAAATGAACATTAGTATAAATGGAAAAGAAAGCAAAGAAGAAAGAGGGGGATTCCCCCCCAGGAGGAGGGAAAATCCTGCAAAGGGAGAAAAGGAAGGGTACAATGCTCCTCGGACGTTGTCCGAGGACTTAGATCCTACAACCCACACTAGCGGAAGACTTAGCTAGTCAAGCCCAGTCTGCCCATATAAGGGCTTCCCTAGAAACCCTGATTACACTGCTCACCTGTGCCCAAGGTCCTGCCTTTTCAAGCCCACTCTCTACAAATCATATTGTTAGGGCCCTTTACATACGAGCCCAACGTCATTCTTGAGTCGTTAAAAATCGTGTCCCTACACTTTCAATTATTTTTATTTTTAATTATTGAATTCAAGGTTTTTCATTTAAATATGCACTTGAGTTTTAATTATGCAAACTCCCTATATATTTTTCAGGCATCTCCTTTTATATTAGTTGCATAGTTATCTACCATATTCTATTCAATTAATTTTGGACTTATATATGATTTCTTTTAATAAAAACTTAATCTTACATAATATGCATTCATTATATAACTTAAAGTAAAATGTTACTTTGTTTTTAAAAAATAGAGTAAAAGATTATTTTATTATTTTATTATCTATTTAATTTTAATTAAATATAAATTATTATTTTTTATTTTCATTAATTTACACATGATCCTTGATTAAGTCGTGCATCGCACGGACATAATATTAGTATGTATAATAATAGGTAAAGCTGAGAGAAAATCAAATTAGATTTCAAACTGGAGTTAAATTAGAGTATAATTTGACGCCATGTGTCCTATCTAATTTAAGTTTTTATATTTTTGTGCCAAGTGAGTTAATTCAATGTAAAAATTGAATTTCAATTAGAGTTTAATTTTGTGCCATGTGTCCCATCTAATCTAAGTTTTTTAATTTTTGTATCAAATGAGTTAATTTAGTGTAAAAAACGAGGAGTCCAATATAAGTAAACCATAAAAAATATAATTTTTGAATGATTTTTATATTTGGTGAGTGTTTGGATAGCGTTTTGTGTTCATGTTTTGCGCATTTGGTTGAAAATTACCTGGATCCCACATTACAGTTCACGAACCCCACAAAAAGATGAAAAAATGCAGATGAATTCTTTTGTACTGTTCACGTTACTGTTCAATTGAAGCAACAATACTTTCAGCTCAAAAAATCAGCTAGCTTATATTATTTTGTTATAATACTTTCAGTAATAAGTTTCCAATTTTTAGCAAAATAAGCGGTATCTAAACAGACTCTTATGAGCCTTTTTGTTTTTATAACTAAAAACAATTTAAGTTTATAAGTCATATATATATATATATATATATATTATAGTAATAGCCAAAACTAAGAGAAAATCCAATTAAATTCTAAATTGGAGTCTAATTTTACGCCACGTGTCTCATCTAATTTTTAAATTAGTGTATCAAGTGAATTATTAGGTGCAAAAATTAAAGCGTCTAAATTCAATTAGATTCTAAATTGAATTTTAAATGGATTTCAATTTTGTGCATGTGTTCCATCTAATTTTTTTAATTTTTATGGTAAGTAAATTATTGAATGCAAAAATAGAAGAGTTTAGATCTAATTAGATTCTAAATTATATAAATGTAATTGTGATTGTCTTTAAATGTATCCGTGCATGTACACAGGGTTACACACTAGTTAATATAAGTATTAATTAAGTTTTAACCTTTTTTTTTGTGGAGAAAAATTGAGTTTTAACTTGTACCCAATTAGACCCAAATATCATTTACCTAAATCACTTAACTCTAAAATACACCAAAATGAGCCAAAATATCTAGAAACCTCTAAAACAACCAAAATACTCTTGAAACCTCTTAAATGACAAAAATTACCCCTAAAATCTCTAAAATGACCAAAAATATTCTGAAACTTTTAAAATGACCAAAATATTCAAAAAAATCTCTAAAAAGGGCTAAAATACCCAAAAACCTCTAAAATGACTAAAATACTTTTGAAGTCTCTAAAATGACCAAAATACAACCGAAATCTCTAAAATGACAAAAAAACCCCGAAATCTCTAAAAGCGAAGAGGTCGAGCTCAAAGATTTGCACTAGAAAATGTGAGATGGAAGCAACCATGAATGGATCTTAGCCCCCTATCACGTTTGTGATGTACATGAGAGAAAAGACAATGAATAGACCAAAATAGTTCTTGTGTGATACTAAGTGAAATAAAGGAGAATAGGATAGTTAGCTCAGTCATGGTGTTAGCTTTGAAATAAGGATAATGAGGTTGGGTGGGATGAATGAGAAAAGAATCACTTTTGTTTTGTGCATTTAGAAACTCATGAAAGTGCTTTAAACCACCAGCTGAACTTGTTGGAAAAATGGAGGAAAAGTGTAAGGATGTTAATGATAGTATAAGAGGGGCAACAAAATAGATATTGTTAATTTTTGGACCTTGAGATAAACAATGTTTAACCAGTTTTAAGGCCAAGTTGTTAATTGGATCTATTATGAAAGTCTTTGGTTAAATAAACAAGCATCGATATCATGCATAACGGAAAAGTAGATATGACACAAGATATGATGACCTAGAAAACAAATGAAACCAAACTAGTTTCACAGGAAATACCTAGGGGGACTTGAACTAATCAATCCCGAGGTAACTGTTTCTTGATAAGTTGTAATCCTAGATATAGAATAGGAGGCACAAGAAGCACCTCTCTCTCTCTCTCTCTCTCTCTAAAAGCTCTATAGGGTTAGTTTATAATGTCCTTCAAATACCACAACAAACAGATCATGAATTGAGCTTGAATTGGACAAGTTATGAGATTTTCATGTTTGTTGATTTTTTGTGATTCTGCAATTTTCAAAAGGTCAAACAAGAATCAAGTAGCGATTGAATGGCTTCAACAGGTCAAACAGGAATAAAGTACCAATTGAAAAAACTAGATTCACATCTTTCTTTATCTTGGACTTGTGTCTTTTTCTTGGACTTGTGTCTTTGTCTTGGACTTTAAAGTACACATTTTAACTCAACAAGTCTTACTATTTGTCATGGTTTGCCAACACTACAAAATCAAATACGAACAAAATGTAATTTTCCATATCACTCCAAATCTCCCTAGGTCTACTTCCTTTCATGTTTAGGTTCTCATCCCTTTTATTGAATTTTTAGGGTGTGTTTGTTTAGGGTGAAAACTGGGTAGATAGAAAACGGGAGAGAGAAAATATGAGATAAAATGAGTGATGAGCGTGTTTGGTTGGAAGGGGAGAAAAGGGAGAAAATTGGTAGGGCCCGGAAGTTTTCTCTCTAGGCCCACAAAAATTCAATCCTCCCAATTTGGGACGAAAACTAGAATGAAAACATTTGCTCATGCCTTGGGCAAAACTACCGTAGCCTAACGTTCATATGTTTTGAACTTTTCTGTCATTTCCTTTTTTTTTTTTTTTTTTCTTTTTTTCATTTATGATTAATTATCTTTCTTTGGTATTTATTTTATCTTTTCTTTTCTTACACGCTTATCCCTTTTTTTTTTCTCAACGGTTAGTTGGTGTTTTTTTTTTAATAAAAATTTTTGGGTTCTTCAACTTAAAAAAAAAAAGAAAAAAAGAAAAAAAAGAGAGAAAGAGGTGTGTAAGTACAATCCATACTACACAATTTTTTAATAAAAAAAATGTCTTAATTTTGTTTTATTTAATAGGAACATAATTGTAAATTCATATTAACTTCATCTTCCATCCTCTAATTTTTCTTTTCATCTAAACAAATGAGTTTTCCATATTTCTATCATCCCAAACAAACACATATAAAAGAAAATTAAATCTTTTTTATCCTCTCACTTTTCTATCTCTTCCCCATTTTCTATCCTCCTAATTTTTCAGTCCTCAACCAAACAGACCTTTAGAGTCACTAAAAAACTATTGAATGAAAAGGAAAACCTGTTGAACCTGCTGAAAATTGTTATTCACTAACTTTGAGTAATGAAATCTCTTGAAATTATGGGCTGGTCTAACTTTTCTTGAAAAGGGGGAACCTGGTGTAGACAATTGGAGAATTCATGGTGGATCCCCCACCATGAATTTAGAGTATGTTTAGTAGACTGTAATGGGTAATTACCTAGGAATAGGAATAGGTATTACAAGGAATACAATACGCTATAATGTAATGCTTATTACTATTCATTTGTTTAGTGACAACTAGGGGCGTAGCCAGGAATGAACACTTGGGGGGGCCGGGTTGTAATAGAAATATACTAAATATAATTCTTAAGTCTATTGGATACAAAATTATCAACTTTCATATATCATCATTTACTTGAACATGTTAGGAATTCAACCGAAATTCCAAACATGTGAGAAACAAAAAAATAGAGAAAAGAAAACGTCAAAAGAAAAACAATCACACGCACAAGACAGTATTTACGTGGTTTGGTAATTTGCCTACGTCCACAGAGTTGCAGGGATTTCACTATTATAAAAGAAAATTACAATGTGCGGTTACAGTGTTTCTTAAAGAATGCATCAATTGTTTTTCGTTTGCTCATAATTCTTTTAGCTTTAAGAATATGACTCAAAAATTAACCTGAAAAAAATTTTAAAAAATAAAATTTTAATTAGAAATTTTTACTTAATTATATGAATATTATTCATACTCAAGAAAAAAACAAAATTTCCACTATAATTTAAACAGTCAACCCATTTTTAATATAACTTTAATTAATAATAACCCCTCAAACAAAATTTTTTTTTTAATTAATTTGTCTTTTATAATGTATTGGTTAATTTAATTATACAGCTTTAATTAATGTTGTTTAGCGTAACAATAAACTATATTGCTTTAATTTATTTGTCATTAATTATATAATTAACTAATTATAGTATAATAGTGATACTGTAACTAATTAACTATCTATTGTATCCATTAGCTAATGGACCGCAACTAAAATAATATTAATCAATAAAAGTTGGATGGTGAAGTCCTTTAAAAAAAAACTAAAAAAAAACCGATATTATTTATATTATATGATTTTCAAAATTTTTTTTAAATTGTTTTTTTCCAAGTTTCAATTCCAAAATTGAAACTTGGGTAATATGTGAACACACAACACACAAACACACCCACCAACAAGCCCAACCCAACACACAAACACACCCACTGACCCACCAAAAACAAAAACACTTATAACACACAAACACATAACACACAACACAAACATGGTTGTGGTTGTACAACAGGACCCAAAAAAAAAAAAAAATATTGTTATGAGTGCAGGCGTGTGAGCGTGTAAGATGCAAGGAGCACAGGACAGCCAAATTTAAAAAGACAAAAACAGGAAAAAAGAAAAAAAGGTTAAAGTCAGCCAATCAGATTCTCACACACTCACAATTCCACATAAAAAAAAAAAGATGCTGAGTTTCATACTTTCATTTATAAGTTCATTCCATTCTTTATAACTTATAAGTTTATTTAGTCATACTCATTCAGTGAGATAAAGAGAGACAGAGTTAGAGAGAAAAACCTTGAGGGAGGCCGGACTGCCAGAGGCGGAGGAAGTAACGAGGCTGACGAGCATCGCTCACGGCTTACCGGCGCAGAGGCAGATGCGCAAACGGCAGAGCGATGAGCCGAATGCCAATTACCGATCTACCGTCTACGATGTCGATCTGCGATAAGGGGCGACCGTTGCGACGACGACGACGACGGCGACGTGACCGTCCGTGGGTTACTGGGTTTGGTTTTGGTTTGTGTATTGGGGTTTTTTTTTTTTTTTTTTGATAAACACCTCTATGCTCTGTCCTCTGTGTTAGTGTGTTTGGTTTGTTGAGTTCTGATTTTGGTTTGCAATTGGGGTTTGATCTCTGCCAGCGACGACGCGACGTGATGGGATTTTTGCAGGCGCTAGCGACATGATGGGTTCGATTTCTCATTCTCTGTATATATATATATATATATTTTTTTTTTTTTTTTGATTGAGAATCCGTGTGCTTGCCGTGAGCGAGCTACCTGTAATGGGCTCGCCGTGGGCTTCGCTTGCCGTGGGCTACTGGGCTTGGTTTTGTTTTTTTTTTTTATATATATATATATATATATATTTTTTTTTTTTTCAGATTTTAGTTCAAATTTTTTTTGGGTTTTTTCTTTTTTTCTTTTTTTTTTTTTTTCTTTTTTTTTGGCTTGAAAGTAGAACAGATTACAGAATTTTTTTTTTTTTTTTAAATTTGATGGTGTTACTAGTTTTTGATTGAGGGCTGGGAGAATTTGTGAGAAATGGGTGGGGGGGGGGGGGGGGGGCGGGCTGTGTAATATTGGGGGGGCCTAATTATTTTTTCTTCATAGTCTAATGGGAAAAAAAAAATTTTGCAGGGGCCACGGCCCCCCCCAAGCCACTATGTGGTTCCGCCCCTGGTGACAACATAATAATAGAACCTAGAAAACAATAGAATAAAAGTATTTTAAATCAAACTTAAGAAATATTTTAGGAAACATTTTACTCATATAATTATATTTCCTAAAAAAATTTAAAATTTGAAAGAGAGATGAGTTATTTTTTTGTAATTTTTTACTTTCATAATTGTTATGTGCATATGGAAAGTTTGTTTATTTGGAAATATATTAATTATAGAAATTAATACACTTATTAAGGAATAGCTATTTCATCCCTTTTAGAGATGAATAAATAATTATTCATCATTTTAAAGAATAGCTATTCATAAGGAATAATTATTCCTTATAATAAAAACATAACCAAACTACTGAATAGTTAAATTATAGGAATAACTATTACATTACAGTGCTTATTACAGTCTATCAAACATATTCTTAGTTAGTGGACTCTACCATGAATGTGAGAGATGGAAGTATCATTCTTTATACACCGGGAGTACTTAAAAATTACTTTATTAGGAATGCTCCCTTCTAAACTTGCTAAATTTAAGGGATTTAGGGTAGCATGTATTAAAGGTGATTAATTATCTTTAATTGGGAGAAGAATATGTGTCGGGTGAAAGATATATGTTTAGCAGATATTTGGTTCTTTCATAAGTGTCTAGGCTTTGCACACTGCACATATCATGGACTCTAGTTTCCCTAGTGTTCCAAACTCATTAGAGAGGCCTTTGGTGAGCTCAAAACCAGTGGGAAATGACTCTTTTGCCCTTTAATCCACATCTTTTATTGGGAGAAGAAAATGTGTTGGGTGAAAGATGTATGTTTAGCAGATATTTGGTTCTTTCATAAGTGTCTAGGCTTTGCACATTGCACTTATCATCTCTATAGTTTCTCAAGTGTTCCAAAATCATTAGAGAGGCCTTGGTGAGCTCAAAACTGGTGAGAAATGACTCTTTTGCCCTCTAATCCACATCTGATAATTATACCTTTTATTAGGTACTTTCTTTCACATGTGAGCTTGCTCAACATAGCAAATAGGAACACAAAAATAATTTGGACCAGAAATTCTTTATTGCGTGTTGGACCTCGTGGGCTTTGATAATATATATTTTTATAGGCCGCCCCTAGCTGTGGAAAAAAATGTCTTCAACAATTGGTCATACCAATTATATTCACACATAAATTGTGATTTTAGTTAAATGAAAGTGAATTTAGAGTTCCTAAGTAAAACATTTTAACTTTTAAAGAAGAAATAAATTTGAAGATACATAGAAAATCTTCAATTAGGATGGAGGCCAGAGCAACAACTACCAGTAAACTCTTAACTTTCTTACACTAAAACGTACATCTCTAAAGAGATTTTTTTTAAACTAGTAATGCCACAGATGCAATGATTTTTTAGTAGTTTCACAACCTACTCCAATAGTAAGTTGTTACTGATTTTCACACACGCTTCTTATTGAAACCACTTTCTTATTCTAACAATTGTCACCTTAACAAAGTCGTCAAAAAAATGTATAATTAGATTTTTATTGTTTTCCAAACATGCGGGGTCACGACTCCCTGCTGGGTGAAATTGGCTTCGTCAGTCGTGACTGTTTTCAGTCCATAATCATAGATATGGTGATATGTGCAGATCGGTGTTTTTTTATTGTCACTTTCCCACTAGTTTTTGTTCAATTTAGCAATAAGTGACACCATAATATACACATTTCATTTGATTCAGAAATTTTGTATGCTGCACATGCTATTGATGATTCAGAGGCCCAAACGAGTAATACAAAGCACCATATAAAGGATTCATTATTTACAAAGTTGCTAAAGTTTTTGTACTGTGTGCGCAAATTCATTACAGACCTCATTCCCATTTGCATCGAATCTTATCAGTGTGCCTAAAATCCCATTTCAGCACCAAACTTCCATCCATTCTCCTCAAAACAAAACTCTCCACCAGCACATAACAACCAAATCTTAGCCACCCATTCTCACTTCTAATTTGTTCAACTCTCTCCACTCTCACTTCCCTTTCTGCTCCATTGTTAACCCACCCACCTTCTTCTTGCACCCATTTCACGTTCTCCACAATTGCTGAACTTAAACCTACACCCACCACTCCTCTCCTACCATTTTGGTTATCAACTTTAAACCAAATGAACCCATTATTATGAATATTTCTATCATCTTTCACAGCTTCCTTACCAGAAACTAAACTCACTTCTCTTTGTACATCAGCATTCACAATGACAACATCATTATCTCCATCAACAACATTCCCACATGAATATATTTCTTCCCACTTTTGCTCAAGAGTCATGGAGTAGAACATGGACTTCTTCATTTGGTGTTTTAGTCTGCCTTTCTCTCTGACAAATATAAACGGACAATACCATTTCCCCACAATAACAGGAGCAGAACGCTTTCTAAAGATGGGAAAATTGAAGTCCGGGTGAAGTGCTCGGATTGAAGTGTCAAGGCCTAGAGCTTCATTTAGATGTATTCGATATAAACTCGAGCTACGAACTTTCCATCCTTTTCTTCTTAGGACTTTTGGAGGAATGCCATCAGGAGCTATAGACTTGGCAAAGAAACCACCACTTTGGTGGCTGTGAATTTTAACTTGTTGGTATAGGTCTTTGAGGTTAAAAGGTTTTGGTTTTCTGTCACTCAAGATTTCACTAAAGCAACATGCCATGACGTCTCCCTCTCGTGAACATTTGTATGCTTTTCTGCAAGGTTGGACATTTTCAATTGATTTATTTATTTATTTTTTGGATCAAGACAATTTCAATTGATTGATGCTAGCGAATGATATATTAAAAATTTTACTACATTTTACATTATATGACACCGTTCATAAAAACAGTAAAAATAATGCTAAAGAACAATTATTTATATTTATAGATAAAAATTGCCACACATACCATATTTCACATTATTACACTAAAAAAAATAGCATTTAACCGTGTGTGCGCGCATAACATAGTGGATGTAACAAACATTAATTATTTATGATGTGTTAAAGTCCATAAATCATGTGATTTCGATTTTCACAAATAAGAGGACTTACCCGGTTACCCCTCTAAGGGTTATCACCACTTTACATTCACATACGCTATAATATATAATATATTCTATATAATTTCCTTATATATTATTTTACCAAATAGGAAACTTTTTAATATATCAAACTGCAACAATTGTATCATTTCCTTCTATATACTATATTATTTTACTAAATGGGAAACTCTGACACCCTTATGTGTCTCTATGAAGTTAAAAAACCGATCCTTGTAAAATAATACAACTAAACTAAGCAGTACTAAAGCTAAACTTGAACTTGAGTTCAAAGCGGAAGGCTAATTTTCAATTGAGCTTTAATATTTAGCTTATAAAAATAGAGAATCTATGAGTACAGAGAGCATACCCTTTGTACTTTCCTTTTGCTCTGATAACGTAGTACCGGTTAGAAGACAGAGGTTTATCAAGAACTGGGATAAACAAAACCTTAGTGGCAGTTGTTTCTCCATACTCAGGTGAATAAACAATGGTCAAGATCCTATCTTGAGGGAATGGTAGCTTCTTAACTTTCTTACGCTTACATAAACCCCAGCAAAATGTATCCTGTGCTTCTGCCTCTTCATCTGTAATTACAAGATAGCCTGAATATGGAGCATCAGGTGGCTTTGTCGAAAGGGTGCTTGGAGATTTCCGGTACATTGATAGAGGCCTTGTCACATACATCTCTCTCTCTCTCTCTCTCTCTCTCTCAAATCACAATTAAGCTCAAAAAGTTAGGACCCCTTCGGCTTCGGAGGTGTGGGAGTTTCTGGGGACTTATCTTGTTGTTTACTTATGAATTAAGAATTGAGAGTGGGGTATCTTACGTAATGATCTTGTGTGGATGGATAATATTTCAATTATTTCATGATTTTTAGGTTTTCATACTTTTGAGATTAGAACCAAAAGAATCTGCCAATTGCAAACCCCAGTTTGAATTTTAGTAAAAGCAATGTTATAGACAACTCTGTTCTCTAAAAGTTTAAAGGATATGTTATTAAAGGTACATTATTATTGTATCAACCCATAATTGATACTACCTCCGTCTCACTTTGTTTGTTCTGTTTGAAAAGTCAAATTTTTTAAGGAAACATAATTTATTATCTTGTCTACCTTTTAAAAATGTATAAGTTTCCAAAATTACCCTTAAATAAATTTATCAAAAAATTGAATTATTAATAAAATAGGGGTATAATAGGAACATTAGTAAATTAATGACTTTTATTTTTAGAAATAGGACAATATTTTGGGACATCCCAAAATGAAATAGAGAACAAACAAAATGGAACGGATGGAGTATTACTTTTATATTATCAATTATGAAAAATATTGTCACTATGACATATCGAAGTGGGTTTGGATTACTTTCTCAAAAAGAAGAAGAAGTGGGTTTGGATTTATTTTATTTTAACTTATTAACTTTTATTTGTTTTTATTTAACTTTTTTAAAGTTTCGTTTTCTATTAAGTATGATTATTATATATATATATATATATATATATTATTTTCAGCAAATCAATGAATAAGGAAAAGTTTATAAAAGAGCAAACTATTAGTAAAAGAAAAGAAAGCAGATAAGATAAGCTGCTTACTTTATTGTCCACTTTTTCGCGTACCATATACCAACTTTAGGTTCATTGTCCGGTGCTGTAATGCATCTTAAGCTTGGTTCAAGAAACTTCATGCAATTGGCTGCGAAAGTTTATTCCCATATGCTTTTGCGTTATTGGACATTCACAAAATATGAAAGGATTAAGTAATATACTCCTTGTGCATTATTGGACTTTTTTTTTTTTTGATGGCCTATTATTGGACATTAGAACGTACAAGATAGGAAAGAAGTAATATATATACAAAGGATGGGTATCAAAATTAAAGATGTTCAGATAACAGATTTTTTTTTTTTTTTTTGAGAAGAAGATAATAACACAGTATATTGGCAAGTTAAATATCAAGGATTTGGATCAGGTGCACCGCTTTAATAAAGGAGAATAGTTAAAAATATAAAATGTTAAAAAGGTAACTTTTTATTTATGAAAGATATAAATTCTAATCAAACTTAATTTAAGTGTATATATGTGTAAAACTCTTTCCTGAATACTTGAACCTCGGTCGTTGCCCCCCATACCTCACAAACACTTATAAAAAGATAACTTTTAATCTCAACCCTTCAAAAACAATTACACAACCTGGTAGCCATATTAATTGTTTTGGCCGGATCTTAATCCAAACATCAATGACACCTCATTTTCCCCTGCATTAGATTCTAGAAAAATGCTAAAGTTACAAACTTTTTTATAATATTTTTTTACAAATTGTTAATACAATAAGTAGTTATTAGTAAGTGAAAAGGTAATGTTAGTAGTGGGCTCAATTGAGAATTAAGGTCCATTTGGATACCGCTTATTTTGCTGAAAATTGAAAATATTGTAGCAAAATAATTTTTAAATGTGTGAATAGTATCATGGGACCCATTTTTAATAAAAAAGTTGCTAAAAAAAGAGGTTTGTGGGTCCCGTGAACAGTGCATGAGACCCACTGGTGTGACATAAAGCCACAGAAATTGAGAAACACGCTTCAAAAAGAAAAGAAAAGTGAAACGTTGGATGTGGAGAAGCAGACGCCAATCCAAACGCATACTCAGTAAAAATTTACCATAATAGTTTGTAAAAATTTTGTAAATAATTTGTAACTATAATGTTACTCTAGATTTATAAATGTGTTCACCTTTCATCAATTCATTTGTGAGTGAGTAAATGATTAGTTTTCTATGTCGAAAGTATAGCAAGCAGTGTTCTCTCCCCAGTAGGAGCCTCTCTCTCTCAAGATATGAGTTTTTTCTCTCCCTTTTGTTCCTTTTAAGGGCCTTCTCTTGGCCTACTCACCTATGCTTGTTTGGGTAGTAGTCTGTATAGTGTAAATCTATGGAGCAAGAAGTATTGGATTGTCTTCAAAAGTTACAGCTCACAAAAGAGGAGGAAGATGATATAGCCATAACAAATGTTGCTAGATCAGAGCTAATTGAAGAATGTTCATTAAGTCTCTTTGGGCGCCTTCTCACAAATCGTCAACAGAATCAAAGAGCTTTCAAAAATACTCGGAAGTCAGCGTGGAAAATGGGGTCGGATTTGAGGATTGTGGAGGTGGGGAACAACATACTGTAATTAAAATTTGGTTCATTGTGTCAGTTGGAGTGGGTTGAAAAAAGTGGTCCATGGAACTTTGATAATAACCTACTTCTACTATGTTGATGGAGGAAAGGATTTACAACATCCAATATTTCCTTTACCCATGCTTCTTTTTGGGTCCAAGTTTGGGGTTTACCATTTGAATACATGTCTGAGGATGCCGAAAAAGATATACGGAGCAGACTTAGCAAAGTTATTGAAGTGGACAAAAGATTGCTACAAGCAGAGCATGCAAAGTTTATGAGAATATGGGTAGAAATACCTATTGACAAGCCTTTTCACAGAGGATGGAATATTACCAATGCAGAGGGAGAACGATGTTGGATTATTTTTAGGTATGAGCGACTTCCTACTCTCTGTTATATCTATGAAATACTTAGGCATGATGATAAACATTGCTAAATGAGTCAAACTGAGGGCTTAAAAGAGAGGCAATACGGAGAATGGCTCAAGGCAGGAGGCGTGGTTAGAAGTGGAGGTGAGAAAGGAAAAGCATTAGATGGCAGAAATTCAGACCATATGGAAGGTGATGATACAAGATTCAAGTCAAAGAGTATAGCGGTAAATTTCAGTTCATCAATTCAATTGGGAGATGATGGAGATGGTGGTTGGAATAGTAACAATGAATTAGCGGTGAAGAAAGTCTTAAACTCAGAGACACTGACAAAAGATTCAAATTCAAATCTTTCTGAGAGTGACAGTCTGCATAGATGGGACAGGGCAGAGGAGACAGCACTTGGGTTAAGGTTGAGTTAGGAAACATGGAATAGGGAGAACAAAACTAGAGTTACTCTAGTTAAAGAGCTATTCAAGCCGAATGAGGATGCCATGTCAGTAGCCAATTTTAAAACACTTGTGCCTTGTAGTGAAGATCTTGAAGTGTCCAGCCCACTTAAGCATAAGAAGGAAGCTATTAAGAATGGTTAAGCAGATGGAAAGGACCTAAGTCTAGAAGCTGAAAAGGAAACAATGAGTAAAGGAAAGTGGAAGAAAATAGCAAGAGAGAAAGGTAAGGCCCAAGATGTGGAGATGATGAATAAAGGCCTAGAAGTTGGAAACAAAAGACTTGATAGCATTGAGGATCTGATAAAAGCCGAAGGAAGAGTACAGAAAAAGGTATATGGGGAGGACGACAACAAAAAAAAAAAAAAAAATTCAATTTTTCTTAATGAAATGGTGGTGGCTACAAGGCAGCACCACTGAGAAAAATGAGGGTTTTAGGATGGAATTGTCAAGGGCTTGGGAACCCTCGGACAGTTCGAGTGTTGCGCAAGCTTGTGCAACAATGGGATCTCGATTTTGTTTTCTTGTTGGAAACAAAATTGAAAAAGAAAAGCATGGAGAAGAAGAAGGAGAGCATTGGTTTCCCCAATGGCTTAGTTATCCCAAGTTCTGGAAGAAGTGGGGGTTTGGCTTTGCTGTGGAGGAATGAAATTACTGTTGAAATTCAAAGCTATTTAGGTAGGTATATTGATGCCATTGTTACTAAAGATTTGGGATTTAAATGGCGGATTACTGGGTTTTATGGAAATCCTGAGGTCCATGGAAGAAAGGAATCATGAGATTTACTAAAGGCACTTAGCAAAAAGTTTCAGCTTCCCTGGTCGTGTTTCAGGGATTTTAACAAAATTGTATCAACGGTGGAGAAAATGGGTGGAGCTTGAAGACCACAAAGGCAGATTGATGATTTCAGGGAAGCAATTAATTGTTGTAGATTCAAGGATCTTGGGTTTTGTGGTCCGGAGTTCACTTGGTGCAATATGCAAGAAGGAAGGCATAATATGTATCTCTAGTTAGACCGTGCTCTGGTTACGCAAGAATGGATTGATCATTACAAGGACATGAGAGTGCATCATCTTGTGGATTCTACTAGTGACCATTGCGCGCTCCTAATCACTGATTCCATTGCATCGCAAAGCCCCAGGAAAAAAAGGTTCTAGTTTGAAGCAATGTGGACAAGAAAAGATGAATGCAGAGATATTATCAAGGCAGCTTGGAATGAAAGTGTAAACCTATATACCCCAAATGGCATGGCAGCAGGACTCAAGCAATGTGCAGCTGACTTATCAAGGTGGAACAGGTCAATGTTTGGCCACGTCCTAAGGCAGATTCAAAATAAAAGAAAAGTCCTTAATGAGCTAGTCTTGAGGGATCAAGATGAAAGTAATGGTAGTGAAATTAACAAGATCAAGAAGGAGATTAATGACTTGCTGGATTGTAAGGAAATCATGTGGCAACAAAGATCTAAGGTTCGGTGGATAAGTCTTGGGGATCGCAATACAAAATATTTTCACACAAAGACCTCTGGAAGAAAAAAGAAAAACACCAATACCAGGCTCATGGATGAAATGGGGGTCAAGAGAGAGTCCACTTTGGAGGTGGTTAAAGTTGCAGTTTCATATTTTGAGAAGCTTTATACGACATCTCATCCTGACAAGATTCTGGAGGTAGTTGAAGATATTGATCCTAAGGTTTCAATCGAAATGAATCAAAGTTTGATTAAATAGTTCACAAGAGATGAAATTGAAGCAGCCCTTAAACATATGCACCCAACCAAGTTCCCTAGCCTAGATGGTATGCCAACTATCTTTTATAAAAAAAATATTGGGATATTATGGGTAATGATGTTGTTTGCATGGTCTTAAATGTTTTAAATTCCAATATATCTATGGCTGACATAAACAAAACATTTATTACTCTTATCCTAAAAACTAACAATCCAGCTAATATGATAGAGTTTAGACCAATTAGTCTAAGCAATGTAATCTATAAACTCATCTTTAAGGTCTTAGCTAATCGCCTCAAATTAGTCCTCCCTCAAATAATATCAGAAAATCAAAGTGCCTTTCTTTCTAAGAGGCTAATAACAGATAATGTTCTTATGTCTTTTGAGCTCATGCACTATCTAGACCACAAAAGAGAAGGTAAGGATTGTTATATGGCAATTAAATTGGACATGAGTAAGGCTTATGATAGGGTGGAATGAGGCTTCATTGAACAAGTCATGAAAAAATTGGGCTTTCTTGAAAATTGGATTTGTTTGATAATGCGTTGCATAACATTTGTCTCCTACTCTGTGCTTATTAATGGTGTAACTCATGGTAACATTATGCTCTTGAGGGGGCTCCGTCAAGGAGATCCCCTATCATCTTACTTGTTCTTACTATGTGCAGATGGCTGCTCTTCACCCATAAGTAAGGCTATAAGAAATCAAATGATGAGAGGTTTATCAATTTGCAGAGGTTGCCCTAAGATCACACACCTCTTCTTTGCGGACGATAGTTTGCTTTTTTGTAAAGCTAATGGCCAGGAATGCCAACAATTAATTGAAATTCTCCATTTGTATAAAGCTGCCTCAGGTCAGAAAATCAATACAAATAAATCGTCAGTTTTCTTTAGAGCCAACACAAAGGAGGAAAAGAAAAATGAGATCTTGGAGATCTTGGGGCCTATGCAAGACTCTTAGCATAGTAAGTATCTCAGTATCCCCTCAATTATTGGTAAATCAAGAAATAAAGTCTTTGCTGAGATTAAAGAAAGGGTGGGAAGGAAGTTGTCTGGGTGGAAGGAAAAAATTCTTTCTATAAGGGGTAGGGAGATTCTCATAAAAATGATGGCCCAAGCTATCCCTACGTACACTAAAAGTTGTTTTCAATTACCAAAGGGCTTGTGTGATGAAATATAAGGCATGATGAGAAGGTTTTGGTGGGGTTAGTGTGGTCAGGAGTCGAGGATTGCTTGGGTGAGATGGAGGCGATTGTGCAAATCTAAGCTTAAAGGTGGGATGGCTTTAGAAACCTTCAAGCTTTCAACCTTGCCATGCTAGCAAAGCAAGGTTGGAGGCTCCTCATGAACCCAAACTCTTTGGTAGCTTGAGTATATAAGGCTAAATACTATCCCCATGGAGATGTCCTCAGTGCTAGTTTGGGATCTAGGCCATCCTATGCTTGGAGAAGCATAATGCAAGGGCTTGAGGTAGTTAGGAGAGGTACTCAATGGAGAGTTGGCAATGGAAGGTTGATCCATATTTGGAACGACAAGTGGCTACCAACCCCCACAACATACAAAATGATCTCCCCTCATCAAAATTTTGACAATTATCCCATGGTCTCGGCTTTAATTGATTATGACACCAGAAGGTGGAGAGCTGATCTTCTTTAGTCCATTTTTTTTCTGATTGAAGTAAGAACGATTCTCAACATCCCAATCAGTTATAATCTTATGAAGGACAAAATTATTTGGGCTGGCAACAATAAGGGTGTATTTATTATCAAAAGTGCCTACTATGTAGCTCTTAATATGGTGGACTCATTTGAGGAAGGAGAAAGCTCTTGCGGGGATCCAAGAGACTGTTTATGGAAGAAGGTTTGGCACCTAAATATTCCATCAAAGATTAAAATCTTTGCATGGAGAGCATGTGTGGATGCCCTTCCAAGAATGGTGAATTTGAAGAAAAGAGGTATTGGGGAAAATGAATTTTGTCCTTGTTGTGGGAGAGATGTGGAGTCAATCTTTCATTCTATCATCAGCTGTGAGGTAGTAAAAATGGTTTGGGATAATTGGGAAGTTCAAATTTTTGAGAACTGGCAGGGGCTATATGACATATCTAATGTTGCGCTAAAAATCCTTGAAAAAGGAACAACTCGAGACCTTGAAGTGTTCTTTGGAGTAGCTTGGTCAATATGGTATAACAGGAATTTAATTGCCTTTGAATCAACATGTAGATTGTCGAGCCAAATTTGGGGTTTCGCTAATAGATTTCTTCATGAACATAGAGCGGCAAGGGTGGCTTTGAACAAGGATCAAGTAGCAGAAAATAGTAGATGGACTCCACCTCCTGGAGTTTTCAAAGTCAACGTAGATGGGGCGACCTCTATGGATGGGAGAAATTCAAGTGTTGGGGCTATCATTAGAGATTCTTGTGGTGCAGTCATAGCAGCTTGTTGTAAATACCTCCAAGGCCAATTTTCAGTAGCAGAGGTGGAAGCCATTGCTGTGGAAGCTGGAATTTTGCTTGCTCGTGATAGGAAAATCCCTCAAGTTATTATTGAACTGCATCTACTGTTAACAATATTATTAACAATATTAATGAGTAGCTCATTGATGGTAGCCTCGGCCATCTGTACCAAGGTATACTTGCTTTGCTGAACTCCTTCATAAGCTGGAAAATCAAACATTTGAAAAGGGAATACAACAAAGCTGCCTATGAGCTAGCTCAACTAGCTAGAATTAGAGAAGCTTCACAGGTGAGGGTAGTGGTCTCCCCTCCAACTGTGCAAGAGATGATTTAGGATGATTGTAATTAGTAGTTCTTGTTTTACAAAGCTATCATCTCTGTTGTATTTCAATTTCTTTGTTTGGTTGAATACAATTCAAAGCTTTACATTAAAAAAAAAAAAAAAAAAAAAAAAATCATCTATGAGTAATTTATGGAGAGCGTTTGGAACTATGTATTATTATATTATGATGAAATTTGGTGGTTGGTAGAAAATTTTACTTTGTTTGACCTTCGGTCAACTTAGTCAAAGCTTAGTTGGCAAAGGGTATATTGGACCATTAAACCGTAAAAACTATTTAACTTGATGTCCAGTCAGGACAATTTAACTTGGATTTGATGACCACCGCACACCCTTGGTACGATGGTCACTCTACAAGTATAAATGTTTGTAGGGTGTGGGGGGCAAGGGCCGGGGTTCAAGTCTCCAGGAAGAAGCTTCACACACATATACACTTAGATTAGATTAGAGTAGAAATTCTATCTTGTAAAAAAAAAAAAAAAAAAAAAAAAACTTGGATTTGATGTTCCCATGATCCCAATGTAAAAGCATTTTTTTTTTTTTGGGGGAATTTTTAAAGCGAAATTGGGATCTTTGCACAAAAAACAAGGGGGGAGACAAAGTACAATATCAACCAAAAAAAAAAAAAAACACTTGACACTAGTTTTTTTTTTTTTTTAATTCAGCTTTAGATTCAAATAATTGCTCTTCCAAGCTTTTAATTTGTCAAGTTGTGAGGAAATTTTATTTTTGCAAATTTCATTTAATTTATTGGTTTCTTATAAATTTACAATCAAATTCTATTTTTCCAAGTTTGATATATATTTTTTTTCAATTTTCTTGGGAATTTTTAGCAAACTTTTTCTTCACACAATCACATGATTGATAAATTTCATTGCAAGAGAATTTATTACAATCACAAGAAAAACATTTTCCTACACTCTATGACTCATAGAAAACTTATAATAAAAACCTTTTTATCGCTCCAGAACCTTTTGACTGATTAGAAACCAGTCAGAATTCAACTGATCAGATTGTTGTCGAAAAGCTATCAGACTTCAAATTCTTTTCTTAAGATGATCTTGGGTCTTCTTCTTGAACTTGAAGATGTAGTTTGGACTCAATAAGAATCAAACTTTTTTGTATTGGTTTGCCAACATTCATTCTATTGACCCTAACAAGTATGAACACTTCAAAAGTCCTATAAACTACAAGAGAAAGTCCTAAGGTACTAAAATCAAAATGATTCCTATTCTCTGGATATGCGCGATATCCTTTCCATAAGAAAGAGCCCTATTTATAATTGGGGCTTGACAGTTATGGACAATTATACATCCCAAGTGTCTTTATCTTGTTGGGCTTGTTTGACATTGGTCACAATGTTACATAATGCCTGTCGACTGCCTTGATGACACTTGTCTTCATGTAGTACACCAGAACTTCTATAGGAATTGCATCATTACCTTCATGTTGTTCTGGTACCCTTACTAATGCACTCCCCTTATGGTAAAACTTGTCGTGCCTTCAACAATTCAGAAGATTTTTAAATTAATACCAACAATCTCTCACTGGGAGGTTTCGCTCAAAGTCACACTCAAAGTGTAGAGCAAGAATCTTGACTTAGTAAAGATTGAAGAAATTGTAGAATCCAAGAGTGGTGGTGTGTGAGGTTAGGCTTAGCTTATGCTAGGTCTTGGTGTTTGTGAGGGTTTGATTGGAAAGATCTTGGCTCAAGATTAATTCTTTGTCTCTCATAAAAAAAAAAAGATTAATTCTTTGTCTGGTGGTGGGGCGGTCTCTAGTTTTTGGGTTCTTTATGAGGTCGGTTATGGTGAGCAGTAGTAACCGTGTGTCATGGCAGTATGGAATTTGGAGATTTGATTTATGGGCACGGTGAGGCTGAGGTTTGGCTTGTGGATCTGTTTGGTGGCAGTTGGTGAATTTTCAAAGTGAAGGAACAATGGTGGATGGCTGAAAGTTTTGTAAGAGGCTATTGGGTGAGTTGTGTGTGCATGTTTTATGATTAATATATGAATCTGTGTTATGATAATTGATGAAGAGATGTTGAAGATTTCAAAATAATGGTAATAAGAGGATGAAAGAGATTTTGTTGAGGAATAACACCTTGGGAATACTCAAACTGAAGGGTTAATATAATATTTATGGACACCACTTAACCCAAAATCTTTAGCCTATAATTTTGGGCTCAATTATATTATAATAATCACTAATATATATATATATATATATATATAACCGAAACTTTTGAAACTCCCACCATTTTCCACGTCAGCATTATTTAAAAAAAAAAAAAACAAAATTTTTTTTTTTTTTTTTTGGTTTTAAACCCGATAATACATAAAACCCAATAATACCAAAAAAAACTAAATTCTGATTTTCTATTTCTCTCGTTCCCCTTCTCCTTCCCCATTCCACTTCTCTGTCATAAAAAACCTCTACTTCTCTTCAAAACAAAAAACCCGATAATGACTTTCTTCTCCATTGTTTCACGAACATGAGAACGACTACACAATGCACTCGGCAGAGAGGCTCCACAACATCATTGAGATCTGTGGCGGATTGACCCAAGAGACAACTCTCCACTTCCACCCATTTGCACGGATGGGTTTGCTTGAAGCTTTTCTCTCTCTCTTTGGAACACTGGTAATTCAGGTTTTTCTCTCTCACTCTTTGGGTTTTCAATTTTGGTAGATATATAGATTCAAATTGCTTCTTAAAATTTTCCACTCCTACTTAGGGTTTTGGTTTTAGGTTTTTGAATTTCTTGATTAGTTTATTTTTATGATTAATCGATGGGCAGTCCTAACCATTTAATCTGTTTACATAGGTTGTTGAAATTAAACAGTATTGGTTTCTTTTGAATTGTATGTACCAATTGATTTTTTTGATTGATTTTGTTGAATTTTGGTCTATGTATGTGATTCAAATTTGAGAAAATTTTTAGTTGAAATTTTAGATACAGTAGGTTTGGATAGTTTAGTGGTTGATTAGAGTTTAAATTTTGTGTTTTTGATGACCAAGTTTATGGATACCCAGATTTGTTTTTATTTTTTATGGATGACCAAGTTTGTGATTTTTTAGGGATATTTCTAGGTTTTGCATGTTGGTTTATATTACTTGATGGATGCAATCAGGCTAAGACAGATAGGTTTTTCTGTGGACAGCTTAGGCGACATGGGGGAGGCATTGCTTACTTGAGTGGCAATGCTTTTGCTCTGTCCCTGTGTAGATACTATAACTCCTACTTAGGGTTTTGGTTTTAGGTTTTTGAATTTCTTGATTAGTTTATTTTTACGATTAATCGATGGGCAGTCCTAACCATTTAATCTGTTTACATAGGTTGTTGAAATTAAACAGCATTGGTTTCTTTTGAATTGTATGTACCAATTGATTTTTTTGATTGATTTTGTTGAATTTTGGTCTGTGTATGTGATTCAAATTTGAGAAAATTTTTATTTGAAATTTCAGATACAATAGGTTTGGATAGATTAGTGGTTGATTAGAGTTTAAATTCGTGTTTTTGATGACCAAGTTTATGGATACCCAGATTTGTTTTTATTTTTTAGGGATATTTCTAGGTTTTGCATGTTGGTTTGTATTACTTGATGGATGCAATCAGGCTAAGACAAATAGGTTTTTCTGTTGACAGCTTAGGCGACATGGGGGAGGCATTGCTTACTTGAGTGGCAGTGCTTCTGCTATGTCCCTATGTAGATACTATTTCATGTGATGGAGATCAATAATGATTATTCTAATGAAGCCACAAATGTCATTGCAGAAAATTTTATTAATTTTGAATAATAAAGCTTTTCAAGTAGTCATGGGTTATGCACCTGGCTTCATTTTGATCCAGGGGTTCCGATTCAAGAGTACATGTGTTTGTAATCTGTTAAGTTAATAGTTCTTTGGTAGAAAATGTTATCTTGAGTTATAACATGTGAAGAAGAAAAACCATTGTACTTCACTGCATTCAAAACTGAATCAATATATTTTAGAAAACTTGCAGCTACAAAGGCATCATGTCTGCGTTCGAGTCAATTGGAAACAACACTCAGAAAAAGCTTATAAAAATAGATATCAGTTCAGACACTGTGTGTCCATGGTGCTTTATGGGCAAAAAAAATCTTGACAAAGCTATAGCTACATCTAAGGATCACTATGACTTTAAGGTTTGCTCTCTCTCTCTCTCTCTCTCTCTGTGTTTGTGCGTGTGTGTGCACGCATGTTTGTGTTCCAACTCTTATCTTTTATCAACTACATTTGTAGATTAGATGGCATCCATTTCAACTTAATCCTTTTGCCCCAAAAGAAGGCATCAATAGGAAAGAGTATTATAGGAACAAGTTTGGATCTCAAACTAAGAGGATAGAAGCTCGGATGTCAGAGGTTTTCCAAAAATTCCCTGAATCACTTATATACATATCATTGATTTGTTTGCATTAAGTTTGATTTGGCTGGTCATTGTATGCAATAAATAATTATGACTGCGTTGCAAATTTTCAGGTTTTTAGGGGCCATGGATTGGAATATAACCTTTTAGGAATCACGTAAGCATAAAAACAGTTTTAAATATATGGATAATGTAAGGTTGAATTAATTCAACTATCTAATTGGCTTTATTCCGTGCCAAATTTGCTTGTAATTCAGCATTTAGTAACCCTGTATTTAGGTGGGTTTGATGTAAGGGTAGTGAGTGAGATAGAGTGAAGTTTGCTCAAGAGTGTGCAAGAAAATAGAGACTCGCGGCTTGGCCTCGCGGGTGACTCGCGGCTGTAAGCCGCCAGACGCAGCACACGTGCCAAGCATGCTGGAGGGTGAACAGTCATGCAAGCTGAAGCACTACAGGACAAAACAGGACAACTGGCCATACGGTTATCTCACGACTGGATCTCGCGACATAGTCAAGCCGCGAGGTCAAGCCGCGAGCCACCCCTGTTTTGTAAAATCTGACGTTTCACATTCCTCTCACACTCCAGTATAAATACCCCTTTTACCCACGATTGTAAGAGAGCTTCCAGAGAGAATTTTGAGAGAGAAACCCTAAAGAAAAACAAGATTGATTCACTCACAATCTATACATTAGAGTCTCTTCAAATTCCTCAACTCTCTTCCTCTCCATTGTCAAATCCTTGAGAGGCATTCTACCAAACCTTGTTCTCATCATAATCATCACTGTGAGAAAGCTGTTTGGATTTATGGGAAGCAGTTAGGAAGGAACCAATCTTCATTGGTTGATGCTACGGTTTAGTAGCGGAATCCGAGAAGCTAGAAAAGAAAAAGGTTCGGCGCAACCTCGTTGGAGCAAGAAGCTTGGAGGGCTTAGTTGCATTGGTAGATTAGGCTTGGAGGGTCTATTGCTGTCCATATATCCCAACTATATTTTCTAGTGGATTGTTTACCGCTTGGAGGGCGGCGGAGAGGTTTTACGTCGAGGGCTTCGGTTTCCTCTTCGATAACACATCGCGTGTTATCTTTGTGTTTGTATCTTCCTTCCCTTTATCTTTGCCTTTTATTTTCTACTGTGGATGTAATTTTAATTGGCTTAGATTGTTTACTATTCTGTATTAAGATTTTGTTCATGTTCCGTACATTAATTGTTTGATATAAAGCTTGTATTGGTAATTTGTATATTGGGGGTTTAAACGTTCAAGGGTGTTTGTACACATATTTGAACTTTCAATTGGTATCAGAGCGGGTACACTTGTTTTGGTTTTATTACCTAAGTGTGATCCTTGACCCCTTGTGTGTTTTGCCATGGATAATGCTTTGTATGCTTCTATGGATATTGTTGATTGTAACATGCCATGTGTTTGTGAAAATGCCTCTATGAGTGTTAATCCTCATAATTGTGATGACATGTTACTTGAATCTATGGGTGTTGTTGACAAACTTTTGAAGAAAGGAGCTAAGAAGTTTCAAAAGAATTTGAGCAAGTTAGTTTGTAAAAAGGATGATTTGATTGCTAAACTCAATGAATCCAACAAATTGGTTGAGAAATATAAGAATCTTGCTGAAATTTCTCTTGAAAAGCTGAAAGAGTTTGAATGTTTAAATAAGGACTTGGATGCTAAACTTGTTTTGTCTAACAAACTTGTTGATGATCTTAAATCTGAAAATGAATCTCTTAAGATGCATGCCAAGTGTTTGATTGCTGTACCTGTTACTAAAATGGAAGAAAATATATGTTGCAATCATGTTGTTGTACCCGATTTTGTGTCTGTTGTGTGTTCTACCTCAAAGGACAAATCGGTGTACATTCCTTCACACAAAGGAAATCAAAAAGTGGAGAGAAAGACTCTTAAGCCTAAACCTCTGTTTAGGTCCCAATCTAGGGAATTGAGTGGATCTAAGTTTGTTCCTACTTGCCACCATTGCGGTGTGATCGGTCACATAAGACCCCAATGCCCCAAGTTAAAAAGAGAACAAACCTTAGTTGTTAGATCCTTTCCCAAAAAGCCTAATGGACCTAAATACATTGTTTGTCACCATTGTGGTGCCTTTGGTCATCTAAGACCTCATTGCTTTAAATTTCAAGCTCTTAAGAGAATAAAAAAAAAAGAGAAACTTGAGCTTTTTGGAAGTTATGCTAAAAAGAGTAAATCGGTTTTGAGTGAAAATAGCATGTTGTTAAAGAAAATGTTTAATGCTCTTAACTCCTTGACTATGTGCATCTCCGATTCTCATTCTTCCAACCCTCGTCTCACTTCTCTTGAGACACTCATTCCAAACAATCGTTCTGTTTGGATGAGGAAGGGTTCCTATGGTTGAGCTTTTGCTCTTTTGGTCCTTGATCTAATTCTTTCGATCTTTGTAGGACCCTTCATGCATTAAATGTCATATCTTCATGCATTCTGTGCATCTTGCATTCATTTATATGCATTGTTTTGTTTTTGATCTTACTTTTATATTTAGTTTTGTGTGAGTAAAAAATCCAAAACCACATAAAAAGTGAAAATTTCAAAAAGTTTGATCGTATATGTTTGAGCACATATCACATGTGAGTTTGGCCTTGTACCTTTGTACAAATGGTTTTGTGCATTTACGAGCTTAGCTTGTTATTTTTGCACTTATATCTTTGTGGGAAAAATCTTGACATCCTTGTGTGATTGTTGTAAATCGATTTTCAAGCTTGTCATGAATGATTAGTCAGCAGTCAAGTTGGTTTTGATACATGCGTAGACTTATGCTTATATCTCTTCCCACTGTTTTATTTTTATTGCTTAAAGAGCTCAATAAATGTAAATCTCAAAATGAAAAGAGATAATGAGCTGCAAAAGCCGTCGCACATACTAGTATTCGACTAGGAAAAAGGGAAAGCGACTTATATGAAAATGTATGATGCCCAAAAAGCCAAAGGCTTATTCATCAAAATTGAAATATCAAAAATTTCAGGCATCGATCTCAAAATGAGATGTTTTGATTCAAAATGATCAAATGTTATGAATTGTAAAGAAGCTAAATGAAAAGCTTCATCGTATGTAATTATTTTCTTGTGGGAGGTCATATATGTTCATTTCTATAATTGAGATAGACCACTTGACTTAGTACTAGTTGTGTATGACTTGATTGAATTGATCATTGAAGTTTCACTCTAGACTAAGGACTATTCCACATTTGATACACACACACAACACACATGCCTAATGTTCAATGAATGTCTTATTCATTTGTTAGATTGTACTTGCCTAAATGTGATGTGTGTGTGCTCAATCTTATATGGATTAATTCAAAAAGATTTTTGATCATTTTATATGTTTTTGGAAGTGATTTTTATCACTCTTTGTGTTTATGTTTAGTGCTTACTTTGTTTTTCATTGTTTAAACATGTTCTGTGTTGAAAAACAGGTTTCAGAGTTTTTCGCGGCTCAGCTGGCGACTCGCCAGTCGTGAAACCCCAGTCGCGAGTTCATCCAGAAGCTTTTGGCGACTCACTCGCGGCTTTCTCGTGACTCACTCGCGACTCGCGAAAATTTTCGCGACTGAAACTCGCGACTCGCGGCTTGCTCGCGACTCACTCGCGACTTGCGAAAATTTTCGCGACTGAACCTCGCGACTCGCCCAGTCGCGAAACACCCAGAAATTTCTTTTTAAAGGGCTTTTTGTGGGAAACTTGTTTTAAACCTCTCCCATCCTCTCTAAAACCCCTCTTTCAATATTTTTACATCAAAACCCAACCAATTTGAATGGTTTTTCATTCCATTAACATCTCTAAGGTAATTATAAACTCTTTTCATTAATTTTGATTCTTAGATTATGTTTTAGAGAGTTTTGTGCTCTTGGTTGGGATTTTCATCATAGGGGTTGGGAAAACTTATTTTTTGTCAATTTTTTTCATGGGATTGGTTTCTTTTGTTGATATGCATTGGATGTTGGCCCCTTGTGGCAAAAAGAACATGTATTAAGGGTGGATTTCATGATGTTCATGCATTGTTTCACATTGTTGTTCATAGTGTGCATGCTAGGTGTTTGATAAAATGCCTCTTAGACATTTTCTCGTTTGTTTGGACTTCGATGAGTACCAAACTTTGGGGTTTCTCATGTTTCCTCATTAGGAACATGTTTGGTTTGTTGGTTGTGTATTTATTACACTTTACCCCACATGTGCATTTTTCATGCATTGGTCATGCATTGCACTTAGCCACCTCCTGCACACACCTTTGCTACCTTTGTCATGCATTGGTCTTTACCTTATTTCTCCATCCTAGCATGTCATATTTACCTTATGCTTGTAGCATGTTACATTGTCTTAGGTTTGAGCTTCATTTTCTCATTCATCTCGCACCCCTCATGCATCATTAGCATTGTTCGTACCTTCTTCTCTTGCCCTCGTTTCTTCTTGACCGTTTGTCTATTCCTAACAAAAAGGGGGAGAGTGTACTCTAGAGAGTATACCGGAGAGCTTTTGTCATTTCTATATGACTCTTGTGCACATCCTTAGGGGGAGAAATTCTATTTCTCGTGCACATTTGTAGGGTGAGAGATATTCCATAGGGGAGATGCATATACCAAAGGGGAGAAGACATTGTGTTAACAATAAATCTTTATTGTGTTTGTTTTCTTGTATTGCATTGTGTTTGTGTTTTGGACATGTATATATCCCTATGCTATTGTGCTTCATTGAATGCATGTTCTGATGATCATTTGTTTTGCCATGTGATCATTGTAGTCATTTCTATATGACTGTGTTGGTGTTTGATCAAGTTGCTTACATGTTTCACATCTTGTTTACTTGATTGCAATTTACTTGTTACATTATACTTGATGGTCTAATGTGTTTTGTGCAAGTGATTCAGGTTACAAGTATATATGTTCTAAGTGCATCACAGCTTCTCATCATTCTAAAGGGGGGAAATTTTAAGCGCTTTTACTTTATATTGTTTAAGTTTACATTCAATATAATGTGTTTTGTACCCATGTGCTTTTGTAAGCTTTTAGGGTTAATGTTTTATGCATAATTTTGTAGGCTTTATGGTATGTACCTTACTTAATGCAGCCTTTATGCTATGTTGAAATCAGTACTTTAATCTAAATGTCTTGCATTTTGATTTATGTACTGTCACTCTTGTGCCCTTGTAGGATTGTTCCTAGATGCATATACCTTGTGTATTATGCATTGGTTGAGTGTTGATCATACAAGTATCTTGCCTTATGCTTGTTAACTTGTATGTCCTTGTGTTCATTCCAAGTGTGAATGAGCACTGTGATCACTACCTTGTGGTGTTCACTTGGTTGATCAAGCCATGGTTTGTTTCTTAACTCCATTTTTTTGCTTGATCACATATTGCCTGTTTCATATGCATTTTATGATTTTTTGCTTACAATGATCATGGTGTATTGTTGTGTTTCAGGAGTATTATGTTCATATGATTCAAGTGCTTCACAGCTTCTAGAGTTAGGTGTGAGTGAGTTTTGTTCAACTGTTCCCAACTCACATGTTAAGTCTAGAGTCTGTTTTAGGGTTTTGTCACGGAATAGCCAAAGGGGGAGATTGTAAGGTTGAATTAATTCAACCATCTAATTGGCTTTATTCCGTGCCAAATTTGCTTGTAATTCAGCATTTAGTAACCCTGTATTTAGGTGGGTTTGATGTAAGGGTAGTGAGTGAGATAGAGTGAAGTTTGCTCAAGAGTGTGCAAGAAAACAGAGACTTGCGGCTTGGCCTCGCGGGTGACTTGCGGCTGCAAGACGCCAGACGCAGCACACGTGCCAAGCATGCTGGAAGATGAACAGTCATGCAAGCTGGAGCACTACAGGACAAAACAAGACAACTGGCCATACGGTTATCTCACGACTGGATCTCGCGACTTAGTCAAGCCGCGAGGTCAAGCCACGAGCCACCCCTGTTTTGTAAAACCTGACGTTTCACATTCCTCTCACACTCCAGTATAAATACCCCTTTTACCCACGATTGTAAGAGAGCTTCCAGAGAGAATTTTGAGAAAGAAACCCTAAAGAAAAACAAGATTGATTCACCCACAATCTATACATTAGAGTCTCTTCAAATTCCTCAACTCTCTTCCTCTCCATTGTCAAATCCTTGAGAGGCATTCTACCAAACCTTGTTCTCATCATAATCATCACTGTGAGAAAGCTGTTTGGATTTCTGGGAAGCAGTTAGGAAGGAACCAATCTTCATTGGTTGATGCTACGGTCTAGTAGCGGAATCCGGGAAGCTAGAAAAGAAAAAGGTTCGGCGCAACCTCGTTGGAGCAAGAAGCTTGGAGGGTTTAGGTGTACTGGGTAGATTAGGCTTGGAGGGTCTATTGCTGTCCATGTATCCCAACTATATTTTCTAGTGGATTGTTTACCGCTTGGAGGGCGGCGGAGAGGTTTTACGCCGAGAGCTTCGGTTTCCTCTTCGATAACACATCGCGTGTTATCTTTGTGTTTGCATTTTCCTTCCCTTTATCTTTGCCTTTTATTTTCTGCTGTGGATGTGATTTTAATTGGCTTAGATTGTTTACTATTCTGTATTAAGCTTTTGTTCATGTTCCGCACATTAATTGTTTGGTATAAAGCTTGTATTGGTAATTTGTATATTGGGGGTTTAAACGTTCAAGGGTGTTTGTACACATATTTGAACTTTCAGATAACTTTATATAGGTTAGGAAGCTATGAAGCGACCTTCATCTATTGGAGATTCCACTAACATTGTCTTAAATGCACATAGGGGAAATACTCTAGACAGCCACAGGCTTATGCATTTCGCTGGGCAACAGGGTCTTGATAAGCAACATAATCTTATGGAGGTACTCTCTCTTGGCTACTTCACTTAGGAAAAATTTATTGGTGACAAGTAAGTTGGGCTGTAACGTTTGATCTTTATATTTTCTAAATGTTTAAGCTGTTTGCATAAATTTTATTTTCCTGTAAACAATTCTTAAAATTATTTTTCTTATAGATTGATGTTTTGTTTAACATGAATACCATGTAGAATGCACCCCTCCTCCTCCAAAAAATAAAAAAAAATTCTTTCAAAGATCATAAGTTATTAGAGACTAAACAACTAGACAGATCTTCATTTTGACTTTAGCTCCACATGTTTAACTCACTTATCAAAATAAAATTGTCGGAAATTTATTGCTTTCTAGAACCAAAATTTTTGCAATTATTGACCATTCTACTTTAGTTTGACATGGCACTGGCAGTCAACTAAAACTGGTGGTCCCTAGCAGTTTGTGTAAAGAGTCACTTCTTTGCATAAAATATAGATTAAAGCTTCTTAGATTGTGGAAGAATCTATTGCAGAGAGATAATTAGAGTCAAAGCAATTATGTTGCTGCTGCAATTCTTATAATTCTTTTGAATAAGAGTATGAAATTGAAACTTTGAAAGTTTTTTGCCGGTTTGTTGTTGGTGATTCTAACTACCGGAAAATTTCATTTATTGTTGTTTTGGTTGTCATCAGTGGTCTCATGAAAGAAAAGCTTTAATCAATTTGAATATTTTTAATGGAAATTGAGCTATGGGTTTGAATTTTTTATGATTCATATGTTAGAAATTGAGATTGGCATTGATGGTGAGATAGGTTTATATAGTAGAAAGGAGATTAATTGAATCATAATGGTCTCTAAGGTTGTCAATTTGAAAGTTTAAGGGATATTGATAAGTAGGTTTAATTTTTTAATGATTAGAGTTTTGAACATAATGGTTTCTTCTATTAATGTTTCTTGAATGTTGGCTGAAAATTGGATTCCTATGGCTAGATTGCTGAATAAATATATTGCTTGAAATTCATACAAATTGTCAGATTGATCACTGCTCATTCTCTCTCAATCGCGCGCTATAGTCCGCCCCCTCAATCTTTGCCTTTTATCAACGACACCACCAAGGTTTGCTACTTTCCTCTAATTTTTTTTAAAAAAAATTTCTAGCCTACTTATGTATAAAATATATGATAGTTGGCCATCACGAAACCTTCTTGAAGGTTTTCCAAAAAGGGTTTTACTATTGGGTTTATGAATCTCTGTCAAAATTATTGAAAAAAAGATGGAACTTTTCAATCAAATATTATTGGCCTTCTCTTTAAATATTGTTGCAACAAAGGACTGAGCACACATGTTGCTGATACAGTCAACTTCCAAGGAATGATTTATAAGTTATTGGTGAATATGTCAAATATTTGCAAAATTTTCACAATCACTAAATTAGTTTTGCTTCCGATCGTTATGTATAACATTTTATCCTTCAAAATAGTCAGCATTCATCATTAAGTTTACTTCCAATCAAAAAAAAAGTTTGTACATACCTCATTATGAGACATTTGTAGGAAACATGGATCAGTAGAACTCCCGTTTATTGCTATGAACATTTTTTTTTTCAGTAGAACATCTTTGTCCAAGTTTTACTTGAGTGTACAATTTGAAAAATATTACTTTTGTTAGGTGCTCAAAGAAGTCATCCTTCCTGTGCAAGTAGAAAATCCGAATGGAATAGAATTTGTCTTCCAAATACAACTAAATGACTATAATCTTAAGTATGGATGGGAATTCTACACTCTCAAGAAAGTTTTTGAATTTTTTGAAAATACTGACAAAGCAATTTAGCTTGATAAAATGTCAAAAGTACGTATTTTTTAATATAACAAAATTACAAATTAGATATTTAATTTGTTTATGTTGTAATACATTTATCAACCTGTTTTATTGTCAGGCTTACATCAGTGATACTTCAAATGAATGTAGTAGCAACTTATCAAGTGAACAAGGTGGTGATTCTACAAAGTTTGAAAAAGTTGATGTTCAAAATAATGTGCAACTCACACCAACATCTATGCTCAAGGAAAACAAGAGGACATATTTAGTGACTATTACAAAGCAACAAAGGAAGAAGATACAAAAAACACATTTAAAATTTTTTTTTTTCTTTCTCGTGCATCGCACGGGTTAGCGACTAGTTATTCTTATTTCGATTCAATTCGAGACTTCATTTACACATATAAACTTAATTTTCCTCTTACATGTGAATCTTTGTCTCTTTTGTGGGCTTCAAGACCTATCTGTTTGGATCACGTGCAAGTTCTACTCACTCTATTTTGCCTATGGGCTTTTCCTTCACTAGTGTGTCATCCATGGGCCTCTCGTACGTCATCTATTGAAACCTATGAAGCACAAGTGCGGATTTAGGTTCGGGTGTAGGTGCAGTGCAACAACTTGGCAATTTTTGAAAAAGTAGGGTGCGGGTACGGCGGGATACGTTTTTTAAAAAATTATTAAAAATATTTTTATTTATATTTTCTATATATTGCTAAGCATACCGTTTCATATAATTGTAAACATATACCAATTTAAGAGCAATAGTAGATAATAATTAAAACATGATGTTCATAAATTAGAATACAACCCACAAGTTTGAAACTAAAACAAAATAAAAGATAAGTGTTCAAGACAATCAAATACAACTGTCACCCTCATTTTCAAGATCAATAGTTTCACTTTGAACTTCACTTTCACTAGTAGTAACACTAGTGCTAGCATTCCCAATAACCATGACCTCCAACTCTGGCTCATCAAGTGTAAGGGTAGCATTCTCAAGAATTCCAACTCCTCCATGTATGTCACTCTCATTCCAAAAGTCTCCTGCAATATCCCACATTTTTGTTGCTACATTTACGTACTCCTCATGGAACCTTGACAAGAGTCGAAGATTAGAATGCACATATACCAAATTATCAGCATGTGCAGGAGCTATTTTGTTTCTTTTAAGGAATGAATGAACTTCTCAGCACATGAGGATGAACAAGGTTGTCCAAGAAGTTTAAAGGCAAGGGTTTGAAGCGTTGGTAATGAAGAGCCATGGTATTGCCACCAAACCAAAGGTTGTAAGACCCATCTATCGATCAAGGCATCTAGTGAAAGAAACTCCCTCTTGGAAATGTAGCAAAGTCAACTTTCACCATCCTTAATTCATTCTCATCTTCAAAGTATTGCTCCAAACTCTTGCTCCTTTCTATAGAAATTTCATGATCCTGATGTGGAGGGAGGCGTTTTGGATTCCCCGAAAGCCATTCAATTGAGTAATACCTAGTTAAATTTAATATATATATATATATATAGATGATGAAACGTGTGTTTTACTAGAAGGGGGAACTAAGGAAAATAGAAAATGGAAGTACTTACTTAGGATTTAAGGAATGAGCCAAGCAATGTAGTGGTGTACAATTTTTAGTCCATCAATCAATGAGTATATCATACACCACATTAAAAAATGAGCTATACTCATCTGCTTCCAAGCCTTCATGCCGATATATTATTGCCTTCACCTTCTCTATCATTAAATCCCACATTTCATAAACAAGATGAAGACAAGGTCTATATGTGTCAGCTTCTCATAGCATATCATAAATAGGTGTTGTGAATTCAATGATATAATCAACAACATCCCACCAATGATGACTTAGAATCAAATCTTTCACTTTTTGAGCTTTTCCAACATCATCCTCCCTATAAGAAGCCCATCGGTCACTAATTGCCATGGCTTGAAAGCATCTTTTTATCAACTTCAACCTTTTCAACATAACAATAACCGAAGCAAATCTAGCATTAGCAACTTTGAGCAGTTTTAATGGAAAAAAATTCATTAAACATTGCCAACCTCGTTGAATGGTTCATGATAAAAACACATATGAAGGATGCATCATCAGCAATACGTGCAATCCATCTACATTCCTCATATGTAACTTCATTCTTTTCAGTTTTTTTTGCTGCACAAATATTCTTCAAAGCTAGATCGAGAATGTGGACAACACATGGTGTCCAAAATATTTTGAGATACTCACCTTCAATAAGAGCTCCAGCAGCCTTCAACACTTTACCATTATCAGTGATGACTTGGACAACTTTTTCATGTCCAATCTCTTTTATAGCATCCTTCAACACCCCGACAATAAAATGTTTGTCTTTGAACTCACCTAACCCATCAATTGCCTTTATAAACACTGGACCCCCATTTGATACAGCCATAATATTAATAAGAGGCCCCCTTTGTGGATCTGACCATCCATCAGAAACTATTCTTGCACCATTTTCATGCCAAGAGTCCTTAATTGGTTTCAAAAGTCTTTCAACATTAGCTTTTTTTTTTTTTTTTGCAAAAGCGTTTTTCTTAAGGCATTGTATCCAGGAGGAACATAACCCGGAATGTTATGGGTAACAGCATATGCATAGGAATTATGATAATTTGGGTTCCTTGCAAAGTGAAACGGAAGCCCACCGGTATAAAACATCCTAGCAATTCTACCATCCAATTCAGCTCTAGCACTATTCTGGAATGCTCTCTCTAAAGGAGAATTCACAATCACCTTCCTTTTCTTACCATTAACTACTGCATTTGTACTACCACTCCCTTCTTGTCCCCGAAATGAGGGAATAGGCCCATGGAAAGGTGGAGGTAAGGGAATTCAACTTTTGCGTTCTCGTTTTAACTTATCATTCTCATCTTGATCATGCACTCTCTGCATCTCCAATCTATGGCCCTTTTGTCACTTTCATACATGCTCTAATACCTTTACCACTAATTTTTAATAAATAAGCCTTAACCCTAGAATAGGATCCCACAAAAGTTCCATCACAATAGTTGCACTTAAAATGTGCGTTTCCACCTGATTTAGAAGTACAACCAGGACGTTTTTCCAATTTAGTTACTTACTTCCAAAGAGGACCTTCATCTAATGAAGGTTCAGTGCTAGTAGCTTCATCCATTGCAAATTCAATAATTTCAATTTAAGTTGTTTAACCTACAAATAATTTGACAAATATATAATAACTAAAGAAGAAATCAAGTAATCAATCCAAGTCTCAACATTACAGTTAATATAAAAAATAAAATTTAAAAAAAAAAGTAGATAATAGATATAGATTGAGGGACAGATATAGAATGAACAATAGAGCATGTGAGAGTATAATGAAGGGTGAGAATGAAAGCAAAATATTTAAGTGAGCTTGGGACTTGGGTCTGTGAGCTTGAGACCAAGAGATGGAGAGATTAATACCGAGAGATGGAGAGATTGAGACCGAGAGATGAAGAGTGAGCTTGGACAGTGAGGCAAAGGAGAGATTTTGAGTGAGTGGTCGTGGGTTAGGGAGTGAGAGAGGGGAGACGGAGAGTGAGATAATGAGAGAGGCAGAGAGCTTCAAAGTTGAGAGGGATTAGGGTCTTTTTTTGTTTAAAGTTTCTTTAAAGTTCAAAATGGTGAGTTTTGCATTTATTTATTTATTTATTTATTTTTACTAGAACTTTGGCTTGATTCAAAGCTAGTTTCAGCCTGATATGGTCTGTTTTGGCCTGTTTCGGTTGTTTTGGCCAATACGGTCCAATTTGGTGTGAATCGGCCCGATTAGGCACGAATTAGCACAAATCCACAAACGGGAAAAAAAGGATGCAGCATGGATGCACGGTTAGCGGTATCAACCACTGCACGCCGCGTCGGTGCGCATCAGGTGTGGGTGCAGTAGCCTTGGAGCCGCACCTGTGCTTCATAGATTGAAACCATATGTCAACCCTGCACACTCATCTATAGGAACTAACACCCTATCCTCGCTCCAACTGTGAAAGTGACCATTTACACCTTTTCACCTTGCCACACACCACCATCGGGTCTGATATACCACTTGTTAGGAAGATAACACCTTGAGAAGACTCTAATAGAAATGTTAATATAACATATAGAGACGCTACTTAAACCAAAAGTTTAAGCTTATGAGTTTAGGACAAACTATATTATATTAATTACTCACTTTTCTCATTGCTATTCAATGAGACTTCATTCACACAAGGGCGGCTCCACGTTTTAGCCATGGTGGTCACGGGATCACCTTGACTTGCAAAAAATATATATAAAACTAACTTATTTTGACCACCCAAATAAAAATGTTGAACACCTTAACTTAAGAATCACAAGAATTGAATTCAACAAAAATAAGAGTAATGCTACATCTACAACATTTTCACAAGGTGAAAATACAATTTTTGGCTAATTCTCGTTTTGATCCCTACCTTTTAGTCACGTCTACTTGAGTAATTGGAAGCGAAAAACCATGTCCATTTTGGTTCCTGCTGTCAACCCACTAATAGAAAATTCACACGTGACAGACGGAGTGCACTGTTTGCACAGTAAATGCTAACATGGCTAATTAAATTTATTTGGTATTTAAAAAATGACACGTTGGCAAAATTTTAAAATTAAATTAAATTAAATCAAGAAACAAACATAAAATCTAATTAAATTAAATAATAAAAAATAAATTTTTTTGTTGATTTCCATTATTTATTTGGAAGAACATAAGAACATGTTCTTCATATTCTTCCCCAAATCAAGACATATCCAACATCGAATTCTTCATGTTCTTCCCTAAATTCTAACACAATCAGCATTGAATTGTCTAGCAAATCAAACCCATAAAGCTAGTAAACAAATCAATCTCCAACAAACCCATAAACCTAAAATTTTCTTGGGAAACAAATACAAAAAAAAAAAAAAAAAAAAAAAAAAAAAAAAAAAACCAAAAATTTTAGCTCAAATACAAATTCATAAATCCCAAACCCCGATTTTCTCAAGCCCAAGCAAATCATCAAAGACCCATAATAGGCCACACTTGAAAAATCCATACATTTTCTTGTTCTTCTTCCCTAGCTAAGATCCATGGCCTAAATTCCCATGGTTTTTCTTGTTATTCTTCCCTAAGACCCATGGTTGAAATCTCCACAGTTTTCTTGTTATTCTTCCTTAAGACCCATGGCTAAAAACTAGTCTTCCCTACACAAAAATCTCAAATAATCTCACCTAGCCAATTTGGCTCACAACCACAACAATCAAACCTAGATCCCACCACCACCAACCAATGCAATCAAACACCACCACCCTGTAGATCAAACTCATTTCCCAAAACAGCAAACACCACCACCCCGTCGAGAGAGAAGGAATCGGAAGTGGAAGAAGAAGGAGGGTTGTTTTTTTGAGGCCCAACAATTTGGTGTAATTCATGGCGTAGTAGCAGCAAAGAATGGGTTTGAGTTGGAGGAGGAGGAGGAGGAGGAGTAGCGGTGGAGGAAGTGCCCCACGAAGGAGTCACCGATACGGCTGCCGATGATGCAAATTATAGGTGGATCATTTGCGGGGCTTTGGTTTGGTTTTTTTTTTTTTTTTTTTGTTTAGTAGAGTATTAGGTTGGTTTTTTTTTTTTTTTTTTTGTCTAAAAATTGGTAAATTTAATTTTTGTGATGTTGTGTTTGGTGACTAATAAAGTTTAAGGAAATTTGAGAAAATTGTTATAAAATATTTTTCTTAATCTTTAAAATTGATTTTTTTTATTTAATTTTTCTAGTTTAAATTAAAATTGAGAAATTTAAAAAATTATTATTTTTAATTAATTTATATGATGATGTGGCATTTTTAAATGCCAAAACAAATTTTTTATTACTATTTTATTAGCCATGTTAGCACTTACTGTTAGGGCTATCCAAGCAATCCGAAGACCTGGCCAAATCGACCAAACCAACTCGACCCGACCCGTCATGGCCAAATCCGACACATCTGGCGGTCGGTGATGGTTCCTATCCTCTGAAACCTAACTCCAGTGGGTCGAGTGGCGGGTTTCGGTCTCTAAAACTTGAGCCACCCGATCTGACCAACAAATGCTAATAAAAGCTAAAATTTCCTAGATCCGGCGACTTTCTGGTGTTCCTTATTTATTTCCTTATTTTTAAGTACTTTTAATACTTTTTAGGTAAATTTTGGTTTTTATTATGGTTAGATATTAATTAAGATTTATTCAACAAAAAAATTATTCAAACAAAAAATTAAAAATTCATAATCATTCAAATTTTTAACTTAATGTACCAAGAGAAATATTGTGATCGTGAGTTCTACTTGGCGATTCTAACAGTTATGCTCTTTTGGCTTTTAAGTTGCAACAATTTTGCTTTCCTTATAAACTCAATTGTAGAAAATATCATCTGCCTCTCTCTCTCTCTCTCTCTCTCTCTCTCTCTCTCATTATTTCAAAATCTCTATCTTTTTACTCTCATCTCAGCATTATCAATTCCCATTTTTATCTCTTATCGGTCCATTTTTCTTTTTCTCTTTGTTAGTAAAAGTAAGTTATGATACTTCAAGTATTTGCATGTTTTTTTTTATGCAATATTAATATATTCAAATTATCTCCTTATTAAATTTTGTGTACTTTAAGTTTTTTGGTGATCATTGATCACCCTAAAAAAAATTCCTAGAATCTCCACTACATTCACACATGTATTCCCCTAACAAATTTTGAATGTTACTAATGTTGAGAACTCTAATTTTAAAGATTTTTCAACCTTATAGGTTTTGCTCTATTATCATCTTGCTCTAACCTTTACCTTTGATGCTGTGTGTTGTCAGGGGTGGCTCTATGTGTAACTCAAGGTAGTCATGGGATCACCCTGACTTGCCAAAAAATGTATACACACACACACACACACACTAAACTCACCTATTTTGACCACTTTAATAAAAATATTGACCACCCTGACTTAAGAATTACAAGAATTTTGGTTTAATAAAAATAAAAATAATGCTACATTCACAACATTTTTACACTAATTTTACAACAAGTCTTATGTGATAAGCGAAAAGTAGTTATTAATTCTAATTTGGACCCAATAATGGCATCACATTTTAACCCACTAATAACAAATTTTTGAATAAGATTTGTTTTAAAAATGTTATAGATGTAGCATTACTCCAAAAATAATTCTAGCTCCTCAAACATAATCCTTCATGTAATTTTTTTTTTAAAGTTATCTCTTTATTAAATTTTGTATAATTTAAGTTTTTTAGTGACTAATCTAAAAAAATTTTCTAAAGCTACCACTGCACTATATTTTTCAAAAAAAAAAAAAAAATCAAGCAGAAACAAGCGACAACTACAATAACTGTCATAGTAGTGAAAGAAAAAAAAAACAAAAACAATAGCAAAAACAAGCGACAACTGCAACGACTGTCATAGTAGTAAAAACACAATACAACTGCTGTAGTTGGTTGTACGAGAATAACAAAATTTATTAGAAAGAGTTTGACTTACTTCTAGTACTTTTTTAACTGAGCATGTCCTTTTATTATAAATATACAATAGCAAGTGGTTGTGAGTTTTAATCTCCACCTTTTATTTAGTTAGTGGACGATGTGACAATTTCTCATATATATATATATATATAACTGAAGTCTCTGAAACTCTCACAATTTTCCACGTTAGCACCATATTTAAATAAAATTATTTTTTTTAGTCCAAACTTAATAAGGAGTGAAACACTATTTCTCTAACAAGTCCAACTTAAACTCAAACTCATCATTATTATTTTTTTAAAAAAAATACATATAAAACTGAAATCTCTGAAACTCCCACAATTTTCTACGTCAGCACAATATTTAAATAAAATTATTATTTTTTAATCCAAACTTAACAAGGAGTGAAACTTAATTTCTTTAACAAGTTCAACTTAAACTCAAACGCATCATTATCATTTTTTTAAGCAAATATATTTTTTTTTTTGTTTAATCCTAAAAGTTCAATTAGTGTATAAAACACTATGAATGTTTAGACCGCCAATTATCAAATTACCAATTCAAGCTTAATATCAAACAATTAATGAACGGAATATGAACATGAGCTTAATACATAATTGATAAACAATCTAAACAAAAAAAAATCATATACACAGCAAAAATTACATGGCAAAGATTAAGGGAAGAGAGATGCAAACACAAGGACAACACAACGATGTATTATCGAAGAGAAAACTGAAGCACTCATTATAAAACCTCTCCTTTGCCCTCCAAGCGGTAAATAATCCACTAAAGAATGTAGTTGGGATACATGAACAGGAGAAGAACCTCTAAGCCTAATCTACCCAATGTACCTAAACTCTCCAAGCTCCTACTCCAACGAGGTTACGCTGAACCTATTTCTTCTTTAACTTACTGGATTCCGTTACTTAATCATAGCATTAACCAATATGAAATTGGTCCCTTCTTAACTGCTTCCCAAAACACCAAATAGCCTTCTCACAAATACGGGTATGGTGAGAAAATGTTTTAGTAATGAACCTCTCAAGGATGTAACAATGGAGAGGAAGAGAGTAGAGAAATTTGAAGAGTCTCTATGTGAAGATTGTGGATGAATCAATCTTGTTTTCCTCTAGGGTTTCTCTCTTAAAATTCTCTTTGGAAACTCTCTACATTTTGTGAGTATAAGGGTCTATATATAGTGGGGTGAGAAAGGAATGCGAAGAGTCAGTTTTTTCTAAACAGGATAGTCTGGCAACTTGGCCTCGCGACTGGACTGAGTCGCAAGTTCAAGTCATGAGCTAACGGCCTGGCTAGCCTAGGACTTTTGTTCTGTAGTGCAACAGCTGGCATGACTCTTTAGCTGCCCTGCATGTTTCACACGTGTGCTAGCTTTGGCAGCTTGCCAATCACGAGTTACCCGCGAGTTCCAACCGTGAGTCTTTTCATCCTTGCGCAATCTTGAGCATTTCTTCACACTCTCTCACTCACTACCCTTACATGATTCCCACCTAAATATAGGGTTACTAATTGCTAAAATACAAGCAAATTTGGCATGGAATAAAGCCAACAAGATGGTTGATAAAATTCAACCTTACAATCCAAACTTAATAAGGAGTGAAACTCTATCTCTCTAACAAGTCCAACATAAACTCAAACTCAAACATTGATAATTTATCTTCTAACTTAAGAGGTTAATCATGAACACTATAAAAGTAAAGCAAACCCCAATATTTTTTTTTAAAGCCAAGTAGAGGTATGAGCTCTTCTTATGTTATTTTCTTCTCCTCTACTTTGTTAAAATATATATATATATATATTATGGTTTTTCATGTATTTTTACAAGATAAAAAAGTTTCAATAATTGAAATTATTCTTTTGAATGTAACTCATCTTTTTCTTATATTTCTCTATTGTTTACTCATATATATATATATATATATATATATAAATATATATATATATATATATATATATATTGTTTTGTTTCAATAATTTTTAAGTAGTGAATCATCTTATTCTTTAATATTTTTTGGTCTTTCAGAAATTTTAATATTTGAATTTTTCATTTTTTTTTTTGCAATATCTAAAATTGTTTGACAAATTTTTTATAAGCCATTGCATGTATAAGTAATGGCTTCTTCATCAAATTGTAACACAAATTGAAGTCATACAAGAACAAATCATGGAATGGTGTAGTTTCTTAAATTTTTAATAAAATTAATGTAGTTTACTTCACAAATAGGAAGGTTCCCGTGCATAGTACGGGTTAGTAACTAGTTAAAACTAAAGAATTTTTTTAAAAAAAAAAGGTACTGGAGGACCCATGGTTGTCAAAATCGCGATCTGGATCATAAGATCGTATGATTTTACGATCCCACCTTACCAAAACGTTTAGGATCGCATTAGGATCATAAAAATGATAGGATCATATGTAGGATCGTGTAGGATTGTATAGGATTGTAAGATCGTATGGGATCCTACCGATCCTACCAAAAACAAAAATTTTTGGTTTTTTATTTTTATTTTTTTTATGGGATAAATTTTTTGTTTTGATGAAACTTTAAGGGTTTTTATATTTTCATGTTGTGATAGTATGACTTTTGATTTTATTTTTATAAAATTATGTTAACCTAAGCAAAGGTTTTTTAGTTTCTACTTCACTTGTAATCAAAATGAATGAATGCTTCTACATTTCTAAATGAAAATTTTGATGTTAGCTTTGCTGCCTTTTAAGGTATAATGTTGTTAAATTTGTTTGATCACTATACTAATTTGTGTTCTAATATTACTAAAATATTTTTTTATATATAATTTTATCAGTTATGTTTGTATTTTTATATTGATTGATTGATTTTTTTGAGCATGCTCTTTAATTGTTGCTGAGTGGTATAACTTGAATAGTTAAGTGTGAAATTGTATCTTGATGTCTTTTGCAGCTCTAGTATACAAATATATAATGTCTACATAGAAGATGAAATGGATGATGATGATTAGGAATTTAGGACGGTGGTTATAAGAACCTTAGAATGAGAATAATTAAATGTTCACTTCACCTTAATATTCATCTTGCTTTTGGATTTCATATTGTAGTTAGCTAGTTTCCATTTGCTAATTTATTTTGGGTTTCAAACTTTAAACTTAGAACTTGGAAAATATTTTCCATATGTATGTTTTGATTAATATTTTGGTATTTGGTTGCTAATTAAACATTTATTGAACTTTTTAAATACATTGGATCAAAACTAAAATATATTTGTGTTGTTAGTATAGACTTGGTGATGTATGACATGCAAATTACATCATATGATGTAAATCTTAGTTTTTTTATGGATGAATTTATAATTTATGTGATTATTCAACAAACAAAGTCATTATCAATGTGTTTTTCACTTTAAATCTGAAAATATGTAGGATCTTACGATTCACGATCCGATCTTACTATCTACGATGTCACCTACCTTCAATGATCCTATATAGGATCCCGATTTTGACAACCTTGAAAGGACCCTATCAGAAAACATGGAGAATAATATAAAGAAGACAAAAAAAAAAAAAAAAGAGAAAGAACCCACGCGTGGTCTTCATGTTATTAAAATTTTCTAACTTTAGATGTCTTCTTTCGAGCTACATTTATTGTTTCTATTTTCTAATTCTTTGTATCTTTCCAACTTCTTGGGTGTTTGATTTATTTATTTATTGGTCATTGTTTTAAGACTTCAACCTCCTTTTTTCTTGCTAGCTTTGACAACTTTGGATACATGTTTCCCTCAGGTTGAGGTTAAAAACTAGTTTAGTTTGTCTTATATAATATAGGCCTGTTAATTATCCTTTCAAGCGTCATAATCATCTTATGTGTTATTTTCTGTCTTATATGAGCAGCCACCGCAGAATAATTGAGTAGCCTAAGATCGGGTACCGTATTAATTTAACGATTACAAATATGTAGACACATGAAAAAAAAAGTAAATCAAAAACTCGCTTATAACACAATTAGTAGGTATTTATACATACCTACTAATTGTGGTTACATGTGATACGTATCACATGTAAACATTTAGTCTTGTAAGTCAATGAGGACAAGAAACACAGACCATGTGTTTTTTTTTTAAGGAAAAAGTTTTCCTCGTTCTAAACTGATTTGGATCGATGAAACTTAACTAATTATGTGGTGGTTAGAAGGACTATTTATATAATATTTTTAACAGATCATATGACTTGCTTAAATAATACACATAGTCTTATAAATTGCTATGTAGTGAGTTAAAGAAAATTCTTCTAAAATAGGGATAAAAGTACCCTTTGACTAGAGAGGCCATAGCTTCCTTGAGTTTTTGAAAATTTTTAATTAAATATGCGAAATTTATAAATATTTTTGACATTTTTGGTTAAAAATTTCATATCCCCCACCCCAAATTGAAACTAAAAAAATTAAAATTCATCTAACCCATAAAAAATACAAAATTAATTAAAATGGTCATCAACCCAATATTTGTGGTTGGTGATCCCTTTAAAAAAAGAAAAGAAAAAAAAAGATTCATTTTTTACTAACATAACAAAAAATATCCCTTAAAAAAATATTGGTACAACACTTTGGTTATTTGCTTATTTGGGACCCAATATTAAAAGTTTGGGACATTGGGATTTTGGTGTTATTCAATTGGCTAGTTCCACCTAGTGGATTTTTGATGTATGACAAAATTTACAATTTAATTTTTGTGATTCATTAATTTTGGTATTTTTATGTAATTTTCATCATTTTAGGTTTAGGGTATTTATTTCCTTATTTTTAAGTACTTTTAATACTTTTTAGGTATATTTTGGTTTTTATTATGGTTAGGTATTAATTAAGATTTATTCAACAAAAAAATTATTCAAACAAAAAATTAAAAATTCATAATCATTCAAATTTTTAACTTAATGTACCAAGAGAAATATTGTGATCGTGAGTTCTACTTGGCGATTCTAACATTTATGCTCTTTTGGCTTTTAAGTTGCGACAATTTTGCTTTCCTTATAAACTCAATTGTAGAAAATATCATCTGCTTCTCTCTCTCTCTCTCTCTCTCTCTCTCTCTCTCTCTCATTATTTCAAAATCTCTATCTTTTTACTCTCATCTCAGCATTATCAATTCCCATTTTTATCTCTTATCGGTCCATTTTTCTTTTTCTCTTTGTTAGTAAAAGTAAGTTATGATACTTCAAGTATTTGCATGTTTTTTTTATGCAATATTAATATATTCAAATTATCTCCTTATTAAATTTTGTGTACTTTAAGTTTTTTAGAGATCATTGATCACCCTAAAAAAAATTCCAAGAATCTCCACTACATTCACACATGTATTCCCCTAACAAATTTTGAATGTTACTAATGTTGAGAACTCTAATTTTAAAGATTTTTCAACCTTATAGGTTTTGCTCTATTATCATCTTGCTCTAACCTTTACCTTTGATGCTGTGTGTTGTCAGGGGTGGCTCTATGTGTAACTCAAGGTGGTCACGGGATCACCCTGACTTGCCAAAAAATGTACACACACACACACACACACACACACACACACACACACACACACACACACACTAAACTAACCTATTTTGACCACTTTAATAGAAATATTGACCACCCTGACTTAAGAATTACAAGAATTTTGGTTTAATAAAAATAAAAATAATGCTACATTCACAATATTTTTACACTAATTTCACAACAAGTCTTATGTGATAAGCGAAAAGTAGTTATTAATTCTAATTTGGACCCAATAATGGCATCACTTTTTAACCCACTAATAAAAAATTGTTGAATAAGATTTGTTTTAAAAATGTTATAGATGTAGCATTAGTCCAAAAATAATTCTAGCTCCTCAAACATAATCCTTCATGTATTTTTTTTTTTAAAGTTATCTCTTTATTAAATTTTGTACAATTTAAGTTTTTTAGTGACTAATCTAAAAAAATTTTCTAAAGCTACCACACTATATTTTTCAAAAAAAAAAAAAAAAATCAAGCAGAAACAAGCGACAACTACAATAACTGTCATAGAAAAAAAAAACAAAAAAAAAAACAAAAAACAAAAAACAAAACAAGCGACAACTGCAACGACTGTCATAGTAGTAAAAACACAATACAACTGCTGTAGTTGGTTGTACGAGAATAACAAAATTTATTAGAAAGAGTTTGGCTTACTTTTAGTACTTTTTTAACTGAGCATGTCCTTTTATTATAAATATACAATAGTAAGTGTTAGTGAGTTTTAATCCCCACTTTTTATTTAGTTAGTGGGCGATGTGACAATTTCTCATATATATATATATATATATATATATATAACTGAAGTCTCTGAAACTCTCACAATTTTCCACGTTAGCACCATATTTAAATAAAATTATATTTTTTAGTCCAAACTTAACAAGGAGTGAAACACTATTTCTCTAACAAGTCCAACTTAAACTCAAACTCATCATTATTATTTTTTTAAAAAAAATATATATGAAACTGAAGCCTCTGAAACTCCCACAATTTTCTACGTCAGCACAATATTTAAATAAAATTATTATTTTTTAATCCAAACTTAACAAGGAGTGAAACTCAATTTCTTTAACAAGTTCAACTTAAACTCAAACGCATCATTATCATTTTTGTAAACAAATATTTTTTTTTTTGTTTAATCCTAAAAGTTCAATTAGTGTATAAAACACTATGAATGTTTAGACCGCCAATTATCAAATTACCAATTCAAGCTTAATATCAAACAATTAATGTACGGAATATGAACATAAACTTAATACAGAATTGATAAACAATCTAAACCAAATAAAATCACATACACAGCAGAAATTAAATGGCAAAGATTAAGGGAAGAGAGATGCAAACACAAGGACAACACAACGATGTATTATCGAAGAGAAAACCGAAGCCCTTGGCATAAAATCTCTCCGCCGCTCTCCAAGCGGTAAATAATCCACTAAAAAATGTAGTTGGGATACATGAACAGCAGAAGAACCTCCATGCCTAATCTACCCAATGTACCTAAACCCTCCAAGCTCCTACTCCAACGAGGTTACGCCGAACCTATTTCTTCTTTAACTTACTGGATTTCGTTACTTGATCATAGCATCAACTAATATGAAATTGGTCCCTTCTTAACTGCTTCCCAAAACACCAAATAGCCTTCTCATAGATATGGGTATGGTAAGAAAATGTTTTAGTAATGTACCTCTCATGGATGTAACAATGGAGAGGAAGAGAGTAGAGAAATTTGAAGAGTCTCTATGTGAAGATTGTGGATAAATCAATCTTGTTTTTCTCTAGGGTTTCTCTCTTAAAATTCTCTTTGGAAACTCTCTACATTTTGTGAGTATAAGGGTCTATATATAGTGGGGTGAGAAAGGAATGCGAAGAGTTAGTTTTTCCTAAACAAGATGGTCTGGCAACTTGGCCTCGCGACTGGACTGAGTCGCAAGTTCAAGTCATGAGCTAACGGCCTGGCCAGCCTAGGACTTTTGTTCTGTAGCGCAACAGCTGGCATGACTCTTTAGCTGTCTTGCATGCTTCACACGTGTGCTAGCTTTGGCAGCTTGCCAATCACGAGTCACCTGCGAGTCCCAACCGCGAGTCTTTGCATCCTTACGCAATCTTGAGCATTTCTTCACACTCTCTCACTCACTACCCTTACATGATTCCCACCTAAATATAGGGTTACTAATTGCTAAAATACAAACAAATTTGGCATGGAATAAAGCCAATAAGATGGTTGATAAAATTCAACCTTACAATCCAAACTTAATAAGGAGTGAAATTTTATCTCTCTAACAAGTCCAACATAAACTCAAACTCAAACATTGATAATTTATCTTCAAACTTACGAGGTTAATCATGAACACTATAAAAGTAAAGCAAACACCAATATTTTTTTTTAAAAGCCAAGTAGAGGTATGAGCTCTTCTTATTTTATTTTCTTCTCCTCTACTTTGTTAAAATATATATATATATATATATATATTACGGTTTTTCATGTATTTTTACAAGATAAAAAAGTTTGCAATAATTGAAATTATTCTTTCGAATGTAACTTATCTTTTTCTTATATTTCTCTATTGTTTAATCATATATATATATATATATATATATATATATATTGTTTTGTTTCAATAATTTCTAAGTAGTGAATCATCTTATTCTTTAATATTTTTTGGTCATTCAGAAATTTTAATATTTGAATTTTTCATTTTTTTTTTTTTTTTTGCAATATCTAAAACTATTTGACAAATTTTTTATAAGCCATTGCATGTATAAGTAATGGCTTCTTCATCAAATTGTAACACAAATTGAAGTCATACAAGAACAAATCATGCAATGGTGTAGTTTCTTAAATTTTTAATAAAATTAATGTAGTTTTCTTCACAAATAGGTAGATTCCCGTGCATAGTACGAGTAAGTAACTAGTTAAAACTAAAGAATTTTTTTTTAAAAAAAGGTACTGGAGGACCCATGGTTGTCAAAATCGCGATCTGGTTCATAAGATCGTATGATTTTACGATCCCACCTTACCAAAACATTTTGGATCGCATTAGGATCATAAAAATGATAGGATCATATGTAGGATCGTGTAGGATCGTGTAGGATCGTGTAGGATCGTATAGGATTGTAAGATCGTATGGGATCCTACCGATCCTACCAAAAACAAAAAATTTTGTTTTTTTATTTATTTTTTTTTATGGGATTAATTTTTTGTTTTGATGAAACTTTAAGGGTTTTTATATTTTCATGTTGTGATAGTATGACTTTTGATTTTATTTTTATAAAATTATGTTAACCTAAGCAAAGGTTTTCTAGTTTCTAGTTCACTTGTAATCAAAATGAATGAATGCTTCTACATTTCTAAATGAAAATTTTGATGTTAGCTTTGCTGCCTTTTAAGGTATAATGTTGTTAAATTTGTTTGATCACTATACTAATTTGTGTTCTAATATTACTAAAATATTTTTTTATATATAATTTTATCAGTTATGTTTGTATTTTTATATTGATTGATTGATTTTTTTGAGCATGCTCTTTAATTGTTGCTGAGTGGTATAACTTGAATAGTTGAGTGTGAAATTGTATCTTGATGTCTTTTGCAGCTCTAGTATACAAATATATAATGTCTACATAGAAGATGAAATGGATGATGATGATTAGGAATTTAGGACGGTGGTTATAAGAACCTTAGAATGAGAATAATTAAATGTTCACTTCACCTTAATATTCATCTTACTTTTGGATTTCATATTGTAGTTAGCTAGTTTCCATTTGCTAATTTATTTTGGGTTTCAAACTTTAAACTTAGAACTTGGAAAATATTTTCCATATGTACGTTTTGATTAATATTTTGGTATTTGGTTGCTAATTAAACATTTATTGAACTTTTTAAATACATTGGATCAAAACTAAAATATATTTGTGTTGTTAGTATAGACTTGGTGATGTATGACATGCAAATTACATCATATGATGTAAATCTTAGTTTTTTTATGGATGAATTTATAATTTATGTGATTATTCAACAAACAAAGTCATTATCAATGTGTTTTTCACTTTAAATCTGAAAATATGTAGGATCTTACGATTCACGATCCGATCTTACTATCTACGATGTCACCTACCTTCAATGATCCTATATAGGATCCCGATTTTGACAACCTTGAAAGGACCCTATTAGAAAACATGGAGAATAATATAAAGAAGACAAAAAAAAAAAAAGAGAAAGAACCCACGCTTGGTCTTCATGTTATTAAATTTTCTAACTTTAGATGTCTTCTTTCCAGCTACGTTTTTTGAGAAAGAACCTCCTTTTTTCACGCGTGGTCATAATCATCTTATGTGTTATTTTCTGTCTTATATGAGCAGCCACCGCAGAATAATTGAGTAGCCTAAGATCGGGTACCGTATTAATTTAACGATTACAAATATGTAGACACATGAAAGAATAAATAAATCAAAAACTCGCTTATAACATGTGTTTACATGTGATACGTATCACATGTAAACATTTAGTCTTGTAAGTAAATGAGGAGAAGAAACACAGACCATGTGTTTTTTTTTTTTTTTTAAGGAAAAAGTTTTCCTCGTTCTAAACTGATTTGGATCGGTGAAACTTAACTAATTATGTGGTGGTTAGAAGGACTATTTATATAATATTTTTAATAGATCATATGACTTGCTTAAATAATACACAGTCTTATAAATTACTATGTAGTGAGTTAAAGAAAATTCTTGTAAACTAGGGATAAAAGTACCCTTTGACTAGAGAGGCCATAGCTTCCTTGAGTTTTTGAAATTTTTTTATTAAATATACGAAATTTATAAATATTTTTGACATTTTTGGTTAAAAATTTCATATCCCCCACCCCAAATTGAAACTAAAAAAATTAAAATTCATCTAACCCATAAAAATTTCAAAATTAATTAAAATGGTCATCAACCCAATATTTGTGATTGGTGATCCCTTTAAAAAAAAAAAAGAAAAAAAAAGATTCATTTTTTACTAACATAACAAAAAAAAATCCCTTAAGAAAATATTGGTACAACACTCTGGTTATTTGCTTATTTGGGACCCAATATTAAAAGTTTGGGACATTGAGATTTTGGTGTTATTCAATTGGCTAGTTCCACCTAGTGGATTTTTGATGTATGGCAAAATTTACAATTTAATTTTTGTGATTCATTAATTTTGGTATTTTTATGTAATTTTCATCATTTTAGGTTTAGGGTATTTATTTCCTTATTTTTAAGTACTTTTAATACTTTTTAGGTATATTTTGGTTTTTATTATGGTTAGGTATTAATTAAGATTTATTTTAGAATATATTTTCTTTTCTATCAAGTTTTACGAAGCTTTCAAATAGGCCACCAAGTTTGTAAACATTTTTAATAATTATTCAATAATATGAATAAAATTTAGACTTTTGTCTCTCTATCTTTTGGTGGATTCCAAACTCTTTATCCTTGTGGATTCAAGGTTATATTAAAAAAAAAAGAGTATTTTGTTTCTTATTTCCTAGAAGTAGATGTTCTACTTCTTATTGCATCTGCAACCCACATCAGTTGGTATCAAAACCTTGACTTATCCTTGTCTAGTGGCTAACGTATGAGACGTAGCATTTCTTGGTGACGGAAAACTTAGCAAGTATTACATGACGTACAACAAGCACTCACAAATATCGTTGCTAGGATGACGTTGTGTGAGCATGGAGATGATAGGGATAACTGCCGCAAAGACGTAACTCACAGGCAACCTATTGGTAAGCAAATTTCATATAGGCCTTATAAAAATTGCAAGTTTTAATGGTTATTTTTATAAATATTATTTTCTTGATTGGTTCCTTGATCTAGAGGATTGATTTGACTATGGGAATATTTATAATGACAAAAAATTTAGACCTGCTTTGTACAAACTTAATGAGTATGCCTTACGTTGGGGAACAAATACAATTTGATAAAATTTGACAAGGTAAAGACAAAATTTGTTCATGGCCAAGGATGAAAAAGATGATTGCTATCAAATTTTATCTTTTAGGTTGTGATAAACTTTTTTCTTATACAAAACAATATTATTGGCCAAGAATTTCATACTTGGATTATTTTGAAGATATCTATATTTCACCATTAAGGGAAGAATTGCATTTTAAAGAAAATACTTTTGTTAAAGAAAATATAGAAGTTTATATGGAAGTTCATGAAGATCTCATTATAAAAGAAGATCCTGAAAATCAAGATTGTGAAGGAGATTATTAAACATTCTATTAAAAAGAAAGATCTTGTAGTCGAGATGGCAGAGACCATTGAAGAAGAAATAGAAGAGGAAATTGTCAAGGAGCTCAAATCAGATGACTATCAACCTCATGATCCTAATATTTTAGTGGCAGGCAAGACACCATAGTTTGTTGATTTTATTCGGGTGGAATGGAAAGATTTGATGTGATCATTGAATTGTATTGAGTGAATAGCTTCAATTGCATGAAGACCAAAGAAAAAGAAATTCAAGTTGATATGATTGTTCAATCAATGGTTTTTAAGTTTGGCAAGAAGACGAAGTTTTCAAAGTACTTGTTTGTTTGGCATGAAAGGTTTCACATCTCAACTATTAAGTTGAAGGTTCTTTTCTTTTTCTTTTTTTTTTCTTTTTTTTTCTTCTTTTTTTTTTTTTTTTTTTTTTTTTTTTTTTTTTTTTTTTTTTTTTTTCAAGTGGAGGGGTTTGATGTAGGACAAAATCAATAATTTAATTTTTGTAATTCATTAATTTTAGTATTTTTATGTAATTTTAGTTATTTTAGGTTTAGGGTATTTATTTTTGTTTTTTTGGGTTTTTTTATTATGTTTTTTTGGTCAAATTTGGCTCCTATTACAGTTAGGAATTAATTAAGATTTATTTTAGAATTTCTTTTTTCAAGTTTTACGGAACCTTTAAATAGGTCTCCAAGTCTATAAATGTTTTTAACAATTATTCAATCAATAAAATTCAAACTTTTGTCTCTTTGCTTTCTAGTGGATTCAAGACACTTTTTCCTTATGGATTTAAGGACCCTCGTGGATTCAAGGTTATATTACAGAAGCAAAGGTATTTTGTTTCTTATTTTCTTGAAGTAAACATGTTTTGGTTTTTGTCATTTCTGCAGCCCACATCAGTTTTTTTATTTTTTTTTATTTTTTTTATTTCTCATTAGTAAATTGACTATACAATTGAGCACTATTGAAAGTAGAATTTAATCATTATAAGTGTAATGTGGTTCAACATCTAGACATCCAAAAATTGTTAAATATTTTTTAATTGTGTCATTGGCTAGTAAGAATTAGAAAATTAATATCCTACCAATTTGTTTATAGAGTAGTTGTACCATTGTACTTATACTTAATATTCCAATTTCCACTACAACTACAGAATGTGTATTTTCAACCATGAAGATGGTCAAAACTAGGTTTCACAGTAAAATGGAATATGATATTTTAATGGACTTTGATTTTGTATGTTAATTGAATGATTTTTAACACACTCTTTAATTTTCTACATTGAAATAAAAATTATTGTGACATTTAGTATAGAATTAATCATTTATGATTTTCGAGATTTAAAAGAACAATGTGTAAGGTTGAAATTATTCAATCATGTGTTGGATTTATTCCGTGCCAAATTTGCTTGTATTTTAGCATTTAGATACCCTGTATTTAGGTGGGAATTATGTAAGGGTTGTATGTGAGAAAATGTGAAGAAATTCAAGCGTGTGTGCATTTGGAGGTTTCTCGCAACTAGATCTCGTGAGTGACTTGTGACTGGCAACTCGCCAAAATGCCACACGTGTGAAACATGCAAGAAGTTGAAGGGTCACGATAGCAGGAGTACTACAGAACAAAAATTGCAATCTAGCTTGGTAGTTAACTCAGACTCAAACTTGCGACTCATCCCACTCGCAAGACTGAGTCGCTAGAATGCCCTGTTTTGCAGAAAAATGACTTTTCATATTCCTCACGTACTCTACTATAAATACCCTTATACCCACGAAATGTAGAGAGCTTCCATAGAGAATTTTGAGAGAGAAACCCTAGGGAAAACCAAGATTGACTCATCCATAATCTTAGACATTTGATTCTCTAAATTCCTCTACTTTCACCCTCTCCATTGACATACCCTTGAGAGGCTTATTAGCCAAATCCTTATCTCATCATACCAATATTAGTGAGGAGGTATTTTAGTACTTGGGAAGCAATTCAGAGATGACCAATTTACTTGGTTGATGCAATGGGCTTATTGTGGGATCCGGAAAGCTAAAGAAGACACGGTTAGGCTTAACCTTGTTGGATCAAGAAGCTTGGAGGGCTTAGGTGCATTGGGTAGATTAGGCTTGGACGGTCTATTGCTATTCTTGTATCCCAACTTTATTCTTTAGTGGATCATTTTACTGCTTGGAGGGTGGCGAAGAAGTTTTTCGCTGAGTTCTTTGGTTTTCTCTTCGATAACACGTGCCGGTGTTATCCTTGTGTTTACATCTCTCAAACCCTTACTCTTTACCTTTAATTTCTGCTGTGTTGTGATTAATTATGATGTAGAGTCATTTATTTGTTTGGGTTTTTGCTTGTACCTATTATTCACATCTATTGTTTGGGTATAAGCTTGTGTTGGATAAATTTGAAATTGGGGTCTAAATATTCATTAGTGTTTTACACACTATTTAAACTTTCACAATGAATTTTATTTTAATAGATAATTGCATTGCAATGTATTAAAAAATAGTTATTTTTCATTTGTTGATATTTTGTTATAAATACGTGCTAATTTGGATAGACACACACAAAAAAAAAAAAAAAAAAAAAAAAAAAAAAAAAAAAAACTTCTGCCCCCTCATTAGAAATCTTGGCTGCAAAGTTCTAATGTTAATATCTCTCTTCTGTAATTAAATAATTAAGGTCATGCATAATTGCATATCATTAGCAATAAGAACAAGTTTTTTTTTTTTGGTTTATAAAAGGCTAGTTAGAGAGCAATAAGAACAGTTAGATAAGGTCTTTAACATGATATATTAGATAATTTTATTTCTTTTTTATAAGTATTCATCAAGTGGATTTTATATATTTAAATTTTTTTTTTATTAAATCATGTGTATATATTTCCACAATCCTTTGTTCTAAATTTTTGATGTTGGAGTCTTGGAGATGAGATTCACCTTGTTTCCTTTGTGTTCAACTTGGTTCCTCAAGTTCCAAATTAATTCTAGAGTAAGACAAGTTATTTGTACAGTATGTGCTTTGCTCTTGTCCTTCTTTCAACTTCTATCCTGATCAATAAGTTCCAGTGTTTGTGTGTCTTCACTTTGGAGTTTAATTAGTTGACACTAGGTAGCCATGCATCTAAAGCTCCATTCAAGTTGGGGCAAAATCTTCTAATATATGCTTTATGTGTACAACTAATGACACAATTAATGCTCCCTATTCCCAAATGGATTCCATTCTTGTAATATTAGGAACATACCTTACACACTACAAGAAACAAGGGCTATAGCCGTGTTTAAAAAATGTGGCTATAAACCCCAAAAACGCAGCTATAGGATTTAGCCGCGTTTACAAACGAGACCTATATTGTGCGACAATAGCCCCTGCGGGTCTATAGCCACGTTTTTCTAACTGCGGCTATAGGTTGAGACCTATAGCTACGTTTTTCTAAACACGGCTATATGCTTAGACCTATAGTTGTGTTTTTTAAAAACGTGGCTATAGACTCGCTTTGGACTGCGTTTGGTAAAATGCGACTATAGGGTCAAAACTGTAGCTGCGTTTTTTAAAACGCGGCTATAGAGTCAGAACTGTAGCTGTGTTTTATAAAACGTGGCTATAGAACATCTTTAAGCTGCGTTTTCTGGCTAAAGCCTCCTATATTGGTTTTGTCTATAGTCGCTAGGGGTTTGCTCGGTTTGATTTCGGTTGGTTTTCATGGGTATGGCCAACTGAAACCGAATATTTCGGTTTGTGAAATTCTCAACCGAAACCGACCGAAATGGGTGGAAATCAATCGGTTTCGATGTATTTCAGTTTCATTCGGTTTCAGTCAATTTTTGGTTTTTCAAAGAGAGGGTTATTGAGATTTTAAAAACCCTAAGTCCCTAACTTTAATCACATATAAAAAACAAAGCAATAGAGCAATAGAGAGAAAGAGTTGTTGAACAAATCAGAACAACAGAGAAAGAAAAACTTCCAATAATATTTGTTCAACAATTTACACACAGATTCCAACATAAAATTGAAAATATTTTGAATTAGCAAAAGGGTCCAAACAAAACTTTACCGTTGCTGCACCATAACAGGAGCCTAACACCATGCTTGAGCCTACCACCATGTCTCTGTAGTGATTTTTCAATAAAGAACAGAGATATGTGACTCAGAGAGAAGAGAGGCATGGCCATGGTCCATGGGCTCGGAGAAAGAAAAAGAAAAAGAAAAAAAAGAATGAGGAGGCGCTGAAGCGAGAAGGATAGAGAGCGGCTGAAGAAAGGACCATGGGACTTAGAGAAAGGAAAAAAAAAAAATGAGGAGGCGCTAAAGTATGAAGGGTAAAGAGACACAGAAATTTAGGGAAGGGGACAGTTGAAGAAAAGAAAAGAAAAGAGTAGGAGGGTATTTATATCATGCTACTATTAGGGTTTTAAAAAATTAAATAGCGAAAACCCATACGCGAAGGCTCAAACTGGGGATCAGTTAGCCAAAACACAGGAAGCATACCACTAAGCTACTGATCATTTACTTCTTAAAGTTACATAAATATATACATATATATAAATCGGTCGGTTTGGTTTTCTAAATCGAAACTGAACCGAAATATTTCGGTTTTCTAAAATTCAAACCGAACTAAAACCGAACCGAAAAATTGAACTCGGTTCGACCAGTTTCAAATGGTTTTTTCAGTTCATCAGTTTTTTACACACCCCTAATAGCCGTGTTTTAAAAAACGTGGCTATAGGTTTTTTTTTTTTTTTTTTCCTTGCTAAATCACAACTTCCTGCCCTAAATCACAATTTCTTGCTAAATCAAAACTCAAAACCAAACAGCCATAGCCATAAACAGATACTTAAATTGAATCATAAATCACAACTTCCTGCCCAAAATCACAAGTTCCCAACAAAAAATTGCCAAAATATTTTTTACATCACAAAAAATATACAAGAAGGATTTTTTACATTATAAACTGCCCTCAAATAGCCACAGCCAGCAAGCAGCAACATCACTTCCAAATTGCCCTCAAAAACTTCAAGAATTTGCTCTCCTGAAACACACCCAAAAAGAACAAACACTAGTAGCAAAATATACCAAAACATGAACCTAAATATTTTTACCATTCAAAAATAACAAAATATACTAAAACTTAAAATTAAATTAAACATGGAAAAAAAAATAAAGCTAACATCCATTTTGTATTTAAATTAAACATAAAATAACTCAAAGTTATTTCAAATTATGCAAATTATGTATAATTGATTTTATACTAAATTTGTAACAACTTCTCTTTTACTGAACATAACCTTGTCTGTAAAGCTGATTCAAGAAGGGTCCATGCAATGACCAAATACAATAACAAAGATTGAGAGTATTAGAACCACATGTCTATTCACAAAAAACTAAAGTACAACATGCTTGCTAGTGAAAAGAACATCCCCGGGATCATTACAAGCAGTATGTTTTAGGATCAAATAAACCCTGCCAACTATCATTATAGACATACTTAATCTCACATTTTCTTCATTGCTTACAATGACAAACTTGATAGTGTATATTTTTAGAGAAATTTTGTTTTACCTGAGGATTCACAATTTCGTTCCCATTATTTATTTTTAGAGAAATTTTGTTTTACTTGAGGATTCACAGTTTCATTTCCATTATTTATGTACCACGGAGAGTTTCCATCAAGCATTGCCACCCTGAATATATTAAAGGCATCTTATTAATATCACATAACAATGCATTGCAAAAAGTAGTGTTTCGTTAAATAAGATATGTTTCCTACCTAAGAAGGATTTGAATCATGCATATGTGGGCTAAGTTGGGCGAACATTTCTGTCATGTGTGTCATCACTTCAACCATTTGCTGTTAGTGCCTTGCTTCTACTTGGGAGAGTTGTTCTTGATGCCTTGCTTCTAATTGGGCTATTGATTGTGTGAGATCTTCAATTTTGCATTATTAATTCTTAAATCTCTGTTTGTTTCAACATTAACGTTTTCTGGAAAATGGTTCATTTTTCAAAAAGCATTTTCTAGAAAACTGTCTTATTTTCCAGTGTTTAGTAACGTCCTTGAAAATGCGCTTGAGAATGTTTTCTGGTGTTTGGTATGCAATTTTTTTTTTTTAAATATTTCTTGTATAATTTAAAACATGTATATTATGTAAACTAACTAATGTAATCATTATAAATAAAAAACCAAGAATGAATTTGATTTTCATACTAATTAATCTAAAATTTTGACAATAGATACAATTAAAATTAATTAGTTGTCAAATTTTCATGATCTCTACCACTCATCTTGCTCATATATATAGACAATAACGTACGTACACACACACACACACACACACATATCAACCATTTGTCTACTATGGTCAACCACAAGTCTTCAATATTACTTTAAATTATGTATTTACATAATGTACTACATAATATATCATCACTACATAGTATCTGTCAACAAAAAATGTATTTGCCAACAAATGCAATTCTCTTAAACAATTATCATTCATTATATAACAATATTATTAGTCCATGGTAAAGATTGTCCCATGTAAAAGCAATTTAGAGCAATATAGGTACTATTTTTAAAATTTTCATCTTTTACTTCTTTCATTCTTTCTTCTTCTTCTTCTTTTTTTTTTTTTTTGGTTTTATTTTTTTGCACTTTATGTACAAAAAAGAAGTAACTTCTTCCTGGAATCCATCAAATTGAAAATTTCTTAGAGAAAAAAGAAAATTGAGCTTTAAATTCAAAGCAAAGACTTGGGATTTTGGTAGAGAGGAATGAAATGATTACCGTTGAAAATTTTTCTCCTTTGCAAGTCGGAGCTATTGATGTATCAGTAAAGTAAAGAAAAGTCTAATCAGAGAATTGTGTTACAGAGGGGAAGAGAAATATGGAGAAAAGAGAGAAGAGAGACAGTTAAAGAGAGAGATCTATGGGAAGAGGAGAGACCTGAGTTAGTGATGGTGAGGGTGTGAGGAGAGAAAAAGCAAAGGGAAGAGAAAAAAAGTGCGAAAACTTACCATGAGAGAGAGAAGGCGCTAAAAAATTATGTTTCTCACGGCTATAGACGAAGATAATATTTATAGGAGACGCAACGCATGAGAGAGAGATTATTTTCCAAATTTTTTTTTTGGAAAACAGCTTATAGAAAATAAGCCTTATTTTTATTAGAGTTTTCCATTGATCAAAAATAGTTTTCCATTGACCAGGTTTTTTTTGTGCTACCAAACATTGGAAAATATGGAAAACTGTCTTTACAGAAGGTTTTCCAGCGAAACAAACAGAGCTATATCTTTAAGAATGGTCCAAATTTAATCATTCAATTCTATTGTAATATCTTTACCCATAACTGACAAAAAAATAATTAATAAAATAATATATGCAGATCATATAACTAATTTCTGTCAATTATAATTGAGATATCAAGAAATGGCAAAAACTTGAAAAACAAGAAAAACCATGCCTCCCTGTCTCCGTCGCTCACAATGAACTTAATTAGATAGCTTTGAAGTGATATAGATAAAAGACAAACCACCCTCGCCCTAAAAACAAACATACGGGTCCCTCCATAAGTACCAAAACCAAACCCATGGATCTTTTTAATTACAAGTTTCTCTTGCGTGCCCATTCAAACAATAGAAAAATTATGTTTTTACATTGTAGACTAAATATTGTATAGTGAATGTAAACTACATATTATTGTCCTAAGAAATATTACAAATTTTATTGCATAATTTTTTATAAATTTATATGTTAAATATTAAACATAACGTAAAGACTTATAAAAATAATTATAAAATGTAAAATATAATTAAAAATATATTTATTATGTTATTAATGGAATACTAATTATATTCATTGCTACGTTAGTTAGTAAGATTTTTGTAGTAAACTAGTGGTAATTTTAGCATGTTCTAATTTCTGTTAGGTTATGGTTTCTTTTTTCTTAAGTTTATCAATCTTTTTTTTTTATTATTACTATAACGAGGGAGGGGGTATGTAACAATGTCATTGAACTATACTTTTATCTTTCAATTTCTTTCATGCTTCTTAATTAAGAATAAAACTTCTAAGGTAGAGACCAAATTTCAATTATGAATATACATGTCATATTGTCTATGATATATAATAACATTTTTATTTATTCTTTTATTTATTTTGTTAATTATATAGATTAATATTTATTTATTGTCTATGATAATCTTTTCTTGGACTATATATGTCACTACTTGTATTATTTTCTTTGCTGTTTGGTTGACAACTAGCAAGGGAGAGTGAGAGAATGCCACAGTACTTTTTTTTTGCTGAATGAATGCCACAGTACTTAAGTACAAATCTTTTAGCTGTCATATATTATGGTCATAGTTGGAGCAGTTAGATCATCATATATGTCATAAATATATATAATGTCTTCTCAACTTAATAAACTTCATTTCTTTTTCCACTATTTGAACTACCCAACTGGGAATGACCAAGCGTTCTCGATTGCTTTACAGTTGCACTTGCACCTGCATATACGTTTGTGTCTGTGTTGAAAAAAGTTTGGTCCACCATCTTTACTGGGAAAACTTTGATCTAGCTACTTTTTCCAAGAAAAGATTAAAAGTACAAGAATTTTTGGAGTATCTGTGAAACACAAGTCACATTGAAACTTGGTCGATAGAAGAATTTCGATATTCAATTAGTTCACATCACGTTTACCACGAATTTCCACATTCGAAGAGAGATATAAATCAGTCCTTTATCTTATCTTCTATTCTTGTTTTATTTTGGTGGTTTCATATGTGAGGATTAATTTGAACCGATGATATATGGTCTATACTATATTAATTATATATAAACCAGCTGCCCTATACACTGTTTCACCTCACAAGTCTATCTTCAAAGATTTGAACAACACGTTTTTCACCCATTGAACATTCATGGGTAAGATTCGTTCCTTTCACACGCAGTATAACCTATTTAATAAATGCAAGCATTAGAGAAAGAATAGTTTAAGTCTGCTTAATAAATTTATTTCTAAATGTTCAGTTTATTATTATTTTTTTCAATTGCATGAGAAATGCGTAAACTGATCCATACATTGAATGTTTTGAGTTTATCAATTAGGACTCTAATAAATGTCTCATTGCTCATGTAAATATTTTAGTCCCTTTGTCTTGGATAGCTGTACAGACAAGCCGCTTTTTTTTTTTTCAAAAATTAAGTACTTGCATTTGAAATAGCTAATTCCACCGTGCCATGTCATTAGTCAAATGATACATTCCACCGTGCACAATCTTTTCCGTACGATTATGGTCTTGAAATTAGTGCAATTGAGAAAGTCTATTTTATAGTTAATATTTTATTTTTTGAATTTTACAAATTATGATGTGATATTAGATACATATTTGAATTTATAATATTTAATTGAAATTGTGAAATCGATGCATTTTAAATTAAAAGGATCCTCATACCATAATTTTTTAGACAGAATTCAGGATTCGATAATCTAATTACCTATCCAAAAATAAGGGACTGAAAAATAACTCAACTTCTAGTAACACAAATCTGATTAGGAAGATTACAACACTTATTGCATTGATCATTAGGAAGTTTGAGCTTAACAAGCTAGCCCAAAAGGTACATATGCATAGCAAATACTCCCTGCATTATTATAGCAGAAAGCTTAAAACTTCCCTGCATGATTTATTATACATATCTAACATTTAGGTGGCTGTTTGTAGCCAAAGAAAGTAACACAACATTACTTTGATATTTTACAATCAGTCACTAGCACAAGTGTTATTAATAAAAATAGATCCTAGTAGTGAGGAAACATGCATTAATTCTTTGGCAATTCCTGCATCACCTGGTCAAACAAATCTGTGCCATCATCGTAGTATGAAATATATGGTGATATTGGAAGCTCATCTGGGATATACATGTTGTCTGCTACAAATGGTTTAGTCCAAAAGTCTCCAAAGGCTGCGTCAAATGTTTCGAACGAAGCAAGAACGTCTTCTTCAATCCAAGTTATGCCAGGTATAGATGAATGATCACTGCCCAAAGAGGAGAATTTTGCAAAAGATACTTCTGGGGACAATGGAGAGCTTTCTAAGATATGGTGGAAGGGATCATTGGCATGAAGGCTTTCAGTTTTGAGTGTTTTCTTTGAATATTTCTTCAAGTGCATGTTTTCAAAGGAATTTTGTGATGTTTCCAAAGAAGAAAGACTATCTTCTTCAGGCCAATTTGTGCCAGTGACAGTTGAATTGTCACAGCTCAAAGAGGATAATTTAGAGGAAGAAAGTTCCGTGGTCAATGGAGAGCTCTCTAAGCTTTGGTTAGGAGAACAACTGGCACGAAGACTTTCACTTTCTGATTCTTTGATTTTCTTGGCTTTGCGTTGGGAAGTTTTTGGAGTTTTCTTTACAAGCTTCTTTAGGTGCGTGTGCCAATGGTTCTTTATCTCATTGTCTGTTCGTCCGGATAAATTTTTGGCAATCATAGACCACCTGAAAGGAGAACATTTCACGTTCACTGAACAAGCTTATAAATGAAGGCGAGCAAGAAAAAAAAAAGGAACAAACAAATATTTTTACTTGTTCTGGTAAGTGAAAATAGATTTAGTTTCTAATTTTTTTTTGTTACAGAAATTGTTTATCCTGACGTACACATATAATACCTATGGAAACTTGGGGAAAAAACATAGTATTGTTTTATATTTTGGTTCATAAACTTAGTTTGATTTCATAATGCTAAAAATTTATTGAGGAGTTTCAAAAGGTAAAATGTTTTTATACATACTTGTTTCCAGCTTCTTCATGCAACTTGAAGATTAAATCCTCTTCTTCTTTGGTGAAGTTTCCACGTTTTACACCTGGTTGGAGGTAATTCACCCATCGCAGCCTGCAACTCTTGCCACACCTTGATAAACCTGTCCAAAACATCATATAGTATTGTTACATAATACTACTCAATTAGATTCATTTCTTATCTCTCTCATGCATGTAAGGTTGTCGGAAACAAATAACTAAAAGTTAGATAAATAGAATTAATCTAAGAAAACCATACAATAATGAAGTTTCATCATGCATGAAGAGAAATTTTGTTGCATGAAGAGAAATTTTTTTACATGAACAGAGTGAGAAACATTAACGTGCAAGAAAAGATGTTTTTCCTAAAAAAAAATTTCTAGATGAAATCCTATAACTTTTCTCTTTTAATCTTCCAATTTAGTCAAATGGAATGCTAAAATGGTATGTTCATATTCATATTAACTGAACTTAGACAAAAAAAAAATATAGAATCATAGAACCCTAGCCCTAGGTAAATTTTAATTTTCAAAAAAGAAAGCTAAAGACTGTATCCATGCTTTAAAATATATAATATAGCTTTATACCTGCGAGCCCGGGAAGTTTGCACCAATTTGAGTGGCCATGTCTATGAATAAAACTTCTTAGCTTATCATCTTCTTCTGGAGTCCATGCACCTTTCTTAAGTCCATTTTTGTCATAGAAGGGGCCTCTCACCATCTCTCTCTCTCTCTCTCTCTCTCTCTACGTAGTCTTGTCGCTAAAAATAATTAACACCTTTATTTATAGTATGCTAGCTAGCTATTCTCAGTTTATAACAATGGAATTATCACAAAACATTTTGTGGGGACCGTAGGGCCCTAAGGAATATGCAATCATGATGCCATTAAAGATAAAATAATACTAAAGGTTTGGGAAAGAGCTAGCTAGACTTCATAAAGTGACCCCAAGACTTGGAAAAACAAATATAAGGTAATTACCAGGTAAATTTCATCACCATTTTCTGCTCTTTAGAAGTTTATGTAAAGTCATTAAGTCCATATTCTTAGCACTAGTGATAAATGCATTCATTAAATCGATTCAAAGGGAATTCTTTGGGTATATACTTTTTGTACATAATATAATTTTAGTGGATGAAACTAGACAAAGAGTTATTGTCAATGTGGAAATTTGACACTACATCTTAGAATCTAAAAACTTTCTATTAAGTTGGACTAAAATAGGGTACATGAAATGTGAGTTTAGTCAAACTAGAAACAAAGATGAAATGGTTGTAAGACTCGATATTCAAGAGATTTCAAAGAGCAAGAGCTTTCAACATCTTTGGATTAATATATACCTTAAGATTGAGAAATTGAAGAATATGTGAATCATAAGATAAGAGTATGGTGGATAAAATAGAGAAGCATATTAGTAGCATTGTATGACCATAGAAAATTATTAAGTTAAAGGAAAAAATTTTTATAAGAGTAACTATGCTCTATTGTACTAAATGTTGGGTTGCTAAAAAGTAGTGTATTCAAAATATTAGCGTAGTTGAAATGAAAATGTTTTTATGGATAAGTAGAAATTCACAAAAATATAAAATGGAGAAATTCACCTAAAGAGAGAGGAAGCTTCTATTGATGAAAAAAATAAATGAGAGTCATTTGAAATGGTTTGATCATGTTCAAATGTGAGTGACTTATGTAACAGTGAAAAAGAATGAGTTAATCTAAGATGAGAAAATGAAAAAAAAAAAGTAAAGGAAGAAAAAAAAATCATTAATTAAAATAGTAAAAAATGACATATCAATTAAATAATAAAAAATATAACTTGGGATAAAATGAAATTGTAGAAAAGAATTCATTTGGTTGAGTCTCACTAATATAATGAAATCCATAAACCACCTCCAACAATATGGATTAAGGCATAAATGTTGTTGTTATTAAGCAGGTGGAGGGGAGAGATTATTGGTGTGGAATGTTCAAAACCAGGCCGTGTTGTAAGGATAAAGACATAATCTTTAAAAAACCAAAAAACCAAGATCATGAGAGCTTTTGGGGAGATACCATATATGGATATACTAGGTATATTCCACACTATTATCCATAACTGCGGTGAACCCTCCATTAGAGCTACCATATATGGCTACTTTTTCCCCCTTTGAATAAAAGCAAACCATGACGGAATTGAATCTAAGAATAAAAAAAACAAAAAAGCCTACGAGCTTTTCTTAGTCCATGTTGAGTCAAGTAGTTTTTGTTCAATGAAGTTAGTACAGACTACAGAGGAGCTTGACTAATACGTGGTCTCACACTCTCCACTTTTATTTTTCTTTTGTTAATTATTTTTTTTTCCTTTTGGCCCTGGCTTCACATCTTAACAAAATTTTGCAGTATCAGCATAGTGGAAAACAATCTTCTGCACTATCATTTTTTTACTGAATTAACGGTAGAAAGAGATCTTTGACTGGATTTAGTTTAAATTATTTGCCTAGAACTATTTGCAATCCTTTTTTTTATTAATTCTTTTCCAGACAAAATTTAGCTATAAAATTGATTGTAAGCTAAAATTACAACCTTACTCAATAAAATAAACATTATTACATATTTTGAAAATCTAACTATTGAATTGAATGTTTTTTATATTCTTAATACACATTAAATTTTGTGTCAATTGGATATTATTTATCATATAATTTATAAGCTTATATTTTATGCATAATTTTAAAATATAAAAACTTGCAATTTAAACAATATATTGATGACATAACTATTGATTTTTAATTTTCTAGAAATTTTGCAAGTATGGAGAATATAAGAAGAAGATTTCATCCAATGGTGGATTTGTCAAAATTTACCTCCAATAAAAAATATTGAATAAAGTTGCAACTTTAGACTACAACAAATTTTATAGCTAAACTTTGTCCTTCCTTTCCTCTTTATATTAGATGTTGTTGGAATTTGAAGTTTTATACAAATGCTTAGCAGGAGAATAAATGAAGCATTAGAAGTTAGAAGTAGATCACTTGAATATTTTAGGAACTCAAGACAACTTATTTTTTTTCTTTTTACTTTCATCAAATTGATAGATTATATGGGTACTTATAGGTTAGAGGTACATGTAAAAGAATTCCATCAATTACATACATGGATTATTCTATATGCATTTTTAGAAAGATTTTTTTCAATGTATTAATATAAAAAAATCAATCTTTTTCTTTGTTACTACTTTTAAAGTTGATTTTTAAGCTCCATTTGTTTTGAAGAAAAATATTTTCAAGTGTTTGGAATATGTAAATTTTTCAAGCACAAACCACCAAAATCAGTAGCTCAGCCACTGAAATTGTCAGTGATTGAACAACCATTTTGGCTACTAGACCAACAAATCCTACAACCAAACTACTGGCATTGGTCGCCAAAGTAGCAACTTTGACGACTGGATAGTCGGCACCGACTATCAAACAGACAATTCCCAACTGTTGAATTGCCATCTTTGGCAACTTGACAACTAGCACCTACAATTGAAGTGGCAAAACCGGTTTTCGAAATAACAGCTTTGACAACAGAACTGTCGACACAGGCAACTAGCCACCATATGGGGGGAGGGCCACTGTGTATTTTTGTAAAATGTTTTGCTAAGTTTTTAAATGTGAAATGTTTTACATATGATTTTACAATCAATGGAAAATATTTTATAAGTTTAATCACATTTTACATGCGAACAAGAGCATAAAAATGGAAAAATATTTTAGCTCAAAAAGAAAGAGTAACTAAATAAATATTACTCTTGAATGGCTTGATAAAAATATGAGTAATTTAAATTTATGATTTCATTAACTTAAGCTTTACTCCTTTTTTACAATATATTCTCTAATGAAATGATGCCTAGTATTGATTTGCTTACTATTAGAACATTGAATTCTTGGCCAATCTTATCTTATGTTCTAATCTGTTATCAATGAAAATTTATATAGCTTTTCTTTTATGCAAAGTTCCGATTCTTCATCAAATATTTTAGCCATAGTGCAAGACAAGCATGCTCAAAAACATATCTATCTATTCTGTTATTCTATTCTCTTAGTGCTTTGTTCAACTTAAAAACTTTATCTTCATGCCCTCTAATGATTATTCCATGGACTGCTCAACATCCATTTGATAGATTATCTATCTATTTTGGGGAGCAAGTAATCCATCTGATGGTCTCTAATCAAACAACATGAATAAATACTTCATCATAATGAAATTGTAATGTTTTCATTTACCCTTTTTCTTTTGCATTTTCTTTTTCTTTTTTAATATCCATTTGACTCTAATTACCTGCTTTCCTTATGGAGAAGTTGTAAGGCCCCATAAATTATTTTTCTCAATTGGCTTGATTTCTTTATCCATAGAATTTCTCCATTTCATATCTTGAAAAAGTTCATCAAATCAATCTTTTAGGTTTCACATCAACCACATACTTTCTAATTCTATTTGTGCAGTTTCCTCTTTAGATTTAGAGACTCTAGAATGTAATACCAGAGACACAGCTACTAAGGGGCGGAAGTGAGTTCCCCTAATCCAATGAATATTTCTTGGGTAAAATATTATTTTGATACCTAAATTTTACCAAAAATTGGTTTTTCCTCCTTTAATTTTAAAAAGTTTATTTTTCAAACCTAAATTATTGAAAAATTCATATTTCATCCTTAAACTATTAAAAATGTTTTCTTTATGTCCTTAAATTTTACTAAAATTTGGTTTTTCATCCCTAAACTATTGAAAATTTTTCTTTTTTATCCCTATTTTTGTCTCTAAACTATTGAAAAAACTCTTTACAAAGTTTAAAAATGAAAAAGAACTTTTTAAAATTTAGGGACGAAAAACAAATTTTTGTAAAGTTTAGGGACCAAAATAGTATTTTATCCATATTTTTTTAATAATTAGGCTTTTAGTAATTTCATTTATTCTCTTCAATTTTATTTATTTATTTTTTAAAAGAATAAATTCTCTCCAAAGTTAGTATTAAACGGACCCAAAAATAGAACTAACCAATTGACTTACACCTATGACCCTCTTGAAACCAAAAATAAAAATGATTTTTAGTTAATAAATACCTAGAATCAAGAATTGTTACTATATTACAGAGAATTGAAAACAGGTTATGTTTTGAAAATATTCTTCTTCTTCTTTTATGTAGTTTTGAGTATAACATAATACTGAGTATATTCACTAGCATCAAATTGAATGCATTGTTTTCATATTAAATTGTTTGGTTTTCTGTATCATCTCAAAGTTAGATTTTACTTTCATCCTTATACCCATCATTTTATCATTTTTTTGGCATAAATGCACTTTTTATCTCTACATTTTGACTTTATTTCTATTTTAGGTCCTATTTTTTTTAATTTTACCACTTTTAGTCCCTAAATATAAAAAAAAAAAAAAAAAAAAAAAAAATTCCATTTTAGTCCCTACCGTTACTTACTTAACAGAAATATTTTACGTGGCAAATGGAGTGCATTGGCACATAAAATACTGACATGGTCATTAAAATAAAAAAAATATTTGACATTTAAAAATGTCCACGTCAACATAAAATAATAATTAAAAAAGACAAATCAACATTCACATAAACCTTTAATTCTAAAAAATTAATTTATCAATTTGAAGGGAAAAAAAATTAAATCCCAAATTATACAAGAATTCAGGTCTTAAACATGACCCATCAAAAAAAAAAAAAAAAAGTCTTAAACATGATCACAAACCTAGAAAATTCAATCACAGGAACACAAACCCACTCTTTGTTGATTCCTCTGTACCATTTTGAAAACAAACACACTGAAACTATTCATCAAATATATGGCTCACAAATTATGGCGAAAATAGTCAAATAGCATATTTTTGCAGACTATGTTGTAATCTACCACTGTTTAAAAAATATATAGGAATCTATCACTTTTTGAATACTCGAGTTTGGTGAAATTAAGTTTTCCATGATACTCAAAGTTTCATAAACTCGAGTATCATGCAAAAATTTTGAAAATATTTTATGGTAATACCATAAAAAATTGTCAAAATTTTACAGGATATTTTTTCAAAAAACTCGAGTTTATCAAAAAAGTACTAAATTCTAATATATTTTTAAAACAGTAATAAACTGCTAAATATTTTATTAGTGCCACAAATCACAATACACATTCAACCCCGCTCTGTTTCTCTCTCTTCCATCACATTACTCCGTCGTTGACGATGCCCACGCCCAAGCAGAGAAGGACCAAATTGGTCAGGCTCTCTGTTTCATCAACAGCAGCACCCTTGATGACGACTATTGGGGTGGTGATAATTCGGATCTGGATTTGGTGGTGTTAATTCGGGTTTACTGGTGGTGGATCTGGGTTAGTGGTGGTGAACAATTTTCTCCTAATCTTTAAAACTGAATGAGTTTTTTTCTCCTAATCTTTAGAAATGGTGATTCAGATTACAGAGAGGACCCATGGCCACACCCACTAGCTGCTGATATTTGAACATAAACACAAAGAACACAAATCCAAAATAATTAAAATCTGAAAAGAAAGATAAATACAGAAACACACTCACCGAGAGAAAGAAAGAAGAAAAAGAAAGATACAAACACGCACCAAGAGAGAGAGAGAGAAGGAGAGAGTCACGGATTTGAAAACAATGAAGAAAAGGAAAGATACGAAGTATAAACACAACACACAAACCAAGAGATCGAGAGAGAAAGAAACGACAATTATGAATCTGAAGAAAAAATAATAAAATAATAAAAAAATAATTAGGAAAGACCCCAAGACAAGACATATATATCACACGAATGAAGAGAAAGAGATAAGATCTTTTTCTTTTTCTTTTTTGGCTTATCTTAAAAGAAACAAGAAAATGAAAGATTCGGTTCTAGGCTTGTATTCTTTAGTGTTCTTGTTGTCTTCTGGTTGAAGATGAACCAGATCTAAATTTATGTAGTTTTTGGATTTTATTTATGTTTTTTCTTTTTCATTTTGTTAAATTTGATAATTTTAAAAAAAAATTAGACACTGATGTGGTACTTTTTATTATTATTTTAATAGTCACATCAGTATTTAATGTATCAACAATACATTTTGTTTGTCATGTAAGATATTTTTATTAAATAAATAATTTTTATTTAGAGAGTAAAAATGATAAAATAAAAAAATAGAAACCAAAATAGGAATAAGGTCAAAATATAAAGACAAAAAAATATATTTATGCCTCATTTTTTTTTTTTTTGGTAACCTCTGACTTTAGAGCAAGGGAAATTACTACAAAATTTAGTACATCTTGATAGATGATTAACTTGAAATACACTAAGAAATAACTAGTCTTTTTTATTTATATCTTGTTTAATGCTTCATAGAGAGTTTTTTTTTTTTTTTTCATAATTTGGCCTACCAGAGGAGAAATCCTGGCTCCATCCCTGTGCAAGTACTCTTTCACTTGAATTTATTTATTTTTGATGAAGAAAAAGTTGGTGACAGTCTTGTAAACATTACTTCAGTCTCAAACAATGGTCTCTTGTGCTTGGATTATAATCGTTGAAATTTGTAATCATAAACAATGAATACTTTTCTTCTTCTTTCTTTTTTTTTTCTCTCTTTTTTTATTTTTATTTTTTAACTTAGTACCTCGGATATTTCTTTATTGACAATATGAACATATACGAGACTTTCAAACACAAGCGCGTGGGAGAAACTTGGCTTTCTATGACTGCATACTTCTTGGAGTACGACATTTTTCATTCTTCGTAATTCGTATGACTTCAACTTTAATTAGTAAAAAAAAATACACAATAAGAATGACCTTGATCCAAATTTTCTTGCAGTCATTGTAATATAATCCAACTGGATCAATCATAAAACTCAATCTAATAAAAAATGAAACTTCATTTCAACTTGGAATATATGGTGGGAACCATGTAGAAAGATTCTTCCAATTGGTGGGGTAAGATAGCTGTTTTTTGCTTGATTTCTATATGGTCTACAAATCACAACTTCATATGTTAGACCTGTTTTTTCTTTCTCTTTTCATTTTTGCTTCAACGATTGCAACCTGTGGAGCTGATAGGTTAAGATACCTAGCATTTGTGACCTTTAAGACGAATGGTGAAAACTATGATGGTCATGGTCAACAATTGCACTAACTTGCCTTGAGATTACTGAAATTGCAATGACCTCTTTTTTTTTTATATATCGAATTATACACAAATTTTCTTTACTATTCAAAATAAACTACACTCACCTCCCCTGCTACTTAATACCGCTAAATCTACCGATAGAATTTTTTAAAAGCTTATATTCCTGGTTTGTACTCCACCTTTTCAAATGAAACTCTACTTTTATTTCACCGACTTTCCAAATAAAATTCTCATAATAGAGGATGAGGATTTATGAATCATATCAAATAGAAATTTAACCAAATAACAATTTTTTTTTTCCTTCTATTTCTCCAATCAACCAAATAAAAGAAAAAAAATTATTTTTGAGGGAAAAATAAAGGAAAGTTATAATCATTTTCTATCTTTACACTTTTTTATCACACATGAAATAAAATAACATAAAATAATCTTTTCTTTCCTCTTATTTTTCTATCATTTCTATATTTTCCATTCTTCTACTTTTTCATCTCCTCTTAGTCTTACCATTCAAAGCTAGTGTTCTAAAAGAAAACAAGATTCATCTCCTCTTAGTCTTACCATTCAAAGCTAGTGTTCTAAAAGAAAACAAGAGCCTTATTTTCAACTGTTCAACCCAAATAGAACACGGTCAGGTTGAAAAACAAGACAAGACAAAAAGTGATTATAAGTAATAAAAAAAAAATGTTTACTTATTTTGTTTGTTTGTTAAAAGGTAAAACAAAAAGTGGATTTAAACAAATAACTTAACTAAAAAAAATGCTCTCTTAATGAAATAAAAGATTATTATAAATAATAATAATAATAATAAAAGAATAAGAGGAATAGTAGACTTTGATTTTTTTTTTTTTGGTAAACAAAAAAAGGGGCAAGGGCGACTATTGTAACTCACCTTTTGTGCGTGATCACAGAAATACCCTCCATTAGAGAATGTTAGATTAAACCATAACACAACGTTAAAAACATTGACTTTAACTTTAACCGATATTCTACGACTAGTACAACCCTTTTATAAGTACAACCCTTTTATAAGATTGTTTTACAATTAAACTTCTATTTTTTTTTTTTTTGGGGGGGGTGAAATTTTACAATTAAACATTGTTATTGGATAATTTAGCCTACCGTGCTGTCCGTTGCGCCATTTTATTTATTAAGCTTTGGCGCGAAGCATTTGAAATAGGCCCTGTCAACTTACCCAAGCGAGTCCATGACTCAATGCACTCCAGACCTCCCTTCAGACTCAGAGCCGCACACTCTCTCCATCGCCATTACAACTTCTCCGCTATTCCACATGATTCTTTTCAACATACCCAAAACCAAGAACCCCTTTTGCCTTCAGAGAATCACAAATATGCCCATCTCTTACAGTCCTGCCTACAACAATGCAAACAAATCCGAACCCGCCACCTGTTCGACGAAATGCCTCAACTGCTGGCTCATGCTTTGAACACCAGCAAAATTATCCATGCCCAGAGCCTGAAACTTGGTTTTTCTTCAAAAGGGTCTCTAGGAAACACCATTGTAGATCTTTATGCTAAGTGTGGCAATGTGGACTTCGCTGAGAAGGCATTTAACCAGTTGGAGGACAAGGGTGTATTGGCTTGGAACTCGGTTCTTTCCATGTACTCGAGGCGGGGCTTTTGGGAAAAGGTTGTTGAGTGTTTTGGGTTATTGAGGAACTGTGGAGTATTGCCAAATGAATACACGTATGCAATTGTTTTGTCTGCTTGTGCAAGAATGGTGGATGTTGTGTATGGTAGGCAAGTCCATTGTAGTGTTTTTAAGATGGGGCTTGAATCAAGCTCTTTCTGTGAAGGTGCACTTATTGATATGTATGCCAAGTGCAATTGTGTGAGTGATGCTCGGCGTATATTTGATGGGGCTGTGGATTTAGACACAGTTTCTTGGACTGCCATGATTGCTGGTTATGTTCAAGTTGGTTTGCCCGAGGAGGCACTTAAAGTGTTCGAGGAGATGCAGAAAGTTGGCCGTGTTCCCGACCTGGTGGCCTTTGTGACTGTCATAAGTGCGTGTATGAATATTGGAAAGCTTGATTATGCCTGTGAAATGTTTGCCAAGATGCCCAATCCGAATGTTGTTGCATGGAATGTGATGATTTCAGGGCATGCCCAGAGAGGTTACAATGTGGAAGCTATTACATATTTCCTGAATATGAGGAAAGCTGGAGTGAAGTCCACAAGATCTACACTTGGGAGTGTATTAAGTGCAATTGCCACTTTGGGAGCTCTAGACTACGGCCTATTAGTTCATGCTCAGGCAATTAAACAGGGGTTGGATTCAAATGTCTATGCAGGCAGTTCTTTGATTAATATGTATGCCAAGTGTGTGAAACTGGATGCTGCGAAGAAAGTATTTGAAGCTTTAGATGAGAAAAACGTTGTGTTGTGGAATGCAATGCTTGGAGGTTATGCACAGAATGAGTATGCCCATGAAGTAATCCAGTTGTTCTTTAAAATGAAAGAATGTGGCTTTCATCCTGATGATTTCACCTATACTAGCATTTTGAGTGCATGTGCTTGCTTGGAAGATCTAGAAATGGGTCGCCAATTGCATTCAGTTATTATCAAGAACAGATTGTCATCAAATTTATTTGTGGGTAATGCATTGGTTGATATGTATGCTAAATCCGGGACATTAAAGGAGGCAAGGAAACAGTTTGAGCTCATAAGCAATCGAGACAATGTCTCTTGGAATGCAATTATTGTTGGGTACGTGCAGGAAGAGGAGGAGGATGAGGCTTTCTACATGTTCCGTAGAATGAATTTGTATGGAATTGTTCCTGATGAGGTGTCCCTTGCCAGTATACTCAGTGCTTGTGCAAATGTTCGAGCACTTAAGCAAGGAAAGCAAGTCCATTGTCTCTCAGTTAAATCTGGTCTGGAAACAAGTCTGTATGTCGGGGGCTCTCTTATTGACATGTATGCTAAGTGTGGGGTTATTGAGGCAGCACGCATAGTTTTTGCTTGCATGCCTGAGCGAAGCGTGGTCTCCATGAATGCTCTGATTGCCGGGTGTGCACAAAATAATTTAGAGGAAGCAATAGATTTGTTTTGCGAGATGCGGGCTGTAGAACTGAATCCAACTGAAATCACTTTTGCAAGCATTTTAGATGCATGTAATGGATCACTTATGCTAATACTGGGAATTCAAATCCACTGTCTTATAGTAAAATGGGGCCTACAGTTTGATGGTGACTTCTTGGGCATCTCTCTGTTGGGCATGTATTTGAAATTCCAAAGAAAAGAAGATGCAGATATTCTTTTTTCAGAGTTTTCAAATCCGAAAAGTACAGTTTTATGGACTGCTTTTATTTCAGGACTCGCTCAAAATGATTTCTGTGAGAAGGCTTTGCATTTATATCGAGAAATGCGTAGGGAGAATGCCCTACCAGACCAAGCTACATTTGTCAGTGTCCTTCATGCATGTGCTGTCTCATCTTCTTTGAGAGATGGTTGGGAGATCCATTCCCTCATTTTCCACACTGGTTTTGACTTAGATGAGTTAACAGGTAGTTCCCTTGTAGATATGTATGCCAAATGTGGGGATGTAAAAAGCTCTGTGCAAGTTTTTGAAGAAATGTGCAGTAAAAATGATGTTATTTCTTGGAACTCTATGATAGTGGGGTTAGCTAAAAATGGTTATGCAGAATATGCACTTAAGATATTTGATGAGATGAAGCAAAAATATGTTATGCCAGATGATGTTACGTTCCTTGGTGTTCTCACTGCGTGTAGTCATGCAGGGAAGGTATCTGAAGGCCGTCATATTTTTGGCAATATGGTCAATTACTATGGCATTCAGCCCAGAGTAGACCATTATGCGTGCATGGTCGATCTTTTTGGCCGATGGGGTTCCCTTGAAGAAGCAGAAGAATTAGTTGACAAAGTAAAATTTGAACATGATGATGCTATGATTTGGGCCTCGTTTCTTGGTGCTTGCAGATTACATGGAGATGAAATAAGGGGGCAGAGGGCAGCTGAGAAACTTATTGAGTTAGATCCCCTGAATTCTTCATCCTATGTGCTGCTTTCTAATATATATGCTGCATCAGGAAACTGGGATGGGGTTAGCTTTTTGAGGAGGAAAATGAAAGAAAAAGGAGTGAGAAAGTTTCCTGGATGTAGCTGGATTGAAGTGGAACAAGAGAAGAACTTATTTGTTGCAGGGGATAGGTCTCATACCAGTGCTGGGGAAATCTATGCAATTCTGAAGGATTTGACAGCTCTAATGAAAGAAGATGGTTATGTTGCTGACACTGATTCTTTCTTACTTGAGGAAGAGTGGTAAAAGCTCTCTTATAGCTGGTCTTGCTTTAGCAAAAATTAAGACAAGATCCTGTCCGTTTATGCCAAATAAAATAAAGCAGATTGGTGGGTAGAAGACATTCACTCGGAATGAAGTATTTGGCTAAGAACCAACCGGATTAAGTGGGCTAGACCAATGTTTTTGGAGGTCTAGATCTGCATAAAGTCCCTCATCTCTGGTTCTCTCTGTTTGATAGAAAAACATTGTTTCAGATTCAGGCATTTAGCAATTCCATTTTGATAGTTCCAAGAAAGCTTATTTGATATTCAGAACATGTTATTATGATCTAGAGTATGAAACTCTCCTTCTAAAATATTGTTTTCCGATTCTTTTCCCAGTTTTAGCAGTGAGATAGGAAGAGTTGTAATTTTGTTGTCCCATGAGCTTCCAGTTGAAGTCATGGGCTTGATTTTTGAGGGTGAAAAAGGATGTAAAGTTTATAGATACTCGATAAAATTCATTCATGAGAGAGAGAGAGAGAAAGAGAGCTGTGAAACTATAATGTGAGGTTCTTAGACGCAAAATTCTTGATAGTGACGGTCAAGTTCCAGTTTCTTCCTCTGTTAGTGGAGGTGCCATTACAGAGTTGGGTCCATTTAATCCTAGAGGTCATCAAGGCCTTTGAAAAAATTCATTGGCATGGAATAGAGGTACGTCACATAGCATGTAATGTGGATTTGTGTTCATTTGACTTGGAGTGAGTAGTATGGACTTAATTTTCCTTTGTTTAATGTTCAAATTCTGATACTAATGCATCTATCTAATCATTTCTATAATTTTCATTTTGTAGCATCAAATCTTCTCTTTGTTGAATCACCTGCTGGAGTAGGATGGCCATACTAGAACTCAAGTTCAGATTGTACTTGTGTAGATGCCTTTGTTGGTAAAGAGAATAGGTTGCGCTGTTTTTTCTTTTAAATCGATTTTAGTTTGTCCTTGTTGTATGGAATTAACTGTAAGCATTAAAAATATATACAACAACAATATGCTTTAATTCCAAAAATTTTGGGGTTGCCTATGTACTCTCAAAAGATTATATGATGTTAAATGAAAATTCAGAATCTTTGGATATCTTTTTCATGTGTTTCTTCCAAAATGGTTGTTATTGTTGTATTTAAAGATCAGTGGTAGTAAAGTTCTCAATAGGGAGTGATGGTGCCTTCTGCTCAAGAACAGCGAGCCTGCCCCAGTGCACCGGCCCTTAACTGCCTTGAAATACGGGAGCAATCTTGCATACTTACATACATATGAAAAAATAAGGCCCTTTTTTTTCGATAGTTATTTTAGGCTTTAGTCAATTCTTTGACTAAATACTGGAGTGTGGCTATCACATGATATATGCTATGAGAAAAATAATAATTGTTTTAACGTAATGGTGATTGCACTTGTTTAAAAAATAAGGCCCTTTTTCAATAGTTATTTTAGGCTTTAGTCAATTCTTTGACTAAATACTGGATTCTGGCTATTAACATGATATATGCTAAAGGGAAAAATAATAATTGTTTTAACGTAATGTTGATTGCACTTGTGTAGTAGTGAATAATTATTAGATTTATGTGCTTGCACTTAGATGTGTTGGCTGCCAACTTCTGTTTGGTTCCTGCACTTTCCTGCCACCCTCTCAATTGACATACTTGACTTCATTTCCTCCGGTTTGACTTGCTGTAAGTGATTTCTACTTGGCTGTTTCTCTCTACTGGATTGATGCAATATGGTAGTTTAATTTATCTCATCCACTTGTTTACACTAAGCCTGCATTATATTTGCACTGCCGATAGATGGACAACAACTTCAACTTGCAGATTTTATTGTTAATAATGAAGCAGATTTTATTGATGGATCCCGTTTATGCACACACACAAATGTGCAGTTTTCTGAAAGGATAAAGCAAAAGACATCATGAGCCGAAAAATGAAATGCCATACCATGCATACATTATTTAACCTAAACTGCAACAGAAGTGGAAAAAACAGTACCTAACTTCATCAGCGTTCATTAAATTTGGAGGAATTTTTTATGAACTTGAAAATGTTCAGAAACCTGGTGAGAAAGGAGACGGCAATTTAGCTAGTTTGTCAACTATATTTGCAAATAGAAAGAAACTGCACTTCACCAAGAGCTTGTCGCTCAACTAATTGACACTTTTTGGTATTTTTAATCGAGACATTCAAAGTTCAAATCTCCCTCTCCATTGTAATTATTGAATTATAAAAAATAAAAAAAAAAACAAAAAGAAACACGGCACTAGGTACCATCCATTTTCACATTTATGACAAAGAATGCCACTGTTTTCATATTTGCTGAAAATGAAAATGGCCAAAAGCTATTTTCATTTTCTATATTCATACCCACATTTTTGGATCTTGGGAATGACAACTAAGAACCAAAAAAAGAAAAGAAAAGGCAAACATGTTTTCACTAGTGGGTCCCCAAAAAAAAAAACAGGAAATAAAAACAAAACACATCATGTTTTCAAAGGAATCAAACATGGCCTTTGATTCTTGGAAACTAATTCTTGACCATGAAATGGACCATTTCTATTTTCTTTGAAACAAAGAGGATCATGTGAAGAAGTAGAGATGATCATGATTTACAAGGATTTGGGGAAATGAGAAACAAAGGCAAAAAAGTAGGTATATAACAAAGTTTTAAATATGGAAAATATCAATATTTTTTTAACACCTTGATTCACACTTTATGTTATGATTAATATTTCAATATGTTAATGATTAGGATTTTCTAGAGAATTTGACTCTCAAAAAAAAAAAAAAAGGATTTTATAGAGAATTAAAAAAAAAAAAAATCAATATTTCCATGAATAAAACTAAGATTTTGATTGATAAATTTTGACTTTTTTTTTTTTTAAATTTTTAAAGATTTTTTATATATCTATTCAAGCGGGATACTATGAGAAACAAATATGTCATATGCAATTACCAAATCTAATTAATGGTATTTTATTTTTTTTCCTTTTCTAAGATTTTTCATATATGTAATCAAACGGTATTCTATGAGAAACAAATATGTGATATGTCATTACCAAACCTAATTAATGATTACAACCTATGGATCTCACCAATGGAAGCAAGTGATTTTTGAATGATCAACATGAATGCCAATGTAGGTGCCCCTAAACAATCATGCCCAGTATGTGAACAATATGGGAGTTATTTTTTAATATTTTTGGATTTATGTTTCTTCCTCTCATATAATAGTGATTTCCACCTATTAAATTCATGATAGGCACCATAGTTTATACAAGAGGAAAGAACATTGCTATTGTTCCAGAGAATTGAATAATTTTTCCACAACACGAAAGGTAAGTTTGAAGTATGATTAGAATCCTATTTCCATTAAAACTGCCACAAAGTACACTTGATATTAACATTCCCATTTAGGTAGACCTCAATGTATACCATATAATATGAAAAAAGAGAGTATAAAGAACAAATTTTGTTAGGATAAAAATATATGAATAGATTATAAAAGAGTGCCCATATATACTATGTATTTTTATTTCTTATTTTTTATTTTTGAAAAGGAGAAAAAGGATAAATAATAATAACCTCTTAAGATTCAGAATTTTTTAAATTCACTCCTATTTTTATAAATAATATTTCTCTTCGTGAGATTTTGATTTATATAACAAATAACTTCATATGATCATTTATATTTATCAAAAATTGAGTTAAATTTTTTTTTCCCAAATTAGATTTTCATCCATAATTATTTCAAGATAATGGCTTATTGATTATTTGATAAGAAAAATATAAATAAATAATAATAATAATTAACAACAACCTTATGAGGTTAAGTATAAATGTATCATTTTAAAAATAGAGGACAAAGGTGCAATTTACCCAAAAAAAAAAAAAAAAAAAAAAAAAGAATGAGAAGACCCGCACAAAGTCTCAAAACATATGTATATGTTTGGCAAAATCTAAATAACTTTAAGTATTTTTTGCTTCTTGTGCATTTTTTATTTTAACTTTAAATTTAACAAAACTAGTTTTTTTTTTTAATTAAAAAAAAAAAAACACATTTAGCATAAAACTTACTTAAAAATTATATATTTTGATAACAATTCAATAAATAAGTTGTCGAAATAAAATAAAAATAAAAAACAAACCATCTCTTATTACATTGTTGTGGGGTCAAAGAATTTGACAACCCCGGCCCACTTTATACTAAACCCAAGACCCACGTCGAGGAGGAAGAAATGGCCGAGGACGAATGAAGAAAGCCCAAATGGCCCAGAAACATCACCGAAGACAATCCTGCTCTCGGCCAACCCAGATCCTAGAAGAGAAGAACGGCACGCCATCGACGGTAGCCTCCCAGAGCATCCCAAGAAAAAGGACAAGTACCGTAGGACAGCCATGGGAGCATGGTGTAGGAACTGTTCAAGGAGAAACTGTCACCTTTGCATTAAATGCCCACAACTAATGTTCTGGCCGCATTAATGAGGAAATGACACCTGAACAGTGCGGTCTTGGTTGCTGCAACTCACAGAAGGTTTGGGAAGGTGGCTGACGGGACAAACACTCGAGTAGTAACCTGCATGATCAACAGATGGAGGGCCAAGATCGACTGGAAGGGGGTATATAATGTGACAAATCCTCTAGAAAAAGGGATCGGGAATTAGAAGCAGAATACAGTAGCAATTTGCATAATCTTGGAAACCTTTGTAACAAAGCACTGAAGAAAGAAGAAGAACAATAAGTTCCTCAAAAGAAATGCCCGAGGACAGAATTTCATACTTTATCCTACGTCCCTATTATTCAACCCACTCATAACCATGTCTAATTGTTATAACCCTCACTAAGGCCTAGTTCTTAAACTCATTCTCTATAAATTTATTGTATTGGACTAGTTGGGCTTGAATCCACTTATCTAACAGAAGAAGTGCTCAAACCTAGTCCCTACAATTGGCGCCATTTGTGGGAAGAACTTGTGTGTTAGTAAGGGCAACAATCAAGCATGGTAGGATCAGGCCCTCATCAAGCAGGCTCCCATTAGCCCGAACCGGCTAGATCCCAACAACAGGGTAACTTTCCTAACCCTGAGCGTGATCGAAATGACGAGAATGGAAGGTTTCGAGAGGGAAGTGTGCACACCACTCAAACCAGCAAAAGCTATTCTCGTGTGGCAGTCACGTGCTCCAGAGACAAAATAACAACCGGGCCATGCAATCAGAAGAAGTCAGGAGTCAGGTATCCCAGAGACAGAATGATAAGCAGGCCATGCAACGAGAGATAGACGATTTGAAGAGAAAGCTGTGCCATACAAAACGAAGGCGATCTCATTCTAGGCCTAACATGCCCTCCGATGATGAAAGTGATGATGACTATAGGCAAAGATTAAGAACTCCTCCAAGTGAGACTTTCTCTCACGAAGAAGATTACTACTGGAGGCGTGAACGTAAAAGCCCATCTCCTAGGGACTTGGGAAACGATGCCATGAGCAGGGCACTGGATCAACTCTCCAAATCACCTTTCACACGCCACATAGAAGAGGCTACACTTCTTCGACGATTCCAGCAGCTAACCTTCGCCATTTATAACGGCAAAACAGACCCCGTGGAGCATGTGAGCCAGTTTAACCAAAGGATGTCTGTCCATTCTAAAAACAAGGCGCTGATGTGTGAGGTTTTCCCATCTAGCTTAGGACTAGTGGTGATGAGGTGGTTCAATGGCTTAAAGACGAATTCCATAGATTCGTATAGGCAACTAACCCAAGCCTTTGGCTCCCGTTTCATTACAAACAACAAAGCTCCTCAGCCCTTGAGTGTGTTATTGTCGTTATCCATGCATGATGGAGAAATTCTAACGGCCTACTCGGACAGATATTGGGAGATGTATAATGAAATGGATGACAATTTTGACGATATCGCCATCAACACCTTAAAAAATAGTCTTCCAACCGAGCATGGTTTGAGGAAGTCTCTGACTGGCAAGCCCGCCACCAGTGTGCGCCAATTGATGGATCGGATCGATAAGTATAAACGAGTAGAAAAAGACCAGCTGCAAAGTAAAGGAAAAGAGAAGGTTATCCCTCAAGAGAGGAGGGATTTCAGGTCGAACCGATATAACAGCAATCGCCCGAGGAGAGACTTCGTAGGGCAATCCAGAGCAACCAACACACAGACTGTCAATACTGTATTCCGAGAACCAATGCATCGGGTGTTGGAGAAAATCAAGAACGAGCCATACTTTAAGTGGCCGAATAAGATGGCGAGAGAGTCCGCGAGGCGCAATCAGAACTTTTACTGCCAGTACCACTAGGACCACGGACATACCACAGAGAACTACAGGAACCTCTAGAACTATTTAGACCAGCTAGTTCGAGAAGGAAAGCTGAAGCACCTTCTGCATCATCCCAGTGGTCATCAAGGCCAGACCCATTAAGAACCCCAGAGAGATACTGCCCTAAGGCCACCTGTAGGGACGTTTAATGTAATCTTGGCCGCGCCAGGAAGAACAGGCACGCGCCCTTCATGAGTGTTATCTATGGCTCAACGGCTTGCCAAGGAGTCCCAGCCAGAGTTGAAGAGGACTAGGATGAACTTTCACCCAATTTTGAGTTTTTCAGAAGAAGACAAGATCGGAACCACCCAGCCTATGACGATGCGCTGTTGATCACTCTCAGAATTGGGAACTACGATGTGAAAAGAGTGATAGTGGATGGTGGCATTGCTGCCGAGGTTATGTACCCCAACCTCTACAAAGGGCTGAGGTTAAAACCGGAAGATTTAATGCCCTATAACTCTCCTTTGATGAGCTTCGATGGGAAGCTTGTCATTCTAAAGGGCATGATTAGACTACCCATCCAGACCGGCCCAGAGATAGTAGAGGTGAACTTTATCATGGTAGACAATTACTCTCCCTATACAGCCATCGTCGGTAGACCCTAGCTCCATACCTTAGAGGCTATTGCTTCCTCGTTGCATCAGAAGGTGAAATTCCCGTCAGGGGACCAGGTTCTCAAAATCTATGGTTGCCAATCCACGGCAAGGCAGTGTGTGGTGGCTGCCATCTCACATCGGCTCGATGCGGAGTCCTTGGCCTCTATTGAAAAGAATTTATCGCAATCAAGGGCCCTGGTGACGTCTCCTGATACAGCTGTCCAAGAGGTGAAATGCGAAGATCTAGAGAAGGTGGTTATTGGTGGTGACTCAGGGAAGTTCTTTGGGGTAGGGGCTTAGCTGCCTCTTTAGGAGAAGGAGGAGTTGATTGAGTTTCTCAAAAGAAATATTGATGTATTTGCATGGGATGCCTACGATGCTCCCGGGATTGATCCAGCCTTCATCTGTCACAATCTCAATGTCAACCCGTCCATCACTCCCAAGAAGCAGCCACCCCGTCGCCCATCAAGAGAGCACGCTGATGCGATTAGGGACAAAGTGGCGAAGTTTAAGCGTGTAGGGGCTATCAAAGAGATTTTTTTATCCCAAAGGGTTGGCCAACATCGTGGTGGTCAAGAAGAAAAGTGGAAAATGACGGGTTTATGTATACTTCACGGACCTAAATAAAGCATGCCCAAAAGACTCATTCCCCATGCCTCAGATAGACCAGCTCATGGATGCAACAGCATGCCATCCTCGGATGAGCTTCTTAGATGCCTTTTAAGGCTATCATCAAATACCACTAGCCCTGAAGGATCAGGAGAAGACAGCCTTCGTGACACCTATTGGGAACTACCACTACAAGGTAATGTCGTTCGGTCTAAAGAACGCAAGGTCCACTTATCAAAGGATGATGACAAGAATGTTCGAACCGCAGTTGGGCAAAAGCATCGAAATCTATGTTGATGATATGGTGGTGAAGAGTAAAGTGGTGTCTGAGCATTTAGGAGACCTCGGCAGCACCTTTGATGTCTTAAGGAAGCACAAGCTGTGCCTAAATGCTTCCAAATGCTCATTTGGCGTGGGATCAGGCAAACTTTTAGGCTACATGGTTACTCATAGGGGAATCGAGGTTAACCCTGACCAGATCAAGGCTATTAATGATTTAAAACCACCGCAAAATGCCAAGGAGGTCCAAAAACTTACTGGAATGATCGCAGCCTTGAATCGATTCATTTCCAGGTCGGCGGATAGATGTAGACCGTTCTATCTCTTAATCAACAAATGGAAAGGATTTGAGTGGTTCAAGGACCGTATTGTGGCCTTCCAGCAACTTAAAAATACGTATCCCGGCCACTTATCATGTCCAGTCCTGAGGCCGATGAAGTCCTATACGCATATATTGCTGTGGCCCCTTACGCTGTGAGCTTGGTGCTAATACGGGATGACAATGGCCTTCAAAAGCCAGTCTATTACGTGAGCAAGTTGTTGCATGAAGCTGAGGTCAGATACTTACCCCTGGAGAAAGCCATACTAGCTGTGGTCCATGCTACGCAAAAGCTTCCCCATTATTTACAAGCCCACACAGTGGTTGTTCTAACCCAACTACCCTTGAAATCCGTACTTCAGACTGCTGATTACATTGGAAGGATTGCCATATGGAGCACCATTCTGAGAGCTTTTGACATCAAATACATGCCTTGGATCTTTATAAAGGGCCAGGTCCTAGCTGACTTGGTGGTCGAATTTGCTGAACCACCAGTAGAAATAGTAGTAGAGGAGCGCAACATGGATGGAAAATCGGTTGCAGTAATCTTTATGCTAGGACCCCCATGTTGGAAGGTGTACATTGATGGCGCAGCAAATCAAAGGGGGTCTGAAGTGGGGCTAGTCCTAATATCTCCTGAGAAGACTATCATAGAGAAATCCTTGAAACTTGGGTTCTCGGCCATGAATAACGAAGCCAAATATGAGGCCTTGTTACAAAGAATAGCCATGGTGCAGAAAATGGAAGGAAAAGCAGTAGAGATGTTCTCGGACTCGAGACTAGTAGTGGGCTAGGTAAAGGGAGAGTTGGAAGCCAGATATGCGAGGATGCAAGAGTACTTAAGCCAGGTCAAACGCTTGCAGTCAGACTTCAATCTTTTTAGCCTGTCACACGTCTCCAGAAATGGAAACACTCATGCAGATTCATTGGCCACGCTTGCTACCTCCTCGACAAGGGGTCTGCCTCGAATTATACATGTCAAGTATTTGGATAGAGCAAATGAGATTGCAAACGGCATGGTCCATATCCATGAGGTTAGAGTGGGTCCTAGCTAGATGGACCCTATAGTGAGATTCCTCAAAGATGAAATCTTGCCCGAGGAGAAGTCAAAGGCTGAAAAAATAAGAAGAAACGCACCTCGGTTCTGGTTGTCCGAGGACCATAAATTGTATAAGCGCTCCTATTCTAGGCTATATTTACTGTGTGTTCACCCTGAAGTATCAGAATTACTGCTTGAAGAGCTGCACGAAGGGATTTGTGGGAGTCACATAGGAGGAAGATCTCTGTCGCACCGAGCCATTACCTAGGAATATTGGTGGCCGGGGATGCAAAAGGAAGCCCTAGAATATGTTAAGAAATGTGACTAGTGCCAAAGGTTTGCCCCAAATATTCATCAGCTAAGAGGGGTCCTCAACCCTTTGTTCAGTCCATGGCCATTTGCCCAGTGGGGCTTGGATATTATAGGCCCTTTCCCCAAGGCAGCAAGAAATAAGAGATATTTGTTGGTCGGCACAGATTACTTCACCAAATGGGTCGAAGCTGAGCCACTCGCCAACATCAGAGATGTGGATGCTAAGAAATTCATCTAGAGAAACATTGTTACACGATTCGGGGTCCTTCGTACCCTCAATTCAGATAATGGACTCCAATTTGATAGCAAAGCCTTTAGAAGATACTGCTGCAAACTGGGGATCACTAACAGGTACTCGACTCCAACTTATCCTCAAGGAAATGGACAGGCCGAGGCTGTCAACAAGGTCATAGTCAATGGCTTAAGAAGAGACTGGATGATGCCAAGGGAAGATGGGTAGAAGAGGTGTTGCACATCTTATGGACTTACCGAACTACACCACGGCGGTCAACAGGGGAGACACCTTTTGCCATGACCTATAGGGCTGAGGCTGTTATCCCCCTAGAGGCAAGCTTCCCAACACAGAGGACGAGCTCCTTCACTCCAAGCAGTAATAATGAACTACTAGGGAAGAGCCTAGATCTGATCGATGAACAAAGGGAAAAGGTGGTGATCCAGTCAACCTATTACCACCAGAAGCTCAAGTAGGGATATGATGCCAATGTGAAGCTGAGACCACTAGCACCAGGGGACCTAGTGTTGCGGAAAGTTGTGGGTGCCACCAAGAACCCATCTTGGAGAAAGCTAGGACCCAATTGGGAAGGACCATACCGAATTACTTCAGTAGCAGGAATTGATGCATACTACTTAAAAGACTTAGATGAGAAAGCTGTACCTCGTCCATGGAATGTAAATAACCTGAGAAGGTATTATTATTAACAAAAGCATTTCTCTAATTCAAATTTTAAGTCCATTATGATTATATGTCTTGTATCTTGGCAACCATCTAAGTACTAAACAGAACCAAGGTCTTGCATGGTTCTCGAACTCAAACCTATGGGGAAACTAGTTACTTCAAGAAAAATCTAAGTACTAGACAGAACTAAGGTCTTGCATGATCCTCGGACTCAAACTTATGAGAAAACTAGTTACTTCAAGAAAAATCTAAGTACTAGACAGAACTAAGGTCTTGCATGGTCCTCGGACTCAAACCTATGAGGAAACTAGCTATTTCAAGAAAAATCTAAGTACTAGACAGAACCAAGATCTTGCATGATCCTCAAACTCAAACCTAAGGGGAAACTAATTACTTCAAGAAAATCTAAGTACTAGACAGAACCAAGGTTTTGTATGGTCCTCGGACTCAAACCTACGGGGAAAGTAATTACTTCAAGAAAATTTAAGTACTAGACAGAACCAAGGTTTTGCATGGTCCTCAGACTCAAACCTATGAGGAAACTAGTTACTTCAAGAAAATCTAAGTACTAGAGAGAACTAAGGTCTTGCATGGTCCTCGGACTCAAATCTATGGGGAAATTAGCTACTTAAAAAAAAATCTAAGTACTAGACAGAACCAAGGTCTTGCATGGTCCTCGGACTTAAACCTATGAGGAAACTAGTTACTTCAAAAAAATCTAAGTACTAAACAGAACTAAGGTCTTGCATGGTCCTCGGACTCAAACCTATGGGGAAACTAGTTACTTCAAGAAAATTTAAGTACTAGAGAGAACCAAAGTCTTGCATGGTCCTCGGATTCAAATCTATGGGGAAACTAGCTACTTTAAGAAAAATCTAAGTACTAGACAGAACCAAGGTCTTGCATGGTCTTTGGACTCAAACGTATGAGGAAACTAGTTTCTTCAAGAAAAATCTAAGTACTAGACAGAACCAAGGTCTTACATGGTCCTCGGACTCAAACCTATGAGAAAACTAGTTACTTCAAGAAAAATCTAAGTACTAAATAGAACCAAGGTCTTGCATGGTCCTCGAATTCAAACTTATGGGGAAACTAGCTACTTTAAAAAAAATCTAAGTACTAGACAGAACCAAGGTCTTGCATGGTCCTCAGATTCAAACCTATGGGGAAACTAGTTACTTCAAGAAAATCTAAGTACTAGACAGAACCAAGGTCTTGCATGGTCCTCGGATTTAAACTTATGGGGAAACTAGTTACTTCAAGAAAATCTAAGTACTAGATAGAACCAAGGTCTTGCATGGTCCTTGGATTCAAACTTATGGGGAAACTAGCTACGTCAAGAAAAATCCAAGTACTAGACAAAACCAAGGTCTTGCATGGTCCTCGGACTCAAACCTATGGGGAAACTAGCTATGTTAAGAAAAATCTAAATACTAGACAGAATCAAGGTCTTGCATGGTCCTCAGACTCAAACATATGGGGAAGCTAGTTACTTCAAGAAAATCTAAGTACTAGACAGAACCAAGGTCTTACATGGTCCTCGGATTCAAACCTATAGGGAAACTAGTTACTTCAAGAAAAATCTAAATACTAGACAGAACTAAGGTCTTGCATGTTCTTCGAACTCAAACCTATGGTGAAACTAACTACTTCCATCAAGAGCTTAGGTGGCGAGTAAAACCCAAATGTTGGGCGGATCCTCGGACCACAACCTTCGAAGAAATTAGCAAGATCAAGCATTCACGCAAGTTGTGAATATAGCCTAATTATACGCTCGGTACCTTGGATCATCTACTCGGTCCCCAACCCCTAAAAATATGAGCAAATGCAAACTAAGTGTCCCCTTAATGCCGGTGAGTTAGAATTTAAAGGTCTAATTTCAAATATGATATGTACATGGTCATTTTTACCCATTAGGATAACCAACTCATGAGACCAAGATTCACAGTAATAATGATAATAATAAACACATAATGTAAAAAAGAAGAAGAAGGAATTTCATACATTTAATCTAAAAGTTTAATTACAATGATTCCAATGTTCTTAAAAATAATAATAATAATAATAATAATAATAATAAAATAAAAAAGAGGCAAAACTAAAACAAAAGCTAGTCAGGATGGCCTATTTCTTCATCTTTATCTTGACCCCTTCCTTGGAGAGCTAAGTAGAAACGACCTCAGGACCCTTGGAGCCCTCACTCGGGGGAACGGTCTGAAGGGGCTGAATTGAGAGAGTTGGCTCCTCGGTATGAGGGGCCTGAGCATCAGCTGTAGACTCTACAGTCTTCTGGGGCACTTCGGGAATCAGGTTTTCATGTGTTTTTGTTGCCCCAGGAAGCTTACCCTCCTCGGTTGGCTCATTAGGAGTGGTTAGGGCCAGAGCAGCTTCAGGCCAAGCAATCTCAGTCTCCTTAGGATCAACCTCAGCCTCGGAGCTAGTGCGGGCAGTTTCTTGGATGGCCGGAGGGTAGTACACATTCTCCACCTTCCACAGATCGAATGAACCCTCACATCCAGCTTGTCTAAGGGCTTTATTCCAAACCTGGGAATAGTAGAGCCTGCATACCCCAGGTACTTGAGCCTTGAGAGTGGCGTGGGTCTCGGCCACTCCCAAGTCATAAGCCTCCTCCTCGGCTTTTTCCTTGGAGCTTTCGGCCTCCATCCTGGCGAACTCCGCCTCTGCCTTAGCCCTCAAGGCTTCATCCCTGGCCCACTCCGCGACATTCTTAGCCCCTTTCGCCTCGGCCAGTTTCTTCTTTAGATCAGTGATTTGCTCCTTGGCAATCTTCATCTGATCCCCAATCTCGAGTAGGCGCTTCGTCTGGCTTTTGGCCTGCCTTTGAGTGCTAACTAAGCTTGATTCAATGCTATCTCGGGCCCTTATCATCTCCTTCAGATCCTTCCTCGCTTTCAAAAGATCAGTCTCGGAGTTTTTAAGGGTCATAGTAGCATCCAAGTGCTTGTTGCGTTTGAGCTCCAGGGTCCTGCTCTATTTGTTAGCTGCCTCTTCTAATCTATAGGTGGCCTGAACAGCCTGCCAATTGAAACAAGCACACAGTAAGTTGGAAACCAAGGAACAAAAATCAACGGAGTCACAAGTGTTAGAAATCTTACCATGCCCAAATACCTCTTGATGCTGAGAAAGACTTCCTGCCTCCTCAAATTCCCCAGCTCGGCCATATCGGCGAGAAGTAGTAGGGACCTCTCCAACGCATTGGCCACATAGGTTCCTTCTCCCCATTGGAAGTCCCTGAGGGAGGCGTTGCCCATCAAAGGCTCCCCGTGGAGCATTGAGGCAGGAAGCCAGGCTTAGGGCTCGGATTGGGGGGCAACTTCTTTCTCCTGGCCCTGGTGCCCGATTTTTAATTGTTTTAAAGCTCGTAAAGCTTCATCTTCCTCCTGAGAAGAGTGAGACCTCCTTCCATCCATGGGCTCTTTGCCTTTGGAAGCCCTCTTACCTTTTGGATCGGCGGGCTCGGGCTGAGGAGGCTTAGTTGACTGAGGAGGAGGAGGAAGTTTGGACCGAGGAGATGATGGCTGTGACTGGGTGGAAGATGACCTGGTATGAGCAGGCTAAGACTTGGGTGGAGGAGGAGGAAGCTTGGATTGTGGCTTCCCCGGCGTATCTTTCCTCGGCTAGCCTTCAATTAGGTCAAACAAGTTGATTGGAGGTTTCCTTTTAAAACCCATTTCAACCTAAGAAGAAGTCCCCACTGATAAGAGATCTGCTTCAGTTAAACTGGGGTTGCCCAAGTCACTAGAGGGATCCTCGGATAGACTAACTTGGTGAAATACACCAAATTCGTCCTAGGACGGACCCCAATCACCCTTGGCCTCTATTGCTTGATGGGATGAAAAAGAGTCTGCCAATGGGACGCCTTCGGGGACAGGAGATCTTTCGGAAAGCAAGAACCCATGTTCCGTTACAGTGATTTTGTGAAACCGAGGATCTTTAGCTCTGATCACGTACTTCGGAGCCGCGAAAGATTTCTGGATGGGATCGTACCCGAGAATCTTGTGAGCTGCTCTCACTTGGTTGTTAGCTTCGTTCACAAAGACCTCCGCCTTAAAGATGGTTTCCAAATCTTCCCGGTTGACTAAGTGAAAGTGTCGTTCAAAGGCATGTGGATCTGCCAAAAAAGAAAGCCTATTCATATTAGCCACCGAACAATACAAATTATGACAACACAAAAAATTAACCTTCTCCCATTGTGAATACCCCACCTAGTTCCCCCTCCTCTATCGGACAAGGAAGGCCGTCGTGTCATTCCCCAGACACGATGAGAAAGTCCTTATTTAACCCCTTGCTGGACTCGGGGAGGCACTGAATAAGCCGAACCTTATCATCCCTCATCTTCATATAATAGGATTTACTCCGTAGGTGTTGGAAGTTATAGCACCAGTTTACATCATGATGAGTTAACCTCAACCCCATTTTCTCGTTTAAGGCATCCACACAACCCAGGATTCTAAACACGTTGGTGGCGCACTGGGTGGAAGCTAATCAAAAATGCCTAAGGTAGTCCCTCATCACCGGTCCCATAGGGATTCTCACACCACCTTCTATGAAGGCGATTATGGGAATCACTACTTCACCCTCTTGCCTCCTAAAATGCCACTCCCCTTCTTCACAATATCTCAAACCTACATTACGGGGTATCCTATAATCGGCAATAAATTTTTCCATCACCTTTTCAGACTCAACCAACTTTTTTAACTTACCCATCCCTAGAAACGACAAAAAGACTTAGGGAAGGACAAAAGAAAGAGAGAAGTTAGAGGGAAAAGAAAACTTACAGAAACGAGGAAAAGCTCCTCGGACAGGCTTTTTATGCTGAAAAGAGATGTGACTTTGGCTGGAGATTTGACTAAACTCAGGATATGTGCGCAAGAACTCTTGAGTGCAAAAGTAAAGAGACAAATCGGTTCAAATGGGTATTTATACCTCCAATTAAAAATAACTGTGCGGGTTTTCCCGCCCATAAAGTTAAAGAAATTCACACCGTTAGATTACCATCACACCGTTGAACGTGGGGAGCATAGAGCTGCCAAAATTTAATGAGGGCGCGTTTCGTATACCGAAACACCAGGAACATGCCTTAAACAAGCAAAAAGGCTCTGGCACTGATGGAGGACAAGACTTGGCAAGCCATGATAAAGGCCCGAGGACACCAAAATCCTTCTCTCCGTCTGAGGAGCCAGACAGCAGGATTTTGAGGGGCTATTGTGGGGTCAAAGAATTTGACAACCCCGACCCACTTTATACTAAGCCTAAGGCCCATGCCGAGGAGGAAGAAATGTCCGAGGACGAATGAAGAAAGCCCAAATGGCCCAGAAACATCGCCAAGGACAATCCTGCTCTCGGCCAACCCAGATCCTAGAAGGGAAGAACGGTATGCCATCAACGGCAGCCTCCCAAAGCATCCCAAGAAAAAGGATAAGTACCGTAGGACAGCCATGGGAGCATGGTGTAGGACCTGTTCAAGGAGAAACTGTCACCTCCGTATTAAATGCTCACAACTAACGTTCTGACCGCATTAGTGAGGAAATGACTCTTGAACAGTACGGTATTGGTTACTGCAACTCACAGAAGGTTCGGGAAGGTGGCTAATGGGATAAACACTCGAGTAGTGACCTGCATGATCAACAGATGGAGGGCCAAGATCAACTGAAAGGGGGTATATAATGTGACAAATCCTCCAGAAAAAGGGATCAGGAATTAGAAGGAGAATACGGTAGCAATTTGCATGATCTTGGAAACCTTTGTAACAAAGCACTAAAGAAAGAAGAAGAACAATAAGTTCCTCGGAAGAAATGCCCAAGGACAGAATTTCATACTTTAGCCTACGTTCTTGTTATTCAACCCACTCATAACCATGTCTAGTTGTTGTATCCCTCACTAAGGCCTAGTTCTTAAACCCATTCTCTATAAATTTATTGTATTGGGCTAGTTGGGCTTGAATCCACTCATCTAACAGAAGAAGTGCTCAAATCTAGTCCCTACAATTGTTATTTCCACAAGATTAAGCATATTACCATTTTATAAAACCCTTTATTGGATACAACATTTAAATTTGGTAAAACATTTTATAAAAGTACACCACTCTCCTCCCTATCCCTCCCCCCCCCCCCCAACGGCGTGGGGCTAAGTTGTCAATTTAGGGCTGGACTGCCAAAGTTGGCAATTCAACAGTGCCAATGGTTCGGTGGCCAAAGCTGATGGTCTAGTAGTCGATGCAGTCACCAAATACCAATAGCTTATTTTTTAGAATACTAAGGGCATGTTTGGTATACTGTAATAGATGCTATAATATAATAGTTATTCCTATGATTTAGTTATTCTTTAGTTTAATTATATTTTTATTATAAGGAATAATCATTCCTTATGAATAACTATTCTTCAAAATGAGAAATAACTATTCCTCTTTAAAAGGTTGTATTAGCTATTCCTTAGTAAATGCAATAATTTCAAAACTTAATATATTTCCAAATAAACAAACTTGCCATATACATCTAACAATTATAAAAATAAAAAATCATAAAAAATAACACATATTTCTCTTAAATTTAAAAATAACAATTTTTAAGGAGATATAATTGTATGAGTAATAAATTTCCTAAAATAAATGTTAAGTTTCATTCTAATGTTATAACTCACAACCAAACTAATGAATAGATTTAGTTATTACATTACAACATATTTTATTTCTAATAATAAAGATTACAATTTCTGTTATAATCCTCATTTAGTGTACCAAACGTAAGCTAAATATTTTTAACACACATACATGGAGAGGGGAGAAGATTTTTTACCAACAACTCTGTTAGCTGAGCCATCAATTTTGATGATTTGTGCTTATAAAATTTTAATGTAACCCCAAAATTAAATACCTAAAATATTTTATATTTGAAAACATTTTAGAAAACAAACGGAGCGAAATTTGGCTACCAAAAATAGGATTTTATTAAAAAATAACTATAAAACCCAATCTATATTATTAGTTAGGCAAGGTTTGAAACAAATTTCATTTCTAACAAATCGAGTCCAATGAACTTGATTTTGCTCTGAGAAAATCGAGTGTGAGACACTCGATTTTCAAGTGAGTATGGAAATCGAGTGCAGAAAACTCGAATTGTTATAAACCAAATATGTTTAAAACGATACCTAACTAATAATATAGATTGTGTTTTATAGTTATTTTTTAATAAAATCCCCAAAAATATCAATTGCTTCCCATAAATATATATATATATATATATATATATATATATATCAATTACTGTGAGGCGCAACTGCAACTGAAAGCTCTCAGTTTCAGCGTTCACCTCAATCTCTGCCCGGAAGCTATGCATCTCTTCGTAGATGCAACCAAGAATCACTACCATCACCATCACAGTTCTCCACAATCACATGCTCCAATTCCTCTCCACCTTCCACTCTCACAGGCCTCACATCAAACAGGTTCGTTCTCTCTTCTCACTCTTCTTCACCAACCACCACTTCTCCACCACCACCACCGCCGCCACTTCTCTCACTGACCCACCTTCACAATCATCACCAACAACCCAAAATAACAATACCCACTTAGATTTTTCTTCTATAAACTTCACTGGCTTTGCACAGTCTGTCATTCTCAAGTGTTCCCATTTGTTGGATAAGAACAAAGGCAACGACTTTTCTCATGCCTCTCTGAAGGACCTCCTTTTAGATTTATCTGATTTAGTACCCGATACTGCTCGTAGATTTTTGAGGGTCTCGGTGTTGAAACCCGAAAATGTGCTTGAAATATTACTGGGTTTTCAGTATGAGAGTGGGAAAGTTGGGATTAAAGCTAGAAAGGTTGAGTCTTTGTGGGAAATTTTCAAGTGGGCTAATGAACAGGATAATGGTTTTAAGCATCTCCCTCGGTCGTGTGAAGTCATGGCCTTGTTGCTTGTCCATGTGGGGATGCTTAGGGAAGCTGAATTCTTGCTTTGTAAAATTAAAAGTCAAGGAATTTCACTGGATAGTAATGAAATTTTCGGTAATTTGATTGAAGCTTATGTTGGTGAGGGTGAATTAGAGAGAGCTATTATTGTGTATGATCGAATGAGGGGGCAAGGTTTAGTGCCATCCATGATGTGTTGTTGTGTTCTTCTTAATCTTTTGGTTCGAAAGAAGAAAATTCAATTGGCGTATCGAGTTTGTTGGGATATGTTGGAGAATAATGTTAATTTGAGTGATGAAGAGAAAGCTGGTTTTGAGAATGTCATTAGACTACTTTGTAGGGATGGAAAGATTCAAGAAGGAAGAAATCTTGTCAAGAGGGCTGTGGTTTCTGGTTTGGAGCCTAGTAGCCTAGTTATTAATGAAATTGCACGTGGGTACTGTGAGAAGAAGGACTTTGATGATCTGCTGAGTTTCTTTGCTGAGATGAAGTGTGCCCCAACTGTTATTGCTGGTAATAAGGTTATACATTGTGTATGTAGCAATTCTGGCACAGAAAGTGCGGACTTGTTTTTGCGAGAATTGGAAGATTTGGGTTTCAATCCTGATGAAATAACCTTTGGGATTTTGATTGGTTGGAGTTGTCGTGAGGGGAAACTGAAAAATGCCTTCGTCTATATGTCAGAAATGTTGACTAAATCCCTGAAACCTAATATATGTTCCTATAATGCTCTTGTCAGTGGAGTTTTTAAGGAAGGCATGTGGAAGCATGCCCAGGACATCCTTGATGAAATGGTGGATCAGGGGACACCACCTAATGCATCAACTTTCAGAATACTATTAGCAGGATTTTGTGAAGGTAGACAATTTGATGAAGTTAAAAAGATAGTTTGCAAGATGGCTAGCCATGGTTTTACTCAGCTCTCTTCATTGGAGGATCCACTTTCCAAAGCATTTATGGTCTTGGGGTTCAATCCATCAACTGTGAGGTTGAAAAGGGACAATGATGCAGGATTTTCTAAAACAGAGTTTCTCGATAATCTTGGGAATGGTCTCTACTTAGATACTGACCTGGATGAGTATGATAAAACAGTCGCCAGGGTTCTTGAAGATTCCATGATACCTGATTTTAACTCACTAGTAATGAAGCAATGCAGTCATGGAAATTTTAGAGCTGCATTGGAACTGGTAAATGAAATGATTCGATGGGGACAAGAAATATCTTTGCCTGTTTTCTCAGTGTTAGTTAATGGGCTTTGTTCATCCCGTTCCCATATCAAGACAGTCACTAAGCTGTTGGAGAAAATGCCAGAGTTGGCTAATCAGCTTGACCAAGAAACTCTCAATTTGCTTGTCCAAGCATACAGTAAGAAAGGATTGACAAACGGTGGGAGGCTAATATTGGACGGGATGCACCAACGGCATTTAAATGTGAAGAATGAGGCCTACACTGCTCTAATAATAAGTTTATGTAAGAAAGGGAATTTGAAGGACCTTCATAGTTGCTGGGAAATTGCTCAAAGAAACAAATGGTTACCAGGATTGGAAGATTGTAAAGCTCTTGTGGGGTGTCTTTGCCAGCGAGAAATGCTTGTGGAAGCATTACAGCTTCTTGAATGTATGCTAGTTTATAACCATCACTTAGGGTTTGATATTTTCTCTGCATTCCTTGAAACACTTTGTGTTAGAGGTTTTACAGGAGTTGCACATTTATTGTTGGATGAAATTCTAAAGTATGGTTGCATCTTGGATCGCACAGCTTTTATCCATGTTTTAAGAGGGTTGTGTAAGGAGAAAAAGTTTTCAGTGGCCTTTATGATATTGGACAATATGCTGGGTGAAAATTTGGCTCCATCTTGGGATATTTCTGTTTTATTAATTCCTGAGCTGTGCAGGGCTGGCAGATATGAGAAAGCCATTGCCTTAAAAGAGATTGGTTTAAGAGAGCAATCTTCATATTCATTTCCTTTACATTGTGCGCTAATGAAAGGGTTTTGTATGACAGGCAACATTCAAGAAGTATCCTTTCTATTCCAGGATATGTTTTTGAAGGGGCTACTTCCAGATGCAGAAATTTATAACATGCTGGTACAAGGGCATTGTCACGTGAAAAACATGAGGAAAGTTGAGGAGCTACTTGGTATTATTATAAGAAAAAATTTAGGCCTCTCAATCTCAAGTTACCGGAATATGGTGCGCTTGATGTTTTTGGAGGGTAGGGTCCTTCATGCATTGAGTCTGAAGGAGCTTATGCTTGGGCATAGCAAGTCAAATGACCTCATCATCTACAATATTTTGATATTCTCTCTGTTTGCAACAGGGAACGGTTCACTTGTAAATAAAATATTAGATGAATTGCAAGAGAAGGAACTGCAAGCCAATGAAGTCACTTATAATTTTCTTGTGTATGGATTTTCTCAGTGTAAAGATGTATCGAGTACTGTGCACTGGCTGTCTATGATGATTTCTAACAAAATTAGGCCTAGTAAACGGAGCTTGAGAGCAGTAATTAGCAGCTTGTGTAATGTTGGTGAGCTCGGAAAAGCCTTGCAGTTGAGTCAAGAAATGGAATCAAGAGGTTGGGTTCATGGTTCAAGCATCCAAAATGCAATTGTTGGGGGCCTTCTTTCCCATGGTAAGCTTCAAGAAGCAGAAGATCTGTTGGACAGGATGGTAGAGAAATGCCTAATTCCTGACAATATCAATTATGACAATCTAATTAAGTGCTTTTGTCGGTATGGGAGACTGAACAAAGCTGTTGATCTTATGAACACAATGCTGAAGAAAGGAAATGTTCCGAATTCTACTAGTTATGATTCAGTAATTCAAGGTTTTTGTACCCAAAATACATTGGATGAAGCTATGGATTTTTATACTGAAATGTTGTGTAGGAATCTTCAGCAGAGCATTAACACTTCGGGCATGCTCATCCATGCCTTCTGCCAAAATGGTCGAACTGCAGAAGCTGAAGATTTTCTAATTTCTATGCTTCAGGTTGGTGTAAGTCCAACAAGGGAGATGTACTCCGCTGTAATTAATAGGTATCGCTTAGAAGACAATCTCAAGAAGGCATCGGAGCTCATGCAAGTGATGCAACGAAGGGGTTATGAACCAGACTTTGAGACACACTGGTCTCTTATAAGCAATTTAAGCAATTTCAGTGACAAGGACAATTGTGGCAGCAACCAGGGCTTTCTGTCAAGGCTTCTTGCTGTAAGTGGATTTGCTGGGAAAAGGGGTTCCAACACCAAGGGGTAATTCAGCAAACATGAAACTGGGATTTTTATTGCTATTCATTTATTTTTTATGTTGTAAGTTGGTTGTCTAAATTTTAAGATTGCATTCAGTGGTGCCGGTACTCGGAATATTTGAGGCTATTGCAAAGTAGGTGATCAAGTTCGCCAGTCTTAATTGAAAGCTTTAACTTATATTCAGACGTGAATTTTCTTTTTTCCATTCCATGTTATGGCAAGAATAATCGGTTATCATGTCAATTGGCTGAGTTTTTTCTGAGGTGGTCAGCTTTGGTGAGACCCCAAAATCTGGACTCATAAAATAGTGCAGTATAGTTTTGAAACCTTCCTACAGCCAGTTGGCATGGAACAGTGTATTATACTAATTTTTTAACAAAGACGGAATTCTTCATGTGTTCAGTGTTTAGCTGTTGTTGCATTATGTTTTACATTGTCATTGGTGATGATGCTATTGCCAAAAAAAAATCATGTGATATAGCTGCAAATGCATCATAATCATTGCAAAATATGATTAGGGACTTCTTTTCTTCTAAGCAAACAGTGAGTTGTCAGAATGTCCATTCTGATTCAAAGGGTTTTTTCTTCTTCGATCGTGTGGGCATTATTGATATTGGTTTGTCTCTTTGTAAAATTAGCTGCATCCATGTTTACTATAATCAAGTTTGGAAACAACTTTTACTCCAATTAAGTTTTCCCCAATGCTAAATTGTTGATTTCCACTTGTATCAATTTTTAACTTGTCAAAAAAAAAAAAATTGTGCTCATTTTTTAAATTTTGTGAACCAAGTGTTCATTTGAAACTTCAGAAACCAAAAGCATTTACTTAATTAGGGACTAAGGATCTGTTTGAGATTTGCTTATTTTGCTGAAATTGAAAACTTTTAGTTGAAAGTACTATAGATAAAGGTAAAAGTTAGTTAAAATAGTACAGTAGGACACATAAATAATACCAAAAAGTGTAATGAGACCCATAAATAGCAGTAAAAATAAGCTGAATAGTAAAATAAGTTGGCAAAATTAATCATGTTAAACGGACACTAAAAGTGTATTTTGGCCTATAAATTATTTTACATAGATTATAGAAAACATAAATCGTGTGGGAACTATTGATATGGTTTGTCTCCTTGAAAAATTAGTTAGGTCCATGTATGTATGCCTATAATCAAGGTGGGAAACAACTTTTTATCCTTAAGAAATTTTTTCAATTGTTAAACAATTTATTTCCTATTGTATTAGTGACGTTCATTTATGAAAATCAAGTACCAAAAGCGCTCACTTGATAGAATTTAGGGACCAAAAATGTATTTTGTCCCATAGATTATATATATATATATATATAGATTATAGAAGATATAAATTGTGTGGGCACTATTACTATTGGATTTTCTCCTTCAAAATTTAGCTGGATCCATGTTTTTGTCTATACTCAACATGGAAAACAATTTTTCATCCTTTATTATTATTATTGTTTTTGTTTAATGCTAAATTGTTTATTTCTACTTGTATAAATAGCGTTCATTTATGAAAATTCAAGGACACAGTGTGATGAAGGAAACTTCAAGAACCAAAAACATTCACTTGATAAATTTTAGGGACCAAAAGTGTATTTTGGCCAATAAATTTTTTATTTTTTATTTTACATAGATGATAGAAGATATAAATCGCATTGACGCTATTGATATTGGTTTGTCTCCTTAAAAAATTAGTTGGATCCATACGTTTATGCCTACCATCAATGTGGAAAACAGCTTTTTATCCTTCCGATTTTTTTTTTTTTCTAAATTCTAAATTTTTTATTTCAACTTGTATAAATAATCAATAACGTTCATTTATGAAAACTCTGACCGATAATATTCAATTGAAATTCCAGAACCATATGTACTTGATCAACTTTATGGACCAAAAGTATATTATGTTGATAAATTTTTGTTTTTTTGTTTTTACATATATTATAGAAGATATAAATTGCGTGAGCATCATTGATATTGGTTTCTTTTCTTGAAAATTAGCTGGATCCATGTGTTTATGCCTAGAATCAAGGTGGGAAACAACTTTTTTATCATTCAAATCTGTTTTTTTCTAATGCTAAATTTTTTATTTCCACTTGCAACAATAGTGTTCATTTTTCAAACTTCAGAGTTCAATAGGTGCTTATTTAAAAAATTTAAGGAACCAAAAGTATATTTTGGCTAATAAATTTTATTACATACATTATACAAGACATAGATTTTGTGGACGTTATTGACATTGGTTTGTCTCTTTGAAAACTTAATTGGATCCATGTGTTTATGCAATTATATAATCAAGGTGGAGAACGAATGATTTCTCAACCTTCAAATTTGTTTTTACTAATGCTAAATTGCTTATTTCCACTTGTATCAATACCACTCATTTTTTTTAACTCAAGTGATTAATAATGCTCATTTGAAATTTCAGGCACCAAACGCAATTACTTGATAAACTTTATCAATCATATTTTATTTATAATAAGTTATACTTTATGAGTCTCAGAATGAATAATTATTTAGAATAGAGTGGAGTCAAAGAGTCGTTTGGTAAACTTTATCAATCATACTTTATTTATAATAAGTTTTAATTTATGAGTCTTAGAATGAATAATTATTTAGAATAGAGTGGAGTCAAACAGTCGTTTGGTAAACTTTGTCAATCATATTTTATTTATAATAAGTTTTACTTTATGAGTCTTAGAATGAATAATTATTTATAATAAAATGGAGTTGAGTGATACTCTTTTCTCACATATAATAGTTAGATCCCATATTGGACAATATTATACAAGCCAGTGTTGTAGTCAAATGTTACCCCTTCTCCATTAAACGTGGAAGTCCTAATCCTATCCCTCTCTGTATCTTTATTATTACATTATGACTTATGAGCACACTCATGGAAGCAATTAGATCAAGCGTCGTATTTTTAAGTGGAAAATCACAAAAGATATACATTTTAAAACCAATATTTGACGCTTAAGAGATACCTATTCAAGTTTGGCATCATGAAACTATAATGCAGACTGATAACGTGTCCCATATCTCCTCTTCTCATCTCCTCCAAAACAAAAATCTACCACCCCTTCTCTCATCATCTGAAAGGCAGAGTTCTATGAAGTACAATGCATTAACATGCAAACTCTTGGAGTATCTCTTCATTCTAGTTCTACCTAAAATGTGCATCTTAGTATGGCACAGTTTAGTTCTAATCACAAAATACTTCAGCCTTGTTTGGATGGTGAGTGATTGATATTTCATCACTCATCACCCAAAAATCATCACTCAAAACTCATCACCCTATAACTCATTTTTTATCACTTGAAAATCCCTAACTTATACCCAGCTCTGTTTTGCCCTTAAACTCGGTTGAGTTTTCATTCTAAAAACTCAAAAATTTCAACTTTTTGTGGGACCCATGGATTAACTTGGTGCAGTGGAAACAAAATATCAATCCCAGCACCCAACTGAAAAAACCCATCACTGTGCAAATCACAAAACATCAAACCAATCCACCATAGCAAATCCAACCATTCACACCACCAACACCTTCAACACCACAACAAATTACACTATAAAGTTTAGAAAGAACTAAAAGAGGGAAAAAAGAGAAGAGAAAAGATCGTGAAAAGTGAAGACAAAAAAAAAAAGTAATAATAAATAAATAAATTTAATTAAAAAATAAAGAGAGAAGAAGAAAGAAGAAGAAGAAGAAGATGACGAGGTGATGATAAAGAGCACAGAAAATCAAAGAAAAAAGAAGAAATTTGGTATGATGAGAGAGGAGAGAGCTGGGAAGTCAAGTGGGCATGGATTTGACAACACACAAAACGTGGGGCCCATTAGTTGAGTGAAATTACAAAAATGACGCCATAACTCTGTATTCATTACTAAAAAACACCATTTTTTTTGTTTTCATTTTCACTAACTCATAACTCAATTTAGTGAGTTTTGGGTAATGAAAACTCATCCAAACAAGTGTAGCATGTGTGAGACCCACCAATTTTGAGTGATCCACCAATTTTGAGTGATGAGTGATGAAAAACACAAAATCCAAACATCCCCTTAATCTTGCACCAACTTTAACCTAGAAAGCATAGACATGAACACAAGTACAAGTACGGATACAAATACAGGTACAACACAGTAACAGGAGCAAGTTTTGAAAAAATATAACATGATCAGCCGGTATGATACTAGTACAACACTAGTACGGTACCCTAAATGAAGTGTCTGTGCTTCCTATAGCTTAACAATGACAGCATTGACATCATCAATTGCAGGACAATATACACAGAGGTATAGAAGCAAGCACATATTGATAAAAAGTTTGTGCTTGGAGGTAAGAAGAATCTTACTTTTGGTAAGTAAAATTGTTCTTTCTAAAATTAAATCAATTGAAAACGGCCTTGTCTACTATCACACCTGACCAGCAAGATGCTTATAATAACAGCTATAAATGGGAGATTTTACACGAAACCTACATTCTGACTCTTCTATTAGTAGGTTGTGTTGTTTGATTTTAAAGATAGGAAAATTGAATCAAAACTTTGAAGCAAGGTAATTTTATGAATCCATTCCCATAAAAGCAGCCAAAGAGGGGAAACAATTGAATCAGGTTGTCTTTTAATAATGAATTAAACACGAGAGATAACAGTTGCCACCATAGGTCCATGTGCATGTTGACACCATACATATTATGAACATCATACCATGTGTATGTTGCCAAAAACCAATGGATTTGATTCTACCTTGGAAGTCTACTCATAGATCAATGTGGCAAGAGAACATGAGGAAACAGAACCTTGGATCAACTTATTTCAGATTGTATGTACAAACTTCGTTTTCTCCAAGCAAAGTCAGTTTAAGCTTCAAAAATTTTGTGATTAAAATAACCAGATTATAGCTATTTATCAGCCCCCCCCCCCCCCCCCCCCCCCCCCCCCCCAAAAAAAAAAGAAAAAAAAGACCAGCCTTATTAATTCTCTTCGTGATATGCAGCCACCATGTATCTCCCAACTTCCAGACAATTCATGCATCTAATTTAAGAAATTTCTTTATAATTCCCATCATCTCTCCTCCTGGAAAACGCCCAAGACAACCCCTCGCTGCTGCAATCTCGTTAAACTCACAAACTGAATCACCATTATAAGCTTGAAGCTGTTTGCTTCTCTCTTGTTCAATTCCCACATCATCTGTTAGGTCATCATCAACTTCAGTAGCTGGAAGAGGAAATGGATCAAGAGAAGTTCCCAAAATGATGGACTCCCCACCTACTGCACTCACAAAGTCTTTCAACCGACACATTGCAAATGGAACTGTTTCAAAGCTGTGGTCTCCATATTCAACTGGAGTTGAGTGGTCTCCAGTAACGCAAAGAAAGTAACGAAATTTTCCAGTTGATTCTGCCTCCCAGAGGAGCCTAGCCAACTGTCCTATAGCTCGATCTACAGCTTCCAGCCCTTTGACTTTCAAAATGCTTGCCTTGTCATGACCTGCATCATCTATTGCCTGCAATACCAAGTATCAAGCAGACTCCATCACCATCATAACAATGGAAAATATTGAGCCAAGTACTTCGACCTCCCTTACCATCCAGTGGTCCATTGGCACAGACTCAGTCCAGAGGTAAAGAAACAAAGTAAGCAGCATTCATAATCAAATGTTCTCATAGTGAAATGATTTGCTGCTATTAATCTACCCTGTCATTTCAAATTATCTGAAATTTTCTGCAAACAAGATGCCCAATAGGTATTTAATTCAAATGGTCTATGATCATTTGTTAGAATCATTTTCACTATTCAATCCAAAACCATCTTTTCAGGCCAGTCATGCACCAACATAGATGAGGCAAATGTTCTGTATCATTGCATGAGAGCTATGAGATCCTGTAATTCAATTTGAACCTCAATGCAAGCAGGCCCCACATAGTATTTCTAGCTTGAAAACAATGATGTAAAATTTATTAAGATAAATTAAACTCTTTGAAGAGCTATTATAGTTGAATGTGTCTCAGAAGAAAAGATAAATAAATCCTAAAATATATGACCTTGATGTGAAGAAACCCAAAATCATAGCCATCTGATCGACCAGGTTTGTTTTCATCCTCCCCAGGTACAAAAGCAGAGGGGCAAGACTGCAAAGGAGCTGAGAGTGCCTTAGCTATTGCAGTTGCTTTGGAAGTTAAAAGTGTTCGATAGTCTCCAGTTGCTCCAGGGGCATCAAGGATATCAATAGCAAGAGACAGGCCCAGGCCAGCAATAATTTTGGTGGGAGCTACCATGCATGGCCACAATCCATGCTTTTTTTCAAATGGAGGAACCTGAAATATACAATTCAAAATTTTGAATACAAAGCTGTTATTGTAAATGTAAATTACTCAAATTTTATTTTATTTATTTATTTTCAGATTTTAGGGATTTACTTAATGTTACATTACAACATGTAAGAAAAAGGGAACTTGAGTGTACAGGACGGGTGGAGTACACAAAATAAAACCCTTAAAAAATTATAGCCTAAAATTAGATAAATCCAAGAAAATCTGAAAAAGAAGAACAAAGAGATTCCACCTAATATAGTAATCCAGTCAAATATAAAGATGCTCTGAAAAAACATAAGCTTAAGGTTGTTTTATGTTAAAACCATCAAAAAGTTAAATTTTCACAGGATTTTCAAGCCTCTGGAATACAACCACATGCTAGACTTCTCACCGTAATATATCAACTTTCAGGATAAGTTACAAGAACAACAGGATGTGTGGAAGTAATATTGAAGATTAAAGAATAGCACATCTCAGAGCAAAACTGTTTTCCTTAATACCTTACGTCTTCCAGCTTCTGTTTGAGCTCAAAAAAATTATTTCAAATTTAATAATTATATTTTTAAAAAAGCAAAATCCAGACCAGTTAATGAGAGAGATCAAATTTCGAATACAACAGACCTCAAGTCGAATACCACAACCCCGTAGAAGGACAACATTAGCTACATTCTTCCCTTCTGCAACCCGCTTTGCATTTAATGGATGAGAAATCAGAATTCTGGACATTTCCTTGGATAACTCATTAACAACTACAGCTGTGTGCCTTGCTTCATCAGTATCATCTAGAGCTTCAACTTGCAAAAGTAAGCGGTTGTCCTTTAACGGGTCTGTCCCTGATATATTTCCGCTTAATCTTGGTCCTTTGACAACCACTCCACATCTATGCTCTGTTGCATACCTGTAGTAAATGTTATTGTGTTCATCTGTGTCTAGTTTATTATTGAAATTAAAGCCTTAAGCTTCAACTAAGGAACAAAGGTAGCGCATCTCATTTTAATTGGTAAGTCACACATGAACATGGTGGGTCTTGGAACCCACAATTTTACCCTCCACCTTGCTCTTAAAAGGGGAGGAGATGCCATTTGTAGAGTTCTTTAGTAAAAAAGGTAGGACTTCTCTCTCTTATATATTGGTGACTAAAGGACCTACATAAACTTAAAAAGCTGGGAACAATATCTTGAAACTACATATTAGTTGATATATTTAGGCAAAAAAAACTTTTTTTAAAACTGATAAAAATTTGATATACCTTGTTCATAGATATTTGAAACTTCAAAGTTATTTAAAATAGTTTAAATAACAGGAGAAGTTGATAATTCATAGAGTTCTCCAAATAAAGGTTGCGATTGGCAAAAATCTCAAACAACACAGATATGGAAGCATAATCCAACACTAATTCACAAGCAATACTGTAGCAGATATAAGCATCCGCACCTGACTCTAACTTCGTATTGAGGAAAAGACGGCAGCTTCATTCCATCTAATGCTGCACAGAGTATGGGCCCTTCTTCTTCAAAGTGCCTGTCAGCCCTCCTACTTGTGACTATTCCCGTTTTCTCATCCAAGGTTGCAAAATTTGACTAGAAATTCGAAGATGGCAACAAGTCATCATGCATAATAGCCAACCACTAATAAATTTTAAAAAGTACAATACACAGTCTACTAGAACAAGTATAAGCAGGACAAAAGATAACTGGTAAAATATAGAAAGGAAATGAATTTCCAATGCTCAAAACAATTGACTCTTACCACATGCACTCATGATTAAGTACTGGTTGAAATTTTTATGCAAAAGGGAGTCACACAATTATTATTTTTCTTCAGTAATAAGAAAAGTTTCATGTTTAGTAAACGTAATTTGATATTTCAGGCATAGGCATAGTATGAATAGTCTCAAAAAGGACCTTAACTCACATATACAGACATATTTTGTAGACATATTTTGTATACACTGACAAGGAAGAGAGTAGCACACATAAAAATCCTATTACTTAAGATAGCAGAAAGCTAAATGTAAACATCCTAAATTATAAAGAATAATAAAATCTGGACCTCAAAATTCTCCCAGTATAATGTTTTTAGAATTTTTCTCCCTACCCCTATAAGTTTCAGCTTATTTAGCTGAAACTGAAAATTTTTTGCTGAAAGTACTATTCCGCTTATTTTTACTACTATTTATGAGTCCCACTGCACTTTTTGATACTATTCATGAGTCCTACTGTACATTTCAGCTAATTTTTACCTTTATCTACAGTACTTTCAACAAAAAGTTTTCAGTTTCAACTAAATAAGCTATTCCCAAACGGACACTAAGAACTTCACCCTTTAAGCATGTATCCCCAACCCCAGGCCACCCAGTAAAACCAGATTGGTTAAACTAAACAGAGCCCAATTAAGATTTGAAGAGTTAATTTTCATGGAAAAAAAAGGATTTAAAAGCACTATTTCACATCCACAAAAGTTCAAATCTATAAGATTACAGCTTCTGCAAAATATGTCAAAATACAAAAGACTATAAATGTAGAAAATCATCTATCAAGACCACAGTTGATCAAATTAAAATTTTCCTTCTGTACTAAAAGTCAAAACAATTATAAACTAACATCAACTGTAGATTTTCTCTTCTTTAAAATGTAGACCAACATTCATATCAACCACTTCATTTTGTTATCAAATAGACAAGAAATAATAGCACTGTGTGGCAATGCTCACGTGTTGAAAATTCTTATCACGAATCACATTGTCCAATGTACTACTATCATACCACACATCATATGATGCATAATTAGCTACAGGAGAAAGATATGAATTTTTAACCAAGTGAGCAACCATTGTAGTGGCCATAAATGATAAAAAAAGAAGAAAATGTAAAGAAAAATTTACTCACCTTAAATGCAATATCACCAGGAGACATTGCCAAACCAGCACCCATGGACTCAAAAGCACCTCGACCCCGATAATACACTCTTGGGTCATAACCCAATAAAGAGAGGTGAGCAGTGTCACTCCCACAACCCAAGCCTACTTCAACAGGGTCCATAAGACCATTAACTCCAGCAGATGCAATGGCATCCAAATTGGGCACTTTGGCTGCCTGCAGAGGAGTCTTGAATCCAAGCCTTGGCAGTGACACGTCACCCAACCCATCAATCAGCACAAACGCTACTCTTGTCTTAGGTTGCAGCGGACTACCCATGTTTATATATGGTAAAATTCACTTTCCTTCCTTTCTAGATTAGAGACAATGTTGCAAACTTGAAATGCAGATAAAATGAACGAGTAATAATGTAACCCGTTTCACTCTGAATGCCGCTAAGAGCAAAGTCAGCAGACAAGCCGACCCTTCAAACAGCTGATTAAAAAAAATTACAAAAACAACACAGAACAAATGCTATTACATCAGAATATTAGTATTCCATTTATTATGGCAATTGGGCTTTTATGCAACAAATCAACAACATAGAAACAATTTATATTCACCACACCATTATGAATGTATCATGGACTTAAATAAGTCAAAACTTTGGTTCACAAGTCCCAGTCTCATACTCTGCTAAATGAGACATGGTCATAGAAAATATTTATAAGTACTTGATAAAAAATTGAAAACTGGTATATAATTTACAAAATTGAGATTGATTGAGATCAACTAACACATTTAAAAGAAGAAGAAAATTTTAAATTTTCATTTCAACTATGAAACCTATACGAAGCACATGAAGAACCCACATAAAACCCCCTATAAAAAAATTTAAAAAAAAAAAGAAAAAAAAAAAAAAGGAAAGCAAATTCAAATTTAAATCACAAGAAACAATCATCAAACATTAGCAGGAGCCCTGAAGAACAGGAATGCAAATTCAAAAGACCCATAGTAAATGTCCTTTAGAATTGGGACTAACAACAGAATTCTAAAAGCGAGTATTAGCTCTCTATCCAAACGAACTCTTGTATGGTTTTTCCGTAGTAGAATCAAAGGTTGGTCTGATCTGTTCCAAATGGGTATCTATCTAAACTAACCAACAAAGCTCCATTTTTCCAAAAACTAAGAAACCATAGAAAGAAATGAAATGCCCACAACAACAACATCATCATCATTTCTAAGCTAGAAATATAAAGCTCCAATTTTGACACAAACCCAAAAGAAAAAAATGGAATAAAACATCAATAATAAGTGCATGCAAGAAAAGATTTGGTGAAAAATGCTTCATATTACAGTGTGTGCGCTTTGCATATCCATAGTAAAGAAAGTGTACCTGCGCTGTGCCTGTGGTGATTCATTTGGACCCAAAATTAAAAGAAGAAAACTTGTTTTCTCAATCTGTGGCTTTAGTTTTAGACTTAGATTTTTGGGCTGTAATGTAATGTAATGTTTACAGAGAAATCGAATCAATTCAATTCCATATACTCCCTACCACTTTAATCTGCGATAGTGGCACCCTTTATTTCTTATTGGTGAAAAGCCTATTTTCGTCTCAATATTTTCACGCGATTCCCACTTCGGTCCCTAAGTTTTTTTTTTTTTACCATTTTTAGTCCATATTTAGAAAAACACGTTCTGTTTTAGTCCCTATTGTCAGTGCCCTAACGGCAAAGTCCTAGGTGGCAGACGGAACACCCTATTAGCTGACATGGCACCGATGTGACGCTGATGTAGCGATTAAGTGGCATTTTTATATGCTACGTCAGCATTTTAATTTTTTATAAAAAGCCTCATCAGAAAATTTAAACCAAAAAAGAAAATAAATTAAAAATCAAAACTTAAGCTTGCCCAGAAAATTAGTTAATTCTTATGCTTGCCTTGAATATCAAAACTTATGTTTGAAACCAAACACAAAAAGAAAACACAAAACTCAAACCGGACTCCCTTAATATTTTCAAACCTTCCTCTCTCTCTTCCAAAACTCTCACAACTCTTTCTAACTCCATTGCCAGCCTCTCTACTCATCTCCACCGCCGCCACCACTAAAACCGACAGTGGTTCATCGCCTCGCCACATCTGACCGACCCACTCTCATGATTCGCTCAAGTCTCTCTCTGACCACTTGTGACCGATCCACTCTCACGAATTGTTGTCTCTCTCTCCCAGGTAGGCAAGTTTCTCTCTTTCATCTCTCTATCTCTCAGCTCAGTGGTGTGGATATGGGTTTGTAGGTTGTGGGTTTGTGAGTTTTGCTGATTTGGGTTTGTGGATTTGTGGCGGATTGGTGCACTGATCTGTGGCGGATTTGTGGGTTCGTGGGTTTGTGAGATTTGTTGATCTGGGTTTGTGGGTTTTTGGCGGATTGGTACACTGATCTGTGGCGAATTTGTGGGTTATGATTCAAAGGCTAGGTTTGAGAGAATGGTGGGATTTGGAGGATGGTGGAGATTCGTGGGTTTCCAAGTTGGATTTGATTTTGTGTTTCGATGGATTGGTGGGTTTCCAACTTGGAGATTGGTGTTGATTTTGTGAACAAAGAGGATGCAGGTCTTTTGATTTTAATGGGTGTATGTTGGGTTAAAATTTTTGAATATGCAGATCTGTTTCTGGGTTTGATTGTTGGTGTATGTTGATTTCTGGATTTTGGTTGGTGTATGTTGATTATTGTTTGATCTAAGTTCTGAATTTTGATTTGTTTGGTTACAAAGAAAGTACTGGAAAGGCAAAGAAAAGAAAAGACAAGAAACTAGGAATTAATTTACTAAAAACATGAAGAATATGAATAGTAAGAAAACGAAGAACACAAATATGATCTTCCAACAAAATAATGAAAAGAAAAGAAAATTTTATGTTAATTATTAATTATTATTTAAATAATTAAATAATAACTAAAATTTTATTTTATTTTAAAATGCTGATGTGGCATATAAAAATGCCACTTAATCGCCACATCAACGCCACATTGGCGCCACGTCAGCTAATAGGGTGTTCCGTCTGCCATCTAGGATTTTGCTGTTAGGGCACTGACGGTAGGGACTAAAACAGAACGTGTTTTTCTAAATAGGGACTAAAAACGGTAAAAAAAAAACTTAGGGACCAAAGTGGGAATCGCGTGAAAATGTAGGGACGAAAATAGGCTTTTCACCTTTCTTATTTTGATCAACAGGAGAATTATAGGGTACTATTTTTTTCGAATTATAGAAAAACCTCATTTATTATTAAAATAAAATTACACTCTGTGTACTCTATAGCTTAACACCGTCAAACTCAAAACAGAAATTGACAGAGTAATACTTTAGGCAAAAATCCAAAACTAGCTCTCTAACTTTCAAATTTTGTCATTTCAGTCCTCTAACTTTAAGTTTTGTCATTTCAGTCCTCTAAGTTTCAATTGTTATCAATTCAGTATTCTGTTATACTTTAGTTAGCAGTCTTCGTTAAGTGAGCCAAAATGACGCCATTTGGTTTTTTTTTTTTTAAATAAATAAATTTTGCAATTAAAACAAAAATAAAAGATTGTTATTAAAAAAAAGAAAAAGAAAACAATTAGGGGAACAATGTCGTTCCCCTTAGCTGAAATCAAAACAGAAAATCATGGAAAATTTCTCAATAGCCCTAATTGAGTGAGAGAAATTGAGATTGAGAGAGAGAAACCGAGATTGAGAGAGAAACTGAGACTAAGAGAGGGAGAAACCGAGATTAAGATATTTCACAGCGGCCTAGGGTCTGCTCCATCAACTCCAGCTCCAGCCAAGTATAGTTTTGGGTAAGTGATGATATAACTTTTGAACTTTTGTGTTTTCTGAATGTAACCTAGAGTTTTGATGATATAACTTTTGATTTATGTAACCCATAATTTTTATTTTTGTTTTATTGGTATATAACTTTTGATATAAATCTGTGTCAATGTTTACTTCTATTTTATGAATACATCTATTTTTTATATAATTCTGTTTTTGAATGAAAGAATGTTGTCTTGCTTAGGATCTTTCAAGCTCCCTGCTTTCTTATTTCCTACTTTACCTGTTGGATTGGAATCATTGGATGGAGCCGTGTTTTCTTTTTTCTTTTCTTTTTTAATAACAATTTTTTTTTTTTTTTTTAGTTACAATTTTTTTTTTTTTTTTAAAGAGCCAAAACGGCGCCGTATTGGCTCACTTAATGGAGACTACTAATTGAAGTATAACGAGCTACTAAATTGAAAACAATTGAAACTTCAAAGATTCAAATGAAAAAACTTAAAATTAGATAACTGAAATGACAAAGACTAAAAGTTAAAGGGTCAATTTTGGATTTTTGCTTATACTTTATTATGCTTTATGGAAGTAAAGGAGAGCGGGCTAAAATGGCCAAGTACCACTAAATAATTAGAGATCTACCACTTTTTTAAACTCAAATTTGTGAAACTCAAGTTTGTCGTGTAACTTGAGTTACATGAAAAATAGCCACCAATTTTTTATGTAACTCGAGTTCCATAAAAAGTAGCATGGCAAACTTGAAAGCTATTTTTTCAAAGAACTCGAGTTCCTAGAACTCGAGTTAGACGACAAACTCGAGTTTCACAAACTCGAGTTCCAAAAGAGTGGTATGTCCATATATATATTTCCAAAACAGTGGTAGATCCCTACGTATTTTGTCAAATAGTGGTATTTGGCCCTTTTGCCCAAGGGGAGGGAACTTAGCTTGAACCTTGAATATATTGAGAGCTTTATGTGGGTGTTGGTGTTGCTAAAAAACCTTTATAGTTTCAACCGTTGTATTTGAAGAAAGCACGCCTACCAGCCAACTAAATGGAGCTGATGCTACTACTACGTTTTTTTTTTTTTTTTTTTTTTTTTTTTGATGAATTGATGCTACTGGTACATATATGGATTGTTTTCTTTTCTTTTTGATTTTTTGTGTGTTATGCAAATAGCACCCCAGGACTCAAATCAATAATAGTAAATAAGCGGAAATTAAATAACAAGCACACACAAAGAACACAAGAATTTACATGGTTCGGCAAACTGCCTACCTCCACGGCGACAAGGAAGAAATTTCACTATAAAAATAGGGAGATACAATAATGCACAAGAACACTCTCAAGAAACCCAAATCTCAATTACACCTTAGCACTCTCTCACAAAAAGAAACAATAAAAATAGAAGCTGATTGCCTCTCTTTTTTCTCTTTTTTCTTATGAGGCTATACCTACTAGGTTATTGAAATTATCTCTATTGCCGTAACTAATAACATATATATATAGAGAGAGAGAGAGACAGAGACAGAGACGTTAAGTCAGCTACCATAGTCTCCTAATACAACAAAAATTCAGTCAACTTGTGTTGACTTGGGCTTGGCAATGCAAGCCACATGGGCCCTACATCAACAATATCCAATTTGACTTGAATTGATCGAGCTACACTAGCAAACTCCTCCATCGCCTCCACCTTAGCCTTTAAGGGCTCACAAGCTACAAACATCAACCAAGTCCAATTAACTTTTGAACTTGTCTGTTGGAATTGGCTTTGTCAACATATCTGAGGTATTCTCTTCCTCTCTCTATGAGTAATCCTTAGCCACTAACTATGCCTTGAATTTTTTACCTTCTGTAGACACTCGATTTTGCACCCATGATTTAATCAAAGAGAATGACTGGAATGACCTTCCATGTACCCCAAAGATCATGATTGCATTACATGCATCAATTTTTTTTTTTTTGCATTACATGCATCAATTCATTCATTGCATATCATAAAAATGATCTTGAGATTCTAATGGTCACAACGGTGTGCTTGGTTTTCAAATCGAACCATCGGATCGAAAGATATTGCATGATTAAGTTTGCATGGGCAGCATGCATTGTGTCTAGGTAGAGTCGACCACGCACGATTAATTTAAATTAATTCTAATTGGTAAAAAAATTAAAATTAATTAAATAATTTTGAGATTGATTGATAATTAGTGTTTAAAATAGGATTGCATGCATAGGAATAAAATGGATGATTGGATAATAATAAAATTGTCGATAATTTGAACTTTATCAAGATTTATTTTAGGATATTTATCTACAAGATAATTATTCTTGAAAAAGCTTGAATTATCCAGGAAAAGAGATAGAAATCATATACTAAGAATGAAAACACGTCTAGGTACAAGGACCGAATAAAAAAACCCTAAAAAGAGAGTCCAAAACGCACCTGAATATGGAAGAACGTTCGGCGTCCAAGAGCACCATTCGGCACTTTTGGAGTGCCGAATGGCACTTTAAAAGGGCCAACTAGCCCCCTTTTGGGCTTTGGCCCAACTCCCTTTGGGTGATGATAATGCACACCCTTTTCAACCTTTTCACAAAATGATGCGTCCGGATTCACATTTTAATCGTTCATGCCTATTTTTTAAAGTTTTCCCACCTCTATAAATAGAGACTAGATCTCATAATTGAGAGGACTTTTTTTTTGACACTTTAAGAGGCATGCGTTTTGAGACTCTCAAATTGCTGATATTTGCTGTTGAAATTAGGGTTTTTAGGTTTCAAAGATAATTGAATAAGTTTCATTGAACCCTAAAACATCCTCTCAAAAGCAAGGAGTGCTGATGCAAGAGGTTGTTTTCAATCACCCTATTCTTTTTTATGCTTCTTGTTTATGATGATGCATGTTTTTTATTCATGACATGATTTACTAATTGTTGTTTTGTTTAAAGCATGATCTTGAATTTCTTATATATAATTGTTACAATCTTTTTCTTAATTTCAATTATCTGCATATAACCAATTCTTTTTCTTAAAATCAAAATCAGATCTACATCTTTCTTAGATGTAGATCTGAATTTTTCTTAATCTAAAAAAAAAACAGATTTACATCTTTCTTAGATGTAGATATGAATTTTTCTTAAAATGAAAACAGGTCTGCATCTTTCTTAGATGTAGATCTGAATTTTTCTTAATAAAAAACGGATCCGCATCTTCATTAGATGTTGATCTGAATTTTTCTCCAATCAAAAAATTGATTTGTATTTTTTTTAGATACAAATATGATTTTTTAAACATATGCAAATTTTGAAATAAAGAAAAAGATTATGCATGATTGTATTTATGGTTTTTTGCTTTGTTCATATAGCATGAATTTATGTTATAAGTGAAATTCTCTTCCAAAAATATTTTCCATATTTTTTGAATATATAAAAACATATCTGATTTTTCTGTTATCAAAAACCATTTTTCTAAGTTCTTAAAAACAGATCTAATACTTTTTCAAATCAAAAGAATTTGTTTTATGTAATAAACACATATCTGAATTTTTATCTCCAAAAACCATTTTTTTTAGATTCAAAAAACAGATCTGATTTTTTTTTTTTTTTAATATAAGTCAAAACCATTTTTTTTTAATCACCAAAACAGATTTGAATTCTTTAAAACAAAGAAGATGATTCATTCATAAATAAATTTGTGTGATTTAGTTTTGTTCACATGTTCAACATATCATTCATGACATACATAAAAGTGGTACATAGGTCACAAGAGTCTAGAAGACCAGACTCTGTCTAGGCAGAATGGGTGCCTAACGCCTTCCCATTCCATAACCTAGCCTCCAAATTTAGGTATTTGGTTAAGTAGATCTAAGCCTTGTCTTTTCTTTTATTTTGGGCATAATGTAACTAGGACAAAAAGCCATGTATTTTTGGTAGATTGTAACTAGGACCCAAAGCCATGTAATTTTCAAATTTTCAATTATGTAATTTTTTTGGTTCAATCAATGAGATGAAACGATTCAGCTATGTAAAGTTTTATTTAGTTTTTCTTATTTTTTGTATAAAAAATAAGTGGCGACTCCACACCACTTACCCAAAAAAAGAGGTGCCCTAAAAAGCACTCCAAAAATCTCTCTTTTTTTAGAGGCAATTTCCCCGGTCTCTCACAGTGGCGACTCCACTGGGGATGTCGAGGGCTAAACTTCGTATTAGACTGAAATGACCAAATGTGTACCCCTATTTTGCATGATCTTGCATGATATTATTGTTTGTTTGTTTATTTGTGGTTGATGAGATGTTGTATAATATTTTGATGTATGGTATTTGGTTGTTTGTATTGTTTGTTAATATCTTCACTAACTGTCATAGTGTGTGCCATCCAAACAAATACGTATGCACCCCTCTTCAACAATTTTGTGGTGGTAGTAACCATAGATCACTAGTCTTCATTAGATTCGGGTACCTAGTGGCGAACTCACCAACTCATAGCCCAAAGTCACTGGATCATTTCTTATTGACTGTAAAGGACAAACCATGTCGTTCGGACTAACGCAATGTTCATTACAGTACAAGTTAGGAGGTGTAACGTCCTAGCTATAGGAAACAATGAAACAACAAACCCACCCTACAATGTAATGACTTAGAACCTATCCTTAGGTCGGTCCCAATTAAATTTGCATTGCATGTTGTGTTTGTTTGTTTTGGTTGATTGATGGATATGGATGGGGTCTTAGCTTTGATTAACCCGACCAAGCTTGTCATTAGGGGAGAATCTGGTCAAGATCTAAAGGAAGGCTACAAAGAGAACCTAAGCATGACATTCAAGCCAGTAGCCCCAATTCCAAGCCTGTCACTCCCATCACCATATTGAAGCCTTTAAGCATAGAAGAAACTCTATTGTTGTAGCATCACAACCACATCTTTGACCTCCAAGATAGTTCAAGCCACAAGAAGTTTAAAGCTTCTAACAGTATGGCAGAAGAGGGAGAACACCCAAGCACAGAGGAACCCATGAACACCTAAGAGCTGCTCAACACCATGGTAGCTAGTCAGATTCAGCTGAAGGAAGACATGAACGTTATGATGCAACGGTTTCAGAATTCAAAGAGTAATCAAGAGGAAGACAAGACTGATCATGATCCACTAGCCGTAAAAAGTAAGAAGAAGATCAACGAGAGGATAAATAAAATGGAGGAGATGATTAAAAGAGCTCGTAAGATGGAGGACCTTATGGGCTATGATACCCTTTCACTCTTTCCTGATGCGAGGCTGCCTCCCAAGTTCAAGATGCCAACCTTGGACAAGTTTGATGGGACTGGCTGCCCAAAGTCCCATCTGAAGATGTATATGAGGGCTATGCAGCCTTTAGGTGCGACTGAAGAAGTACTTGCTCAGATGTTCCAAAACACACTGACCGGAGCTACTCTTAGGTAGTTCCTTAATCTAGATGATGCAAGGGCAAGAAATTGGGAGGACATTTGCTGAGAATTTCACAAGTAATACAAGTACAATATAGAAGTGGACATCACAAGGAGAGACCTCGAGACCACCAAGTAAGAACTGAAAGAATCCTTTTCTACTTTCATTACCAAGTGGAGAGCCAAGACAGCACAGATGATGAGTAGCCCGAGTGAGGAGGAACAGTTAGCTATGGTTGTAAAGAATTTATTGCCTGTATACCACAAATATTTGTTTGCATAATACTTTCCTAATTTTAAAGATTTGATTGCTGCTGGAACCCAAATTAAGGATGTAATAAACAATGGAACTATAAGACTGATGACCCGCCAAGGTTTAAAAATAATGTAGGATCTAATTTTAAGGCTGTAGAAATTTCCAACATCCATAAAAATGATCATTATCAATTGATTGCACCCATTGCACCTATGCAAGTACCACAAGTACCCAGACCTAAGAGGGAATTTCATGAGTTGTACATGCCCATGAGCTAAGTATATGAAAAGCTAAAAGCAAAAGGGTTACTAAAACCCTTAGACCTAAGACCAATTCCAAACCCCTTGCCCTCAAGGTTTAGTATGAATAAAAGATGTGCTTGCCACCAAGGCCCTGGTCATGAAACTGACCGTTGTTTCGCCCTTCATCATGTAATTCAAGACCTAATAGATAACAAGGTGATTGCACCGCCTACAAGGCCTAGCGTCACTAATAATCCCTCGCCCAATCACAATTTTGGGAAAGGACCAAGGATTAATTGCTTGATGACCAAAGAAGAAAATAAGGAAGACCCATCTGACTTGATCTATGACCTACCCAAATGCTTCACAATAACATGGGAAGAATTAATGGATATGACATCTACCACTGCCACAAGATATGACATATGGAATGAAATACCAAAACCCGAGAACTACCCAATATCCACAAATGGGGGGAGACATTTCAAACTCCAAGAGGACAACGAAATATCCACAAACGGGAGGAGACACTTCAAACCCCAAGAGGACAACCAAATACCCACAAATGGGGGGAGACACTTCAAACCCCAAGTAAATAGCCAAACACCCACAAACGGGGGGAGACCTTCAAACCTCAATCAAACAACCCAATACTCGCAAATGGGGGGAGACACTTCAAACCCCTGGATACCAATCTTAATGACCCAACAAAAATTGCCCACATCGCAAAGGGGGGAGAGACACTTCAAACCCCCACATTTTGTGACTGACAAACCTACAAACATGGAGGTTGACGAAGAAGCCATAGATTATATGGATGGAGATCCCACAATACTGATGCTGAGGGAAGAAGGAGCTTACTGTGAGCCACCTGCCATTGTTGAAGCCACGACAGAGTTGAAGAATTGGGCATGGGAAGGAGCCGCCCACCCCATGGAGGACTCCGTGAGGAAGATCAAGATCGTCAAGTTGTCACTTTTGCCAAGAAGGTCAAGACAGTCGAGCCAGTCATTCTTGCCAAGAACATTGTTTCCGTTCCTATTGAGTCTATTTTTGCTAGTGTTTCTATTCCTATTAAATCTGTTTGTGATAGTTTTACAATTGAGTCTGTTAAAAAATCTTTCCCTTTTAATATGATTTCTGATTCTGCTTATTTACTGGCTTTGAATGTTTTTATTTCTGAAATTGGTAAAGAAACTCTTAATAATAAGGAGTTAAAACATGAATACCTAGAATCCATAAAAGAATAAACCCAACCCATTAACCTGGGAATTAATGATGAGCCCAAAATGATCCAAGTGGGCAATACCCTAACCACCTCAGAGAAAGATGCATTAATAGCACTACTGACAAAGTTCAAAGAGGTCTTTGTTTGGTTATATGAAGACATGTCTAGGATTGATACAGATATAGTACAGCACTACATTCCAACAGATCAAACCATGAAGCCAGTCAAGCAGAAGTTGAGAAGAATAAAGCCAGAGTGAACTCTTAAGATCAAAGAAGAAGTAGAGAAACAGTACAATGCAGGATTCCTGAGAGTAGTCAACTATCCAAAGTGGTTAGCTAATGTGGTTCCGGTACCAAAGAAGGATGGGAAGGTCAGAATGTGTGTAGATTTTTGAGATCTGAATAAGGCCAGCTCAAAAGATGACTTTCCATTGCCTCACATTGACATCTTGGTTGACAATACAGCAGGTCATGCTTTGCTATCGTTTATGGACAGATTTTCAGGTTACAATCAGATTAAGATGGCTCCAAAAGATATGGAGAAAACCTCCTTTATTACAACATGGGGAACATATTGCTATAAGGTCATGTCGTTTGGCCTTAAAAATGCTGGTGCTACTTACCAACGAGCAGCCACCACTTTGTTGCATGATTTAATCCACAAAGAAGAAGAGGTTTATGTTAATGATATGATAGTGAAGTCCAAAGGCCGTGAAGGGCACATACCGGCTTTAAGGAAGTTCTTTGAAAGAATCCGGTTCTACAAGTTGTGGTTGAATCCAAAGAAGTGTGCTTCAAAGTCACATTCGGAAAACTATTAGAGTTTATGGTAAGCTAGAGGGGAATAGAAGTTGATCTTGAGAAAATCAAGACAATTGTAGAGATGAAGCCTCCAAAAACTGAAAAAGAAATCTGAGAATTTATGGGTAGGATACAGTACGCCAGCAGGTTCATAGCTCAACTCACTATGACATGTGAACCAATCTTCCGACTGCTCAAGAAGGAGGTCCCAACAGTGTGGAATGAACAATGCCAAAAAGCCTTTGAGAAGATCAAGAACTATTTGACGAAGCCACCAATACTTGTCCCACCAGTTCCTAAAAAGCCATTGTTGTTGTATCTTACCACTACAGATACAACAAACGGGGCTCTACTTGCTTAATACCTAGAGGAGACTAGAAAGGAGAATGCAATTTACTACATTAGCAAGAAGATGTTGCCTTACAAAGAGAAGTATTCACCATTAGAGAAGACATGTGTAGCACCTGTATAGGCAACTCGTAAACTCAGACATTATATGCTTGCTTACAAGGTTTTGTTGATTGCAAGAATGGATCTTTTGAAGTGCTTAATGGAAAAACCTGTGCAAGATGGAAAGACTGCTAAATGGGTTTTGCTTCTGTCAGAATTTGATTTTAAGTATATGACTTAGAAATCTATGAAGGGGAAAGCAATTGTCGATCACCTAACCCATTGTTCACCAAAAGAAGCTGAAGTGATCCAAGGAGACTTTTCAGATGAAGACATTATGGGGATTGAGGTAGAATCATGGAAGATGTACTTTTATGGAGCCACAAATCAAAATGAACGTGGAATTGGAGTTCTCTTAATTTCTCCAAAAGGGACACACATTCCATTTTCTAGTTGACTCAATTTCCGTGCCACCAACAATGCCACTAAATATGAAGCTTGCATTATGGGCCTACAAGCAGCCTTAGGCCTAGGAGTGAAAGAGTTGAAGGTATACAGAGACTCAGCTTTGATAATCTCTCAAATTTAGAATAAATGGAAGATCAAAGAAAAAAGGCTTATGCCTTATCATGAATGTCTTCAGAAATGGGCATCAAAATTCAACAAAATTCAATATCACTATGTGCTGAGAATGCAGAATCAAATTGTAGATGCTTTAGCAAACATGGTGTCCATGAGGGATAGGCCAAAAGAAGATGAAGCTAGACCGATAATGTTGGAACAAAAAGATGAACCCGCTCACTGCATGACAATAAAAGAAGATGAGGGAATGAATGGGGAAGGTGAATGGTATTCAGACATCCTACAATACCTCAAGGATGGGAGATACCCACCATCTACAGATAAAAATGACCAATTGACCATCTGGAGGCTGTTTACTAATTACATTATTTGTGGTGAAAGGCTTTACAAAAAGATCATATGATGGAATTCACCTCCTTTGCGTAACCACTAAGGAAGCACGACAAATAATTGAAGAGGTTCATGAGTCAAGTTATGGGCCACATATGAATGCACACATAATGTCAAGGAAGATAATGAGACAAGGCTATTACTGGACTACTATGGAAGCCGACTGTGCGGCTTATGTTAGAAAATGCTATCAATACCAAGTCCATGGAGATCTGAAACATATGCCACCCATGCCACTACATACTATGACATCACCCTGGCCATTCTCTACATGAGGAATAGACATTATTTGAAAGATCCACCCAACAGTATCCAATGGCCATGAATTCATACTTGTAGCCATTGACTACTTTACTAAATGGGTAAAAGCTGCTTCATACAAAGTCCTGAATTCAAGGAAAGTTTCTCAGTTCATTCAGAGCAATATCATCTACAGATACGGGGTACTGCATGAAATTATCTTAGACAATGGGCAACACTTTAAAGGAGAAATAGAGAAGCTACTTTGACAGTTCAACATTCAACACCACAAGTCTTCACCTTACCGTCCTCAAACCAATGGAGCAATTGAGGCTGCTAATAAAAACATAGGGTGAATCTTGAAGAAGAGCATAAAGAACTACAAGGATTGGCACCTACAGTTGCCCTATGCACTTTGGGCGTATAGAACATCAATTCGATCTTCCAAATGGGCCACTCCTTATTCATTGGTGTATGGGATGGAAGCAGTCATTCCCATTGAAATGGGTGTCCGTTCATTAAGGACAGTATTGGCAAGAGAAATCCCTGAAGCAGATTGGTTACAAAGCAGATATGATTAGTTGTGCATGCTAGATGAGAAAAGACTCAAAGCCTTGTATCATATTCAAGGTTACCAAAGAAGGCTTAGGAAAGCTTTTGACAAAAAAGTGAGAACCAAAGATTTGAAGTTGGGGGATTTAGTGTTGAAAGAAATCCAAGCCATGGTTCAAGATGCAAACAGGAAATTCAAACAAAACTGGGCAGGCCCATACATTATCAAGCATATATACTCTAGGGGAGCAGTAAGGTTGATAGACTTAGATGCGAACCATTTCATTGAGCCAACCAACATGGATCAATTGAAGATGTACCACATCTGAGGTGGTTGTAAATTATGTTATTTCCTTTCCTAGGCTTAAAAAAAAAAAAAAAAAAAAAGGTAGGTTGAAAACCAGAAAGGGCGATCTATGCAAAATGAGAGTAAAAAGAAGAGAGTGAGAGAGCCTACTAGGTTGAAAATCCAAAAGGGCCCTTCTGCCAATGGGGTACGTAGGCAACCATGCATTGGTCTAGTCACAATTTCCCAAAACCTACCATTTGTCCATTAACCAAAATTTAACCAAAAATTCAACCATTCCATTAAACTATGTCTTTACACAAAATCCAGAAACCCACACCTTAACCATAAAAAAAATAATAATAAAAAAAAAACCAAACTAAACCACAAGAACCTAAACACTAAGCCAAATCATAAAAAACCCCAAACCCTAAAAGCCTACACCTTAAACAGAATCCCTAACATGCAAATCCTAAATAATTCTTAAACATAAGAGTTTTTTACATCAACTTCTAAATAAACATGTTCAAAGCCAAAGAATAAGAAGGTCACTTTGTCTTCAGTCTTTTCTCTTTTTGTTAATCACTAATTTCTTCTGTGATAGGTACTTTCTCATCATTGTCCCTTTGTAGTGACCCAAAAAGGGGGGGTCTTGCATTCCATAGAATCTCACATCGTCTAGGGAAGCACATGAGAATGTGTTTATAAGGAATGACCTCCCTTCAATGTGTAGAGGCCTTTTCCCCAGTGCAACCTGGGGAAGAATAAAACCGTAAGGGGTATGGGCCCCAAAGCGGACAATATCTACACATGTGAAGTGGGATCTTTTGGGAGGTCTGGGAATAATTCATCATCAAATAAGCCAGTAGATAAGAATCCACCCCAGAATGCTCAAGGTAGAAGTTCGAATGCTTGCCCTACATGTGGAAGGTTTCATGGAGATAAGCCGTGTTTCTTTGAAGGAAAGGCTTGTTATAATTGTGGGAAGACAGGACACTTAGCTAGAATCTGTACTTCTCCTTAACAAAACTCAATGGCACAACTTGGAAAGAATGATCAGAGGAGGAAAGCACAAGGGAGAGTGTTTGCACTCACACCACAAGACGTTCAAGCTTTGGATACTGTGGTTACAGGTATCCTTCCTTTATTCTCAAACTTTGCTAAAACTCTATTTGATTCTAGATCTACACACTCTTTCATCTCCTCTCGATATGCTAAGTTATGTGATAAGAAACCTAGACTTATGCATTATGACTTGTTTGTGGCCACACCTATGGGTGATGCTTTGGTGTGTAATTTTATGCTTAAGTCTTGTGTCATCCAAATTAAGGATAGGGAAATGTTAGCAAATTTGATTTTGATGGACATGTATGACTATGATGTAATCTTGGGAATAGACTGGCTGGCGGCTTATCATGCTAGTGTAGATTGTTTTAGAAAAGAAGTGGTGTTTTGGCCTCTAGGAGAACCTGAATTTCAGTTTAAGGGCTCTAGGATGCATGCTTTACCTAGGGTGATATCAGCCTTTCGAGCTAAGCGTCTTTTACGGAAAGGATGCCAAGGGTACCTAGCTCATGTGGTGGACACTAGGAAAGATGTATTGAAGTTGGATGATATCCCTGTTGTAAGGGAGTTTCTTGATGTCTTTCCTGAAGACCTACCAGGGATACCTATAGATAGGGAGATTGAATTCTCTATTGATTTGCTCCCTGGAACTTCTCCTATTTCTAAAGCACCATATCGGATGGCACCAATTGAACTTAAGGAACTCAAGGAACAGTTACAAGAACTCCTTGATAAGGGGTTCATCAGACCAAGTGCATCTCCTTAGGGTGCACCAGTTTGATTTGTGAAGAAGAAGGATGGGACTATGAGGTTGTGTATTGACTACTGTGAGTTAAACCGGGTTACTGTGAAACAAATACCCTCTCCCTCGTATTGATGACCTGTTTGATCAATTGCAAAGGGCACAAGTCTTCTCTAAGATTGACCTTTGTTCTGGGTATCACCAGTTGAAAATCAAGGGTGAAGACATACCCAAAATAGCTTTCAGGACTAGGTATGGGCACTATGAATTCTTGGTAATGCCTTTTGGATTGACCGATGCTCCTGCTGCGTTTATGGACTTGATGAATAGGGTGTTTCATGAGTACTTAGACCGCTTTGTTATTGTCTTTATTGATGACATTCTAATCTTCTCCAAAAGCATGGAAGAACATGAAGAGCACTTGAGAATTGTTTTTCAAATTTTGAGGGAGAAGAAGCTATATGCCATGTTTAAGAAGTGTGAATTTTGGCTTAATCAAGTGGTGTTCCTAGGGCATGTGATATCTAAGGTAGGGATTTCTGTAGACCCTAGTAAGGTTGAAGCTGTGGTTGATTGGGCAAGACCGACGAATGTGAGTGAGATTAGAAGCTTTTTGGGCCTTGCTGGCTATTATAGGAGGTTTGTGGAGGGATTTTCCCGTATTGCAGCCCCTTTGACTCACCTAACTTGTAAGAATGCCAAGCTTGTGTGGACAGAAGAATGTGAGAAGAGTTTTCAAGAACTTAAGCAAAGGTTGGTCACTGCACCAGTACTAACCATCCCTAGCAACTTGGGAGGCTTTGTCATTTATAGTGATTCTTCAAGAAAAGGGCTTGGTTGTGTGTTGATGCAGCATGGTAAAGTCATAGCTTATGTATCCCGCCAATTAAAAATTTATGAACAAAATTATCCCACTCATGATTTGGAGTTGGCTGCAATGGTGTTTGCATTAAAGATTTGGAGACATTATTTGTATGGTGAAAGGTGTGAGATTTATACAGATCATAAGAGCTTGAAATACTTCTTTACTCAGAAAGAATTGAATATGAGACAACAAAGGTGGCTTGAATTGATTAAAGATTATGATTGCTCAATCAATTACCATCTAGGCAAGGCTAATGTGGTAGCTGATGCACTTAGTTGGAAGTCTTTCGATTTCTCAGCTGCCTTGTTAACTACTCAAAAAAAGATTATTAAGGACTTGGAGAGGATGGGAATTGAAATTGTCATGGGTGATTCCCAAGTCTTTATGGCCAGTTTGACAATACAACCTACTTTGATTGAGAAGATTAAGAGTTCACAGGTTGATGATGCACAAATTGTAAAGATCATAGAAGAAGTACAAGAAGGGAAGAGACCAGGATTTAATGTGTCTAATGATGGTGTTTTGAGGTTTGGAAACAGACTTTGTGTACCAAATGATTTTGCATTAAAGAAGGAGATTATGGAAGAAACCCATTGTACCCCATACTTAGTGCACCCTGGTAGCACTAAAATGTATCGTGACATTCGAGAAACTTATTGGTGGAATAACATGAAGAGAGAGATAGCTCAGTTTGTAGAGCAATGCTTGACTTGTCAACAAATTAAGGCACTACACCAGAAACCTTCAGGACTGCTGCAACCACTTCCCATTCCTGAGTGGAAGTGGGAGTGTATATGTATGGATTTTGTGACTGGTTTGCCAAGATCTCCTAAGGGACATGAGGGCATTTGGGTAATTGTGGATAGGAGGACAAAAACAGCACATTTTATTTCGATTAAGATGACTTACTCACTTGATAAGCTAGCATAGATATATATTGATGAGATTGTGAGTCTTCATGGAGTCCCAGCATCAATTGTGTCTGATCGAGACCCAAGATTCACCTCAAAGTTTTGGGAAAGCCTACATAAAGCTTTGGGTACTAATCTTAGCTTTAGTACATCCTTCCACCCATAAACGGATGGATTATCAGAAATGATTATTCGTACTTTGGAGGATATGTTAAGGGCTTGTGTATTGGATTTCAAAGGGAGTTGGGAAAAATACTTGTCTTTAATGGAATTTGCCTATAATAATAGCTACCACTCTAGTATTGAGATGGCTCCCTATGAGGCTTTGTATGGTAGAAAATGCAGGTCCCCATTGTGTTGGGAAGAGGTTTGTGAGAGAAAATTGTTGGGACCAGAAATCATTCAGATGACATCTGAGAAGATTGATTTGATTCGTAAAAGATTACTAACAGCACAAAGTCGACAGAAAAGTTATTATGACAACTTAAGAAAGAAAGTAGAATTCGAAGTTGGAGATATGGTATTTTTGAAAGCCTCCCCAATGAAGGGTGTGATGAGATTTGGGAAGAAGGGGAAGTTGAGTCCCAGATTTGTTGGTCCATTTGAGATCCTGAAACGTATTGGTAAAGTTGCCTACGAGTTGGCCTTACCGCCTACACTTGCAGGAGTGCATAATGTGTTTCATGTTTCCATGCTGAGAAAGTACATCCCGGATCCTTCACATGTCTTGAACTATGAGCCACTCAAGATTAAAGACAACTTGACTTATGAGGAAGTCCCAATCCAAATTCTTGACCGTAAGGATCGTGTGCTACGCACCAAGACCATATCATTGGTTAAGGTTCTTTGGAAGAATCACACAGTGGATGAGGCATCTTGGGAGCGAGAAGATGAGATGAAATCAAAGTATCTAGAGTTGTTTGTTAACGAAGGTATGTATGATTTCAAGGACGAAATTTTTTAAGGGGGTAAGGATGTAACACCCCATAATTTTGATACCAATTAAATTATTATACGTAAATTTTAACGGAGGCCTATAATTAAATGGATTAAATTAATTTGGGCCTAAGGTATTAAAAATAAGATAATACTATGGGATATGAAGCCCAAGTGAGGTGGCATAAGTAAATATATGGGCCTTGAAAACCCTAGCCTTCTTCCTCTTTAGGTCACACGTGTATTTTACTGATAGAGGCTTCCTTTTTGCTTCAGCCGACTATTGAATTTTGCCTTTCTTCACTGTGGCGTTGAGTTGGAGTCTTCAGGTATGATTTCTCTGATGCTCAAGATTTAAGAAGTTTGAATAGTCAATAGCTAGCGATTGATATGAACCTAGACTATCATTATACTAATAGAAAAGGGCTCCTATAATTGTATTATATTAGATAAAGATTTGGTCAATATGTTAGGAAGGAACACAGACTTAGAAATTGAGCCAAATAAAGTAATAGGTTTGGACTTGATCACCATGTTAAAGTGAAAAGAGTGCTTATGGTGATTGCATTCACACTAAGCCTCAAATGTTGACCGGTTATTATGCATTCACACTAGTTCAACCGTGTACTAGAGTTTGGGTCTTTGGGGTGATGATTTCAATATTATAATAGCAATTGTTTATATAGCCGTAGTGGAATAGTAGTTCTGAGTCCAACATTGAGGCTGAAAAACTATGAATACATTTTGACCAATTGTCATGCTATTGGCATGCTACATCACATATTGCCATGCTATTCCCTACGAAGTATGGTCCAAGCTTTGATTGATTATGTGGCTTTTACTTTTGTTTAATATGTATATATATATATATATATATATATATATTAGGTTGTTCTGATAGGTTATATATATCACGTGGCTTCCCATGTTAGATTCAATATAGATATATAATATTAGAGTCAATAGTTATCCAGCGGCATCAAATGGGAATGCTAAGCAACTAGATTGATAAATTAAGGCTATACGTGACTTCCAATATTAAGTTGGATAGATGTAATGTTAGAGTGAATTGGATAGTTAAGTAAATAAATGGAGAATTTTGGATATATCAATATTGTCTAGGATAAAACTGTTTAAGTGTGAAAATAGATTTTTAAGTGGGAAATTGTGTATTGATGAACCTATTTTTGGTGTTGCTAGGTTCTAATTCTACTAAATTGTTGTGATTCAAGGAAGGTTGATTTCTTTTATTTTTGCAACTAAGAGGTAAGTGGTGTTTACTAATTTTGGGGGTTTTCCCAAACAATGTTGGTTATTAAACTATTATATATCAAAGAAATATATTGTTATTCTATACATATAAATGGATATTTTATAATTTCTTGACGTGCATATTGACTATTCGTTTTATGAAAAACTTGTGGAACAACCTAAATTTATTTAAATTTGTATGTGTGAATATGTCTTTATATTTTGAGAATTATGAATGGATTATTTTGTGAGCATATTGAATATGTTTTGAAAACTTATGGCAAGTCGTGATTAAAAGCTCAGTATGGTATTTTAGTCCTTAGCAAGGGACAATCATACTGTAGCTAGTCTTTAGCAAGGGACGGTCCCAGAAAAGGGGACAGTTTACTTTTGATAACTCCTTAGCAAGGGAGTATACTATTGAGGATCCAAAAAGGAAGCTCCTTAGCAAGGGAGTGCACCTTTAGGTTCCAAATGAGCCTTCCTTAAGAAAGAGGGATGGAAAGGAGATTCTAGTCCTAAAAGGGGACAGCACAACCTTGTCAACGGGGCGTAAACATTAACCACGAGAAAAGCTTAGGAAATTGTTCATATGATGGTATATATATATTATGATGGCTCACAATATAAAGATATTATTTTTTTTTTATGTGAAATATTTGATGATAAATATTGATGAGTTACAAGTTATGAAATTACTGTAAGAATTATTTATTGAAGGTTTATTTCCACATCCCAATGTTAGTGAATTCCACTTATTGAGTTATCTCACCCCTCTTTATTTCCCATTACAGATACATTAGAGGGATTTTTGGAGTAGAGATTCTTGGGAGACAATAGTTACGAACTATTTTGTGGAACTGAGAATTTTATTATTATTTTATGGCATTAAACTTTGTATTGGAGAATTATTTTGAGGATGTTTTGAATTTGGTAAATTAGAGCTCTGACTTTTGTGATGAGATTCAAGGTTGCTAGTTTCTTTTATTTAATATTTTTATGGATTATTCGAATTAAATAGACTTTTATTGATTATGATTTTGGGGCGTTACAACTGTGGTATCAAAGCCATGCCCTAGCCAGAAGTGTAGGCCCCACACGTGAGGACGCGTGTGCCCGTAAGGGGGGTAGATTGTAGTGACCCAAAAAGGGGAGTCTTGCATTCCATGGAATCTCACATCGCCTAGGGAAGCACATGAGAATGTGTTTATAAGGAATAACCTCCCTTTAATGTATAGAGGCATTTTCCCCCACTATTGTGTGCTTTGAGGGAGAACAAAACCGTGAGGGGTATAAGGCCCCAAAGCGGACAATATCTACACAGTTGGGGCGAGGTCGTTACAATGGGCCGGCTCTGATACCACATGTAACAACCCAAGAAAAAAGCGCTAGCCACATCTGCGCTATACCTCAGAAGGACTAGTCATAATTGAGGTTCCTTGTAGTTGTTAATAAAACTCAGTTCAATCCAGTAAATACCCGATGTGGGACTCATCACACACCCACATACATCACACAATCAATCAAATTGGGGCATCACAATTGTAGTGACCCAAAAAGGGAGGTCTTGCATTCCATGGAATCCCACATCACCTAGAGAAGCACATGGGAATATATTTATAAAGAATGACCTCCCTTCAATGTGTAGAGGTCTTTTCCTCAGCGCAACCTGGGGAAGAACAAAACCATAAGGGGTATAGGCCCTAAAGTGGACAATATCTACACAGGTGGGGTGAGGTCGTTACAGATGGTATCAGAGCCATGCCCTAACCGGAAGTGTGGGCCCCACACGCGAGGACGCATGTGCCCGTAAGGGGGGGTGGATTGTAGTGACCCAAAAAGGGGGGTCTTGCATTCCATGGAGTCCCACATCGCCTAGGGAAGCACATGGAAATGTGTCTATAAAGAATGACCTTCATTCAATGTGTAGAGGCCTTTTCCTCAGCGCAACCTGGGGAAGAACAAAACCATGAGGGGTATAAACCCTAAAATGGACAATATCTACACAAATGGGGTGGGGTCGTTATAGCTTCAATGAGCATTCGCAATTAAAATTGATTTTTGTACCTGAATGACCTGAATGATATCATGTAGGCCTTCAAAATGTTCTGCCAATAATTGTGCAGTGGTATCTTTTTATTCGATGGACTTATTTAGTAGCTTGAAGTCATTGTTCTTTTATTCATAAAGATAGCAAATAATTATCAAATGCAAGTTTGCACTTTTTCTAGCACTATTTCATCAAAATAAACTTTTCCTAGATAGTTCTCAACAAGGAGATTCTGGAATACCACGTTGGAGAGGATGGTGTAGTTCAAGATACTTGCAGGTAGATCTAAAACGAATAGGTGATGGATAATGTTTTAAGAAAGGTAGCCCTCAAGTTCTAAGGCTGTCTAGCTCAAGATACTTGATGAATATCAATCTATATTCCTCCTCTCTGGATTTTGTGGAATCTATTTCAAACGAAATTTGTGTACAAATTAGAATTTTCATTTGAAGAATTATTGGGTTTTTGTGGCTGCAACTTAGAATCATTATCTGATTATTGCATCCACAGGCTGTTCAGAGGGTTGTTACTGATATATCTAATGAGGTGAACTGTCTTTGTAAAGTTGGCGGCTGAAGTCCAGGAATTTTATTGAATTTTTAGAAGCATTATAAATCACTTTCGTAGAAATATATTGGGTATGCCCTTGATTTAAAGGGCAATTAGATACAGAAAATGTGGGAATGGTGGCAGGCTCCAAAATGTGGTAATTAAACACTCAACTTCACCGGTTTCTAATTACATGAGATGTTTAATAGAAGCATTGTGATTTACTGACTTTTATCCAAAATAATTTTAAATGTTGAAGCATTGCAATTAATTGTATTTAAGAGGCTGCCAAAAAATTTGACACGAAATGCCCTGGATTCCATAGCTGCATGAATTAAGTGAACTTTTTGCTCATCTTTTGAATTATATGCTGTGGATTGCATCGTTAATATATATTTTTTATTGCAGTAGACAGGTATTTTGAATTGTAACTATAGATATTATGAAAACTTGTGCATGATCTTCGAATTCATGGAGAAAAATCTATAAAAGAGTTCCCTTGTTAATTCAGAAAACAAATTCAACAAGTTCTATGAGAGCAAGAACAAAAGAAAGTACAAAGTAGAAGAAAACAAAAATTCATTACTCAAATGTTAAAAAAGCACAAATATTTATTTGGGGAGGTCTTGCATGATGAGCTCCAATAATATTAGTCTCATTTGTTTCCTCCAACTGCATTCTTAACAGCATCACAAGCCCCTTGTGCCTTAGCCTTCACCTGCTGACCAGCCTGCAAGTTGCAACAGAATTCCATATGTAAGCAAATTAACAAAGATTTGGGGACTAGAACTGTCTCAAAGTGAAAAGTCCTTGGGATCAAACTAAACTAGTTTGATATGAAAACATTTTTTTGTGATACTTGAGAAGAGAAGCATTTTGTTATATGTTCATTTGTAATTGTAAACTCGTAGTAAAAAGTGAAAAACTTGGTTGAACCTCTTGGCATGATTCCTTGGCAGATTGGGCAGCATTGCTCGCCTTGTCTGCCATGTTGCTTGCCTTTTCCTAAACCAAAACAAAAATAACACATTATAATAAAATGCATGCAATGTAGAGTTTCAGTTGATATGCTACTATAAGAGGGATAAGAAGTCACCTGAGTTTGGCCCTTGACCTGGCCAGTTTGGTAACTCGCGTTCTGGGTGTCCATCTTCACTTTCTGCTTGGAACTTAAACACGTAGAAAGAGTAATTCAGGCTCTAAAATTCAACTTGGGTGGATGATGCAACAAACAAATGTGAGGCTAAATTTATAGGACTTTCAAACCGATCGACTACTTGACACGTTTTAGTTTTCTCATAATATGTTCATAACATGTGTCATTATATGATTGAAGTTTGGCATTTTAAATTGGCCTTAGGACCAGGTGCTTCTTTTTATGACACTTGGTTCAATTCCAAGTTGGTTACGATTTTAGAGGGATATGGACTTTGTCTTTCACAGTTTATTTTGGATCAGAGGAAAACACATATCATTGTGTATGTGTATGGCATTGAATCAATCTAATATTTTTTAAAATAAAAAACAATAGAGGCATGAAAATTTAATTCAGTTTTCCTTCTATAATGCCACGTCCTATTCGTCCTCCCCATTTCTTTTGGAAAATGTCCAGTGCACATTGTTTATTATTATTATTATTTGAATAAAACTATATTGTATATTAATTTATTAGACTTTTTTTTTTATGGGAATATTTATTAGACTATTGAATCAAAGTATTCCAGGTACATTATTAACCAGTAAAGCCATTACATTACATCATTGAAGTTTTCGGCTTCAGTTGCTAGCCTCTGGGCTGGTCGGTTTGTTCGAGTATAGCCATGAGTCAATGCTATGTGTCTTATTGAAGATCCCAAAAGTCTAAATTCAGGATGGATGAATTATTATTATTGTTATTATTTTTAATTTTAGTATGGATGAATATGTGCAAAGGATTCCTTTAACTTGTTTGTTGCCATTTGGGCGAGTTGGCTTGGGGAGGGCAAGGGTTTGATTTATAGAGGTAGCATATTTAGTATGCAAGTATTTTTAACTATCTTAAAAAAGAAAAAAGCAAAAAGCAAAAAAAAAAAAAAAAAAAAAAAAAACCTTGATTGGATCACCATTTAGTGCTCTTTTTTTGGGTATATCTTTTGATGCAATTTAAGGAGATATAAAAATAAATAAATAAATAAAAGAGAAAAGAATAATCAAGAAGTATTTCAACCTTAAGTAGTCATTCTGCAATATCAAAAAAGAAAAAAGTAGTCATTCGGTAGAAGCTGATTGCTCTGCATATAAAATCACTTCTAATAGTCATTAACCGTGTAGAAATAAAGAGACAAAGAAAATGGAGAAGGAAACTATTCTGAATGAATTACTGTACATTTTTCAGTATTTTCAGTACATAGGATGCCACACAATACAAGGGTGTACATATATAAAGTGATTGTGGTTAATCTAGAAGGACCCCTTGATTAGACTAAAATTAAGGACAATTAATACTGCGTCATGGTAGTCACAATCAAGGCTAATCAGGATACTAGCAAGTACACTAACAAAATTATTATGATACATGAGATACATTAACATCGCCTCTCAAACTCAAGGTAATGTAGAGAAGCTATTTTGAGTTTGAAGAAGAGCTCACAAAAACTTAAGGGTACAAAATGAAGTTGTAGTCGATCTTAATGTAATTTATACGCTCATGGAAGACATTTGGGCAATTTGATAAAAACAAATCACAGTTGTAAGAATTTCAATTAGCTTACAAAAAATAAATTCATTCTTCAAACCATCAACTTGTCTAGGATGCTACAACATCTTATGTTCCTTTGAAATGATGGAACCAACAATTCATTCATGAATGCTTTGTTGTTGGAAAGAAACAAGTAAAATACGTTATTAGAGCTGAATGCTACAATCGGAAAACAACTCTTCCTTGAAGCCAACAAAGAAGGTTATACCAACCTAAATATGGACTTGTTAATTTGCTCTATTAATTACATGAATGAAACACGGATGAAAATCAACTAGTTTTTAATCAATCGAATGGAAAACAAGTGCTTTAAAAACTACTATCAAGTCCTGTAACATACAAGTTTTGGAACCAAAAAGGAAAAAAAAAAAAAAAAATTGCAAACAAACAAAGATGCAAAGAAAATGGAGTTGTTCACTGGGAATGCCATTACCCTTATGGAAATGGAGAATTACATGAAACATGCAATATGTGTTCTATCGACTTAGAGACACTCACAGAGGAAGGGTAGGGCCATGGCCCCCTTGGGGTTTTAAAAATTTCCCTCTCCCTTTTATGTTCTTATATTTAAAATAAAAATTCTTAATTTCTCATACAAAATTTTACTAACTGCCCCTTAGATTTTTAAGAAAAATATAAATAATAATGAATCATTTTATTATTATTCTTGGGATAAAGTTTGGCTACGATTTCCATTTAAAAAGTTAATATTGCTACATATTTTAAAAATCTAACCGTTGAATGATATGTTCTTTAGGCTTTAACACACATGTCAAATTTTGTGTCAATCGGATTTTATTTACTATATGATCCATAAACTTATTTTTAATGCATAATTTTAGACTACAAAAACTTGCAATTAAAAAAATTGATTGATGACATAACTATTGATCTTTAATTTTCTAGAAAATTTTCAAGCATAAAAGAGATAAGATGAAAATGTAATTCAATTAATGGTAGATTTATCAAAATTCACATCTAATAAAAAAATATTGAGTAAAGTTATAGCCTTAAACTACAATCAAGTTTATAACCAAACTTTGTCCTCTTTCTTGTACTATTAGCTCCTTAAATTAAAGTGTCTCAAGTTATATTTTTCTATAAATATATATGTTTATATAAAAAACATAATCCGTCAATTTTCGCTTAATACTTTTATTCTATGTGTAGCTCATTTAAGATACATATTGTAGGGACATTGGGCCCAGGGGTCCATTATCTATTTGCATACTGGGCTTGTGGCCCAAGCCGAGGATTAAGAGTTGTCCGATGAGGAAAAATCTTTGACAGAAAAGACTGTTTTAGTAAATGAAGAAGTTGGTTTTGGTCATAATGGCCCAAGAGGACTGTCTGAGGATGAATGCCTCCTCGACTAATAGAGGCCGAGGTCAAGACGAGTGATCCATGGTTCAAGGGAACGTTCCAAGAAGTTCAGTTAGATAGATAGGCACGGTAGAGACATAGGAGAGGGAGAAATCCTAAAATATTTAAGGAGAAAGCTGCTGCCACCGTATTAAATGCACTGCAACTAACTTTCTGGCAGCATTAATGTGGAGGTGATACCTGAACAGTGATTATCAGCCTTATAGCTGCTACATGAAGACTTTTGGGAAGGGCCGATGAGACAAGTATTAACACCAACCATCGGGCATGCACATGGAAGGTGGAGATGAGATGGGGAGACAAGATAAAGGAAGAAGGAGGTAATGAGACAAGGGGGTCGGAGAAATCAAAAAAGAAACATTGTAGCAATCTAGAACTAGACTTGTAACCATATTTAAGAACATTATATAAGAATCAGTCTCCTCTAATATTGCTGAAGATGTTCTTCCTTTAGTTTAAACTTGCACTTTTTCAATCCTTTGTCATCAAGCCTACCTAACTTGTTGTTTGGTTAACTAAAACCCAGTTTTTCTAACCCATTCTTTACAAATTCATTGTTTTGGACTTTTTGGACTTAAGTCCATTCATACTTTGGGCTAGGATTTCAAAGTTGGTCCTTATACATATATATCCCTAGAATAGATAAGTAAATCTCATTAATAAAAACCTTCTTTAATTTCCAAAAACTAATCTTTTATTTTGAAAGACTTATTATTATTATTATTAAAAATTGTAGTTAGAATTTTTTTTTTTTTTTTTTGGGAGAAAGTAGTTAGAAATTAGAGATATGGATACTAGCTAGTATGTTTTAGATTTTGTTTTTGTATAAGAAATGACAATTACGAATTTCCTGGTTAGGAGTTAAATATCCTTATTACGTACATTAGTCATCTACGAAAAATAAGGGTATGTTTGGTACGCTGAATGTGGATTACATTAGGAATAGTAATCTTTATTACTGGGAATAGAAGACATTGTAATGGAATAACTATTACTATTCATAAGTTTGGTTGTTACATATGGAAAGCTTGTAAAAGATGATGTATAAGGAAACTTTATATTTTTAGAAATATATTAATTTTAAAACCTAGTATATATACTAAGGAATAGCTATTACATCCATTTTAAAGAGGAATAGCTATTCTTCAATTTAAAGAATAGTCATTCCAATGTAATAACTAATCCATGTAATAAAGATGCAACCAAATGACCGAATTGCTATTACACATGAATCACTATTCCATTACAGGAGCTATTACAGTATACCAAACGTACCCTAAAGGTTTTTCTTTAGTTTTTATTAGGCACGTAAAGGGACGTTCTATTATTTAAATATCATAATCGTTAAAACTATTCTATACTCTAACTATGCAAATTTTAAATTCTTTAACAAAATTATTCATATAAAATAAAATGTTCAAAGAATTTTAATTCTGATAAGTATAATTTCAAAGATAGTTCACAATTTATAAATTAATTAGATAAAAAAAAAATTGAGTTATATAAAAACTAACTTAATGAAAATATTTTTGTTTTATATGAGAAAATAATGTATCTAAATAATGTTATAAAATACAAACAATAATTAACCGGTTATTCTTTAGTTTTTTTTTTTTTTTTGGTGGATATATTTAGCTTGGCTTCTTGAAAGGGATTGTCCATAATGGACAATGATTGAAGGAACATGAAAATTCCTGGAGCCAAATTTTTTGTAGAAGCGGAAGAAAATCCAGAAAATAGAAGGCTTAATTTTTTTTTTTTATTTTATTTTAAAAAAGAAGGCTTTGTTCTGTCACATACGAATAGAAAACTCAAATGACCATAGCTCATTATATGAACGATGTTTCAAGAAAAAAAAAAAAAAAAAAAAACCTTTTTCCAGTGAGGACCTTTAGGTTATTGTGGCTTTAAAGCATGGGCTTTCTCAGCATCCATCGCTTTTGCCTATGATATGGTCTCTCCATTTGACTCTTGGACAAAAATATGAGCACAAAAACCAAGCAAGTTCACATTATTTTCTATCTTTTAGGCTGGTAGCCACATCAAGCCTTTGGCATTGTCGCAACTAAATCTTTTTTTTTTTTGGTAAAAAAAAAAAAAATATAGAGATTTGTTAGGTTACACTAACCTCCGAATAGGGCGTTAAAGTTAAAGCCTTTGGACCAACTTGTGTGGATGCCCACCAACAAACTCCTATCGATAACAAGACTCGAATCTAAATAGATTAAACGAAGTATTCGAACCTTACCAACTGAGCCAAGCCCTTTTTAACCACCTAAACCAATATCATCTTTCTTTTTCTTTTTCCTTTTTTGGGTATTGGAGGGTTGGGTAATTATTTGTGGGCTGGGTAATAATTTTCCTTGGGGGGTGGGGTTGGGAAATTCGGTGAGCTGCATTAATAAATCATTGATATATCTTCAGACTTGTGGTCCTTTTCTGTCAAGCAATAAATAGAGTACAGAGGTCAGAGGTTTCTAAGAAGGGAAAGCTTTACTAGAGAAATTCAACTTTGGTCACAATATCAATGACTCGAAAATTGGGTGAGTTAGGCAAAGAGCTTTGATCCCAAAAAAAAAAAAAAAAAAAAAAAAAAAAAAAAAAAAAAAAAAAAAAAGAGCTTTGATGTTCAACTTACTAAAAACTCATGATACTTTCAAATGAGAGATATAAGATTCAAATTATCATTTTTTTTAATTAATAAATTATTAAAAATAAATAAATTGTGTGAGGCAAACACCGTAGGCTACAAATAGCGCGTGACTTCACTCATCTGGCAATGGTGTATATGTAACCACCGAAAATTGTGATTCACATTAGTGAGAATATCATCCAATCAGAGACTATTTCAAATCGAGACTATTTGTGATATAATTATTCAATTAGTGGACCAACCATGTTATACCAATGAGAGGATTAGTTTAAAGTAATCGGGAAATATTTGAAAACTTAATTAGGCTAAAATATGAAAATTTACTATTTGTAAATAATAATTATATATTGTTGAAAAATTCTCAAATCATTGATTCAAATTAATTAAGAATGATAATTTTTGAAGAGTAATGTTACAAACACAAAAAATTTGATAATACTTTTCACACTGATTGAGTTGACAAGCTCTTACTAGTTATTATTTAAACTCACTATTGACATCACTTTTTTACCTATCAACAAGTGTTAATTTTTTTTTTCCGCTCTGGAGGCTTTCTCTTTTATGAAATGAATATGATTTCTATACCAGTCTCATATGCACTAAGAGTTTTGTAACTTAGTGACAAAACTTGCTCTTATTTACTAGAAGAAAAATAATTCAAATCATCCCTTCTATTATCATAAAAATCAAATTATGATACACACGCTACTCTCATGCATGTGCCTAAATACTTTCTTATTTTAAATTCCATTAGGTAATACACTTTTTATTAATTTGATTATTTTACCATTTATCTTTTAATTTTATTCTAATTTTCCTTTAATAATGTATTACTACTTTTATTTCATTAATTCTTATTCTTAAGACCATCAATTTGAATGAATAAGGTAGTTTTAGAAATAGCAAAAAGTACATACAAATCTATTCCAATTATATAAACAAAAATATATCAAGAAAATCAAAACTACTTATATAGTAACATTTTCTTTCATGTAAAAAACTACCATTAAAATTACAACTTATAACTCAGATAATATATATATACACACACACCTCAAAACTACTTTGGTAAACTCAAAAGAGAATATGAATATTAAGCTGCTAGACCCATATAATTTTTTTAACGAATTATGTGGCGATATAAGATTATTTATAAGTATTATTTAATTAAGTAACATGACTCATTAAATTGTCATTTGACTAAATCTACATATAGATGGTTCTTCAATTGCCACATGGAGGACTAGAGGCGAATAATTTTAAACATGTTTAGAGCCAATTTTTTTGTTCCCTTTCATTTAGCGCACCACAAAACAAGGGAAAGAGAAAGCATGGGAAAAAATGGTTAAAAGCAAAGAACACTTCTTACTATTTTCAATGGAGACATTCAATGTTCAAGATTCTTACTCTCAACTATTGAATTATTTAAAAAAAAAAAAAGATCCTAGATCATAGCATTATCTTTAAAAATAAACTTTTTTTTTTTAAAGAGAAGTGCTACATTTACAATAAATTTTAAGTGTTAAATTGTTACTAATTCTAATTTAGATAAATCATTAAAATTATTTTTTTATCTATTAATAACAGATTCACACCTAGGGACGGAGCCAGAACTTGGAGTTAGGAAGGGCAATTTTATTGTTAGCTATATGCAATGACTTCGGCTTTTGGCTCTATTGCTTAGTCAGCAAAGGTTTTCTTTTATTATTATTATTATTATTTTTATTTTTATGTGTGTGTAGAGTGTGTCTTTTGTTGGTAATGACAAAATTATTTTGTTTAAAGTTTTTTAAAGAACTAAGTTGTTTGTTTTTGGTAAAATCGGTTGATTAGTCTCAAATTTTTTTTTAAAGCTTTGCTATTGCCTATTAGTAATTTTTGTTGTTGGGCTAATATTTTGGGCTTGTATATTTTTTTTTAGATTTTAGATCTATAAATTTTTTCATGGACTTTAAAAGGAGGAAAATTCTAGATCTACAAATTTTTGTTGTGATTAGTGGTTATTAGTAAGTAAAAAAGTGATGTAAGTGGTAGATCTAGATGCAAACTAGTAAAAATTTTCAACTTCAATAATCTGTAAAAATATTGTAAAAATTTTTGCAATTGCAGCATTTCTCTTTTTATGATTAATAAGGGGGACAAAATATAATTTATTTGAACAAAATTGCTAAAATTAGTACCTAAATATATAATTATATAATTATATTATTTTTAAAAAAATTAGGGGGCTACTGCCCCTAGTCAACGAATGGCTCCGTCCATGTTCACACCTAAGATTCCTCTTCCTTAAAAAGGTAAAAAGACACGGATGCAGAAGAAGAAGGATTAGATTAGCATGAAGATTCAAGATTCCGTGGAGCCACGTAATGTCACGCTGGATCCACCTTTCAGCCTAGGACCAGGTCGGTTCTAACAAACGTGTCACAAATTTCAACCTTTTGATACTTTATTTTATATATATATATATATACACACACACTTTACAGTTCATACACATAAAGATTCCTTCCTCCACCGAAGCTTTAGAGATTAGTTCTACAATTTTATTTTTTTAATTTCAGAAAAAGGTTCTCCAATTTTTTGGTCAGAAAAAAGAGGAGAGAGAGAGAGAGAGAAGTGTGAGATTCTTCCACCAAACCAGTAGTGTTGTTTGATAACGATGGCAGCCCGTGTTGTCTCTCCGAGTAAGAAGCTCCTCAAAAGCCTCTGCAATGGCAAGTTCTTCTCTACTAGGCCTCTCAACACTTCGTCCCCTTCTTCTTCGATATCCATCAACCTCACCACAGAAAAACAACCACCCATTGATCTCCACCGACCCACAAACACGGCATCCCTCAATCTCCACGACGTTGAGAAGCTATTCTCATCCGTAACAACCACCAAGCTCCTACGAGCCTCAGCCAACCTCCAAATGGCAGCCATGGGGCCCATGGTGGATTTTGGGATGTGGGTCATGAATTCTAAACTCATGGACATTGAGGTTTTCAAAGAAATCGTGTTGGGTTTTGTGAAGCACACGTTTTACGAGCATTTTTGTGCTGGAGAGGATGCTTTGGCCACCGGAGACACGGTGCGGCGGTTACATAATGGTGGTGCTGGGCTTAGAGCCATGCTTGATTACGCTGTGGAATATGCCGGTGACAATCAATCCTGTGATCGGAACTTGGAGGCCTTCCTTCGAACCGTTGAGATAGCCAAGTCTCTTCCACCATCTTCTGTAAGCTAATTACCATTACTTTACTTTTCACGAACAAGTGTACTACCGCACTCTTTTTTACAACTTTGTCACCATTTGTCCAGCGTGATTGGTGGAATTGTAGACTTACGTTAACTCACTATTTTTTTTCCACTGTTTACAAATCACCACGTTGGCAAGTTGGGACCAAAGTAATAGAAATGGTTGTGACAGTAGACTTACTCTTTCTCTCTTTAATTTTTTTTTTTTTTTTTTGGTTTACTTTGCATTACAAATTAAACTTCTTTTAATTTATTTTGCTTTATTTTAGTACAAATTATTAGTTTACCATGTAAGATTCATATTATAGAAAAACGCTTAATTTGTTTTGATATTAACTTTTTCTGGCTAAAATATTAGCTCATCTACCTTAAAATGAGTTTGAAAAATTATTTCTTGACTTCCTTTATTTAGTTTTGTGTAAAATAAAATTGTATTCCTGAAAATTTTAGTGAAAAACACCTCTAAAACAAATGTGTACAACATTATAAATATTTGCAATAAGTGTACATTTAAACTAATAATTTTCCATTCTAAAATTAATCTTTTGAAAAAGAAAAAGAAACCTGAAGAAAAGATTGTTGAGATTGAAATATCAAAGTGCTTACATTTTTTTTTTCTCGTTCTTCCTAATTTGTTTGAAATTCATAATTTGGGTAGGTTAATTAAGACAATTTAGTTCGTAAACCTAATATGTTAGAGATGCAATCTAGACATAACACATGGAACGCATCAGTATATAGATCCAAATAGCTTGGCATTACCCTTTCTATGTTTCAGTTTATAATAGGAGATATGGGATTTTGACATATATGTCAGGCGTTTATGTGGGACCTCACTTTAGTAATGTCTTATTTTGTTTCATATCAATATTCAATCTTTTTCTTTTAATCACATATATAACTTATTAATTTTAATTAGAAGCTTTTGAATATATATATATATATATATGTGTGTGTGTGTTATTTACTTACTAATATATTTAGCTTGGTTCCCTGAAACAAAATCTCTAGCTTTGACTCTTTTTTTTTTAAAGGAAGATAGTGACGCCACTTACTTCTATGTCTAAGAAAAACTTATCTTTGTTCTGGTTTATCAGTGAGTGCCACCTATTTTGTATACAACTATAAAGTGTCCTATAATTATGGGGGAGGATGAATTTTTGTGATAAATGACTTAGAATAAATGTAATTGGATGCTATAGAAAGGCTGGTTAGATTTGTGCACTTTCATTACTTTGCATTTTAACTTTCATAATAACATGAATAATTGATAGTCATTTTTTCCTTTCAATAGGTGAATTTTGTCATTGTAAAGCTATCTGCTATTTGTTTCATTACTTTCTTTGTTGCTTTCGGGTGAAACATGCTTTTTACTTTAATAATGACATGAATAATTGATAGTTATTTTTTCCTTTCAATAGGTGAGTTTTGTCATTGTAAAGATATCAGCTATTTGTCCCTTGAAACTTCTTGAAAGGGTTAGTGACTTGTTGAGATGGCAACACAAAAATCCCTCTTTCAATCTGGCATGGAAGATGGATACCCTCCCGATTTTGTCTGATATAAGCCCTACATATCACACCCTGAAAGAGCCAGAACCTTTAACATTAGAAGAAGAACATGACCTACAACTAGGGCACCAAAGACTACTAAAAATATGCCAAAATTGTCTAGTATCCAATGTCCCTTTAACGATTGATGCAGAGCATACATCAGTTCAACCCGCCATTGATTACTTGACATACTCTTCTGCAATTATGTACAACAAAGATGATAACATACTGGTGTATGGGACAATTCAAGCTTACCTGAAAGATGCAAAAGAAAGATTGTTGCGAGCATACCAGGCTGCAGATGAAATGGGAGTCCCAGTGGGGATTAAATTGGTGAGAGGAGCTTATATGTCAAGTGAAAGAAAATTAGCATCTTCCTTAGGCTTTGAATCTCCTATTCACAATAGCATACAAGAAACGCACACATGCTACAACGATTGTGCCTCTTTCATGCTTAATAAGATTGCCAATGGTCCTGGTGCACTTGTTCTTGCAACTCATAATACTGAATCAGGTAAAGAATATGAAACTTTTAATTTTCATGAATGTATGCTATAATGTATTATGGATTTTGAACATTGTATCTAACTCAAGATGTTGATGACAAATAGGGAGAATAGCAGTGGGACAAGCGCATGATTTAGGAATTGGAAAGGTTAACCAAAAGCTAGAATTCGCACAATTATATGGAATGTCAGATGCACTTTCTTTTGGTTTGAGAAATGCAGGATTCCAAGTTAGTAAATATATGCCATTTGGCCCTGTGGAGATAGTAATGTCATACCTTTTAAGGAGGGCTGAAGAGAATAGAGGGCTTTTATCTACTTCAACCCTTGACAGGCAACTCATGAGGTAGATTTTAGTTTTGAAAGTAATCTAAAAATTTCATAACACAAAAGTTGGATATGATTGTGGGTGTTAATGTGGGGTTGATTTTTCTTTGCCTGCAGGAATGAATTGAAAAGGAGACTAAAAGCGGCTATTTTTTAAGGCGTACAAGGTAGCTTTGAACAACACCATGCTCAACTAGGCATCGATAATGTAGAAATGCAAAAAAAAAAAAAAAAAAAAAAAAAAAATTATCGTTGAGATTTACATATTTTTTACATTAATGAAGTTCGCACTGTAGGAAATCCCTGTTCTATCTGAATAGCAATCCACAAATGCAAATATATAAACCTTATATACTTGTGTCTTGTGATAAAGCAAAGCATCTTAAGCAAACAAGAACACATTAAAAAAAGGTTGATAGCAAACAAGAATCCTTTTGTTTTCTATCAGCAATGACAAATATTTTTATATGTTTGACCAAAGCAAAATGAATCTGTTACTTTCAGAAATAAGTTTTTTTTTTTTGGGACTTTCAGAAACAAGTTAATTCTATTTTTTTTTTTTTTTTTTTTTTTTGAGAAAGAGTTAATTCTATTTAATTGTAGGTTTTTTCTCTCAAAAGTTTATTTCAATTTTTTCCTAAACTATAGTAGAAATAAATCAGCAAATGCAAATTGTGTTGCCATCAATTACCTTTCCATAAAAGTAAAGTCTCCTGTTGGATGATTAAAGAAACTCTGTATTTCTATGGATTTTAATTTTATAACTCACTCTCCATCCATTATCGCGGGAGTGGTAGTGTTATTAATTTTAATCGCCCTCCCCCTTATTAACCGTTGCAGCCTTTTTTTTCTTTTTTTTCCTCACCCTTTTCACGTCTGTTACGTTTATTACTAACTTTTTTTATTTTATTTTTGTTTTTTTATTTTTTAATTTCTAAACTTTATACGATCTACATTTTCTATTCTCTTATTTTTCTTCTAAACCAAATAAGAGAGTTTTTTGTTCCTTTAATTTTCTACCCCAACCAAACACCATAAGAGAAAATTAAAATCTCTTTACGATACAATATTGTCATATACAAATCAACAATATAAAGCAAAGTTATGAAGAAAATTTTGAAGAAGTTAAAAAAATCAAGTGTCGCGACAAGTTGACAAAAATCTTGAAATAAAAATTATTGTGGAAGATCCAATTGAAGTCAAATATAATAGTCAGTTTATAATCCACAACTTTCATGATCCATTTAATTTGTTGAAGACCACTCCAATACAAACAATTGATTTTCTATGAGTATAAATTTTTTATTTTGTTTTCAATCCTTTGTTAATTGATAGTCAATGAGGGGAAAAAACTATGTTATACAATCCTTTGTTAATTGATAGTCAATGAGGGGAAAAAACTATGTTATACTATCTCAAGAATAAAAGTTTTAAAATTAGATCAAGTTATTGAAGTATATGTTAAAGGTATTTTTTTTATTTTTTATTTGGAGAAGAAGCTTTCAATTTTTAGACGAAAATTCAAGGTTCATTCAAGTGGGAGGGTTTGGTATAGGATAAAAAGGGATTCTTTTATCATTTAAATTTTTATTTAATTTTCAGAATTTTGGGATTTGATCATTTATTTTCTTGATTTTAGGTGTTTTTAAGTCTTTTCTAATCAAATTAGAGGCCTACTATGGTATTGTATCAATTAGGATTAATTTAGGACCTTCTCAAAAAAAAGTATTCGTTTTGGAATATTTTTTAGTTGTAAAATAAAGTTTTTTGGAAACTTAAAATAGGTTTGCAACTTGTAAAATGAAAATAACAATTTACTATCAATAAAATTTGAGGTTTTCTTTAAATCTAGTGAATTCCAAAGTTATTTCTCGTACGTGGATTTGAGGAAAACCTTACAGATTAAAGGATTTGCATCTAGCTAGAATGGGATCTAGCATTACTACATTAACATTCTGCATCGAACCGAACCAAACCTATTCCCTATCCCTCTTGTTTTTCCTTCTTAATCTAAATGCTCATAATATTTCATCCATCAAACTTACCAACAAAAATGATCTTTACTAGAAAACTAACTCATCCCATACCTTATAGATCAAGACCTTCTCAACTTTGTTGATGGATCTAACCTGTGCCCTCCAATCTCCATCTACGTTTTGTGTGCATAACACTTCGCCCCAAATCCTGCCTTCCTCTCTTGGGCTTGTTAGGATCAACTCCTTTTAAGTATCTTAATCTCTTCCCTATCTGATGAGATTCTACCTCTTGTTGGTCTCAATTCCTTTTAAAAAATCTTTACTTAAAATACTCAATTTTTCTAATTTCACTTGCAACTCCAAAGTCTTAAAGAGGGAGATCTCTCTGTCACCTAATTTCCACACAAGGCCAAAACACTTTCTGATAAACTCATTGTGGCTGGAAGGCTCCTCTTAAGTCTCAATTCAAGACTTTAACATCTGTGTTTTCAAATGCCTCAAATCTGGATTTTGTGATTTTTAGTTACCACCTTAGCTACTCGTCTCAACCCAACCCTATTTCCTTTATTGAGTTACATAGCCTTCTTCTCATCCACAAGTTCCTGCACTTTGATGCATGTTCATAGAACTCACCTTGGGCAAATGTTGCTCAATGTGGAAGTGGAACTTCTTCAAATAGGGGTCAAGTCCCAGTGCTAGTTCAATGCAAGAGGCAAGTAGGCAACCGTGTAAGGCCCCAATGAGAGTACTAATTAAGCCCCAAACATTCACCAATAACTAAAAAGTAATTTTTTATCAAAGAAAAACCATAAAAAGAAAAATCTTTTCATTGGATATGGCAATGACTGTTTATTTTTCTCAGTTTTAAAGTATAAAACTCATTAATCTCATTAGTAAATAAATTTATACTCAAATTTTATTTAGAGATATTAAATATATAATTTTATTAAAATTTTTCATAATTTTTTATTGTTTGGTTGCTTCACTCAATAGATATTCATTGAGTAATATGATGGATTCGTTTTAATTTGTAATTTTGCATCTAAAAAAATAGATTTTAAATGGAAAAAAAAATACTTAAATAAATATTATATTAATATTCCAAATATAAAAATATGCCTATTTAAATTAGTCACCTTAGGCTGTGTTTGTTTTGGCTGAAAATCACTTCCGGAAATGCTTTTTCGTATTTACGGGTGTTTGGTTGCGCATGGAAAATGCATTTTCCGGAAATGGTTTTCAGTTGACCTGTGTTAGGGGTGTAAATTGATTTCCGTTTTTATTTTACCTTCAAATACCATTTTCCGGAAAACAGAGAGAGAACTGAGTGAGAGGGAGATCGAGGAAGAAGAGAGAGGGATAGAGCATACCCCTCCGGCCAGCCAAGCTCTGGCTAGAGAGATCGCACCCAGAGAGAGATCGAACCCAGGGCCCACTTCGCCGGCGAACTTAGAGAGAGATCGAACCCAGAGCCCATATCGCAACCCAGAGCCCACTTCGCTGTTCAACTTCGTCGGCGAACCCAGAGAAGGATCGAACCCAGAGCCCAGATCGCAACCCAGAGCCCACTTCGCCATTCGACTTCGCCGGCGAACCCAGAGCCCTTCGACTTCGTACCCTTCGACTTCGCCATTTGACTTCGACTTCAAATCGCACCCAGATCGAAACCTTCGACTTCGCTGGCGAACCCAGAGCCCTTTGACTTCGCCGTTTGACTTCGACTTCGAATCGCAATTGAGAAATGGTTGGGTTTTGATGAATTTGACCGGATTTGATGAATTTTTTTTGGTTGGGTTTTGTTTCGATGTTTATCAATTGAGAAATGGGATTATATATTTGTTTGGCAACTGAGAAAATGTGAGCAACAAGTAGAAAATGTGTTTTCTATGGTATTTTCAAGAACACAACCAAACACCAGAAAATATTTTTCGAAATTTTTTTTGAAATGCAACCAAACACATGAAAACATTTTCCTTTCCGAAAAATAGCATTTCCGGAAAATGGAATATTTTCCGAAAATGCTTTTACACGAACCAAACACAGCCTTAGACCCACAATGCCTTGAGCCGGCTCTGGGTCAAGGTCGCACCTCTAGCAATTGTGGTTGTGGCCACAATGGCGTCGCACCTCTAGCAATTGTGGTTGTGGCCATAATGGCGATTTTTGTTACGGTGGCCTTCTGATACATGGGCCTCACAGGCTCACACAATGACTCTTGTCCTCGCTACTAATCAAATTTGCAATGGTTTTAATCATATGGAAACAAATTGCTATATCATCAGATTCATCACTATACAAAATCAAAATGTCCTCGCTGCTCATCTTGCCTTCCATGCCGCTCCTTGTCAATTCTTTAACTGGTTCTTTGATATTGGTGCCACTCATTCTATCATTCTTGATCTTGCCAATTTAGCCATTCCTGACAAATATTGTGATCCTGATCATTTTTGTATTGGCAATGGTAAAGCCCTCCTCATTTCTCACATTAGTTCCACATCAAAACCCCTTCTTTTTATTTTTATCTTTTCAATGTATGGACTCCATGTTCCATACATTACAAAATCCTTCCTATCTATTCATCAATTTTGTAAAGATAAAGGTTTTTTTTTTAATAATTATTATTATTAAAATTTCACGCCTTTTTTTTATTAGCCTAACCTTATCTATTGTATTTAACCTTTTAGTAATACCCTTTGAACTTGGGTCCAATTAACAGGTGCTCTTAGGACATTTTTTAATAGACAATTTTAAGAAAGTTTTAATACAACTTTCACGAAAAATATAAAAAATTGTCAAAAAAATTATTTACTTTTTCTTTTCTCATAAAAAGTTTATACAAATAGTTCCTAAACCAGTATCCTTAATGCATTTGTTAACTTTTTTTTTCTTTCAACTTTTGTACTCTATTAGTTCCAAATCTTATCTTGTACTCTCCGTATATAAATATTATACATACAACACTCTATATGTTAAGAGTGGCAATTCATTTCCTATATTATGTTTCAGTTTTCCCCAATAGAAGTTGTTTTGTTGTAGGATTGAGGCTCATAAAGAATCGGGGGTGGGGGCCATTATTCGGGATGCTAATGGTCTGGTTGTGGCAGCTTTGAGCAAGAAAATTAGAGCTCCTTTGAGTCCTTTGGAGGTGGAGGCAAAAGTTTTTGAGATTGGTCTACAGTTTGCCAAGGATGTGGGGTTACAAGAGTTTACATTGGAAGGTGACTCTCTTAATGTTTTTTGTGCCCTTGCTGGTCCTTCTCCACCTCCATCTTCGGTAATGTCTATTATTTATGGGATTCAAGCTTCATGTCATGTTGTTAGAAATGTGTTGTTTTTGCATGTACGTAGGTAGGGGAACAAACCAGTGTTAGTATTGTTGATTTTTCTGTTTGAATAGAAGAGAATCCTTGTTTCGTGATACAAGCTCTTCATCATGATGTAATGTTGTTTTCTATTTATAGAAAGTTTAAAGTTTCCTATCAATATATATATATATGTGTGCGCGTGTGTGTGTGTGTGTGTGTACACACAAAGCTAGCTATGCCACTTGACATAATGTGAATCAATTGATACAATTCAAAATTGAACAGTCTTTGAACTTTTGTTTTTATATATTACTAGCTAGTAAGTTACCCGTGCGATGCACGGATAATGTTGTAATGTTTTATGTCAGATTGTTTTGGAGAATGTTGTATATGTATTATAACATAATTGTTATAGAACTTTATTAGTAATAAATTCATCATAAAAAGTAATAATTATAAATTGTACACATATATTTATTATAATTATTCAATTGAAGGAATGAGGAAAAAAAAAAATTTTTTTGGAGGAATATTATAGAATTAAATTTGATATAAAATGTGTTTTTTTCTCCCCCATATAAAATGCAAGGCCTCCTTCCTTGGTTATAGCCAACTCATATGGGTTAGGATTAGATGAAATAATAATGTTAGAGTTAGGTAGGTGTCGTCGAAAGATTGAAAGTAAATGACATCGTTTTTTGTCTGTATGTATCTGACATGGGATGACATAAAAGGCTATGGGTAAGTATATATAAAGGGGTAGAAGAACAAGAGGTAAAAATGGTGAATTAAAATGTAAAGAGTTTTGTGTGTATTTGTGAGGGATGAAAAATCTTGAATCATTGAACTAAATGAAACAAAAAGTTAATATTTAATTTGTCTTATCTCTGATGTGGCACTTGAGAATATTTTAATTCTCATTGCACAAAAATGCGCCACTTGACAGAACCTCCTGCTTTCTCATATGAGGTCTCTGTTTTTATATAATATTGATGACTGGATATCAGATTAGATGCAGCTTGTAATTAAATGCTATCATCTCGGCCTTAAAAACTTACTACCAATAATTGGGCAGATTTTATTTTTTATTTTTTTTAATTCCATGAACTTCTTTTGTAGCCTGATTTCATTGTTCTTTTATGCATGAAGATAGCAAATAATGATCAAAAGCAAGTTTGCACTTCTTCTGGCACTATTTCATCAAAAGTAAATTTTCCTAGAAGTGATAGTTCTCAACAAAAAGATTCTGGAAAACCAAATTGGAGATGATGGAGCTACCAAACATAAGGCCATACTTTTATTCATAAGAGCAGTGCAGATAGATTTAAAAAGAATAGGCGATAGATAATATCATAAGAAAGGTGGCTCAAGTTCTAACGCTATAATTTAAAATGCTTGATGAATTTCAATATGTTTTCCTCTTCTTTGGGTTTGTGGGAATCTACGTTAACGGAAAATTATGTACAAAGTAGGAGGTTTATCTGAAGAAGGCTTGGGTTTGTGTTGTTGCAGTCTTATTGAGTTGTTTAAATAATGCATAGGGTTCCTATTGAACTCGTCCTGTTATTATGTTGATATATAGGCTGTAGATATATCTAATGTGGTGAACCATCTTAGTAAAGTTGGCTGCTGAAGGCCAGAATTCTAGAAGCATTATAACTCACTTTCGTAGAGATATAATGTTTTGGTCTCTTCTTCACAAATTTTATTAAGAAAAAGCCAAAATATGTGTAGAGTGTGGATTGTATTTTTTAACATTCAAAAGAATGGTGGGAAGCTCCAAAAATGTAGTTAAGCACTCGGATTCACGAGTCTCTGATTACATGCCAAGTTTAATGGAAGAATTGTAATGTTGAACCAAAATTATAAAAAATGTTGAAGCATTGAAATTATTTTACATTTTTTTTTTTTTTTTTTTTTTTTTTTATATATAGTCAAAATTAATTGTACTTTAGAATCTGCCTAACAATAATTGGACACGAAATGCCTACGGCTACATAAAACCAGTAGACTTTTTGCTCATCTGTATTGAATGATCTGCTTTAATTGGATTGCATTGTTTAACAAGTCTATTTTCGATTGCAATAGAGAAGTATTATATTTTGAATTGTAAATATAGATATAATGAAACCTTGTGCATGATCTAATACGAATGCATGGATAAAAACTCAATAAAGGAGTTCCCTTGTTAATTCAAATGACAAATTCAACCAACTCAATGAGAGCAAGATCAAAATAGAGTACAAAGTAGAAGAAATCAAAATTCATAAATTAAAATTTAATAAGCACAAAATTTATTTGGGAGGGCTTGCTAGATGGATGAGGTCCAATATGATTTTCATTTGTTTGCTCCAACTTTATCCTTAACAGCATCACAAGCCCCTTGTGCCTTATCCTTCATCTGCTGGCCAGCCTGCAATATATAGAACTCCATATGTAAGCAATTAACAATGATGTAGGGCAGTATTGCTTGAGATCGAAGTATTTTGTTATGTTTATATGTAATTTTCTAACTTAGTAAAAACTTTGTTGAACCTCTTGGCATGATTCCTTGGCAGATTGAGTAGCATTGCTTGCCTTGTCCGCCAAGTTGCCCGCCTTTTCCTAAACCAATAAAGAACAACACATTATTGTCAACATTTAAAATGTCAACGAGCATAGTGTTCATGCATGAAACATCCATCCATGGACTCAACTAAACGTTTGAACTTACCCATTTTCCTAAGAAGTTTTGAGGAAAAATTAACAAGTTTTGAAACGAAAACTAAGAGGGTTCAAGGAAACTTACAGGTTTGAAAAGAAAGTCCTCGGACAAATTTTCAGTATTTGTAGACGCATAGGGAAGTGAGAGAGAATGACAGGTTCAGTATATAAGCTCTAGGACTGTGTGATTGTTGAAAGTAGGGAAATGAATTGATTTGAAAAGCTATTTATAGTGGCGCAAAAGTTACAAGCGGGAAAATTCCCGCTCGTAAACCTAGGAAAATCCTCTATCGTTGGATTTACATCCTGTTGTTGAATGTGGGGGACAAAGGAGCCGCCAAAATTTAATGATAGCACGCTTTGGACGCCGAAGTGTCAGGAGCGTGCCTTGAGCAGGTAAAAAGTCATTTGAGAGCTCAGGAGGGCATAACCATAAACGAGATGGGTTGGGGACATCAAAATCCTCCTTTCCTTCCGAGGAGCCGAAAAGCAAGATTTTGAGGGGCTATTGTGGGGGCCAACTGTCTAGAAGGTAATATTAAAACTGTATGAATTGGGCCTATGGCCCAATCCGAGGATATCAACCAATCCGAGGATGGTTAAATAAGGTTATAATGGGAACGGTATAAGAAGAAGAAATAAAGATTGTATGTGATAGTCCAAAATATGTCCGAGGAGATAATTCATCTCGGAAACGGGGATCCGAGATCGGTAAGAATGTCTTATCATCCTAGGCATCCTTCAAGGTTGCATCACAACTAAGAGTTGGGCATTGGATAAGGGATGAGCAAAGGGTGGCAACAAATATCTTCAAAAGCTGCTACCTCCACATTAAATGCCTCTCAACCAACTCTCTGGCTGCATTAATGTGGAGGTGATACCTGAATAGTGATCAAGCAGCCTTACAGCTACTAGTTGATGATTCTGGGAGCTGTTGGATGGGACAAGAAGGAGTTCCTAGAATCCAACTTATACGTGTATGGTAGGGATGATACCAAGATTGTAGTATATAGCATGGGAAGGTAGCCTAAAGAGAGGGATCAGAAAAAAATCAAGAAATCCTGATAAAAAATATTGCGAACCCTTGTAACTGTGTTCTTTAACAAGATATTATAACATAAGCTCCTCAGGCCGTGTCGATGACAGATTTTCTTATTTTACTTGTGTTCAACAATCTTAATTCAGCAATTTTTATTGTCTATCTTTTGGAGTAGAACTAGTTCTTTCACCCACGCTCTATAAATTCATTGTTTGGGCTAATTGGGCTTAAACCCAATCCTACACTAGGTCCAATCCAAATTCTGCCCTTACAATTAACAATCGCCTATTCTTTTTAAATTTATCTACAGTGCTCTTATGAATAAAAGTATGGCCACATATTTGGTAGCACCATCATCTCCAATGTGGTTTCCCAGAATCTTTTCGTTGAGAACTATCACTTCTACTTCTAGGAAAAGTTACTTTTGATGAAATAGTGCCAGAAGAATTGCAAGCTTGCTTTTGATCATTATTTGCTATCTTCATGCATAAAAGAACAGTGAATTCAGGCTACAAAAGAAGTTCATGGACTTAAAAAAATAAAATAAAATCTGCCCAATTATTGGTAGTAAGTTTGAAGGCCAAGATGATAACATTAACTATAAGCTGCATCTAATCTGATATCCAATCATCAATATTATGTAAAAGCAGAGACCTAATGTGAGAAAGCATGAGGTTCTATCAAGTGGCGCATTTTTGTGCAAAGAAAATTGAAATATTCTCAAGTGTCACATCAGAGATAAGACAAATAAAATGTTGTAAAGTTGTGGTTTACAACTATGTTTTATGTTGGCTTTATTCAGTGACAAAAAGTGTTGTAATTGCATTAAATTATTTCCTTTTATTTTGTGGGATTCTATTGTATTGGGTTTAGTATTAAGTTGGTGAAGAATCAAGCATGAAATGAAGATCAGTGCAGTTTCGCGACTAGCTCGCAAGAAGTTCCTGAGTAAAGGTTCTCGTGGAAAGGCCACGTGAGAAGTACATGCTGGAAGTTGAAGTGTCAAGTGTCGGGCTACATTTCATGAGCACTTCGCAAGATATGCCATCTCGCGAAGTACTCGCGAAACTCTCTGCTTGAAGGATTTTAAGTGTGATTTTCTTACCCTTCATATATACTATATATACCTTCATTACCCACAAAAGAAAAGAATGCTATATTCAGAGAGAGAAAACCCTAAATAGGTTTCTACAACATAATACACCCACCTTTTAGAGAGAGAGCTACTCATCCTTTAGAGAGAAATTATTGTAGCCTCTTCTCCTTCTCTATTCTATTATCATACCTTGAGAGGAGATTTGTATCCAAACACAACCCACACCTATTCAGAGTGTAGAGAGTGTTTTGGAGCTTGGAAAGTTTTGGGGATTTGCCAAGAGAAGCCGGTGAGGCTTGGTAGATGCAATCGGGCGTAATGCGAGATCCGAAAAATTAGTGAAGACAAGACTCCGAGAAATCCGTTGGAAGCAAGAACTTGGAGGGCTCAAGTACATTGGGTAGACTAGGCTTGGAGTGTCTTTTATTATTCATGTACTCCAACTTATTCACTAGTGGATCGATTTCAACTTGGAGGGTCGCGGAGAGGTTTTTCGCCGAGTTCTTCAGTTTCTTCTTTGATAACATGTCTTGGTGTCATCTTGTGTTTCATCCCTCTTCCCTTACTCTTGTGCCTTATATTTATTGCTTATTGTTCATATTTGTGCACAAGAGTAGTTTCGGTGATTGCGCTTCTTTTACTCTTGTTCTGTACTTAGATAAGTTAGGGTAAAAGCAATCTAGCCATAATTTTAAAAATGGGGTCTTAACAAGCTCGTGTGTTTTAGTACAAATTTGAGCTTTCAAATATTGACCTTTTGTTTTATTTAGTTCAACGTTTCAAGACTTTTCATCCCTCACACATACACACAAAACTCTTTGCATTTTAATTCACCATTTTTATCTCTTGCACTTCTACCCCTTTATATATACTTACCCATAGCCCTTTATGCCATCCCATGTCAGATACACACAAACCAAAAACAATGTCATTTACCTTCAATCTTACGACGACACCTACCTAGTTCTAACATTGTTGTTTCATCTAATCCTAACTCGTACGAGTTGGCTATAACCAAGGAAGGAGACTTTGCATTTTATATTGGGTGTCAACGGCAATTACGATTTTCATATTAAAGTCAGACTTTGTAGATTTGTGGGTTTTGTAAGTGATGTGATCAACTGTGGGTGTTTGGGATATGTATTTTGTTTTAGAATTAAGGAGAAAGAAAAAGACACATTCTATATCAAATTTAATTCTATAATATTCCTCCAAAATTTTCTTTTCTCATTTCTTCAATTGAATAATTATAATGAATATATGTGTACAATTTATAATTGTTGCTTTTTATGATGAATTTATTACTAATAAAGTTCTATAACAATTATGCTATAATATATATAACATTCTTCAAAACAATCTTACATAAAACATTACAACATTATCCGTGCGTTGCACAGATAACTTACTAGTAATATATAGAAGCAAAAATTCAATGACTATTCAATTTTGAATTGAATCAATTGATTCACATTATGTCAAGTGGCATAGCTAGCTTTGTACACACACACACACACACACACACAATATATATATTTGATAAGAAACTTGAAACTCTCATCAATGCTCTGTTTGTTTTAGCATTAACGTTTTTTAGAAAATTTTACATTTTCTAAAGTCCATTTTCTAGAAAAATATCTCATTTTCTGATGTTTGGTAATAGTCTTGAAAATGGACTTGAGAACATTTTATGGTGTTTGGTATTCACAATTTTTATAACATTTCTTGTATAATTTAAAACATGTATAATATGTGTATTGTGTAAACCCACCTAATGTAATCAATATAAATAAATAATAAAAAAGCCAAGAATGAATTGGTTTTCAAACTAAAATTTTGGCAACGGATACAATCAAAATTAGCTATCAAATTTTCATGATTTCAAATACTCATCTTGTTCATGTATAGTGATAGGGCAAAAACGTATTGACCCCTTGTGAGGAATTAGTTGATTAATTAGCCAAATTTATTAATTAATCAAATTAACATGCAAAGCGCGTGGTAGCACAAACAAATCACCAATAACTAAAGTATGTAGCGGAAATTAAATTGACACAGTGATTTGTTTACGAATGGGAAAAACCACTGAGGCAAAACCCCACCGGGTGAATTTAAGGTCATCACTCCCGAGAATCCACTATTATTAAAACAAGCGGTTACAAGTAAAGGAATCCCAGTACTTTATACCAACTTACAGTTGAACCCTTACCCCAATACCCAATTGGACTTGTTCTGTAGTGACAATCTCTCATTTTAATGCACGACTTCCAGTACGTGACTAACCAATTGTACGGATCCTAGTACGCGACTTCAATCACCAACTAGAGAAGGTTATTGACTAAAAAGTTCTTCAATTCATCACTCGATGAAGATCGAGAAGTTCCTTGGTTATAAAACCCTATGATGCATAAACACAGCAGCTTCTTCATAAGAAAGATAAACTAGGGCAAATTCTATCTCTGGTCACAATTTGCTTGAACAAAATTTTGCTCAACACTCGTGCAACTTATGTCACCTTTGATGACCCTTAAAATAATTCTTTTATATGTCTAGGGTTGTGAGAAAAGAAAGCCCAAACATACAATCACATATTGGATGAAAAACAGACCAGAAATTCTAAGTTTCATAAACCTCGACAAATACCCTATCTGTCAAGCTGCTTTTGAGCCATGGGTTGGAACAGCTCTTCAAGGCTTAATAGATGCTAGTTGTTGAGCAAGCTATCGAGCTTTAATGAACAACATTTTTCACATTTGAATCTTGGACAGACTTGCATGGCTTTAACACTTAAACTTGAAACCTTATTTCTTGAAGTATTAAACACATCCTAGATCTACCGAAATACAAGTAAAGTGTATTTTGTCAAAGGATTAGCCAATTACATAAAATAGTGACATATGTTCCTAACATGTGTAACACATATGTCCTAACATATAGGAACAGTAACGTACATAATATATATATATATATATATATATATATAAACCATACTTTTCATAATTCAAAATAATCATTATACCCATAAGTTTCATTTTTAATAGTTCAAAATGCCACATAGGCTAGATAGTTTTATTGACAACCTAATCTAGTACAAATAGTTTGATAAATACTAAAAATTGTTATAGAACTGTTGACTGATCTGTGAGGAGATAAAAAAAAAAAAAAAAAAAAAAAAAAAAAAAAAAAAAAAAAAAAAAAAAAAAAAAAACCTTGTTAAAGAATGGTGTTATAGAGGGGAGAAGAAATAGGGAGAAAAAAGAGAAGAGAGGCAGATAGAGAGAGAAATCTGTGGGAAGAGAAGAGGCCAGAGGGAGTGATAGTGAGGGTGTGAGAAGAGAGAAAAAAACAAAGAGAAGAGAAGAAGTGAGAGAGTTTATTGTGAGAAAGGCTGGATGTGCGAAAGAAAATATTATTTCCTGAATCAGAAGAATATAATGTGTATATGAGTTAAATGGTGGCCTAATTAATGAATATCAATGTTTTTCTAATATGTTTCTTGGATGTAATCGTAATTTAAAAGCATTCTTGAACAGTACTACATGTTCTCCAATGAAGTAACTATACAATGGATCCTACTATGATTGATGATTCTAATAGATCTATGAGGTTCTAAGTAATATCCAATTGTTTGATTTCACCATTCTAATTCAATAATACTGTTTCTTGTCTAACGTTAAAAGAGTTTTTTTTTTTTTTTTTACTGAATTTGTGGTACATGGATGTGTGGACATCACCTGTATATTTGAGTGGCCCTGTTATCTTCCCATCCTTTGTAAAACTTGCAAGTATAAAATTTTCCCTTAAAAATGTCGTGGTTTGTTAAATTGCTAAAAGTTTACAAATAATATGAACTGTTTGCTAGAGAACAACATGTTTTACTACAGAATGTCAAAATAATTTGATGTTATTTGTGAAGACCCCTAGTTTAGAAAAATTTAGCTTCTTTCATATAATTATTATTAAAAATATTATTACATAACCATCTGCTGTCATTGATTATGTATAAGTTTTGTATAACTTCAAGCAATTCACTTACACTATAGAAATCATAAATAAGCAATTTGAATCTTTCTCACTCAGAAATCATGGACAATGAATTTTACATAAGGATTTAAAAAGAAACAAAGGTTCTTACTTAAGTTCATGTTTAATGATGATGAATCTAATAATGTACTTCAAGGTGATACTCATAACAAGCCCATAAAAAATGATAACTTAGATACAATGTGTAGGTATATGACTATTATAAATTAAAATTCTTTATCTTCACCCCCATCCCACTAAAAATAAATAAATAAGAAATAAACCAACACTATTTTTACTATTGAACAAATTTACTTATTTATAATTTAGGAATAAAATTCATGAATTTGCATTACATAATGAAACACTTAACAAAGAGGGGGTCAATAAAATCATTAACCAACACCGCAACATAGATACTCATAGAAGTTTCATAGATTAAGTATATACAATTACTTATTCTCTCACCTTCCAGGAACCAAAAGGAATAATAGAAGAATTGTTGGGTTGTGTTCCTAGCAACCTTGCGATGCCAAAAGGAAACTAATAACAAAACAAAATTAAAAACAATTTAGCAATAAAGGGACCAAACATAAATAATAAAAAGCTAGATGGAAAAAAGAAGGAAAAGTTTGAGACCTGCTGAGATTTAGAGGTGAGAGATGGCAGAGACTGCGAACAAAGAGAAAGGTACATGTAGAGGGGAAACTGTGTCCTTTATCACCAACATCGAAGGAAAGAAGTTCTGGAGATAAGTTAAGGATTTTTTTTTTTTTTTTTGGGGGGGGGGGGGGGATTGGGTTTGTGGGATTTTCTATGTATGGACCCTACAAAAAAATAAAACTTCAAATTCAAAACAATAAAATTGTAATGCTTTAGGTTAGCGCTAAGATTCAAACCAGGTATGTGTTTGGAAAAAACATGTGTGTATTACCACCAAATTAATGCCTCTAAGATGTTTTAAAATATATCTTAAAAAAATATAGAAATAAATAAATAATTAATCTTATGCATTAATGTTAATTAGAAAAAGATAAACATCAAGAAAGTAACCTCAACTATGTTATTTTAGAGGGAGGTATGCCTTGAACGTGATGGGAGCTATCAAGGGAAATACGTTGGAAGTTAATTGGTCTATTCAAAGGTTCATGGAAGAAACCAAGATAATTCTAGCTGATTTTTTATTTTATTTTTTGGTGGATTTTGTTTTTAGAAAGCTTTTGGACACAACTTTAAAGTGGTCAACTATGATTAGAGGAGAAAAAATGATGAATTCATATGAAAGTAATTGTACATCGCTTATAGTTGACTACTTTATCAAATTATGGTAAAAGTTGTGGTCTTAGAAGAACCGTTATGTTTTTGTTTCAAACTCATAACTTATTAGCTAGTAGCCATATATGTAGCTTTATGTGAAGCAAATTCCCTTACTAAAAGAATGAGAAGGTATGGACCTTGCTAGCTTTTGTTTGATTCATATTAATGACGTGATTATTCAAGGGGAAAAAACATTAAAAGAATCAACGTTTGACCAACACCATCATTTTGAATCCTTTAAGGATATCACTTTATCATGTATAAGAATTGTTAGAGTTATAAAACAATTTCATCAAGAAATACGAGAGTAATATTATATCTGAATTTCCTCTTCTCAAGTATTCATTCACTACATCAAATTATTTATGATATTTATGATACTGATACATATATCTTTCTCTATACTATCGATGCTTCTCTATTTCTTAGTGTCCATTCCATTAAGAGCTTACACACACACACACACACACACACACACACATATGTATAGAGAGAGGGAGAGAGAAAGAGATCGAAGCAACTAAAAGAAGACAAGGCCATAAATTAGATGGCTTAGTTTCAACTCCTAGTAAATAGGTCTTACTTACACTAAGGAATTATGGTGGGTTGCTATCAGCTGCCCATGTGAATGAACAAAGTATAGAGAGATGCAAATTGACCTTTTAACAACTATTTATGTTAAAATTGGACTTTCCAATATGTTCTAGGAACAAATACCTTAAGACTTGAGAACAAAGAGTTTGTAGAAACAAGATAAATGGATGAAAAGGAATTTATTGTGGTTTTGTATGTATATAGTAATAGGTTAGTTTGTGAAAGTTCAAAAACGTGTACCAATACACTTTTGAACGTTTAGACCCCCAAAAATTAACTTAACCAACACAAGCAATATGTTAAACAACAAGTGTGCGGAAACTTAACATATGCTATAATGTGAAATAGGATAAAAACTATCTAAGCCATAACATAATAAAATCACAGCAGATAATATAAAGGCAGAGATAGAGAGGAAGGAAGATGCAAACACAAAGATAACACCCGATGTGTTATCGAAGAGGAAACCGAAGACCTCGGTGAAAAACCTCTCCGCCGCCCTCCAAGCGGTAATCAATCCACTAGAAAATACAGTTGGGATACAAGGACAGCAATAGACCCTCCAAGCCTAATCTACCCAGTGCACCTAAGCCCTCCAAGCTTCTTGCTCCAACGAGGTTGCGCCGAACCTTTTTCTTTTCTAGCTTTCCGGATTCCGCTACTACACCGTAGCATCAACCAATAAAGATTGGCTCCTTCCTAACTGCTTCCCAGAACTCCAAACGACTGTCTCACAGAGATGATAATGGTGAGAACCAGGTTTGGTATAATGCCTCTCAAGGTTTTGACAATGGAGAGGAAGAGAGTGAAGGATTTTGATGAGACTCTAAGGTAGAGATTGTGTATGAAACAATCTTGTTTTTCTTTAGGGTTTCTCTCTCAAAATTCTCTCTGGAAGCTCTCTTTCAATCGTGGGTTAAAGGGGTATTTATACTGGAGTGAAGAGGAATGTGAAACGTCAGGTTTTTTCCAAAACAGGGGTGGCTCGCGGCTTGACCTTGCGGCTTGACCAAGTCGCGAGATCCAGTCGCGAGTTAACCGTATGGCCAGTTGTCCTGTTTTGTCCTGTAGTGCTCCAGCTAGCATGACTGTTCATCTTCCAGCATGCTTGGCACGTGTGCAGCTTCTGGCGACTTGCAGCCGCGAGTCCACCCGCAAGTCCCAGCAGCGACACTCTGTTTTCTTGCACACTCTTGAGCAATCTTCACTCTATTTCACTCACTACCCTTACAACAATCCCACCTAAATACAGGGTTACTAAATGCTAAATTACAAGCAAATTTGGCACGGAATAAAGCCAATTAGATGGTTGAATAAATTCAACCTTACAATCTCCCCCTTTGGCTATTCCGTGACAAAACCCTAAAACAGACTCTAGACTTAACATGTGAGTTGGGAACAGTTGAACAAAACTCACTCACACCTAACTCTAGAAGCTGTGAAGCACTTGAATCATATGAACATAAACTCCTGAAACACAACAATACACCATGATCATTGTAAGCAAAAAATTATAAATGCATATGAAACAGGCAATATGAGATCAAGCAAAGATGGAGTTAATAAACAAACCATGGCTTGATCAACCAAGTGAACACCACAAGGTAGTGATCACAGTGCTCATTCACACTTGGAATGAACACAAAGACATACAAGTTAACAAGCACAAGGCAAGACACTTGTATGCTCAACACTCAACCAATGCATAGCACACAAGACATATGCATCTAGGAACAATCCTACAAGGGCACAAGAGTGACAGTACATAAACCAAAATGCAGAACATTTAGATTAAAGTACTGATTTGAACATAGCATAAAGGCTGCACTTAAGCAAGGTACATACCATAAAGCCTACAAACTATGCATAAAACAATAACCCTAAAAGCTTACAAAGCATATGGGTACAAACCAAATAACTTCCTGAAAAACATCATCAAACATATATTAAAGTTTAAACCAAGAGTATATGAAAAGAGTTAGAAACATCTATACACCAAAACACAGTGTATACACCATGAAAACACTAAAATACCCAAATCATATATATAAACACATTACTCCCCCTCAACTAATTACTCCCCTTTAAGAGCTGCTTTTCTGCTTCTCAATCATCAATGAACTTCTCCCCCTTTTTGACAGGAATTGCCAAAGGGTCACTGGTCATGCTGAGTTGTGAAGTTGTCAAGTTTAGCAGCCAAGACATCAATCTGGTCTTGCATGGCTCTCATCCTGTCAGAATGCTCAGTTTGGACTGCCCTGATCCCATCAAGCCTTTCCAGAATGATCTGGAAAGCATCTGGAGGTGTGTCTGCAGAAGTTGAAGCTCTGTGTCTTTTGCCACTTCTCCTAGGTGTTGAAGTTGATGCAAGCCCTGCTGCCTCTGCTTCAGTCTCCATTGGGGCAGCCTCTCCTTCATCACCTTCATCTTCTTCTCCTGGAAGCCTAACACTTATCCTTTTGCAGGTGAGCTTGTTGATTGCAGAGGGTGTAGACATGAGACTGATGTCTTGAGGGATTGGAACACCCTTATTCCTAAAAATCCTCATAAGCAAACTTGGAAAGATCAATTTAGGCCTAGAGGTTGTTCTAGTCTCATCCACAATGGTGTCATAAATGTGGGAACTTATGTCTATGAAGTTCTTTTCTTTGAGATCCATCAGAAAGACTGCTCTAGCACAGTTGATTGTAGTCAATTTCCTAATGGGATAGAGGTTAAACATCATAATTATTGTAAGGCACCTCATGTCCACTGGAAAGGCAGTGGTATTCAAACATTTCCCTTCTCTCTGCCCACCTATCCTTTGTTGAATTGTTTCAATAGACACACTCCTATCCTTGTAATTGATAAATTCTTCATCATCTAATCCTTCAAGCCCTAATGCATCATCTATGACATGAGCATCCAAGACAAACTCTTTACCCCTCACCCAGCAACTCAATTCATTATCCTTTATCACAGCATTTGAGTAGAATTCCCTAATTAAGGGTTCACACACAACAGGGAAACCACTCAGAAGCTTTTCCCATCCTCTTCCTTCAAAATAGCTGGGAATAAAAGTTTGCCTTAAGTCCTCCAAATCCACAAATCTCTCTTGAATGATTCCTGCATTCAAGAAGTTATCCTTGTATCTCTCAAAGTGGTGAACTGACCTAAACAATCTAGAATCCATCTTTAATCTTTTGTCAGCCTTCTTTGCAGTAGATTTCTTCTTCTGAGGTGAGGGAGCCATCTGTGAACAATCAGAAAAGGCCACAACAACATATAGCAATATATGTGCATAACCAGTCAGAACCATGTAATAAACAGAGAGAGATATCAACCATACAAATGAACTTCAAAGACTTAAACAACAAGCTACTTAGTTCAAACATATGGATAAACCAAGCCTAGGATAGGACACACATGAACAACATGGTGAAATTATCCTAAAGGCAGATAAATGACATTGAGACAGATAATGGGAAAAATGATATGACACACAAACAGTATATTGAGGCTAACAGAAGCTTCCCACAGATTAACACACTAAAACATGCAAATCTAGCACAGTAAAACTCACAACCTCAGAACAAACCAATAGAAATAACTCAACAGCTCAAAGATCAGATTGAAATAAAAGAAACACTTAGCTAAGCACAAGATGAAGAGCAATAAGCATATGACTATCATTTAACACAAACTATAGCAACAGCATCCACAAGCTAAGCAAGAACAAGGAGCAGAAACCGAAACAAAAATCCATTTCAAAAACACAATCATATGCGAAAAATAAAGGGTAAAAGCACAAAATCAAGTAGAAAAGAGTGGAAAACAGAAAACCCATACCTGTAACTTGACGATTTTGAGCTACAAGATTGCAACACAAGAGATTGGAAAAGGGAGCACAGAGTGTTTGGGAGGGAGAGAGTTTAGAGAGAAGATGAACAGTCACAAAAATTCGAGGGAAAAACTGAAAAAGTTTAAAAACTGCTCCTGTTTCCGCAAAACACGCGATTTTCGCGACTGGATTAAGTCGCCACACAGTCGCCAGCTCAAGCCGCCAAAGCACTCAAGAACAAAATTTTGAAAAATTTTTCTAAGTGTTTTTCGCGACTGGAAGGTCTACCCGCGAGTAAGTCGCGAGCTAAGCCGCGAAAATCTCTGAGTGAACCTCGCGACTGGACCTTCCACTCGCGAACAAGTCGCCAAAAATGACCAGCGAAGATGCGACTGAGTCTCGCGACTTGGTATACCCGCGATTGAGCCGCCAAAACAGGGAAAAACTGTACTTTTGAAATTTTCAGATTTTTCAACAAAAAAACTTTCCAAAAACACCTAAAACACTCAAAAATCTTTTTGTGCTTGAATTAACAAAGATTGAGCATGTGAGAAACACATTTTATCAAGTACAATCACACAAATGAATATGGCATTTATTGAACATAAACTTGTGTGTTGTGTGTGGATATCAACAATGAGATAGTCCTTTGTCTAATGTGAAGCTTCAATGATCAATTCAACCAAGGCATACACAATTAGCAGTAGATCATGTGACCAATCTCAATTATAGAAATATGAATATATGACCTCCCACATAACTTGATAACATAACTTGGAGTTTTTCATTTGACTCCACTTTCAGACATAACATTTGATCTTTTTGATCTATTTGAGGCAATCATCTCTCATTGTGAGAGGGATGTATAACATTTCTCTTTGAAGAACAGGCATTTGGCCTTTTTGAATGAAATATCACTTTTAATATAAGGTCGCTTACCCTTTTTCCTAGTCAAATACTAGAATGTGCGACAGGCTTTTGCAGCTCAATATCTCTTTTCATTTGGAGATTTACATTTGATGAGCTCTTTTTAGCAAAACAAAAATAAAAAGTGGGAAGATATATAGACACAAGTCTATGCATGACTCAAGATCAACATAACCATTCACTAATCATTCACGACAAGTTTGAAGATCTATTTACAACAATCACATAGATTTCAAGATTTTTCCCACAGAGATAACAGTGCATGAAAACAAGCAATGCTCGAAAATGCACACAGCCATTAGCACAAAGGTACAAGGCAAAACAAGTTTTGAGACAAAACTCAACAAAATCAATCAAGCTTTTTGATTTTCTAATTTTTTATGTGTTTTTTGGATTTTTGACACAAGAAACAAAAAGAATGATAAAACAACATTAGGAAATATTCACAAGAGAATAATCTAACAACCAAGAACAAACACAACAAGCATACCAAACAAACATAGTCACAAAGCATAGGAAGTATTAATGCATGGACATGTTGTAATGCTTATGCATGAGTACCCCTTTTCACCCACACGTCACTTGCGTTTGGGGTGATTTCCTTAAAGGATTGGGTACGGGAGTTAGGGCTTTCAAACCTTCGTGAGAAGCTTTCCAAGCAGTTGGTGAATGCACCAATCATCTTCATCACGTTCATCATTCCGGGATCTCCATTTTGCTCTCTAGATTGATCACCTGCCCAAGTTCTCCTATCAATTCTTGGTCCTCCTGACCTTTGAGGAGTTGCACTGTTCTTTGCTCTCAGCTTTTGGCAATTTGGTCGAGTGTGCCCTTGAAGTCCGCAATAATGGCACACATACATTCCTCTAGGACCTCTTTGTGGTCGTGGACGTGACTTGGCACGAGATTCAGACCTGCCCACAGACTGATTACAATGATTCAGCATCCGTTGGTCCACCACATTCTTCTTCTCCTCCACCTCGAGCTTCACACCAGTAGGGTCAGCTACAACTGGATCTTTGGCCTTTACAAACTTCACTTCTTTAGTGACATTTCCAGATGAACTACTTCCCCCGGTATATCCCAGTCCGGATTTGTCTGAAAAGCTCTTTTGAGATGATATAACATCATCTAGCTTCTTGGTGGTGACCCTCTCTATTTTTGCATTTGCTTGCACAACCTCATTCTCAAGAAATCTCACTTTAGTGTAAGCTTCGGACAGCTCACCATTCAGTGTTTCAATCTCGCATTTGGCCTCCCTATACCGGATTAGGAGACTTTTGTAGTCCTCCTCAGCCTTCTTCATTTTTCTTACAGCAGCCTTGGCTACCCTTGTGTATTCACCCGACTTCTCCAAGAGTGAGTTGTAATTTTCTTGAAGAGTTGCTGTGCTTTCTTCTTCTTCAGCTTCTGATTCTTCAACAATTCCTAGTGAGTCATCATCACTATGTTCTCCAAGGTCTTGAACAAGCAAATTCAACTCATCCGAAGACTCAACATGAGCAATAGTCATGAAAGCTGAATAGTTCCCCTCTCCATCACAGCTCTCTTCAGATTCTGAGTCAGACGAATCTGAGTCACTCAAAGTCGTGGCATACACCTTGCCTTTCGATTTCAAATAATTAGGACATTCCTTCTTAAAGTGTCCATGCCCGTTACATTCAAAACAAGTGACACCTTGTGTGGATTGGGATTCTTTTCCATCTTTCCTTTTGAAATCCCTCTTCTCCCTTCCAGAATTTTGGGATTTTCTCTTATCATCAAATTTTCCATTGTTTTTGAATTTCAAAAACTTTCTGAAATTTTTAACAAGATAGGCTACATCTTTGTCAACCACATCTTCTCCCGATGAGTCTTGATCTTCCGCCTTCTCATTAATGGTCTTTAGAGCAAGGGATTTACTCTTCCGTTGATTGGGCAGCGACATCTCATAAGTCTGCAGAGAACCAACCAGCTCCTGTACTTTGATGTCGTCAAGATCCTTGCTCTTTTCAATGGCTGTCACTTTAGCACGAAAACTTTCCGGCAATGATCGAAGGATCTTCCTTACAATCTTTGAGTCCTCCATTTTCTCTCCCAAGTTAAACTTACTGACAACCACCTCATTTAGCTTCCCATAGAAAGAGTCGAAAGACTCATCCTCACTCATCTTGAGCTCCTCAAACCGAGTTGTCAGCATTTGTAACTTGGTATCTTTCACTTTCTTCGTGCCTTCATAAGTGGTTTCCAGAATCTCCCATGCTTCTTTGGCAATGGTAATGTGAGAAATCCTGTGAAATTCATCTGGAGACACACCACAGAAAATAGCATTTAGTGCTTTACTGTTAGCATTAGATGCAGCAAGTGCTGCCTTATCCCATGTGGATTTGGCTGCCTCAGGTTTGGTCCAACCAATCTCAACAGCATCCCACACGGATTCATCAATAGAGCATAGAAAAGCTCTCATACGAACCTTCCAAAACGCATAATTACTTCCATCAAAATATGGAAGTGCATTAAGGGATTGAGACCTATCCATCTCAAAAAGGGAGTCAAGGATCACACAATGGTAATGAAACCAAACAGTAGTGTACCCGCTCTGATACCAATTGAAAGTTCAAAAACGTGTACCAATACACTTTTGAACGTTTAGACCCCCAAAAATTAACTTAACCAACACAAGCAATATGTTAAACAACAAGTGTGCGGAAACTTAACATATGCTATAATGTGAAATAGGATAAAAACTATCTAAGCCATAACATAATAAAATCACAGCAGATAATATAAAGGCAGAGATAGAGAGGAAGGAAGATGCAAACACAAAGATAACACCCGATGTGTTATCGAAGAGGAAACCGAAGACCTCGGCGAAAAACCTCTCCGCCGCCCTCCAAGCGGTAATCAATCCACTAGAAAATACAGTTGGGATACAAGGACAGCAATAGACCCTCCAAGCCTAATCTACCCAGTGCACCTAAGCCCTCCAAGCTTCTTGCTCCAACGAGGTTGCGCCGAACCTTTTTCTTTTCTAGCTTTCCGGATTCCGCTACTACACCGTAGCATCAACCAATAAAGATTGGCTCCTTCCTAACTGCTTCCCAGAACTCCAAACGACTGTCTCACAGAGATGATAATGGTGAGAACCAGGTTTGGTATAATGCCTCTCAAGGTTTTGACAATGGAGAGGAAGAGAGTGAGGGATTTTGATGAGACTCTAAGGTAGAGATTGTGTATGAAACAATCTTGTTTTTCTTTAGGGTTTCTCTCTCAAAATTCTCTCTGGAAGCTCTCTTTCAATCGTGGGTTAAAGGGGTATTTATACTGGAGTGAAGAGGAATGTGAAACGTCAGGTTTTTTCCAAAACAGGGGTGGCTCGCGGCTTGACCTCGCGGCTTGACCAAGTCGCGAGATCCAGTCGCGAGTTAACCGTATGGCCAGTTGTCCTGTTTTGTCCTGTAGTGCTCCAGCTAGCATGACTGTTCATCTTCCAGCATGCTTGACACGTGTGCAGCTTCTGGCGACTTGCAGCCGCGAGTCCACCCGCGAGTCCCAGCCGCGACACTCTGTTTTCTTGCACACTCTTGAGCAATCTTCACTCTATTTCACTCACTACCCTTACAACAATCCCACCTAAATACAGGGTTACTAAATGTTGAATTACAAGCAAATTTGGCACGGAATAAAGCCAATTAGATGGTTGAATAAATTCAACCTTACAGTTTGCAACTCTCCTTTAAGACTACGGATTTGGTAGATTTATTTACCAACTTGCACACAACACCCAAATTAAACTGATTTGGACTTACCTATATGTACTTGGAAAATAAATAGAATAACAAAAGAATTAGAAATAAAATAACAAGAGGTGAGACTAGATGCAAAGATGTTACGGTGAAACGATAAACTAAGAACACAGAGAGAGAGAGAGAGAGAGAGTTGTGTCTTTAAAGGGAATTGAAGGGTCTAAGGATTTTAGTGATTTAATAAATAAACAAAATTGTGTGCGATGGCTCTAGCCTCTAGCAGTGGTACATAACTGCTAAAGCGTTTTTTATTTGTTTGTGTTTTTTATACGTGCATCTCCTTTTTGGTAAGGACAAAATTATTTTGTTTAAAACTTTTTAAAGGGCCAGGTTGTTTGTTTTTGTTAAAATTGGTTGATTGAGCTTAATTGTTTTTAGTTTTACTATTGGTAATTATTGTTGTTGGGCTAATTTTTTTGGGATGGTATATTTTGTTTTAAATTTTAGATCTATAATTTTTTTTTTTTTTTTAAACTTTTAAAAGGAGAATGCAAGATTTACAATTTTTTTTTTTTTTAACAAATTGCTATTGTGGTAAGTGGTTATTAGTAAGTAAAAAAGTGATGTAAGTAGTAAGCCCAAATACAAACCAATAAGAATTTACTACATTAGAAGTTTTGTAAAATTGTTGTAGAAAAGTTTGTGGCTATAGGAAATAATTCACATCAATTTATAAGACTTTTAATCAATTTCGGTTTTACCTTCCCTTATCTCATCCTCTTTTACTATATATGTGTGTGTGTTTCTAAAAAAAATAAAAAATTTCGGTTTTACCTACATTAAATTAATACAACGTATATAGTTATTAAAGGGCGCAAATCAATTAAGCCCATGGATTGGGCCTGAGCCCATCTGGCCTAAGACCCTATCTGATGAGATTCTACCTCTTGTTGGTCTCAATTCCTTTTAAAAAATCTCTACTTAAAAAACTCAAATTCTCTAAATTCACTTGCAACTCCAAAGTCTTGAAGAGGGAGATCTCTCTGTCACCTAATTTCCACATAAGGCCAAAACACTTTCTGATAAACTCATTGTGGCTGGAAGGCTCTTCTTAAGTCTAAATTCAAGACTTTAACATCTGTGTTTTCAAATGCCTCAAATCTGGTTTTTGTGATTTAGTTACCACCTTAGCTACTCGTCTCAACCCAACCCTATTTCCTTTCTTGAGTTACATAGCCTTCTTCTCATCCACAAGTTCCTGCACTTTGATGCGTGTTCATAGAACTCACCTTGGGCAAATGCTGCTCATTGTGGAACTTCTTCAAATAGGGGTTAAGTCGCAGTGCTAGTTCAATGCAAAAGGCAAGTAGGCAACCGTGTAAGGCCCCAATGAGAGTACTAATTAAGCCCCAAACATTCACTAATAACTAAAAAGTAATTTTTTATCAAAGAAAAACCATAAAAAGAAAAATCTTTTCATTGGATGTGGCAATGACTGTTTATCGCTGCTCATCTTGCCTTCCATGCCGCTCCTTGGTATGCCCCCTCTCCTTTTCCAACATTATTGGGATAGTATTGGTGACGATATTGTTAAGGCTGTTTTATTTTGCTTAAATTCCAAAGAAGTTTTGCCATGCCTTAACCATACTTATATTACACTCATCCCCAAAGTTAAGAGCCTGGAATTCATTTCTGAATTTCGACCTAGTGCGCTTTGTAATGTCCTGTATAAACTTGTCTCCAAAGCATTGGCCAACAGATTAAAAAGAGTGCTGCCCCAGATTATTTCTGAATCTGAAAGCGCTTTCCAACCGGATAAAGCTATCTCGGATAACATTTTGGTGGTGTTTGAGACTCTCCACCATATGAAGATGAAGAAGGTGGGCAAAGTGGGACATGTGGCTTTAAAATTGGACATGAGTCAGGCTTATGATAGGTTGGAGTAGGTTTTTCTGAAGTTGATTATGGAGAAGATGGGTTTCCATCCTACTTGGATTGGGTGGATAATGGAGTGTATCCGATCAGTTACTTACTCCATTTTGGTAAATGGTGAACCCAAAGGCCATATCATTCCATCTAGAGGTATTCGGCAGGGTGATCCCTTGTCTCCATATCTCTTTTTACTATGCTCGGAGGGTTTGAATGGGCTTATTCAACATGCGGTTGATGGTGGATAGATTGAGGGCTTCTCTCTTTGCCGCTTAGGTCCAAAGATTTCTCATTTATTTTTTGCAGATGATAGTCTCATTTTTTGCCGGGCAAAGGTGGAGGATGTGGAAGCCATCCAAGTCCTTTTGAATCTTTATGAGAAGGCTTCAGGGCAAAAGATTAATTCTGCAAAAACCACCTTGTTCTTTAGTAAAAATGTGTTGGATTCAACTAAAGAGACTATTAAAAATTTGTTGGGGGTTGCTGAGATTAAAGAGTATGAGAAATATCTGGGTTTGCCAGCAGTGGTGGGAAGAAACAAGAAAGCTAGTTTGAACTATATCAAAGATAGGGTGTGGGAAAACTCTAAGGGTGGAAGGAGAAATTACTTTCTCAATCGAGCAAAGAAGTCTTGTTGAAAGCAGTAGTTCAAGCCATCCCCACATTTGCTATGAGTTGTTTCCACCTTCCGGTAGGCCTTTGCCAAGATATTGAAATGCTTATTCGGAAATTTTGGTGGTGTCAAAGGGGAGATAGAAGGAAAATTCATTGGAAGAAGTGGAAGGTCTTGTGTAAGCCAAAACTAGAGGGAGGTTTGGGTTTTAAAGATCTTTGTAAGTTTAATGAGGCAATGTTATCTAGGCATGTTTGGAGATTAACACATGACACAGGTTCTCTTTTCTACAAAGTGTTTAAAGCCAAATATTTCCCAAATGGCAGTGTGTTTGAAGCAAAGTCAGCCACGGGTTCATTTGCATGGAAAAGCATTCTTCGCTCCAAAAACTTAATTGAAAGAAATGGCCGTTGGAGAATGGGGGATGGTAAAACCATTTGGATCTTCCAAGATGCTTGGCTTCCTAATTCAAATGCTAGCAGAATCCTATTCCATAGAGGTGGACTTGCTCCGAATTCTACAGCTGTTGAGCTTATTGATCCCAACTCAGGGTGGTGGAACCTAGGCTTAATTGATCAATGCTTCTACCCTCCTGACGCCCAGATCATAATTTCCTTTCCTATATGCATCACTCCCTAGACCGACTCTTTTGTTTGGCCTATTGAAAAGAATGGCTCATACTCAGTGAAGTCAGGTTATAAAATTCTTTGTGAAGAACAGCAGTTGGGTGGTCCCTTAACAGACGCTACTGAAGCTCAGAGGAATTTATGGAAAGGTGTTTGGAAACTCAAAGTTTCGGGAAAGATAAAACACTTCCTATGGAAGTCCTGTACCAATTCGTTACCCACAAAGGATAATCTGATGAAGAGAACCATCTTACAAGAGAACGTGTGTCACCTTTGCTCCGTTCATCCTGAGGATGTCAAGCATGCTCTATGGGGTTGCTCTAAGGTCCGACAGGTGTGGCAAAGGTGTTTTGGTTGGTTAGTTAACACTCAAGATGAGGAAGGCTCCTTCTCGGACCTGGTTCAACTAGCCCAGACCAAGCCACGCCTGTTTCCACTGTTTGCAGTCACGGCATGGACGATATGGCATCTCCGGAACAAGTCCCGTCTCCAAGCAACCACGCTACCTTTGGACAGTCTTGCTGACTTTGCAGGAAAATATCTACAGATTTATGCAGATAGGAACGTAAAGCAGATGCCACTCGTGAGAAGTGTAGCATCAACAGTCCGTTGGAGCCCATTGTGCTTAAATTAGGTGAAAATAAACTTTGATGGTGCTCTGTTTGGAGAGTCGGATTGCACAAGAATTGATTTGGTGATTCGAAACTTGGGGGTGTGGTTATGGCTGCCCTGTCTGAAAAAATTGTGAAGCCACAAGCAGTGGAATTGGTGGAGATTTTGGCTACTCGACGTGCAGTGCTTTTTTCTAGAGAATCAGGTTTCTACAATCCAGTTTTTGAAGGGGACTTGTCTACTGTTATCAAGTCTCTTCAGGATAGGATTGTGTCTCACGCCCAGGGAGGGCATATTTTAAAAGACATTTTGTCTCACTTAAACTCGTTTCAGAGTTGTTCCTTCTCTCATATTGGCAGGCAAGGAAATGCAGTAGCGCCTGCCTTAGCCCAGAGAGCTAGATTATCTTACCCCCTAGAGGTCTGGATGGAGTCTGTTCCTTCAGATATCTCTTCTTTTGTACGGTTCGACCTTCGGGTATAGTTTTAATGATAAATTATCTTCTTTCTAAAAAAAAAAAAAAAATTTATATATATATATATATATATCTATGTGTGTGTGTGTGTGAATGTACAAAGCTAGCTATGCCACTTGACATAATGTGAATCAATTGATACAATTCAAAATTGAACAGTCTTTGAACTTTTGTTTTATATATTACTAACTAGTAAGTTACCCGTGCAATGCACGAATAATGTTGTAATGTTTTATGTCAGATTGTTTTGGAGAATTTTGAAAATGTATTATAACATAATTGTTATAAAACTTTATTAGTAATAAATTCATCATAAAAAGCAACAATTATAAATTGTACACGTATATTCATTATAATTATTCAATTGAAGGAATGAGGAAATTTTTTTTTGGAGGAATATTATAGAATTAAATTTGATATAGAATGTGTTTTTTTCTCCCTCATATAAAATGCAAGGCCTCCTTCCTTGGTTATTGCCAACTCATACAGGTTAGTATTAGATTAAATAACAATGTTAGAGCTAGGTAGGTGTCGTCAAAAGATTGAAGGTAAATGACATCGTTTTTTGTCTGTATGTATTTGACATGGGATGGCATAAAAGGCTGTGGATAAGTATATAAAAAGGGGTAGAAGAGCAAGATGTAAAAATGGTGAATTAAAATGTAAAGAGTTTTGTGTGTGTGTGAGGGATGAAAAATCTTGAATCATTGAACTAAATGAAACAAAAAGTTAATATTTAATTTGTCTTATCTCTGATGTGGCACTTGAGAATATTTTAATTCTCTTTGCACAAAAATGCGCCACTTGACAAAACCTCTTGCTTTCTCACCTTAGGTCTCTGCTTTTATATAATATTGATGATTGGATATCAGATTAGATGCAGCTTGTAATTAAATGTTATCATCTCGGCCTTAAAAACTTACTACCAATAATTGGGCAAATTTTATTTTTTATTTTATTTTTTTAATTCCATGAACTTCTTTTGTAGCCTGATTTCATTGTTCTTTTATGCATGAAGATAGCAAATAATGATCAAAAGCAAGTTTGCACTTCTTCTGGCACTATTTCATCAAAAGTAAATTTTCCTAGAAGAGATAGTTCTCAACAAAAAGATTCTAGAAAACCACATTGGAGATGATGGAGCTACCAAACATAAGGCCATACTTTTATTCATAAGAGCAGTGCAGATTGATTTAAAAATAATAGGCGATAGATAATATCATAAAAAGGGGGCTCAAGTTCTAACGCTATAATTTAAAATGCTTGATGAATTTCAATATGTTTTCCTCTTCTTTGGGTTTGTGGGAATCTACGTTAACGGAAAATTATGTACAAATTAGGAGGTTTATCTGAAGAAGGCTTGGGTTTGTGTTGTTGCAGTCTTATTGAGTTGTTTAAATAATGCATAGGGTTCCTATTGAACTCGTCCTGTTATTATGTTGATATATAGGCTGTAGATATATCTGATGTGGTGAACCATCTTAGTAAAGTTGGCTGCTGAAGGCCAGAATTCTAGAAGCATTATAACTCACTTTCGTAGAGATATAATGTTTTGGTCTCTTCTTCACAAATTTGTGAAGAAAATCTGTGGATGATTTCTCATACATATTGGGCATGTCCTTAATTTAAAGGGCATTTAGATACTTTAAATTCTAAAGATCAAGTGTTAGCTTCATAATAGCCACAATTATTGAAACATAAGTTGTCTTTACAAAATTTTATTAAGAAAAAGCTAAAATATGTGTAGAGTGTGGATTGTATTTTTTAATATTCAAAAGAAAAGTGGGAAGCTCCAAAAATGTAGTTAAGCACTCGGATTCACTAGTCTCTGATTACATGTCAAGTTTAATGGAAGAATTGTAATGTTGAACCAAAATTATAAAAAATGTTGAAGCATTGAAATTATTTTACTTTTTTTTTAAATTATATATATATATATATATATATATATATATATATATATATATAGAGTCAAAATTAATTGTACTTTAGAATCTGCCTAACAATAATTGGACATGAAATGCCTACGGCTACATAAAACCAGTAGACTTTTTGCTCATCTGTATTGAATGATCTGCTTTAATTGGATTGCATTGTTTAACAATTCTATTTTCGATTGCAATAGAGAAGTATTATATTTTGAATTGTAAATATAGATATAATGAAACCTTGTGCATGATCTAATACGAATGCATGGATAAAAACTCAATAAAGGAGTTCCCATGTTAATTCAAATGACAAATTCAACCAACTCAATGAGAGCAAGATCAAAATAGTGTACAAAGTAGAAGAAATCAAAATTCATAAATTAAAATTTAATAAGCACAAAATTTATTTGGGAGGGCTTGCTAGATGGATGAGGTCCAATATGATTTTCATTTGTTTGCTCCAACTTTATCCTTAACAGCATCACAAGCCCCTTGTGCCTTATCCTTCATCTGCTGGCCAGCCTGCAATATATAGGACTCCATATGTAAGCAATTAACAATGATGTAGGACAGTATTGCTTGAGATCGAAGTATTTTGTTATGTTTATTTGTAATTTTCTAACTTAGTAAAAACTTTGTTGAACCTCTTGGCATGATTCCTTGGCAGATTGAGTAGCATTGCTTGCCTTTTCCGCCAAGTTGCCCGCCTTTTCCTAAACCAAAAAAGAACAACACATTATTGTCAACATTTAAAATGTCAACGTGCATAGTGTTCATGCATGAAACATCCATCCATGCCTATGTAAATCCTTTTAGATGTAGTTTGCCTAAGAAGCACTGTATCATAGGCGTATCTTGGACATATTGGCAATTAAAATAAAAAATCAGTGTACGCATACAGGAGTATCCTAGAAATATCCGGTACCGGATACAAATATATGAGCTAAACTAGAGTATCTGTGCTTACTAGATGTATGCTACTATGCTAATAGATGTAAATAGGATGGATTATGGATAGAAACTCACCTGAGCTTGGCCCTTGGCCTCGCCAGCTTGGTAACTTGCATTCTGGGATTTGTCCATCTTCAGTTTCTGCTTGGAACACAAACACTAACAATGTAATTCAGGCTCTAAAATTCAACTTGGGTGATTCTACAAACAAATGTGAGGCAAAATTTATAGGATTTTCAAACCAATCCACTAATTGACACGTTTATGTTTTCTCAAATATGCTCACAACATGTGTCATCATATGATTGAAGTTTGGCATTTTAATTTGGCCTTAGGACCAGGTGCTTCTTTTGATGATACGCACACTAACCATTCAATTTAAAGTTAGTTACGATTTTAGAGGGATATATATGAACTTGGCCTTGACACTACTTGCAATGAATTTGCTACTCTAGAGTCTAGACTGTCCTAGTGATAAAGTTTGCTTGTGGTAATTAAACTTTGTCCTTTATTGAGAAATACATATAAACTTCGCTTTTTTTGATGAATAAACTTCGCATTTTTTGAGTCATATGATGTGATAAAAATAAATAATAATAAAAAGAGATCTTAAAAAATTCATAAGCACACCTGCTATGCATATTCTTGCTCTATCAAGTAGTAAGAAAAAAATACTCATTATCAATCACACATTTGTGCAAATATTTCATGTCCAGATTTTATGTACAGATCTTAGTTTGCTCCATAGGTACGTAAAGCACCCCCTCATTAACTGGCATCACATGAAAGATTAATAGTAACCTAAACTTTTAAGTAATTAAATTCAGCCAAAAAAACTTTTAAGTAATTAAATGTTACCTCCACTTTCAGTGTCAGATTGTCCATATAAACTGGGCCAGAATAGAGTCTTCCAGACTACATAGATCCAGTCTTAGGCCAGATGGGCTCAGGCTCAATCCGTGGGCTTTTTTTATTTGCACCCTTTAATAACTACGTTGTATTAATTTAAATTTTAATGCAGGTAAAATCCAAATTGATTAAAAATCTTATAATAAGATGTGAATTATTTCCTATAGCCACAAACTTTTCTACAACAATTTTACAAAACTTCTAATGTAGTAAATTCTTATTGGTTTGCATTTGTGCTCACCACTTACATCACCTTTTTACTTACTAATAGCCACTTAATATAATAGCAATTTGTAAAAAAAAAAAAAAAAAAACTTGTAATTCTTGCATTCTCCTCCTTTTAAAAGTTATAAAAAAAATTTATAGATCTAAAATTTAAAACAAAATATACCATCCCAAAAAAATTAGCCCAAAAACAATAATTACCAATAATAAAGCTAAAAACAATTAAGCTCAATTAACCAATTTTACCAAAAACAAACAACCCGGCCCTTTAAAAAATTTTAAACAAAATAATTTTGTCCTTACCAGAAAGGAGATGCACATATAAAAAACACAAACAAATAAAAAACCCTTTAGCAATTAAGTACTAATGCTAGAGGCCAGAGTTGTCGCACACAATTTTGTTTATTTATTAAATCACTAAAATCCTTAAACCCTTCAATTCCCTTTAAAGACATGGTTCTCTCTCTCTCTCTCTCTCTTAGTTTATCATTTCACCATAACATCTTTGCATCAAGACTCACCGCTTGTTATTCTATTTCTAATTCTTTTGTTATCCTATTTGTTTTCCAAGTACATATAGGTAAGTCCAAATTAGTTTAATTTGGGTGTTGTGTGCAAGTTGGTAAATAAATCTACCAAATCTAAAGTCTCAAGGGAGAGTTGCAAACGGACCTACTACTATATACACACAAAACCACAATAAATACCTTTTCATCCATTTATCTTGTTTCTACAAACTCTTTGTTCCCAAGTCTTAAGGTATTTGTTCCTAGAACATATTGGAAAGTCCAATTTTAACATAAATTGTTGTTAAAGGGTCAATTTGCATCTCTCTCTACTTTGTTCATTCGCATGGGCAACTGATAGCAGCCCACCATAATTCCATTGTGTAAGCAAGACCTATTTACTAGGAGTAGAAACTAAGCCATCAAACTTATGGCCTTGTCTTCTTTTAGTTGCTTCTCTCTCTCTCTCTCTCTCTCTCTCTCTCTCTCTCTCTATCTCTCTCCATATATGTGCGTGTGTGTGTGTGAGTATAAGCTCTTATCGGAATGGACATTAAGAAATAGAGAAACATCGATAGCAAAGAGAAAGATATATGTATCAGTATCATAAATATCATAAATAATATGATGTGGTGAATGAATACTTGAGAAGAAGTAATTCAGATATAATATTACTCTCGAATTTCTTGGTGAAGCTGTTTTATAAACTCTAAGGATTCTTATACATGATAGAGTGATATCCTTAAAGGACTCAAAATGGTGGTCTTGGTCAAACTTTGATTCTTTTAATGTTTTTTCCCTTGAATAATCACTTCATTAATATGAATCAAACAAAAGCTAGCAAGGTTCATACCTTCTCATTCTTCTAGTAAGGGAATTTGTTTCACACAAAGCTACATATATGGCTACTAGCTAATAAGTTATGAGTTTGAAACAAAAACATAACAGTTCTTCTAAGACCACAACTTTTACCATAATTTAATGAAGTAGTCAACTATAAGTGATGTACAATTACTTTCATATGAATTCATCATTTTTTCTCTACTAATCATAGTTGACCACTTTAAAGTTGTGTCCAAATGCTTTCTAAAAAAAAAAAAAATCCACAAAAAAAAAAAAAATCAGCTAGAATTATCTTGGTTTCTTCCATAAACCTTTGAATAGACCAATTAACTTCCAACGTATTTCCCTTGATAGCTCCCATCACGTTCAAGACATACCTCCCTCTAAAATAACATAGTTAAGGTTACTTTCTTGACGTTTATCTTTTTCTAATTAACATTAATGCATAAGATTAATTAATTATTTATTTCTATATTTTTTTAAGATATATTTTAGAACATCTTAGCGGCATTAACTTGGTGGTAATACACACATGTTTTTGCCAAACACATACCTAGTTTGAATCTTTGCGCTAACCTGAACCATTACAATTTTATTGTTTTGAATTTAAAGTTTTATTTTTTTGCAAGGTCCATACGTAGAAAAGCCCACAAACCCAATCCAAAAAAAAAAATCCTTAACTTATCTCAAGAACTTCTTTCCTTCGATGTTGGTGATAAAGGACATAGTTTCCCCTCTCCGTGTGCCTTTCTCTTTGTTCACAGTCTCTGCCATCTCTCGCCTCTAAATCTCAGTAGGTCTCATCCTTTTCCTTCTTTTTTCCATCTGGCTTATTATTATTTCTGTTTGGTCCCTTTATTGCTAAATTGTTTTTAATTTTGTTTTGTTATTGGTTTCCTTTTGGCATCGCAGGGTTGCTAGGAACACAACCCAGGAATTCTTGTATTATCCCTTTTGGTTCCTAGTAGGTGAGAGAATAAGTAATTGTATATACTTAAACTATGAAACTTCTATGATTATCTATGTTGCGGTGTTGGTTAATGATTTTATTGATCCCCTCTTTGTGAAGTGTTCCATTATGTAATGCAAATTCATGAATTTTATTCCTAAATTATAAATAAGTAAATTTGTTCAGTAGTAAAAATAGTGTTGGTTTATTGCTTATTTATTTATTTTTAGTGGGACAGGGGTGAAGATAATAAATTTTAATTTATAATAGTCATATACCTACACATTGTATCTAAGTTATCATTTTTTTATGGGCTTGTTATGGGTATCACCTTGAAGTACATTATTAGATTCATCATCATTAAACATTAATTTAAGTAAGAAGCTTTGTTTCTTTTTAAATCCTAATGTAAAATTCATTGCCCATGTGTTGATACCCTATTTTGCAACCTGCATTTAACCTCACATGGAGGGTAAAAGGGTAATTTCACTTTGAAAATATGCATCTTGATTCTGGTCATTAGATCCTTAATCTCATTTCACCAAAATGATCTTGATGTTGTAACGATTAAATCGACTGGTCATAAGCCCGAATCGGACCACCAGATTGAAAGTTATCATCAAATCAAGTTTTAATGGCTGAGATGCACCATCACAAATTGAGTCTGATTATATGTGATTATGAAAAATTGATTTCAATTGGTTATAAGTATAATCAATTTGAGATCAATGATGTGTTATAATTTGATTGGTTAGGACTACATTATATGGTAGGGTTGCACACACCTAATTAACTAGATAGTTAAACATTAATTTTTCAATGAGTAATTTATGCAATCATCTTTTAATTAGAGTAAATTTAGAACTAGTTAAGTCTAAGTTATCATTTTTTTATGGGCTTGTTATGGGTATCACCTTGAAGTACATTATTAGATTCATCATCATTAAACATTAATTTAAGTAAGAAGCTTTGTTTCTTTTTAAATCCTTATGTAAAATTCATTGCCCATGTGTTGATACCCTATTTTGCAACCTGCATTTAACCTCACATGGAGGGTAAAAGGGTAATTTCACTTTGAAAATATGCATCTTGATTCTGGTCATTAGATCCTTAATCTCATTTCACCAAAATGATCTTGATGTTGTAACGATTAAATCGACTGGTCATAAGCCCGAATCGGATCACCAGATTGAAAGTTATCATCAAATCAAGTTTTAATGGCTGAGATGCACCATCATAAATTGAGTCCGATTATATGTGATTATGAAAAATTGATTTCAATTGGTTATAAGTATAATCAATTTGAGATCAATGATGTGTTATAATTTGATTGGTTAGGACTACATTATATGGTAGGGTTGCACACACCTAATTAACTAGATAGTTAAACATTAATTTTTCAATGAGTAATTTATGCAATCATCTTTTAATTAGAGTAAATTTAGAACTAGTTAAGTCTAAAATGGGAGTGATTAGAGTCATTTAATGTTAATTGGGAGCTAATTTGGGACCTATTAATATTAATTGTGCTGAAACCATTTTCTAACAAATGATCTCTGATCACTATTTCATCAATATCTCTCAGAATATTTTGAATCTGTGAATGAGGTTAATTAACCTAGAAACTAGACATCCGGGGCTTCAATTTAAGCACAAGAATGAGACAATTCCGATCAAAATTGAGTCAGATATGATTTTTCAAAGTTGGCTCTACAGACTATTACAGCAGCTACGGGAAAACTGAACTTTGCTTGCTCCTCACTCTCGTCAATCTCCACATTTAATGCACCAAATTTCCTCAAATGCTAAAATGAGGTCTAGGTTAATTATTCTTTGTCAACCCTCATTAAATGGCCTTCCATTCATATTTCCTCCACCACTACTATATAAACCCCTCATTTCCTTCATTTCAAAGGACAAAAAAAAAAAAAAAAAAAAAAAAAAAACAAAACAAAACAAAAAAACCCCTCTCTTCCCCTCTCTTGAGTTCTAGTGAAGTTGAGTAGTCTTGTCATATCTTGGTCTTCCTGAAACTCAAGGTATTGAGTGAGACTCACTTTTCCTCTCCTAACTCTTCTTTTCCTCCACCTTTAGGACCTCTACCAAGAGTCTCCTCCTCCACCATATGGATCTTGCATGAAGGTATAATCCCTTTCTCTAACTTGTTTTTTATGTTGCCATGATGAGAATTTAGGATTAAAGCATGATAGTAACTATTTAAATTCTCTTGAATACGTTTGAATGTTCTTAAATGTTCTTATGTGTTCTTCATATATTCTTGGTTGTTCATCACATGTTCATGCATAACACTAGCTTCGATCTTAAATCCACATCAAAAAACATGAAAAAGATGTTTGTTAAATAATTCTTTTAAATTCTTGAATCTAGGATATCACCATCCACACACATTCACTAGAGTTTATTTTTCAATCCAAATGCAATGCTTAATAAATTGAATTAACGTTTATCACATGCACACACATTAAATTCAACATGCAAATTGATTGATAACATATTGGATAATGTGATATGAATGTTGGCCACCATAGTCTAGAAGATCGGTTTCACCGGGCAAGGTGGGTGCCTAACACCTTCTCATCTTGTAACATAGCCTCCGAGCTTAAATCAAGGGTTAGTAGATCAAATGCTTATCCATGTACTTTTCGATTTTTAAATTGTAACTAGGAAAAAAGCAATATACTTTATCTTAGATTGTATCTAGGACCAAAGCTATGTAATTTCTTATGATCAATGTAAATTCAATTTCAAATAAATAAAATGAGGAATTTTTCAGTTTTGGTTTTCTTATTTATTCCAATAATTAAATAAGCGACGACTTCATTGTAAAACCCTTAATCTAAAGGGGAAAATATAACTAGTCGAACCTCCATTTTGAGAGGCAATAACACGACTCCACCCATTCACGTGGGTTTGGCCCAACATCATAAAAAAAGGGCCTAGGGCGCGGTCTCTTACACCATGATTTTTGAGTGAGAAAGATTCAAATTGCTGATTTATGATTTCTATAGTGTAAGTGAATTGCTTGAAGTTATACAAAACTTATACATTATCAATGAAAGCGGATGGTTATGTATTAATATTTTTAATGCTTGATAATAATTATTGGCATTTCTTGCTGCCATGGTTTGAGTTACCCTTTATTTATTTATTTATTTTTAATGGAGAAGTTTATATCTTTTTTTAGAAATAATATATTGGCCCACATGTATCATAATACAAAGAACAAAGGGAAAACTATGTTCGTTGATTTGAATGATGATGCTAGCAAGGATGGTAATAATATAATAGATAATGAATGTGATATGGTACAAAAAGGCAGTGGTGATGCTACTCAAAATTTGGAAAAACACTAGTGCACTTTTCTCGACAAAGGAATAGATCAATTGACTAATGCCCAAGCAATTGGTTTGAAATTCAGTTCCCTAGATGATGGTGGAGAATTTTATAACACATATGTGAAGTTGGTTGGCTTTAGTATTCGCAAAGATGAGATAAAGCATAATAAAAATAACATCGTGACCTCTAGAAGATGGGTTTGTGCAAAAAAAAAAAAAAAGATTGCGAACGAGAAAAAATTATGTAAAGTTAAATTTCATGCGAGAGGCAAGACCAATAACAAGAAGTGGTTGCAAGGCCGCTTTTTGTATTAGGTTTGATCGTAAGTCAAATAAATGGGTTGTAGGAGAGTTTAAAAGGAAGCATAATCACAACTTAGTTACTCAATTCAAAACTCAATTTCTTTGTTCACACAGGACTATTAAGGATTTCGATAAGGCTTAGATTATATCACTGCATAATATTGGGGTCAAATCAAAGGAGAAAATGGGCAAATGTCCTTTTCTCCCAAACTAAGCAGCGTTTTGCCCTATTTTCCAAGCTAATTAGGGAAATGCCCCCATTTTTGTAACTCGATTTGAGATAAATCGAGTTTAAAAAAAAAAAAAAATTCTGGAGCCCTATAGTAGCGTTTTTAAGGACTTATAGTGACGTTTTAAGGACCTATAGTGGCGTTTTGTAACTCAACCTCCATGAGATCGAGTTAAGAGCTACTATTTTTGCCCGAAAAGGGCATTTGGCAATTTTTTCCTCAAATCAAATCATGGACCATTTGATCGAACAAGTTGGAGGATACGAGAACCATATAGTGGCAGATCACAATTCCAATAAAAAAGTAACACAAAAGTTGGATATGATTGTGGGTGTTAATGTGGGGTTGATTTTTCTTTGCCTGCAGGAATGAATTGAAAAGGAGACTAAGAGCGGCTATGTTTTAAGGCGTACAAGGTAGCTTTGAACAACACCATGCTCAACTAGGCATCGATAATGTAGAGATGCTAAAAAAAAAAAAAAATTATCGTTGAGATTTACATATTTTTTACATTAATGAAGTTCGCACTGTAGGAAATCCTTGTTCTATCTGAATTGAAATCCTTGTTTTCTGTCAGCAATGACAAATATTTTTATATGTTTGACCAAAGCAAAATGAATCTGTTACTTTCAGAAATAGGTTTTTTTTTTTTTTTTTTTTGGGACTTTCAGAAACACGTTAATTCTATTTAATTGTAGGTTTTTTCTCTCAAAAGTTTATTTCAATTTTTTCCTAAACTATAGTAGAAATAAATCAGCAAATGCAACCTTTCCATAAAAGTAAAGTCTCCTGTTGGATGATTAAGAAACTCTGTATTTCTATGGATTTTAATTTTATAACTCACTCTCCATCCATTATCACGGGAGTGGAAGTGTTATTAATTTTAATCTGCCCTCCCGGACAAAATTGCCTTATGCCATTTTCACCCAAATTATATAGCCTTTTGCCCCTCTTTCCAAACTAATTAGGGAAATGCCTCTCTTTTGAAACTCGATTTTTTCAAAATCGAGTTGAGCCCTATAGTGACCTTTTTAAGGACCTATAGTGACGTTTTTAAGGACCTATAGTGGCGTTTTGTAACTTGATATCCATGAAATCGAGTTATAGGCAATTTATCAAGTTATAAAACGTCACTATAGGTCCTTAAAACGTCACTATAGCTCTTTAAAAAGGTCACTATAGGGCTCCAGAATTTTTTTTTTTTTTTTTTAACTCGATTTTGAGAAAATCGAGTTACAAAAGAGGGGCATTTTCCTAATTAGTTTGGGAAGGGGGGCATAAGGCTATATAATTTGGATGAAAAGGGCATAAGGCCATTTTGTCCCTACCCTCCCCCTTATTAACCGTTGCACCCTTTTTTTTCTTTTTTTTCCTCACTCTTTTCATGTTTGTTACGATTATTACTAACTTAAAAATAAAAAATAAAAAAAATCTAAACTTTATACAATCTACATTTTCTATTCTCTTATTTTTCTTCTAAACCAAATAAAGAAGTTTTTTGTCCCTTCAATTTTCCACCCCAACCAAACACCATAACAGAATATTAAAATCTCATTACGATACAATATTGTCATATACAAATCAACAATATAAAACAAAGTTTTGAAGAAAATTTTGAAGAAGTTAAAAAAGATCAAGTGTCAGGACAAGTTGACAAAAATCTTGAAATAAAAATTGGGCGTAAATGCACTTTTAGTCCCTACATTTTGACTTTTTTCCATTTTAGTCCCTACATTTTATTTTTACCACTTTTAGTCCCTAAACCAATTAACATGGGACATTTAAGTCCTTAGCACCATTTTGTCAGCCAACTAACGGATGAATAAAATAATAATAAAATTTCTAACCTTCTTATTTTTTAAAAAAGAAAAGAAAAGAATTAAATAAATTTTGTTTCTCTTTTTTTGGGAAGAACATAAAGAATCTAGAACATGTGTTCTTCCCGTTAATCATGTTCTTCATTTTCTTCCCAGCAAACCTTGCCCAAAAATTTAAAAAATCAATTTTTTTTCTTTTTTCTTGTATTTCCTTAGCAACGAAACTCATAAAATCAGTCAAATTTACAAACACAAAGACATGCCCACAGATTCACAAAACACAAAGACATTCAACAATTACTCTGTCATTCTTTCACATTCCCAAGACAAACACAAAAACCTGATTCAAAATAGCCCCAGGTTGAGCCTCTATGGTTGAACCTAAGCACTCTTCCCTCTATCTCTAGATCTAAAACCCAAGGTCGAAGACCTCAAGCTCTCTCTCTCTGATCTCCAACTCAGGGCCAAGACTCTTCTCTCTCCATTTCTATTTTTATCTTCTTCTTTATATTTATTTTTTGTTTGATCCGAAATCTCCTTTGTTGGTTTGTTTATTTCTGGGTTTGAGGATTTAAAAATGGGATTTTGATGTGATTTCTGGGTTTGAGGATTGAGGATTGAAAAATGGGTTTGATGTGTGATTCAAAATCTCCTCCGTTGATTTCTTGATGTGATTTCTGGGTTTGAGGATTGAAATCTCCTCCATTGGTTGTTTTGATGTGTTTGGTTATAAAGAAAGTACAAGAAAGGAAAAGAAAATGATAAGAAAATAAGGATTAATTTGGTAAAAATATGAATCATATACGGGGAAGAAAGTAAAATTTATGTTTGAAAGAAAATAAATTTTTGTTTGTTTTGTTTTATTTTTTAATTTTTTAATTAAAATTGAGTTTTTTTTATTTATTAATTTTGGCATTTAAAAAAATATCAAATAATTTTTTTAATCATATTTTAATACCCACGTCAGTCACGTCAGCTTTTCCTATTTTGGTTGACGGAATAGTGCTTCAAGGACTTAAATGTCCCGCGTTAATTGGTTTAGGGACTAAAAGTGGTAAAAATAAAATGTAGGGACTAAAATGGAAAAAAGTCAAAATGTAGCGACTAAAAGTGCATTTACGCCAAATAGTTATTGTCCATTACAACAAAAGTAGACTACGGTGACAACACTTTTTGTCGCCAAAGACATATGGTGAAAAAATAGCGTTCGTCACCTAAGAGCATCTCCAATGGCTAGGTCACGAACATTTTTATTGATTCTTAATCTAGTGTGTATCCCATCTTCATTTGCATTTTTATTTGAATTATAAAGTTTTTCCATGACGGCATTTCAACCTTGCAATTTCAACCTTCAATTCTTCAAAGCCTTCTGTTGTTCTTGAGCCAAAGTAACACATTTGACTACAACTAGCAAATCAGCCATATCTTCATTTACATGTTGGTGGGATATGTTTTAAATGTTCAACCTTCATAATAAAAAATAAGTGCTCACAAGGATATCCATATGACTCGAATAGTAAACAAGAGCACTTCATACATTGATCAATTGGATAATATACAACCTTCCATTTTAAGTCAAGACATGCATACTGAGATAAGGTGTATGTACAATAATCTTCACTATCTATGGAGTTATGCACAATGAATTTTTGTTCATTCATTATTTCTTCTTGAACCATACTGAATATCTCCCTTGTCAATATAGTAGCAGCATGCTTCTTGATTTTAGCTAACCCAGTAATTATAATAGGTTCAATATAATTTGAAGTAGAATCTACCCCATTCTCATTATGTCTAATACGTGAAAGTGCTTTATCAACTTGTTGGAACAACTCACAAAGCCTAGTCTTCCTGTCTAGAAATCTATTCAAGAATGCATACATGACTTCACAACATTGTGTACTCTTGTACCCAGGAAAAAAAAGAAAAAAGAAAAAAAAGAGACCTCTCATGCATAGTTATTAAACCTGGCCCGACTCGGCCGGTTGGACTGATGACCTGGTGACCCAGCACATTGACCGGGCCAGGTGATCAATTGGATCGGAAATGTAAGTGGCTTGGTCAAAACCGGTGCAACCTGGTGGGTTTTAAGCAACCCATGTGACATGGTAGGGTTTTATTAACCCGGTCAAGTTTGTGAATTGTGTAAAATTACATTAATAGATCTACTTTATTAACTCTTTTATTATTTAAATGTGTGATAATATGGTAATTTAAACAAGAGAAGACCTAGATAATCCAAAAAAAAGCATTGTTCCCTACGCCCTACCATACCATCATATCACTTTTTAGTTTTCACAATTCTCAAAAGCAGAAATGCTACTGCTACGAGCTGCTGTGCATAATTTTTTTAATGCTTTGAAGTTTGAAGTCTGAATAGCGTGTACATATGACCATAATACCATATAAATCTATGCCACTACCACCATCTTCTTTTGATTAGGTTTTTTTATTTTATTTTATTTTTTTATACTTTATTTCTTGATTGCTTTTTAGTTTAAGCATCTTTTGTTTAATTTTTTTTTTCGTGTACAGTGTGAGTTTGTGACATTGTTTCTTCGTGTTCAGTGTAATTGTTAGTTGTTACTTACTGCTTTCTATGTATGTTTGTTGTTTATTGCTATAAGTTATTTGATAGTATGAAATATGGAATATTTGTAGTGTCTACAACAGTTTAAATGTCAAACCCTATGACACAATCAACAATTGATGTTACACCAAATTCATCTCCTCCAAAAAAACGTTGCTAGAGGAAAGACCGATCCAGCTTGGGGTCATTGCAAGCATTTAGAGTTAGACAAAAATGGAAGAGGGCAATTTATGTGTTTATACTGTAATAAAGTTTTTAATAACCGATTTAAAAAACATCTAGCTGGGATAAAGGAGAAACTGAAAGTTGTAAAAAAGTAGCTGCCGATGTTTGCTTTCAAATGTTACAAAATATGGAAGGTCATGTTGCAAAGAAAAGGAAGTCACAACAAGAGTACGAGGAGCACAACCAATATGGACCAATTCTCGAGGATCAAGGAGAGCAAATTTATGTAGATGATGATGATATTCAAGAAATTCCCCACTTTTCTATGCTCCCACCTAGCTCTATAGGAAAGGGAAAATGTATTTCAAGTAGGGGAAGTCTAGGCCAAGGGAAACACACTTTAGCTGAGAAGAAAGGGAAAGCACCAAGTGGTATTGGAGGTTATTTTCTGCCAAGAACAACTCCTGGAGCTCAGCCTTCTCCTAAATGTGTGTTGTAAAGTAAGGAAGCGGTAGAAAGATGTGATCTTGCTATATCAAAGTGGATGATCGATGCTTGTATTGCATTCAATACAGTTAATTCCAAGTATTATCAACAGATGATTGATGCTATTGCTAGTATGGGTCCTGGTAATTATAAGGGCCCTGGATTTTATGCTCTTTGTGGTTATTTATTGGCCAAGAATGTTGAGGAGATCAAAAATTTTGTGGATAGTTATTGTGTAACATGGAAGGAGACTGGTTGCACTATTATGGCTGATGGCTGGACAAATCGATGTAGGAGAACTCTTATTAATTTTCTAGTATATTGTCCAAGGGGTATCGTTTTCTTAAAATCTGTTGATGCATCTGATGCTATAAAGACTGCAGATATGTTGTATAAGCTGCTAAGAGAGGTGGTGCTACTTATTGGTCCTGAAAATGTGGTTCAAATTGTGACTGATAATTCTGCAAATTACGTTGCTGCTAGGAAGTTGTTGGAGCAAGAATTCTGTACACTTCATTGGTCTCCTTGTACAGCCCACTGCTTAAGTTTGATGTTACAAGATATAGGGAAGTTAGATGAAGTATATGATGTTGTACTTCATGCTGCAAAAATTACAAAGTATATATATAAGCATTGTTATGCATTGCATTTGATTAGAAAAAACACAGGTGGAAGGGAGATACTTCGACTTGCTCCAAATTGCTTTGCCACAAATTTTATTGCATTACAGAGTATTTTGGCTCAAAATGATGCACTAAGAGCTATGGTAACATTTAGAGAGTGGACAATTTCAGCATATGCTAAAGAAAGCAAGGGGAAAATTTTTGTGGACAATGTTTTGAATTCTACATTTTGGAAGGAATGTGCAGTCATTGTACAAGTCACTGAGCCACTTGTTCGTGTCTTGCGCATAGTTGATAGTGATGATAGACCTGCTATGGGATATTTGTATGCAGCTATGCATAAAGCTTGGGAGGAGATGATCGGGAGGTTTCGGAGGAGAAAGAAAAGAATTGAACCTTACTTGAGAATTGTAGAGTCTCGTTGGGATAAACAACTATACAAAAATCTTCATGCTGCTGGTTATTGGTTAAATCCAAGTAACCCATCCAATGTCACTAAAATGGCAAAACACAAGCAAACCATATCTAGGCTCTTAGATGTCATTGAGAGGTATTCCTATGGAAATCCTACATTACAAAGTAAGTTGACAAGTGAGATGAAATTGTTTAGAAATGCAGAAGGTGACTTTGGATGAAAGTCTACAGTTTATGACCGTGAAGTCATGTTACCTGGTAAGGATACTACTTTAATTTTTTGGTTAGTTGTATTTTCTTAATTGCTTTTATCTTTTCATTTAGTCTATATTGCATAAATACTGATTGTCTTTATTTAACAATTTGTGTATAATAACTGTATATAGATGAGTGTTGGATATCCTATGGATCTAGTGTACCAAACCTACAAAAACTAGCAATTCGTGTTTTAAGCCAAACATGCAGCTCTTCTAGTTGTGACCGCAATTGGAGTATTTTCTAACACATTCACTTAAAAAAAAAAAGAATAAATTGGAATATCAACACCTTAATGATCTAGTCTAGGTCCATTACAAATTAAGATTACGGCAAAGGTAATAATCATTGTTATTTACATGCAACTCTTTAATTGTGTAATTGCTCCTTTCCAATCTCCACTACTTTCAAATTCTAACTTTTAACACAAGTATAATAAATTTGTGTAGAAATTACTTCAAGCGTCGAAACTATGATCCTATTAACTTTGAAGTTTTTCATGAGAATGCGAATTGGGTATTAGAGGATGAGCCAACAAATTTGATAGAGGAGGAATTGGAGATCTCCCAAAATGAATTAGCAGCTTGTACAATCCAGGACAACGAAAATGATATTGGTTAGTTTGTTACATTAATTACAAAAGGCATAAATACACTTTTAGTCCTTATATTTTGACCTGATTTTTATTTTAATCCCTATATTTTATTTTTACTACTTTTAGTCTCTAAACCAATTAACGTGTGATATTTAAGTCCTTACCGTCACCCAACTAACAGAAAATGCTGATGTGGCTGACGGCACAGTAAAATAATAATTAAAAAAATCTATTTTAATATTAAAAAATTGCCATGTCAGAATCTAAATTAAAAAAAATTAATTTATTAATTTTAACTAAATGAAAAAAAAAAAAATCAAACCCACAGATCAAAACACCACAATCCCAGATCACATCTCTGGGATTGTGGTGATCGGCGTGGTGGAGGTCTGAGTTTGTGGAAGAAGAAGATCGTCAAAAACGCAGATCAAAAACCACAGATCAAGCCCAACTGACACAGATCAAAAACCACAATCCAAGCTTCATTTGCATTACAGCAATGCAATCAAACCAAACCCATCTTCGAATCCAAACACACCGTACAAAGAAACCCCACACCCACAAGAACACCCGGTCGAAGTAATCGCTCGGATCCGAGACTACCCAGATTGGAAAGAAAAACCCAAGACGAATTTGTAGACGGAGACGAGTGGACTGAGGATCGACTCGGAATCGGCGAGGGAGTACTCGATTGGCCTGCCGTCGTGGAGCGGACCCGGGCCAAATGAATCGGACTCGGATTCGGGTTCAGCTCCAATTGGCTCCTCTTGCTCCTTTGGAGGTAGATTAAGCTTTTCGATAACGGATTTGCACTCGTGAGTTAGCTTAGAGTGTTTATGCTACGAAGTGTTTTTGACAATCTTCTTCTTCGTACATTCTTCTGAATTCATTTGTTTATATTATGTTTGGCGGTCTACGACTCATTTTTTGGGTTTATTTTGTGTTTGTTTCCTAAGAAAATATAGGTTTATGGGTTTGTTGGAGATTGGTTTGTTTACTTGGTTTATGGGTTTGATTTGTGAAAATCATGTGGATTAGTGATTTGCTGGAGAATTCGGTCTTGAATGGTTGTTTTGTTGTTGTTGTTGGTTTTTTTTTTTTTTTTTTTTTTAATTCTTTTTTTTAATTTCTGTGTTTGTGATTTTAGATCTGGTTTGTGTTCTTGTTCAAAGACATTCTTAAATCTCAATTAATGTGATTTTTTGTTTTTAATTTTTTTTAATTTTTTTCATTTAATTAAAATTAATAAATTTTTTTTTTTTAATTTAGATTCTGACATGGTAATTTTTTAATGTTAAATTAGATTTTTTAATTATTATTTTACTGTGCCGTCAGCCACGTCAGCATTTTCTATTAGTTGGGTGACGATAAGGACTTAAATATTACGCGTTAATTGGTTTAGGGATTAAAAGTGATAAAAATAAAATGTAGGGACTAAAATAGAAATCAGGTGAAAATATAGGGACTAAAAGTGCATTTATGCCATTACAAAATTCACTTATTCTAGTGCATGTATTTTCTTTTTATTTCATTTGTGACCTTATACAAGAGTTTAAACGTGTAAACTTGTGATTTACAAATTTGTATTTTGTTGGCTTTTATTCCGTGCCAAATTTGATTATAATAATATTCAATCTTGTGTACCCTGTATTTATTGTGAGATGTAATTGTAAGGGTTGTGTGTTAGAGAGAGAGAGTGTGTGAAGACTTGTGAGAGTGCCTTTTTTGTGACACTCAGGCCCAAGGATCCCGGGCCTGAATAAGAGGTTTGGTGAACCGGGCCTTAACTCACCGCAGCTAACAAGCTGTTTAAGAATCAAGTGATGCACAGGGGATGCTTACTACAATACAAATAAAATGACAAGCAAGGATATTCGTATGGAGAGGCATGCCAGAACAACAAGATAAATTCAACAGGATCAATAAAGAGGTACAAAATAATGTTAAGGGGATCCTGGGATTAATGAGACATATTTCATTAATGTGTTCTTTGTTAAGTTACAGAAAGCTCATTAGGACGTGATACAAGGTTCAATCAAGCTCAAAAATTACAGTCTTGAATGGCTATTTCAGCCTTCAAAACTTGCAAAGTTTGATTCTCTTTGAATCCGAGTATGTGCAATAGTGACTTTTACAGGATACCGGAAGCAATATTCATTTTTCCCTTAATGTTTTCTTTCTCTTTACCACAACCTTACTGATAGTTCTTTTCTCTAGAAAATCTCTTCTTTTTCTCTCTTTTTCGCTGCCCTTTCCTTTGCAACCCACCCCTTCCTTTTATAATGGAGTTCTGGTCTTCCTGGGGAACCGTTGGTTCCCCTGTTTTGCCTTCTTGTGAACAGAGCCTGTTCCGTGCCTATCACTTGGTAAGTCCCATTTCCCATTTTTCTCATTCTTTCCCTCTTTCAGCTCTGATTCTTTTGAAAGTCCCTAGTTGGCCACCTTCTTTAGGATGTGCTGAGGTATGCCCTTCTCGGCATCACCGTTTGGCAATGACACTTTTTCCCTTTTTTTCCCATCTGGGCGGAATCCTATTCTGCCAACTTGAAAGCCTCTTGTTACCATCCTCTCTTTGTGTTTCTCTGTTCTGGTTCCCCGAGACTGTCTGCTTGTGCCATGAGAGGTTGCTAGGTTTTCTTAGCGCTTGTGTTCTTTTGCTTCATTTCTTATTTTCTTATTTTCTGTCCTTTTCTTTCGAGCTGTCCTAGTCTTTCTTTTGACTGTGTGCCTGGAAGGATCCGCGCCTCCTGATGGTTGCTGGGGATCCTGACTACTTATCCTCTTGCCGTGGATTTCTTTTTTCTTCTTGATGCTTCTTCATCTGGGTTTCAAGCCTCCTGGGCCTCTTTATTCCTTTGTGGTCCGCTTACAACTACTTCTTTGGACTTAGCTTGTTCTTTTCCTTTTGGGCCTGGCTCACTCTTTTTGGGCCTCCCTTACTATGATCATTTTTAGACCTCAACATTTAGCCCCCCGAGCTCGTGGGTTGCCTGAAGCCCACGCGTGAGTAATTCAGGTTTTCTAAGATTTTCGTAGGATCCCCCCTTTATTTTAACTTCTCCTGGGTTCCCTTCTTTCTTACTTAGGATCCCGGCCTTTTTCTGCTGCTTTGGTCACCTTAGTTCTTTTTTTGTGTTGCGTTCCCTTATCATGCAGTTTCCTCTTTGCACGGGACGTGGCAGTTGAGTATTTGAGGTAAAATTCCTCTACCCACTTTTCTCGTTTCCCGTTACTTTTCATTAATAACCGCTGATTAATTCCTTCTTCAAAATTAAATTTTTTGCAACTGGCGCGTCTTTCCATACACTGTCTTCTCCAACTGCTCTTTGTGCCTTTATTGTAGCCGTTTCACCTTATCACTTTGCTTCTCTGAGTCTTTCATTCTTGGGTCTCTCTTTCTTTTTCTTTTGTTCTCTGTTATTCTAGTCTTCCCCTTTTTCACACTTTCAATTTCTTCTCTCCTCATTACTCGTGTTGTTCCAATGGCTTCTTCTTCTTCTCGAAAAAGGAGAGAGCGTACCCCCAGTCCTTCTAAGGACGAAGGTTCTTCTGGTTCCGCTCCGAGTGATTCTCGCGAGGTTACTGAACGTCCGGCCTTCCCTTTACGGGATCCCTGGTATTCTCCCAGTCCGTTTTTTCCTCATGTATCTCATGGCGAGGCTCCTCCGTCTCCTCATGCCTGGATGTTTTCTGGTCAAGCGGGTTTTGCCGGTTTCGCCCAGGTTCTAGACCCTAGAGAGATTTTTGACCTTCAGATTAGACAAGGAATTCGAGAGGCGGTGCCTATCTTCTTTGATTTTGTCCCGAGAAAAATCCAAGGTTGGCCCATCTGGGTAGACAAGGAGCTGTCTGATGCGGAGTTTGTGGGTCGCCTGGAGTGCGCCGGTATCCTAAAGGCGGTAGCTATTTCCAGAAATCTTGAGGGTTTCAGAGACGCCAAAGGGCTTAGGCATTTGGTACGTCGTTGGTGCCCTTCCCTTCATACTTTTTTCTTTTCTGTTGGTGAATTGACGATTACCCTGGAGGACGTGGTTAACAACTTCCTTCTCCCGGTGTTTGGTGATGAGAGTCCCTTTGATATCAACCTTTCTGAAGAGGATCTCATGGTGGAAGATAAACTGTTTGGCCATTTTGGTGGTCATGCTGCTTCTCCTGGTGGTAAGCCGGCTAGGATAGGGAGATGGGTGATGACCCTTTCTCATGAGAAGAATAAGGAAGTAAGGTGGGCTGGTTTTCTAGCATTTTGGCTTAGCAAGTTCTTGTTCAGCGAGTTTCCTGGGTACGGGGTTAAATCTTCCTTTTTTCCACTAGTGATCAAGTTGGCTCGAGGTACCCAATATCCTTTAGCCCCTCTATTTTTGGGTCATGTGTATTCTCAATTGGACTAGCTTCATGGAGATGAGACCGAGGGTGATTCTTGTTATGTGATTACCTCGTCTCTTCATTGTGCTATCCTTCAGATTTTTATGTGGGACCGTTCTACAGCTACTTTAGCCAAGTGCAGGAATTTGAAATTTGTGAAGGATAAATTCCAAGGATCCCCTGACATAGTGAAGGGTCTTTGTGGCAATTTGACTGATGCTTTTCCCATTATTTTTCATTGGATTAGCTTGAAAGGTGGCGGCCTCAATCTTGTGGAGTTATTTGATCAAGCAGAGAACTTACATTGGAGATCTCCTCGTGAGTTTGGCCCTGGCTTTGCGTGTGATTCTATGTTGTCTTCTTTTTTATCTTCTACAGGTAATACTTTTGACTTGCGCCGTGGTGATGAGGGCAGTTTGGCTTATCTTGCCTGCACTAGCCTTTCTTGGCTTCCTGTGCCCTCTTTGAGTGGCCCAAAATATACCTACTATTCAGCACACCGGGTGCTTCGGCAGTTTGATTTTGACCAAGACATTCCTCCAGTTTTTAAGGACGTGGTGCTGTCCCTTCCTTCTTTGGATCATTTCTTGAGGCTGTAGGCCTTTTCTTATTGGTCACGGAGGAGGCCCCAATTTGCAGTGCCTAACTCCCAGAGAGGAGTTTTTGCTTCTAGTGGCTATACTAGTTATTGGAGAAGAATACAGAAGTCTTTCATTGACTATGTTGGCTCTGGTTTAGTTTGGGAAACCTCGAATCTTGGTATTGCTTCTGCTCTGACATTCAATAGGCGTTTATCCCTTCCTACAGCTGGAATTGTTTTTGCTGCCGTAAGCAGCAAGGTTGGGTTCGCAGAGTGGCATGCCTCCAGGGGAGGTTGGGTGACTTATGCGCAAGATTTTCCTGAGACTTGGTCGGGTTGCAGTCTCATTATTGGCACTTCCTCTGGAGTACCTATTAAGAAAGGTGCAGTGGAGACAACAGGTGCTACTACTGCTTCGGGCAAAGGCAAGGATGTCAAGCCAGGAAAAATGAAAGCAGTTGATGTTGAGGAAAGTACAGAGGGCATGAAGGTTGGTCCTGAGACGAAAAGAAGAAAAACTAGGAAATCTCAAACACCTCTGGTATCCCAGGAAGGCAAGGATGTCGGGCAACCTTTGGCTTCAAGGACCCGGAAGAAGACCAAGGTAGAGTCTTCTTTTTCCCAGGTTCCTGTGACTGCTTCAGTCCATGGTTCTTTAAGCTCCTTTGGTTTTGTATCCCAGCCCCCTTTAGGACCCTCTGGGCGTATTCGTAGTAAACAAAAGATTTCCAGAGAATCTGTAGATAAAGAGAGAAGGGCAAGACTTCTTTCATTCTTTTCTCTTTTTTCACTTGTTCATTTCATTGCAATTATTTCTTCTTTGCTAACGAGTGGTGGTTTCCTTTGCAGTCCAAACGCAAGTCTGATTACAAGAAGGGCAAAAGCCAATCTTCTGGTGACGACGTGGTATGTGTTTTCCTTTGTTCACGTTTTCTCCCTTTTGCTCTGGCACTGCATTGTTAGCGTTACCCCATTGTTTTCACTTAGCATTGCTTCTCCCTCTTTTTTTTTTTTTAGGTAGAGGTGTCTCCTCCTATGACCGGCAAAATTCCAGAGGAAGCTGTTACTGCCCTTTCCATTGCATTTCCTATTGTGAGGGAGGAGCCCCCTAGTGGTGGCCTGACTGAGGAGACTGAGCAACCGATGCAGGGTTCCCAGGATTCTCAAGATCCCGAAGCCTCTAAGATCCCTGCATCTCAAAGTCCCCATCTTGAGCGCACTCCTAGTCCCATTAGAACTGTGTTTCCTCAAACATTGTCAGATAAAGGGAGTTTGGGAGACACTCCTTTATCCAAACAAACAGGTGAGCCATGTTTTCCTTAAAATAGCATTTCATCTCTATTTTTCTTTTCCTTTTTTTTTTTTTTTTTTTTTTTTTTTTTTTTTTTTTTTGAGTTCCTTCTTTTCTTTCTCCTTTTAGGTCAAGCCAGTGTGAGGTCTGCTCCCAGTGTTGCCTCTTCCTTAGAATCAGAAAGCTCAGAAGGTGAGTGCGAGCTGCTTCCACTGTGTTTCCTTTTTCTTTCTTTCTTTCCCTACCCTCTTTTCTTTTCCTTCTTCCATGGCGAAGCCCCCTGCATCTCTTCCTTCCTTTAGCCGTTTTGCCACTGGTTCTTCACCCTTTCTTCAACTTGCTTTATGTCCTTTCCCAGAATCTTTGGGGAAATCAAGGGATTAGGAAGAAGAGGCTCTACCTCAAGAAGCTGGTACTGGTTTGTTCTTCCTTCTTCTTTTTTTTTTTTTTTTTTTTTTTTTTTCAAGACTAAATTTGTTCTTCCTTTTCCTTTTCTTTTACAAATATTGACGCAGGCTTTAAAGATTCTGAGCCTGTTATCCCTGAAGGAATTGTGAAATCCGTTCGAATTGCTGATCTTCAGTCAAAGCAAAAGGCTGCAAGCCCTCCAATCTCTGCAAGCGGTGACACAGCAATAGGGGACGCCTCGGGAGTGGCTGCCTCAGATCTTGATTCAAGGCTTTCTTCCTTCCTAGCTCGCGTTGACCTCTTGGAGTTTAACAGCCTTCCTGCCAGCCACTTCTATTCTTTTGGGCCTTCTTATGGTAGCTTCCTGTGTTTCTCTGTTCCTGCTGAAGGCCTGCCGCTGTTAGAGAGTCTGCTCAAGAGTCACGGGGATTTCACCAGTGGCTTCAGGGGAGGCGTTTTTCTGGGTAATATTTTGATAGAGTTGCTATGTGCTGTGCTGGTTTCCCTAAGGAATTCTTCTGTGGATTCTTTATCTGAAGAAAAGATTCTGGAGTGGAGAGGGGTGGTCCAAGACCTTCTGGAGGCTAAGTTCAATTTGTCTTTTTTGTTGGATCACTTGCGCCTGTTGGCTCATATGCTGTTTCAGAGGCAATCTTCCAAGAGCATAGACGTTGAGATAGCTGCTGCTGAGGAAACTTTGGCTCGTGCTCACAAGGTTTTACAAGACTTGAAGGTCAAGCGGCAAAGGATTCTTTCTACTTCAACTGTGCCTGTCATTCCTCCGGATAGCTCCTTGTTGGCCGGCCTTATTCCTTAGCTTACTTTAGATTCATATAAACAAATTTGGGGTTGTATAAGTTTTTTTTTTTTTAACATTGCTCTCCTTTTTTTTTTTTTTTTGCTTGTGTTTCAAAACTGCTTCTAATTTCTTAGTATGTGAATTTGCCTTTCTCTTTGATATATATTGCCTTCTTTTTTTTTTGATACATGACTTTTCTTTTTTCTTTCCTGAGTCCTGGACCATGGTTCCTACAGGCTTCATTGTGAGTTCTGGTCCAGGTACTCGGTGGTCTATTGTGCAAGTACTGAACTGGGTACACTAGCATCTTTTCCTATATATATATATATATATATATATATATATATATATATATATTTTTTTTTTTTTTTTTTTTTTTTTGAGATACGGTCCTAGTTCATGAACTTTGACAGGTTCCCCTCTTTTGCCAAGTGCTAGGTTAGGTATCTTGGGTATTTTACTTTTGTCTGTGATCCTAGACCTATGCACTTGGAACTGTCTGTGGGGTATTTGAAATCATCTGTGAGGTGAATCCTGGGCCATATGTAAAAGGGTATTACATACCTTTTTTTTTACTCAGGTATCCTTCCTTAAATCTATCCAAACTTGGACTTTGCAGTGTTAAAAGAAAGACTTAAATATTGAAGAAAAAAGGAACTTCATTAAAATATGGTCATCTTTTAAGGAACAAAGAAAATCATTTAGTGTAGTATTGACCATAAAGTGTCAATCTATCATAGGTTCTCGAACAAAATCATTTTAGACCAGAATTCATGACAAAAGCTGAAGGAAAAAAAGATAAAAATAAAAACACTTAGCAGATTGTGAAGTTGGTAAAAGGATCCTGATGTGCCGGGATCCCCTCGTCCTTATGCATAGTATTGTTTCAGCCATTTCCCATTTATGGGTTCTGTTAAGACTGTCCCATCTTCCTTGGTAAGGTAATAATACCCGCTCTCATGAGCTGCACTAATGATGTAGGGTCCTTCCCACTTTGGAATGAACTTGGAGGGCCCTGGTAGGTTCCTCCTTACGTGTTCCACCATCCTTAGTACCAATTACCCTTCAGTGAACATTCTTGGGCGTACTGCTTGTGCATATGCTCTAGTCATTCTTTGCTGGTACCTCTGGTTTCTTTTCTTGGCCAGCTCTCTTTCTTCTTCTACCCCTTCCAGATCTGCCAACCTCCTTTCATTGTTTGTGTTCTCACTCTCTTCTTGGCTTTCTTCCAGAACTACCCTTGGTGTAGGAATGACTAACTCCACGGGGCTGATAGCTTCTGTTCCATAGACTAGGGAAAATGGGGAGAATCTTGTGGCTGTCTTTACAGAGCTCCTACATGCCCAAAGTACGTCTGCCAGATGATCACTCCATTTTCCTCCATACTTATGCTTCATCTTCTTAAGGATCTTCAACATTACCCTATTGGTAGCTTCAGCTTGGCCGTTTCCTTGTAGGTAGTATGGGGTAGACCTCCCATGCTTGATGTGATATGCTTCAGTTAACCCTTTCATGTCTTTGTTTATGAATGGGGTTCCATTGTCACTGATCAATCTTCTGGGGATCCCGAACCTCGTAATAATGTGGTTTCGAATGAAATTTGTTACGGCTGCTCCAGTGGCTTTTTTCAAAGGGATGGCCTCTACCCATTTTGTAAAGTATTCGGTGGCTGCCAGGATCTATATGTAACCGTTGGATGGAGGGTTTATAGGCCCTATGAGATCAAGCCCCCAAGTGTGAAAAGGCCATGGTGTCGTCATATCCTGTAGAACATTTGGGTGAGTGTGAATTGCATCTCCCAGGACTTAGCAGGCATGGCATGTTTTGACTAGCTCCTCAGAGTCCCTTTTCATCGTTAGCCAGTAATATCCCAACAACAGTAATTGCTTATGCAGCCTTCTTTTCCCCGGGTGACTTCCACAATCTCCAGAATGAACTTCTCTGACTACTTCTCTAGCTTCCTTTGGCCCCAGGCACCTTAAGGGATCCCCACTGTATCCCTTTTTGAATAAGATGTCGTTCTGTAGGAAATATTTGTCTGCTAGTTTCTTGAGCTTGTGGGCTAGTGTTCTGTCAGTTGGCAGGATCCCCTGAGCCAGGTATCCTATGAAAGGAACCCGCCAATTTTCTGCAATAAACACAGCGTAGCTTTCTTCTTTATCTATTGCCAACCGACACTCCTGACATTTCTCCTGTATAATTGCTGCCTCCTTGTCCATATTTGGCCAGTAATACCCCATGCGTTGCATCCTTTTATATAGGCTGACCTTTTCTGCAACTCCACATGCTTGGGTATGTAATTCTTCTAGTTTTAACTTTCCTTCCTTCTCGGTGATACATCTGGACAATATTCCTCCCGTCAGCCTTCTATATAATTCCCCTTCTATCTGAGTGTAATCTATTAGTTCTTTGATGTTCCCTCTAGGCCCTGCCTCTTTCATCTTTTCTTTGACTTCGCTCCTCCAATCCCACTGTTTGGACTCTCCGGGGTACATCCCTTGGAGAATCCTTAAAATAGAATGTTCTTGCCTTCCTATTTTTATCAGCGTATCTCTCCCATTAAATGGTATTTGGGATCCCAGAGTGGCGAGCGCATCAGCAAACCTGTTTTCACTTCTTTGAGTGTACTCTATGCTAAAGGTCTGAAATTCCAGCTCCAGCCTTTGTGCCCAAGTTCTGTAGGCTGCTAAGCTTTGTTCCCGTAACGCGAAGTCACCTTTCACTTGGGAGACTACAAGATTGGAATCTCCCAACACTCTCATATGTTTCACTCCTATGCTGAGTGCTATAGTCAGCCTGGTTAAGTATGCCTCATATTCAGCTGCATTATTAGAGCACGAGAAACCAAGCTTGAAAGACAAGGGTATGATGTCCCCATTTTCACAACTTAGTACAATTCCTACCCCATTTGAAGTTGCTATAGCCGACCCGTCAAACCTCATGGTCCATTTCTTTCCTGAGATCTCCATTACTGCTACCTCACCAGGGATTTCTTCGCTCAGCGGGCCTTCCTCCTTTCTTGGGAACTGAGCTAGCAAATCTACTATGGCCTGGCTTTTGACAGCCTTGGGAGTTCTTATGCCTATATCATATTGAGAGAGCAAAACTAGCCATTGTGCTATTCTTCCCGTGAGAAGGGGCTGGTGCAGGAGTGCTTTTATGGGGTTGGACTTGGTTACCAAAAGGATTTGGTGAGCTGAGAAGTACCTCTTTAGCCTTTGGGACGTGTAGATGATTACTAGGCAGGCTTTCTCTATTCTGGGGTACCTGGTCTCGGTATCCTTGAGTTTTCTACTTACATAGTATATAGGCTGCTCATTCCCCTGGTCGTCTTCTTGTGCCAGCAAAGCTCCTATTGCCTAGGAGTTTGATGCTAAGTATAACTGCAGAGGTTGCCCACGTACTGGTGCCTGGAGGGTGGGCAAATGATTCATGATGCCCTGAATTCTTTGGAAAGCCTCCTGCTGCTCCGTTCCCCAGGTAAATTCAGTCCCCTTTTTCAACAGTTTGGACAGACCTGCTGTAGCTGAGGCCAAACCAGGCACAAATCTCCTAATATAGGAGACCCTTCCCAGGAAGCTTTTGAGTTCCCTAACAGTAGTTAGTCTTTTCATTGTGTCGATAGTTGTGGCCTTGGCTGGATCCACACTTATGCCTTTGTGATGTACCAGAAACCCAAGGAACTTTCCAGCAGACACTCCAAAGGCGCATTTCATAGGGTTCATACGTAACTTGTACTTCCTGCATCTTTCAAAGACTTGCTCAAGTACTTGGAAATGTCCTGTTCTGGTCTTTGATTTGACCACAATGTCATCTACATAATCTTCCATCTCCTCATGCATCATGTCATGGAAAATGGCTGTCATGGTCCGCTGATACGTAGCCCCTGCATTTTTGAGGCCAAAGGGCATTATAGTGTAGTAAAAGTTCCCAATTGGAGTTCTAAATGACGTCTTCTCTGCATCTTTGGCAGCCATGCGGATTTGGTTGTACCCACTGTACCCATCCATAAATGAGAACATTGAGCTTCCTGCAGCTGAATCTACAAGGAGGTCGATATTGGGCAAGGAGAATTCATCTTTAGGGCATGCCTTATTCAAGTTGCGAAAGTCCACACAGCAACGGATCTGACCATTTTTCTTCTTCACAGGTACAATGTTGGAAAGCCATTTTGGGTGTTGGATGGGTTTGATAAAACCAGCTGTTAGCAACTTTTTGACCTCTTGAACTATTTGAGCTTCTACCTCAGTGTGGAAGACCCTAGCCGGTTGAACTACTGACCTCATCCCTGGGTCCACATTAAGAGAATGGACTACCAATCCTGGGTCTAAACCAGGCATCTCATCATAGGTCCATGCGAACACATCTCTGTATTTTTGAAGCAAGGTTACCAGTTGTTCCCTCTCTTGTGCCACCAGTTGACTGCTAATGAAGACAGGCTTTCGGGATCCCGGTTCGGTTCCCAAATCTATTTCCTTTAATTCTTCCTCAGGCTGAATTTGGGCCTCCTTAACTGGTTCTTCTAGAATTTCTTCTTGGGCCATCATGCAGCTTGGTGGTCCGGGACCTTCCTGCATAATGCATTCAGGTCCCGCGCACATTCACAAACGGTAGATTAGCCTCCCTCCGGGTTCCCGTACCACCATACATTCTCGGGATCCTGAAGAGCTGGGCTTCCTCTTTTGTCTTTTTCTTTCTAGAAGGTTCCTCAGGTCATGGGTGCCCCTCCCTCCTTCTTCTTCTTCTAGGATGGGTGCCCCTGGGATCCCCGGGGCGGAGCTCTCATCATCTGGCTCCAATTCATCATAGAACATCGTTTCTGCAAAGTTCACTTCTCCCTGACTGAAAGGATTACGGTTGGCAGGGATCTTTATGGGCCTCCCATTCAGTCTCCCTTTAATGCATTGATGGAACGTAGATGGAATAAGGCGATGTTTATGAAGCCACGGGCGTTCCAGCAACACATGGTAAGAAACTTCTGCATTAATCACATGAAACCTTGTCAGGGCTACTATTGGCCCTACCCTTAAGGCTAGCTGCACGTATCCTTCTGTTGATTCCACCGATCCTCCAAATCCTGTTATTTCCATGGGAGCCCCCAGGATCCTTCTGTCAACTAAGCCCACAGCTTTCAGGGTACTCAAGGCTATGAGATTAAGCGATGCCCTCGTGTCCACCAGTGCTCTTCTGACTTGAACGCTGTTTATGGTGGCCATTAGATAAAGGGGCTACGGTGGTCTGGGTGCTCAATCTCCATGTATTCATCAGTGAAGGTTATTGCATTGGTTGTCTCCAGGAAAGCTCGACTAGCATGTGACTCTACTGTAAAGCATTCCATTCCTGAATCTGCTGCTATGCTCATGAGAGACTCTGTGGCCACTCTTCTTGCTTCTGGTCCAAATCCCAATTGATTGAATAGTGACCTGAACTTGGGATTCTTCTGGAGGGTCCTGACTGTGCTCGGATGGAAGGATCCTTCAGATTTTCCTGCTTCTGCCGGGTTCCCATGTATTACTACTGCTACCACCCCTTTCCCTTTGTGGTTAGGCAAGGGGTTTCTCTGCACTTCTAGCTCCTTCTAAGTGAGTTCCAGGGTTCCTTCCCTCAACTTTTTATGGAAGAGTCTGCGAAGGGTCCAGCAATCATTGGTGAAATGCTTGACATAATTATGGACTCTGCAAAATAAAGGGTTCTTCCTCTCTTCTTCAGTTGGTGGTCTGGACACAGTGAATGGCTTAACAACTCCATCTCCGATCCATTTGTCTAAGACATGGCTTAACTCTTCAGCTGTACATGGGATCACCGGTGGTTCCTCGAATACCTTCCCATCTGGCCTCTTCCTTTTTTCTCCTACTGATGTTGTCATAGCTTGGGACACGGGCATCCTTTTTGTCCTTATAGTTTGCGCCGTCCTTCTGGTTCTCTGTAACAGGTCAGCAAACTGCGTGATACACAGATTTTCAAGGTTGAGCCTGTAATCAAAAAGCATGTTGGCTACACAAGTTTCCACGAGCTCCTTTTCTTCGTGGTCCCCATAGCAATCTAGGGACACATCTTTAAATCTTTTAATGAATTGGATGGGATCCTCTCCAGGTCTCTGTCTTACCATCTGAAGGTTCTGGAAAGTGATCTTATCTTCACCAGGATAATATTTGGCACATAATTTTTCCATCATCTCATCCCAGATTTTGATGGACCCGGGTCTCAGCGTGGTGTACCAAGTGTATGCCCTATCCACTAAGGATATGGCAAATTCCCTTAGATGCAATTCTCTGTCTCCTGCATAGGAGCCCATAGTGTGGATAAACCTACTCACATGTTCCACAGCACTTCCATTTCTTCCATCGAAAGGATGGAACTTTGGGGGTTCGTACCCCTTAGGGTATGGTTTGCCAAGAAGTTCTGTAGGGAACGGGGGATCCCGAGAGAATTGATTGGGGATCCCTGAGAGTTTTTCCCTTTCTTGCTCCAAGAGGGCATTGACATCTGCCAGTGTTAAGTACTGAGGGTTGGCTCTTCCTCCTACTGCTGACCCTCCTTCTGGCTGCGTTCCATCTTGGTGACCAGTAGGGGGAACATTGTCTCTGATTTCCTGTGTCCTGCCTTCTTTGCGAAGACGAACTTCTTGCTCCAGATCCTTCAACATTGTTGTCATCCTGGCCATGAGGTCTGGTTCCCGCCTTGTGTGTCTTTGTCCTGACACAACCTCCTGTTCTACCAGGGGTATCCCGCCTTCTTGCCTGGAAGCTACCTCGTTCTCTCCTATGGGCTCAAAGGCCGTAGGTGGCATATTAGTTCCTTTGCTGTTCTTTGTCTTGGAGGCATACTCTGTGAAGGGATTGCTTCTTCCCTCTTCTTTGCCCAGTCCCCAGTGGAGTCGCCAAAATGTGAGAGTGCCTTTTTTGTGACACTCAGGCCTAAGGATCTCGGGCCTGAATAAGAGGTTTGGTGAACCGGGCCTTGACTCACCATAGCTAACAAGCTGTTTAAGAATCAAGTGATGCACAGGGGATGCTTCCTACAACACAAATAAAATGATAAGCAAGGATATTCGTATGGAGAGGCATGCCAAAACAACAAGATAAATTCAACAGGATCAATAAAGAGGTACAAAATAATGTTAAGGGGATCCTGGGATTAATGAGACATATTTCATTAATGTGTTCTTTGTTAAGTTACAGAAAACTCACTAGGACGTGATACAAGATTCATTCAAGCTCAAAAATTACAGTCTTGAATGACTATTTCAGCCTTTAAAACTTGCAAAGTTTGATTCTCTTTGAATCCGAGTATGTGCAATAGTGGCTTTTACAAGATACCGGGAAACAATATTCATTTTTCCCTTAGTGTTTTCTTTCTCTTTACCACAACCTTACTGATAGTTCTTTTCTCTAGAAAATCTCTTCTTTTTCTCTCTTTTTCGCTGCCCTTTCCTTCACAACCCACCCCTTCCTTTCATAATGGAGTTCTGGTCTTCCTGGGGAACCGTTGGTTCCCCTGTTTTGCCTTCTTGTGAACAGAGCCTGTTCCGTGCCTATCACTTGGTAAGTCTCATTTCCCGTTTTTCTCATTCTTTCCCTCTTTCAGCTCTGATTCTTTTGAAAGTCCCTGGTTGGCCTCCTTCTTTGGGATGTGCTGAGGTATGCCCTTCTCGGCATCACCGTTTGGCAATTCCACTTTTTTCCTTTTTTTCCCATCTGGGCGGAATCCTATTCTGCCAACTTGAAAGCCGCTTGTTACCATTCTCTTTTTGTGTTTCTCTGTTCTGGTTCCCCGAGACTCTGTCTGCTTATGCCATGAGAGGTCGCTGGGTTTTCTTGGCGCTTGTGTTCTTTTGCTTCGTTTCTTATTTTCTTTTTTTCTGTCCTTTTCTTTCGAGCTGTCCTAGTCTTTCTTTTGACTGTGTGCCTGGAAGGATCCGCGCCTCTTGATGGTTGCTGGGGATCCTGACTACTTATCCTCTTGCCTTGGATTTCTTTTTTCTTCTTGATGCTTCTTCGTCTGGGCTTCAAGCCTCCTGGGCCTCTTTATTCCTTTGTGGTCCGCTTACAACTGCTTCTTTGGGCTTAGCTTGTTCTTTTCCTTTTGGACCTGGCTCACTCTTTTTGGGCCTCCCTTACTATGATCCTTTTTAGACCTCAACAAGACTCAAGCAAGTGAAGTCAGAAGACTTCTCGCGGGTGTTTTGCGACTAAGCTTCCCGCGAAGTGAAGCATGTGCCTTGCACATGACTAGAATGCGAAGAGTCTGTACAGATGGAGACAGCTGTGTCTCACGAGTATCTCGTGGGTAAGACCTTCCCGCGAGACACCCGCGAGACATTCTGTTCTGCCAGTCTATACTGTCTAATACACACTTTCTGTTCCTTCACTATATATATCCATATTACCCACAATTGTGAAGGAGAGCTTTAGAGAGAAAACCCTAGCTAAAACACTTGAGAGTTAGAAATTGTTATGCCAACAATTCTCTACACATTTGTTTGTGGAATTTCCTCATCTCGTACCTCTCCATTTCCATACCATTGAGAGGTCAATAGCCCAAACACTTACCACACCTTTTGAGAGTGTCCAGTGAGGTTTTGGTGCTGCTGGGAAACATTGGAAGAAGCCAAGGATGGCAGATGCAACATGGAGCTTGTTGCGGGATCCAGAGAGCTAAACAAGACACGGTTTTGAGAAGCCTTGTTGGAGTAGGAGCTTGGAGGGCTTAGGTACAGAGGGTAGATTATGCACAGAGGGTAGATTAGGCTTGGAGGGTCTCTTGCTTACCCATGTATCCCAACTAATTGTCTAGTGGATTGATTACTGCTTGAAGGGCGGCGGAGAGGTTTTTCGCTGAGGTCTTCGGTTTCCTTTTCGATAACACATCTCGGTGTTATCTGTGTTTGCATCTCTTTTCCTTACTCTTGTTCATTTCATTTTACTACTGTGTTGCTTTAAATATGGATTAGAGTAGCTCTCATGTTTACTTGCTTGTGTTTACACTATTCCGCACTTAGTATTAAGTTAGTGTAAAATCAACCAAGCCGTAATTTGAATTAGGGGTCTAAACAAGCTCTTGTGTTTTCACACATTTCGAGCTTTCAATTGGTATTAGAGCGCGTACACTCACTGTGGTTTAAATACCTGAGTGTGATCCTTGACCCTTTGTGATGGACCAGTCACAATCTCTTAATGCCCCACCATTCTTTGATGGAGGCAACTATGCTTTTTGGAAGGTCCGAATGAGGGCTTTCTTGTGCACTGTTGATGAGTCCGTATGGGATTCCGTAGAGAATGGGTATGTTAAACCCACTACTGCCAAGTCTGAATGGGACAAGGCAGCTCTTGCATTAGCTAATGCGAATAGTAAGGCCATTAATGCTATATTCTGTGGTGTGTCCCTTGATGAGTTTCATAGGATTTCACACGTGAAAACAGCAAAGGAAGCTTGGACGATCCTTGAAACGACATATGAGGGTACCAAAAAGGTAAAGGACACAAAGCTTCAAATGCTTACCACTAGATTTGAAGAATTTAAGATGGGAGATGATGAGGCTTTCGATTCTTTCTATGGAAAGCTCAATGACATTTTAATTGCCAAACTCAATCTTGGAGAGAAGATTGAAGACTCTAAGGTGTTGAGAAAAATTTTGAGGTCTTTACCGGAGAGTTTCCGAGCAAAAGTTACAGTTATAGAAGAGAGTAAAGACTTGGATGAGATCAAAATCCAAGAGCTAATTGGATCTCTTCAAACATATGAGCTAGGATTGCCTTCTCATAAATCGAGCAAATCCCTTGCTCTTAAAACCATCACTGAGAGAATGGACAACCCCTCCGAAAAGGATGATGTGGAGAAGGAAGTAGTTTTTCTTGCAAAGAACTTCCAAAAATTTCTAAAGATGAACAATAGTGGGAAGCCTTTCAACAGAGGAAAGTTTTCATCTCCCAAGGGTGATAGGAAGGAATTTAGGAAGAAAGATGGGAAGGACTCTTAATCCACTCAAGGAATCACTTGCTTCGAGTGCAATGGACATGGTCATGTCAAGAGAGAATGTCCTAATTATTTGAGAATGAAGGGCAAGACATATGCCACAACTCTCAGTGATTCGGAGTCTTCCAACTCAGATTTGGAGGGCAACTGTGATGAAGAAGGGAACTACTCAGCATTTATGACTATTGCTCATGTCGAATCTTCAGAGGATTTGAACTTGCTTGTACAAGAACTTGGGGAGCATAATGATGAGGAATCCATAGGAATTGTAGAAGAATCGGATGCTGAGGTAGATGAAGATATAGCCGGTCTTCAAGAAAATTATAACTCTCTCCTTGAGAAGTCGGGAGAATATGCAAAGGTGGCTAAGGCAGCTGTGAAAAAGATGAAGAAAGCTGAGGAGGACTATAGAAGTCTTCTAGTGAGATATAAGGAGGCCAAGTGCGAGACAGAGACGCTAAATGGCGAACTAACCGAAGCTTACACCAAGGTGAAATTCCTTGAGCTTGAGGTGGTGAATGCCAAGGTAGAGCGAGTCTCCACAAAGAAGCTTGATGATGTCCTTTCCTCTTAGAAGACCTTCTCCGACAAAACCAGATTAGGATACACCAGAGGAAGTAGTTCAGTTGTGAACATCCCCAAAGAAGTGAAGTTTGTGAAGGCCAAAGAGCCGATTGTAGTTGCCTCTACGGTTGAAAAAGAAAATGTTGAGAAGAAGAAGAATGTAACATACCAACGGGTGTTGAACAAGCCCTATAATCAATCTGTGGACAGGTTTGAAGTCAGAGCAAAATCTCTTCCGCGATCGCAAAGAGGTCCGAGAATGAACTGTGTATGCCATCATTGTGGACTTCAAGGACACACCAGACCAAATTGTCATAAGCTGAGAGCATTGAATAATGCTAGGGATCAAAGGTCAAGAGGACCAAGAGATAACAGGAGGAATTGGACTGTTGGGCAACCAAGAAGTCAAAATGAAGATACCGGTGTGATGGATGTAATGAAGATGATTGAGGCATTCACCACATGTTTGGCGAACTTCAATAGCAGGTTTGAAGGTCACAATTCACGTACCCAATCCTATAGGGATATCACCCCAAATGCACGTGACGTGTGGGTGAAGAGGGGTACTCATGCATGATTATCTCCCATGTCCATGCATCAATATTTCCAATGCTTAGGATCATAGGTTCATGCATCATATCATGCATTGTTTTTTGTTTATAGCATTTTTTTACAAGTTTTTTGTTATTGATCTTACAATTCTTGTTCTGTTATTTAGTGTGTTCAAAATTCAAAAACCCATAAAAATTGAAAAATCTTCAAAAAGTTTTATCGCTTGTCTTTGTATATATCACATGTGAGTTTGGCCTAGTACCTTCGTACTTATGGCGTAGTGCATTTACGAGCCTAGCTTGTTTTGTATGCACATAAATCTTTGTGGGAGAAATCTTGAAATTTATGTGTGATTGTTGTAAATAGATCTTCAAGCTTGTCATGAATGATTGGTCAATAATCTTGATGGTCCTAATACTTGCATAGACTTGTGCCTATATCTCTTCCCACTTTATTTATATGTTTTTGTATAGAGCTCAACAAATGTAAATCTCCAAATGAAAAGAGATATTGAGCTGCAAAAGCCTGTCGCACATACTAGTATTTGACTAGGAAAAAGGGAAAGCGACTTTTACATTAAAATGAAAGGTGCTCAAAAGCCAAAGGCTAACTCTCATTGTTGAAATATCTAAAATTTCAAGCACCAATCTCAAAACGAGATGAAATATCCAAAAAGGATCAACTGTAATGAATTATGCAGAAGCCAAATGAAAAGCTTCTAAGAATTGTAGTCATTCTCTCGTGGGAGGTCATATATGCTCATTTCTATAATAGAGATAGACCACTTGATTTCGTACCAGTTGTGTATGACTTATTTGAATTGATCATTGAAGCTTCACCCTAGACTATGGACTATTCCACATTTGATACTCACACACAACACACGAGACTTTGTTCAAATAATGTCTATCTCATTTGTGTGATTGCATGTTCAAAAGTGATGTGTATGCTCAAAATACTTGCTGATCAAACTCAAAAAGATTTTTGAGTGTTTTATATGTTTTTGAAAGTGATTTTGTACTTTCATGTTTCTATTTTTTTTGTTCAACATGCATTTTTGTATTTTTCATCAAAAACTGGTTTAGAGGTTGTTTTGCGAGAAGCTCACGACTTAGAGCTTCCCGTGAAATGTGCTTGAGGGAAATCAAAAGTCATACAGAAACTCTCGCTACTGCCTCGCGGGTATTTCGCAACTAACCTCTTCTCGCGAAATGGTTTTTAGGCAAAAACTGGATTTTTCACAAAATCACACAGAAACTTTCATAACTGTCTCGCGCCTAATTCGCGACTAACAGCTTCTCGCTAAAGCACTTGTTCTTCAGTGGTTCTTTTCGCGACTGTTTCACTACTGCCTAACCCACAAAAAAAGCACGTTTTCAGTCTAAATGTAGCAGATGTGACATGTTTTCAAACATTCTTCATTTCCCTCGCATAAGTCTCTTGAACCTGTCTCAACCCAAAATCAATTTTCTCTCAAACCCCATCAATTCAAGCTTGTTTTCTGTGATTTTAACTTTAAGGTATGTTTTCTAAAACTTTTTACCTTTTGTTTTTCATAGATTATGCAGAAAATTAGTTAGGGTTCTCAAAATTGGGGATTTTTTTTCGAAAATGGGTTGGGGTTCTTAATTTTTGAGAAAATTTTTCCAAAATCTTGATTGAGTTGAGTTCCATTTACCGTTTTTGTATCTGTGTTGGCCCCTTATGGCATTTTAAGGTTGTATTGAGGCATTTTTCAATCTGTTCATGCATTCTTCATAACAGTTTTGCACGATTGCATACCAGGTGCTTGACAAAATGTTCTAGTGACATTTTGTTACTAAATTGGATTCAAGTGAATACCAATTTCTGGACTTATACCTGTTTGACATTGTTTAACTTGTTTTGGTCAATTCTTGGTTGTTTCACTCACTTTGCCCATGTGGCACACACTAGGCACCCTTAGGCACCCCTCATGCACCTCAAGATGCACACACATGCACCAACACATGCACATCCTATGCACGCACTGATACACTCACTTCACTCTTGCATTGTGAGGTTGTTTACATGGCTTACCTCCTTTAACCTGTTGTTTATGTTTGTGTGCTATGTTTTGCTATGTTTTGAGATGTTGTCAACTGTTGATGCCCATTTTTGCAAAACTATATCCAAAAGCCCATGAAGAAGAAAGCCTAATGAAAAAGCAAGGCCCAAAGGCCCACCAAGAAGACTAAAGAGCAAGAGACGTCCAAAGAGAGAAATGCAATGGAAAGCAATCTATAGAAAAATGCAAATCTGCCACAGAATACAGATCTACTATAGAATACAGATCTGCTGCATAATACAGTTCCCTGGCAGAATGGCTTCGGCAGACAAAGACAAATTGGGCCCAAGATCCTTTTGATTCAGTCAACATTATCTGGCCCACAAAGGCCCAAATTCTTTTGTATAAAAGGATAAGCGTGAAAACTGATATGAAGAAGCACGATGAAAAGAAACAAGGAACAGTAGGAAGTGTCAGCAGCAGGAATCACGTGAAGGAAAGAAAAGCCAAACCAAAGGAAAATGACAAACATAGCAGGAAACGCGTGAAGAAATAAGACAAAACACGTAGCAGACCAAAACAAAGCTAATCTGCTACGGCAGAAATGGCGTGGGAGGCAAACACAGAAGATAGCAGAGCAAGCACAGAAGGGCCAAGGCACCACCAACTTGTACCCAGCCAATACAAGGGAGGTGGGCCCACGATCAAGGGGATTCAGAGGGCATGGTTTGGTGGTAGGGGGAAAATGGGGTCTATATTTGGTTTCCTACCGTGACTTCTTTTGGGGAATATATCTTGCTGGGATGGTATCTTACCCAAAAGAAGTAATAAATGGTTGGGACCATTTGATGCATGCCATAGAGCTAGGTAGTGAGGTAGAGGTATACAGCAGGAACAAACAAAAGAGAATTTTGTCGTGAGATGGGTAGTGGTGCAGCAGACATGAAGTGAACAATGGCAGTGGTCTGGGCAACCAATGGGTGAGTGGGTAATCTTGAAAGGATGCCCATAACAAACCAAAAGCAGTTGGTGAAGCCCTAGGGTTAAAAGGGAGAAATCCCATTGCATCAATTTGCTATAAAAGGAAGGTAACCAGGCAGAAAAAAGAGAGGGAATGGAGGAGGAAAAAACAGAGGAAGAAAAGGAAAAATAGGGGAAGAGAGAAAAACACCGAAAGAGAGAAACCCAATGGAGGGAAGCACTTAAGGGAGGAAAACCCATGGTAAGAGAGTAGTAAGCACCCAGAGAGAGGTACCCAGGAAAAGAAAAGACCAAAAAGAGGGAACAACCCACGGCAGGAGAGTAATAAGAAATTAAGAGTAAAGAAAGAACAGAGAGAAAGAAAGAAAGTGGTAAAACAAAGAAAGAAAATATGGCAGGAATAGGGGCATGCATCAATAGACCATCTTTTCCCTCCCTCTTAGCAAACCCACTCTTTGATATCCCCAAAAGTAATAGCTAGTAGCTATTTAAGCCCATTCTCCAAAATGCACAACTTTGATGGCAAAAGCCTATGACAAGGTTGTTCAAGTTGGGGTTTGGGTTCTTTCTTGGTTTACTTATCCTATGGGAAGATTCAATACTTGATTTTGATTGCAAATATATTTGATTTCTCTCATTATAAATTATATCTACTGTATTTATTCATCTTGCCGTAGCACGTTTTTATCACGTCTGTTGCATCAATTGTCCTGCTGTGATATCTTTACTATTTGTACTAGTTATTCTGCTGTAGCACCTTTTGATTATATGTACCGTGTTAGCTATTATACTAGCTAAACCTTTTCTGTGGAAGCTTTCTTCTTTATTTGTTATTACGTGTTTCACTGTTCACACAAACTAATCATTATCCTGCCATAAGTATATATATACATATATCTTGTTTCTCATATTCTGCAAAATATATTTTATATATGTATATGTGAATGTGTATAAGTATATACACTCATATATGTATGTATATATTTGAGAATATGCTAACCCATTTAAACTAACATTTGTTTGATGGGTATTTTCTTTGGGCTTTAGATTTGTTTATGTGCAGGAAGTAGAAAAGTATTTTTGCAGTAAAAACGAAGAGTAGTCATTCACATTGCAAAAGGTTTTACTGCACGGGAGAAGACTTTAAAGCACAACAGACAGCTTTAATGCACAGCAGGAAGCTTTGTTGCATAGCAGGAAGCTTTATTGCACAGTAGAAAGTTTTGCTACATAGCAAAAAAGTTAGTCCTACGGCAGAAACGGGAGAAAAGTTCATTTTGCTGCAAAAACTGGAGAAAAGTTACTTCTGCGGTAGAAACAGAGGATAAGCACCACGTTCTGCCCGCCGTAAGCATGCTCCTGACAGACGAGACATAGTTTGCGCACAAGCCGGACCAAATTGAGTTTCAGTTGGACCGGTCTCAACTCCCTTACTCAGAATACTCGGGCCCAATACTGCAGGAGGCAACCCAGCCCACTTTAACCACAAAAAGGCCCACCATATCAACTAACAAGGATCTGATAATATTTATGTTCTGTTTGTGCCTTATGAACTTGGTTCTTTGCTGGTTCTATTGTTATACAGATGGCTCCTACCAAGCATGCAGCTACCAAGAAATCATCATCCAAATGTGCACGCACTGATTCTGACAACTTCAGGTTAGCAGAAGCAGATATGAAATACAATGATTGCTATAAGGACCAAACAATCATTATGGAAAGGGTAGTGCAACTGGAATCACTTGAGGGTACTTTCATACCTAAGGTATTCAAAGAGAGAACTTGGACAAAGTTGTTGAACCCAGTTGGGGTTGTGTATTCAGAGATTATCAAGGAGTTTTTCTCCAATGCTACTGTTGACGGGGATTGTATTGAGTGCTGGGTGAGGCACAAAGAATTTGTGATTACAAGGGAAATCATCCAAGATTTTTTAGAGGTTCGTCCTTTCTCACAACCGATTACAATGCAATATGAGGATAGATTGGGGTTTACTAATGAAATGATACGGATACTTGGTGGCACACCGAAAAAGTCATCCATGAACACAATCCCATTCTCACCAAAAATGAAGGCCTTGGCATATGTGATGATCCATAATCTATATCCGGTCACCAATCTTACCACATTATCTGCTCCAAGGACAAGATTTTTGTATGATCTTTTTACCCACAAAGAGATAGATATTTGTGGACATATCTTTCATGTGTTAGGCACGGGGATCAGATTCAGAGTCTGACTAGTTCTAGCTCCTTTGGCCATTCCAGTCAAAAAGGGGGAGAAAATTTTGAGGGGGAGCTGAGGAAGAGCCTGCACAGTGTTAGGGGGAGCATAAGTTTAGACTTAGAAACATTGGTTATTGGTTCACAGGCGGTTTACTTGTGTTTAATTTTTAGCTTTTACAACTACTGGTTTATGTTTATGCTTTTACTGCTTTTGTTTAAAACCTCAGCACATGTTGTTTTAGTTAATTTCAATGTTTATTCAGTATATTGTATTTGTGACTATCTCAATGCTTGTGTAGCATTCTCTTTGTACTTTTAGATATTGCTAAAATGTCTTGAGTACTTCACACTTGTGCCCTAGTAGGATTGTTTCTAGATGCATATACTTCGTGTATTTTGCATTGGTTGTATGATTGGACATGCAAGTAATCATAAGTGATTGCTTCGTTGTACATGTCCAGATGAACATTTACTTGTTATATGTTCATTGGAGTCATTCTTTAATGACTGCCCTTGTGCGATCAATTTTTTGTATACATGTTATCTAATGTTTACAAACTTGGTCACTTTATGCTTGCTCTTGTTCATACCTTGTGTTCAACTTGTCATAAGCTTAATGAAAGTTTTGTTTGTGTGTGAGTGTTTCAGGTTATAGGTATAAACTACAAGTGCTTCACAGTTTCTAGATTAGGTGTGAGTGAGTTTTGTCATTGTTCCCAAACTCATGTTTAAGTCTAGAGTCTGTGTTAAGGGTTTTGTTACGGAATCGCCAAAGGGGGAGATTGTAAAGTTGTGACTTACAAATTTGTATTTTGTTGGCTTTTATTCCGTGCCAAATTTGATTGTAATTATATTCAATCTTGTGTACCCTGTATTTATTTTGGGATGTGATTGTAAGGGTTGTGTGTTAGAGAGAGAGAGTGTGAAGATTCAAGCAATTGAAGCCAGAAGACTTCTCGCAGGTGTCTCGCGATTAAGCTTCCCGCGAAGTGAAGCATTTGCCTTGCACATGATTGGAATGTGAAGAGTCTGTACAGATGGAGATAGCTGTGTCTCGCGGGTGTCTCGCGGGAAGGCCTTCCCGCGAGACACCCACGAGATATTCTGTTATGCCAGTTTGTACTGTCTGATACACACTTTTTGTACCCTCACTATATATACCCATATTACCCATAATTGTGAAGGAGAGTTTCAGTGAGAATACCCTGGCTAAAACACTTGAGAGTTAGAAATTGTTATACCAACAATTCTCTACACATTTGTTTGTGAAATTTTCTCATCTTTTACCTCTCCATTTCCATACCATTAAGAGGTCAATAGCCCAAACACTTACCACACCTTTTAAGAGTGTCCAGTGAGGTTTTGGTGCTGCTGGAAAACATTGGAAGAAGCCAAGGGTGGCAGATGCAACATGGAGCTTGTTGCGGGATCCGGAGAGCTAGATAAGAAACGGTTCCGAGAAGCCTTGTTGGAGTAGGAGCTTGGAGGGCTTAGGTACAAAGGGTAGATTAGGCTTGGAGGGTCTCTTGCTTACCCATGTATCCCAACTGATTGTCTAGTGGATCGATTACCGCTTGGAGGGAGGCGGAGAGGTTTTTCACCGAGGTCTTCGGTTTCCTCTTCGATAACACATCTCAGTGTTATCTGTGTTTGCATCTCTTTTCTCTACTCTTGTTCATTTCATTTTACTGCTGTGTTGCTTTAAATATGGATTAGAGTAGCTCTCATGTTTACTTGCTTGTGTTTACACTATTCCGCACTTAGTATTAAGTTAGTGTAAAATCAACCAAGTCGTAATTTGAATTGGGGGTCTAAACAAGCTCTTGTGTTTTCACACATTTCGAGCTTTCAAAACGTATGTAAATAACTTGAACTTGGAAGAGTTGGTCGAAGATGTTGACAATGATGATGGAGATGCTAGTAACCAAAATGAACCTAGGAGTGAGGAGCCTAATGAAAACAAAGAATCTAATAATGAGGCTGATGTTGGAGTTTTCAATGAAGATAGAGCTTCAAGTTTTGTGAGAGTGCTTTTTCTTTAGCACGCAGACCCAAGGATCCTGGGCCAAATGATTATGGTTTGGTGGACTGGGCTTTGATTCACTGCAGCTAAAGGGCTGTTTAAGAATCAAGTGGTGCACAGGGCATACTTCTTACAATACACATAAACTAGCAAACGAGGATATTTGTATTGAACAACAATCAAAACAGCAAAAATAATGCAAAGCAAACAGTAAATGTACAAAGTAATGGTTAGGGATCCTTAAATCAATAAGAAATACTTCATTGAATTTTCTTTATTATGATCATAGTGTGCTCACCAAGACATGATACAAGGTTCAAGTAAGCTAAAAAATTATAGTCTTAGATGGCTATTCAAGCCTCTAAGACTTGCAAAGTTTGATTCTTTTTTAATCCGAGTATGTGCTATAGTGGCTGTTTCTGGGATACCGGGAGATAATTTACTAATTTCTCTGAGTTTTCTTCTCGACAAAACTTTCTCAATGATTTCGTTGTAATTTTTCTCTATATCCTTCTTCGCAATCCTTCCCCCCTTTTTATAGTGTTATTCTGGAGTCCCGGGGAACTATTGATTCCCCTGTTTTGCCCCCTAGGTACTAGAGCCTGTTTTGTGCCCATCGCCCAGAAGGTTCAGTTTTCCCTGTTTTTCATTCTTTTCTTCCTTTTAGTGTTGTTTCTTCGAAAGTCCATGGCTGACTAACTATTTTGGAGTGCACTGATGTCACGTTCTTCACGGTTCAGCTTTTGGCCGTCCTTCTTCTTTATCTTTTTTCTCAAATGGGCGGAATCCCACTCTGCTGGTTCAAAAGTCCTTTGCTACTACTCCCTTTTTTATAGCCCTTCATTCTGGTTCCCCGAGGTACCGTCCACTTGCGCTATGAGAAGTCACTCTAGGTTTTCTTCTTTTCTTGCTGGATCTATGGTACCTGAGAAGGACGTATCCATCCTCTATTTCTTGTGTTCTTTTGGCTTTTCCTTTGAGCTGTCTTAATCCTTTCTTGACTGTGCTACACACCTCGGGGATCCCAACCCTTTGGCAGCCTTTGAGGATCCCGACTCAGCTTTCTTTTTACGCTGGTAATTTTTTAATCTTCTGATCTGGGCTTCTTTTCTTTTTCTTCTTTCTTTTCTCATAATCTTCCGGGCTTGTCTTTTTTTCTTTATGTTTTTGGGCTTCAAGCCTTTCGGGCTTATCATTTCTTTTCATTTTCCATGGCCCCTTGTGCTTATTTCTTTGGGCTTGGGTGCTGTGATTTTTTTGGACCTCAACAAGTTTAAGCTTAGGTCATAATCCATGGGATTGGAGTAATTGGAAATACTAGCGAGAGACTGAGAGAAATTAGCATTAGAGTTTAAGTTATAGAATTTTTCCTTGTGAATTTTATAGAATTTCTAATGCTATTGTTTAGGAAACATTGATTTTGAATTATAATGGCGAGTTTAATTTTGGCATATGCCTATTTGTTTTTCTTTTTTTAATTTACATATTCAGGTTATGATTTCTCAAACTAAATTTTATAAATATTTAATTTTTAAATTTTTTTTATTTGACCCAGCTCATAGATCGAGTCAACGTCCGGCTAGGTTTAATAATTATACTCTCATGTAAGCTTTAGCCCATTTCATTTTTTTAGCATACATTTCATGCAGTCATTCATGGTTATGTAAATTGTGTTTGTCGACCATTTTCTTCCACATGTCTTCAAATTCATTTGGTGTAACATACTATACCATACACTAGATTAAACTTTCATACACTTCCTATACTTTCATATACTTCCTTATTATGTAGATATGCAAAAGCATGCCACACACAAAGATGATGTCAAGACTCTGGAAAAAATGTTTTAATAGTTTTACTCATTGCTTTGTCCCCATCTGTCATGACTGAAATATGAGTCTCATTGTTCATTAGTACAAGCATATTTTGCAACACCTAAGTATATGTTCCAATGGTCTCATCAACCAATAGTCCATAGCCAAATACTATAGTAAGCTAGTGGCAGTTAGCTCCTACCAATATAACAAGGGGTTTTTGGTATACATTCATCTTATATGTTGGATCAAATGCGACTACATCTCCAAAACATGCATAATCTAAACGACTTTGAGAATCTGTCCAAAATAGATTGGCCAAACGGATTTCTTTATCAATAGTGTACTGAAATTTTTTTTTTTTTTTATTTGTCCATATCTGCTTTGGCTTGTAAATATGCCAAAGCACATTTAGCATCACCATCACGCATATTGGAATTGCAATCTGCCACTATATGGTTCTCGCATGAAATTTAACTTTACATAATTTTTTCTTGTTCGCAATCTTTTTTTTTTTGCACAAACCCATCTTCTAGAGGTCACGATGTTATTTTTATTATTAGGGACGGAGCTAGGACTTTTTGTTTGGAGGGGCCAAGTTGTGGCACTAATATATTTATCAAGACAACCCTCATATACATATATATACACACACACACTTTTTTTTATTATATATATATATATATACACATATATACACACTTTTTTATTTGATAAGTTATATATAAACACTCACCGAAAAAAAAAAAAAAAAAAAAAAAAAAAAAACTTAGTATTTTCAATCAAAGTTATGTTTGATGACGATCTTTATAAAATAAAATTCATTTTTTTTTTCCATTTTCATAGTGAAATTCTTAAAAAGTTTCATTTTAAATACAAATTATCAAATTTTATACTAAAGTAAAAAATCTTTCAGTTGAACTAATGAAAATTTCAAAAACATGCAACTAAAGACATTAAAATAAGTTAGGCTCCAAACATATTTAAAGCTATCTTGCCCTAACCTATTATGTGTCAACTAAAGACATATTTCATGTGTAGTTTTAGTGACAAGATTTTTTTAATGAGTCGATGACTTGTTTATCGGCACATAACGGGTTAAAAAAGGTAAATTCAAATATGTTTGATGCCAAACTTTATCAAATATTTAACAGATGTAAGAGCACATTTTACAATAAAAAATAGAATTGCAAAAAATAAAATTATATCTCTACAACTATTAAACCAATTATTTTTTTTAAGAACATCATTGTACTAATTCAAATATTTGGGGAGGCCAGCTCTTATTTTTATAGACTAAACTTTGAAAATATTAAAATAATTATATATATAATTTAAAAATTTTCAAAATTTTGGGGGGGCCAACCTTCAACACAGCTCCGCCCCTGTTTATTATGCTTTATCTCATCTTTACGAATACTAAAGCCAACCAACTTCACATATGTGTTATAAAATTCTCCACCATCATCTAGGGAACTGAATTTCAAACCAATTGCTTGGGCATTAGTCAAGTGATCTATTCCTTTGTCGAGAAAAGTGCTCTAGTGTTTTTCCAAATTTTGAGTAGCATCACCACTGCCTTTTTGTACCACATCGCATTCATTATCTATTATATTATTACCATCCTTGCTAGCATCATCATTCAAATCAACAAACATAGTTTTCCCTTTGTTCTTTGTATTATGATACATGTGGACCAATATATTATTTCTAAAAAAAGATATAAACTTCCCATAAAAAAATAAAAATAAAGCGTAACTCAAACCATGGCAGCAAGTAATGCCAATAATTATTATCAAGCATTAAAAATATAAATACATAACCATCTGCTTTCATTGATACTATATAAGCTTTGTATAACTTCAAGCAATTCACTTACACTACAGAAATCATAAATCAGCAATTTGAATCTTTCTCACTCAGAAATCATGGGCAATGAATTTTACATAAGGATTTAAAAAGAAACAAAGCTTCTTACTTAAATTAATGTTTAATGATGATGAATCCAATAATGTACTTCAAGGTGATACTCATAACAAGCCCTTAAAAAAATGATAACTTAGATACAATGTGTAGGTATATGACCATTATAAATTAAAATTCTTTATCTTCACCCCTATCCCACTATAAATAAATAAATAAGCAATAAACCAACACTATTTTTACTACTGAACAAATTTACTTATTTATAATTTAGGAATAAAATTCATGAATTTGCATTACATGATGGAACACTTCACAAAGAGGGGATCAATAAAATCATTAACCAACATCGCAGCATAGATAATCATAGTAGTTTCATAGTTTAAGTATACACAATTACTTATTCTCTCACCTGCTAGGAACCAAAAGGAATAATACAAGAATTGCTGGGTTGTGTTCCTAGCAAACCTGCGATGCCAAAAGAAAACCAATAACAAAACAATTTAGCAATAAAGGGACCAAACAAAAATAATAAAAAGCTAGATGGAAAAAAGAAGGAAAATGATGAGACCTACTGAGATTTAAAGGCGAGAGATGGCAGAGACTACGAACAAAGAGAAAGGCACATGGAGAGGGGAAACTGTGTCCTTTATCACCAACATCGAAGGAAAGAAATTCTGGAGATAAGTTAAGGATTTTTTTTTTTTGATTGGGTTTGTGGGCTTTTCTATGTATGGACCCTGCAAAAAAAAATAAAACTTCAAATTCAAAACAATAAAATTGTAATGGTTCAAGTTAGCGCTAAGATTCAAACTAGGTATGTGTTTGGCAAAAACATGTGTGTATTACCACCAAGTTAATGCCGCTAAGATGTTCTAAAATATATCTCAAAAAAATATAGAAATAAATAAATAATTAATCTTATGCATTAATGTTAATTAGAAAAAGATAAACATCAAGAAAGTAACCTCAACTATGTTATTTTAGAGGGAGAGATGCCTTGAACGTGATGAGAGCTATCAAGAGAAATACGTTGGAAGTTAATTGGTCTATTCAAAGGTTCATGGAAGAAACCAAGATAATTATAACTGATTTTATTTTATTTTTTCTTTTTTTTGTTGTGCGTGGATTTTGTTTTTAGAAAGCATTTGGACACTGTTGAGGTCTGAAAAATCACAACACCCAGGCCCAAAGAAATAACACAAGGGTCCATAGAAAATGAAATTAAAAAGAGGTGGTAAGCCCAAAAGCCATAAAGGGACAAGCCTTAAAGCCTATGAGAAAAGAAGGAAGAAAAAGAAAAAAAGGCCCAGATCAGAAGATTGAAGAAAGTCTAGTGTAAAGAGCTGAGTCGGGATCCCTAGAGGCTGCGAAAGGCTCGGGATCCCTGAGACGTGTAGCACAGCTAAGACAAGATTTAGACAGCTCAAAGGAAACACCAAAAAACACAAGAAACGAAGGGCAGATATGTCCTTCTCAAGCACCAGAGATGCAGCAAGAAAAGCAGAAAGCCTAGAGTAACCACTCACAATGCAAAGGAACGGTACCTCGGGGAACTAGAATAAGGAGCTATAAGAAAGGAAATAGCAGCAAAGACCTTCGAACCAGTAGAGTTGGATTCCACTCACTTGGGAAAAATGACAAAGAGGAAGAAGCGCACTCCAGAATGGAAAGTCAGCCATGGGCTTTCAAAGAAAAAGCACCAAAAGGAGGAAAATATGAGAAACAGGAAAAGGCTCAACCTTCTAAGTGATGGGCACAAAAAGGGCTTTGGTATCCAGGGGGCAAAACAGGGGAATCAATAGTTTCCCGGGACCCTAGAATAACACTATAAAAAAGGGGGAAAGTAGCCGGCAGAAAAGGAGGAATTTTTGAGCAAGCAATAAAAAATCTCGACAAGGAACCATTAAGAGAACTCTGTCAAATTCAAGGGAAAAACAGTGAAATATCTCCTGGTATCCTAGAAACAGCCACTATAGCACATACTTGGATTCAAAAGGGTTCAAATTTTACAAGTCTTAGAAGCCTGAATAGCCATCAAAGTCTGTAATTTTTGAGCTTATTTGAACCTCGTATCACGTCTTAGTGAGCGCATTGTAACCATAATTAAGAAAAACTAATGAAGTTCTTATTAATTTGAGGATCCCTAACAATTGTTTTGTGTATTTCCTGATTACTTCGCACTCCTTTGCTGTTTTCATTGTTGATTCAATACAAATATTCTCGTTTTGCTAGTTTATGTGTATTGTAGGAAACATGCCCTGTGTGCCACTTGGTTCTTAAACAGCCCTTTAGCTGTGGTGAACCAAGCCCAGTCCACCAAACTACAACTATTTGGCCCAGGATCCTTGGGCTAGTGTGTTGAAGAAAAAAGCACTCTCACATTTTGGCGACTCCACTGGGGACTGAGTAAAGAAGAGGGAAGAAGCAATCCCTTCGCAGAGTATGCCCCCAAGACAAAGGAACAGCGAAGGTACTAATATGCCACCTGCGGCCTCTGAGCCTATGAGAGAAAATGAAGTAGCTTCCAAACAGAGGGGCGAGGTGCCCCTGATGGAGTAGGAGGTCGTGTCAGAACAAAGGCACACAAGGCAGGAGCCAGACCCCATAGCTCGAATGGCAGGGATGTTGAAGGATTTGAAGCAAGAAGTTCGCCTTCTCAAAGAAGGAAAGACACAGGAAATCAGAAACAATGTACCCTCTGTGGGCAACCAAGACAAAACCCAACCAGAAGGAGGGTCAGTAGTGGGAGGGAGAGCCAACCCCCAGTACTTAACACTGGCAGATGTCAGTGCCCTCCTAGAGCAAGAAAGGGAAAAACTTTCGGGGATCCCCAAGCAATTCTCTCGAGATCCCCCATTTCCACCAGAACTCCTTGGCAAGCCATACCCCAAAGGGTACGAACCCCCAAAGTTCCATCCTTTCGATGAAAGAAATGGAAGTGTCGTGGAGCACGTGAGTTGGTTCATTCACACTATGGGTCTCTACGTAGGAGACTGAGAACTGTGTCTAAGAGAATTTGCTAAATCCTTAGTAGATAGAGCATATACTTGGTACACCACGTTGAGACCTAGGTCCATTAAAACCTAGGATGAAATGATGGAGAGATTCTGTGCGAAGTATTACCCCGGTGAGGACAAGATCACTTTCCAAAGCGTTCAAATGGTAAGGTAGAGGCCTGGGGAGGATCTCGTCCAGTTCATTAAGAGGTTTGACGATGTGTCCCTAGACTGTTATAGGGACCACGAAGAAAAAGAACTAGTAGAAACTTGCATATCCAACATGCTTTTCGATTACAAACTCAACCTCGAAAATCTATGCATTGCACAGTTTGCTGACCTGTTACAGAGAACTAGAAGGACAACACAAACTATGAGGACAAAAATGATGCCAGTATCCCAAGCCATGACAGCATCAGTGGGAGAGAACAGGAAGAGGCCTGACGGGAAGGTGTTCGAGGAGCCACCGGTGATCCCATGTACCGCAAAGGAGTTAAACCATGTCCTGGACAAATGGATCAGGGATGGAGTTGTTAGGCCATTTACTGTGTCCAGGCCACCAACTAAGGAAGAAAGGAAGAGCCCTTTGTTTTGCAGGATCCATAATTATATCAAGCATTCCACCAAGGATTGCTGGACCCTCCGTAGGCTCTTTCACAAAAAGCTAAAAGAAGGAACCCTGGAGCTCACTCAAAAGGAGCCAAAAGTGCAAAGGAACCCCCTGCCCAACCACAAAGGGAAGGAGGTGGTAGCTGTAGTAATCCATGGGAACCCAGTATAAGCAGAAGAATCTGAAGAATCCTTCCACCCAAGCACAGTCAGGACCCTCCAGAAGAATCCCAAGTTTAGGTCACTATTTAACCTGCTGGGATTTGGACCAGAAGCAAGAAGGGTGGCCACAGAGTCTCTCATGAGTATAGCAGCAGATTCGGGAATAGAATGTTTCACAGCAAAACCACATGCTAGTCGAGCTTTCTTGGAGACAACTAATGCAATAACCTTCACTGATAAAGATATGGAGGTTGAGCATCTAGATCACCGTAGACCCCTTTATCTAATGGCCACCATAAATGGTGTCCAAATCAGAAGAGCATTGGTGGACACAGGGGCATCACTCAACCTCATAGCCTTGAGTACCCGGGAAGCCGTGGGCCTGGTTAACAGAAGGATCCTGGGGGCTCCCATGGAAATAACAGGATTTGGAGGGTCGGCAGAATCAACTGAAGGGTATGTATAGCTGGCCTTAAGAGTAGGACCAATAATGGCCTCGACAAGGTTTCATGTAATTAATGCAGAGGTGTCTTACCATGTACTATTGGGACGCCCGTGGCTCCTTAAACACTTCTTTATTCCATCCACGTACCATCAATGTATTAAAGGGAGATTGAACGAGAGGCCCGTAAAGATCCCTGCCAACCGTTACCCTTTTAGCCAAGGAGAAGTGAACTTTGCAGAAACAATGTTTTATGACGAGTTAGAACCAGATGATGAGAGCCCCACGCCGGAGACCCCAGGAGCACCTATCCTGGAAGAAGAAGAAGAAGGAGGAGGGGGCGCCTGTGACCTGAGAAACCTTCTGGAAAGGAAAAGGTAGAAGCGGGAGCTTAGCTCCTCAGGATCCTGAGAGTGCATGGTGGTGCGAGAACCCGGGGGAAGGTTAATTTATCACTTGTGAAGGTGCGTGAGACCTGAATGTATCACACAGAAAGGTCCCGGACCACCAGATTACATGATGGCCCAAGAGGAGATCCTAGAGGAACTAGTTAAGGAAGCCCAGATTCAGCATGAGGAAGAATTAAGGGAAATAAACTTGGGAGCCGAGCTAGGATCCCAAAAGCTTGTTTTTATTAGTAGTCAGCTGACGGCACAAGAAAGGGAGCAATTAGTGGCCTTACTCTAGAAATACAGGGATGTGTTCGCATGGACCTATGATGAAATGCCTGGCCTAGACCCAGGATTGGTGGTTCATTCTCTTAATGTGGACCCAGGAGTCAGACCAGTAGTCCAGGCAGTTAGGGTCTTTCACACCGAGGTAGAAGCTTAGATAATTCAAGAAGTCAAGAAGCTGTTGACAGTTGGTTTTATCAAACCCATCCAACACCCCAAGTGGCTTTCTAACATAGTACCTGTGAAAAAGAAGAATGGTTAAATCCGTTACTGCGTGGACTTTCGCAATCTGAACAAGGCATGCCCAAAAGATGAGTTCCCTCTGCCAATATCGACCTCTTTGTAGATTCAGTTGTAGGAAGCTCTATGTTCTCATTTATGGATCGGTATAGTGGGTACAACCAAATTCGCATGGCTGCCAAGGATGCAGAGAAAACGGCATTCAGAACTCCAATCAGAAATTTTTATTACACTGTAATGCCCTTTGGCCTCAAAAATGTAGGGGCCACATTCCAGCAAACCATGACAACTATCTTCCATGACATGATGCATGAGGAGATGGAAGACTACGTGGATGATATTGTGGTCAAATCGAGACTTAGGCGCAAAGGCTGAAGCAGGAATTCCAGACCTTTAGTATAAAGTACACTCAAATGAGTGAGAACAGGTTTGCTGATGCGCTCGCCACCCTGGGATCCCAAGTATCATTCAAAGGAAGGGACACGCTGATAAGGATAGGAAAGCAGGAACATTCTATCATAAGGATCCTCCAAAAGATGTACCCTGGAGAGTCCAAGCAGTGGGATTGGAGGAGTGAAGTCAAAGAAAAAATGAAAGAGGTAGGACCCGAAGGGAGTATCAAAGAGCTGAGGGATTACACTTTGATAGACGGGGAATTGTACAAGAGGTTGCCTGAAGGGATCCTATTTTAGGTGTATCAACGAGAAGGAAGGAAAATTGAGGTTAGAAGAATTACATACCTAAGCCTGCGGAATTGCAGAAAAGATCAGCCTATATAGAAGAATGCAATGCATGGGATACTACTGGCCAAATATGAACAAACAGGCAGCAACTATACAGGAAAAATGTCAAGATTGTCAGCTCTCGATAGACAAAGAAGAAAGCTACGTTGTATTTGTTACAGAAGATTGGATAATTTCTTTCATGGAATACTTGGCTCAAGGGATCCTACCTACTGACAGGACGCTAGCCCACCAGCTCAAGTAACTTGCAGACAGGTACTTCTTGCAAAACGGGATCCTATTCAAAAGGGGATACAGTGGGGATCCCCTAAGATGCCTGGGCTAAGGGAAGCCAGAGAAGTAGTCAGGGAGGTCCAATCCAGTGATTGTGGAAGTCACCCAGGAAAAAGAAGGCTCTATAAACAGTTAATACTATTGGGATACTACTGGCCAACAATGAAAAGGGACTCCGAGGAACTAGTCAAAACCTGCCACGCCTATCAAGTCCTTGGAGATGCGATCCATACTCACCCAAATGTGTTACAGGATATGACAACACCATGGCCTTTCCACACTTGGGGGCTTGATCTCATAGGGCCTATAAACCCCCCATCCAATGGTTACATATGGATCTTAGTAGCCCTGGAGTACTTTATAAAATGGGTAGAGGCCATCCCTTTGAAAAAAGCCACTAGAGCAGCCGTAGCAAACTTCATTCGAGAACATATCATTACAAGGTTCAGGATCCCTAGGAGATTGATCAGTGACAACGAGACCCCGTTCATAAACAAAGACATGAAGGGGTTGACTGAGGCATATTACATTAAGCATAGAAGGTCTATCCCATACTACCCACAAGAAAACAGCCAGGCTGAGGCCACTAATAGGGTGATGTTGAAAATCCTTAAAAAGATGAAGCATGAGTATGGAGGAAAATGGAGTGACCATTTGGCAGATGTACTTTGGGCATGCAGGAGCTCTGTAAAAGTAGCCACGGGATTCTCACCGTTTTCCCTAATCTATGAAACAGAAGCTATTAGTCCTGTGGAATTAGTTGTTCCTACACCAAGAGTAGTACTTGAAGAAAGCTAGGAGGAAACCGAGGACACAAACAATGAAAGGAGATTGGCAGATCTGGAAGGGGTAGAGGAAGAAAGAGAACTAGCCAAGAAGAGAAGGCAGAGGTACCAACAAAGAATGACTAAAGCATATGCACAAGCAGTATGCCTAAGGGCTTTCACTGAAGGGCAGCTGGTACTAAGGATAGCAGAACACGTAAGGAGGAACCTCTCAAGACCCTCCAAATTCGCCCCAAAATGGAAAGGACCCTACATCATCAAAAAAAGCTCATAAAAGTGGGTATTACTACCTTACAAAGGAAGATGGGACAGTCCTGACAGAACCTATAAATGGGAAGTGGCTGAAACATTGCTTTTGTTATGAATTCTTGTTTAAGTGATTTTGTTCAGGAACCCATGATAGAAGGACACTCTGTGATCCTTACTATCTTTGATGACTTCTTCTATTTTCCTTAAATGGTAATCGTATTTTAATTCAATGAAATCTTTTTTTTTTCCCTTCAGCCTTTAGGTTCTAAATATTGCAAAGTCCAAGTCTAGACAGAATTGAGGGAGGATATCTGGGCCAAGACAAAAAAAAAAAAAAAGAAAAAAAAAAAAAAAGAAAAAACCTTTTGACACATGACCTAGGACCCACCTCACAGATGGTTTCACATACATGGTCTAGGATCACAAGCAAAAGTAAGTGCTCAGGATACCTAGCCCAGCACTTGACAAAAAGGGGACCTGTCAATACCCTAAGGGGTATGAACCCCTAAAGTTCCATCATTTCGATGGAAGAAATGGAAGTGTCGTGGAACATGTGAGTAGGTTTGTCCACACTATGGGCCCCTATGCAGGAGACAGAGAATTATGTCTAAGGGAGTTTGCCAAGTCCTTAGTGGATAGGGCATACACTTGGTACACCACGCTGAGACCCGGGTCCATCAAAACCTGGGATGAGATGATGGAAAAATTCTGCGCCAAATATTACCCTGGTGAAGACAAGATCACTTTCCAGAATCTGCAAATGGTGAGGCAGAGACCTGGAGAGGATCCCGTCCAATTTATTAAAAGATTTGAAGATGTGTCCCTAGACTGCTATGGGGACCATGAAGAAAAGGAGCTCGTGGAAACCTGTATAGCCAACATGCTTTTTGATTACAGGCTCAACCTTGAAAATCTATGTATCACGCAGTTTGCTGACCTGTTACAGAGAACCAGAAGGACGGCACAAACCATGAGGACAAAAAGGCTGCCCGCGTCCCAAGCTATGACAGCATTAGTAGGAGAGAAAAGGAAGAGACCAGATAGGAAGGTGTTCGAGGAACCACCAGTGCTCCCATGTACAGCTGAGGAGTTAAGCCATGTCCTAGACAAATGGATCAGAGATGGGGTTGTTAGGCCATTCACTGTGTCCAGGCCACCTACTGAAGAAGAAAGGAAGAATCCTTTATTTTGCAGAATCCATAATTATGTCAAGCACTCCACCAAGGATTGCTAGACCCTTCGCAGACTCTTCCACAAAAAGTTGAGAGAAGGAACCCTGGAGCTCACTCAGAATGAGCCAGAAGTGCAGAGGAACCCCTTGCCTAACCACAAAGGAAAAGGGGTGGTAGCAGTAATAATACATGGGAACCCGGCAGAAGCAGGAGAATAAGAAGGATCCTTCCACCCGAGCACAGTCAGGACCCTCCAGAAGAATCCTAAGTTCAGGTCACTATTCAATCAATTAGGATTCGGACCAGAAGCAAGAAGAGTGGCCACAGAGTCTCTCATGAGCATAGCAGCAGATTCAGGGATGGAATGCTTTACAGCTGAGTCACATGCTAGTCGAGCTTTCCTGGAGACAACCAATGCGATAACCTTCACTGATGAAGACATGGAGATTGAGCACCCAGACCACCGTAGACCCCTTTATCTAATGGCCACCATAAACGGCGTTCAAGTCAGAAGAGCACTGGTGGATACGGGGGCATCGCTCAATCTCATAGCCTTGAGTACCCTGGAAGCTGTTGGCTTAGTTGACAGAAGGATCCTGGGGGCTCCCATGGAAATAACAGGATTTGGAGGATCGGTAGAATCAACAGAAGGATACGTGCAGCTAGCCTTAAGGGTAGGGCCAATAGTAGCCCTGACAAGGTTTCATGTGATTAATGCAGAAGTTTCTTATCATGTGTTGCTGGGACGGCTGTGGCTTCATAAACATCGCCTTATTCCATCCACGTTCCATCAATGCATTAAAGGGAGACTGAATGGGAGGCCCATAAGGATCCCTGCCAACCATAATCCTTTCAGCCAGGGAGAAGTGAACTTTGCAAAAACGATGTTTTATGATGAGTTAGAGCCAGATGATGAGAACCCCGCCCCGGGGACCCCAGGGGCACCTATCCTAATAGAAGAAGAAGAAGAATGAGGGAGGGGCACCCGTGACCTGAGGAACCTTCTAGAAAGAAAAAGACAAAAAAAGGAGCCCAGCTCTTCAGGATCCCGAGAATGTGTGGTGGTGCGGGAACCTGGGGGAAGGCTAATCTATCGTTTGTGAAGGTGCGCGGGACCCGAATGCATTGTGCAGGAAGGTCCCGGACCACCAAGCTACATGATGGCCTAAGAAGAAATTCCAGAAGAACCAGTTAAGGAGGCCCAGATTCAGCCTGAGGAAGAATTAAAGGAAATAGATTTGGGGACAGAACCGGGATCCCGAAAGCCTGTCTTCATTAGCAGTCAATTGGTGGCGCAAGAAAGAGAACAACTAGTAACCTTGCTTCAAAAATACAGAGATGTGTTTGCATGGACCTATGATGAGATGCCTGGTCTAGACCCAGGGTTGGTAGTCCATTCTCTTAATGTGGACCTAGGGATGAGGCCAGTAGTCCAACCGGCTAGGGTCTTCCACACTGAGGTAGAAGCTCAAATAGTTCAAGAGGTCAAAAAATTGCTAACAGCTGGTTTTATCAAACCCATCCAACACCCAAAATGGCTTTCCAACATTGTACCTGTGAAGAAGAAAAACGGCCAGATCCGTTGCTGTGTAGACTTTCACAACTTGAACAAGGCATGTCCTAAAGATGAATTCCCCTTGCCCAATATCGACCTCCTTGTAGATTCAGCTGCAGGAAGCTCAATGTTCTCATTTATGGATGGGTACAGTGGGTACAACCAAATCCGCATGGCAACCAAAAATGCAGAGAAGACGGCATTCAGAACTCCGATTGGGAACTTTTACTACACTGTAATGCCGTTTGGCCTAAAAAATGCGAGGGCTACGTATCAGCAGACCATGACAGCCATTTTCCATGACATGATGCATGAGGAGATGGAAGATTATGTAGATGATATTGTGGTCAAGTCAAAAACTAGAACAGGACATTTCCAAGTACTTGAGCAAGTCTTTGAAAGATGCAGGAAGTACAAGTTACATATGAACCCCATGAAGTGTGCCTTTGGAGTGTCTGCTGGAAAGTTCCTTGGGTTCCTGGTACATCACAAAGGCATAAGTGTGGATCCAGCCAAGGCCACAGCTATCGCCACAATGAGAAGACCAACTACTGTTAGGGAACTCAAAAGCTTCCTGGGAAGGGTCTCCTATATTAGGAGATTTGTGCCTGGTTTAGCCTCAGCTACAGCAGACCTATCCAAACTGTTGAAAAAGGGAAATGAATTTACCTGGGGAACCAAACAGCAGGAAGCTTTTCAAAGAATTCAGGGCATCATGACTCATCTACCCACCCTCCAGGCACCAGTACGTGGGCGACCTCTGTTGCTATACTTAGCATCAAACTCCCAAGCAATAGGAGCTTTGCTGGCACAAGAAGATGACCAAGGAAATGAGTAGCCTGTATATTATGTAAGCAGAACACTCAAGGATACCGAGACCAGGTATCCCAGAATAGAGAAAGCCTGCCTAGTGATCATTTATGCATCCCAAAGGCTGAAGAGGTACTTCTCAGCTTACCAAATCCTCTTGGTAACCAAGTCCCACCCCATAAAAGCACTCCTGCATCAGCCCCTTCTTACGGGAAGGGTAGCACAATGGCTAGTGTTGCTCTCTGTGTGAGTGCCTTTTTCGGGATACTCAGGCCTAAGGATCCCGGGCCTGAATGAAAAGGAAAGGATTTGGTGGACCGGACCTTGACTCACTGCAGCTAACAAGCTGTTTAAGAATCAAGTGAATACAGAGAATACTCCTGACAATATACAGAAAAAATGACAAACAAGGATATCGAAGAGTGCCAAAAATTAACAACGTAAGTTCAGAAAGAAAGAAAAACAAGATTAGCAAGACGATAAAGAAAAAGTGCTGTGGGGATCCTGGGAATTATGAAACAGTATTTCATTAATACATTATCTGTTTGGTTACAGAAAGCTCACTAGGACGTGATACAAGGTCCAATCAAGCTCAAAAATTGCAGTCTTGAATGGCTATTTCAGCCTTCAAAACTTGCAAAGTTTGATTCTCGTTGAATCCGAGTATGTGCAATAGTGGCCTTTACAGGATATCGGGAAGCAGTATTTGTTTTCCCTTAGTATTTTCTTTCTGCACAGATTTTTCTGATAGTTTTTCCTAGAGAATTTCTTCTTTCTTGTGTTTCTTCCTTTTTTTCTCGCCGCTTTCTTCACAACCCATCCCCTCCTTTTATAATGGAGTTTTCTGGGCGTCCCGGGGAACCGTTGGTTCCCCTGTTTTGTTCTTTTGCAAACAGAGCATGTTCTGTCTCCATCGTCTCGATAAGTCCCTTTTCCGTTTTCTCTCATTCTTTCCTTCTCTTGGTTCTGATTCCTTCGAAAGCTTCTGGTTGGTCATCCTCTTTGGGACGTGCTGAGGTATGCCCTTCTCGGCATCCCCATTTCTAGCGTCTTCCTCTTTTCCCTTTCTTTCCTTTTTGGGCGGAATCCTGTTCTGCCATTTTTGAAAGTCATTTGTTACCACTCTTCTTCCCTGTCCAGGTTCCCCGAGGTCCTTTTCTGTCTGTGCCATTGAGAGGTCGCTCGCGTCTTTTGCCTTTATTTCTTGTTTTTCTTCTTCTGTCTTCTTTCTATCGATCTGTCCCAGTCTTCCTTTTTATTTGTGCTTGAGGGGATCTGCGCTTATTGAGGATCCTTGCTTCTTTATACTTTGCCGTGGTTTCTTTTTTGGATGCTTCTTTCTTTTCTGGGCTTCAGGATCCTCTGGGCCTTCCTTTTATTCCCCCATGAGTCATCCGTATCTATTGCTTTGGGCTTAGCCTGAATTTTTCCTTTTGGGCTTGACTTGTTCTTCTGTTTTGGGCTTATTTTATTATGACCCTTTCTTTTCAGACCTCAACACTCTCTCAATATGATATAGGCATAAGAACTCCCAAGGCTGTCAAGAGCCAGGCCATAGCAGATTTGCTAGCTCAATTCCCAGGGAAGGAGGAAAGCCCGCTAAGTGAAGAAATCCCAGGTGAGGTAGCAATAATGGAGATCCCAGGGAAGAAATGGACCATGAGGTTTGATGGGTCGGCTACAGCAACTTCAAATGGGGTAGGAATTGTACTAAGTTGTGAAAATGAGGATATCATTCCCTTGTCTTTCAAGCTTGGTTTCTCATGCTCTAATAATGCAGCTGAATATGAGGCATACTTAATTGGGTTGACTATAGCACTCAGCATAGGAGTGAAGCATATGAGAGTGTTGGGAGATTCCAATCTTGTAGTCTCCCAAGTGAAAGGTGACTTCGCATTACGGGAACAAGGCTTAGTAGCCTACAGGACTTGGGCACAAAGGCTGGAGATGGAATTTCAGACCTTCAGCGTAGAGTACACTCAAAGAAGTGAAAACAGGTTTGCTGATGCCCTCGCCACCCTGGGATCCCAAATACCATTTAATGGGAGAGATACGCTGATAAAAATAGAAAGGCAGGAACATTCCTTTGTAAGGATCCTCCAAGGAATGTACCCCGGAGAGTCCAAATAGTGGGACTGGAGGGACGAAATCAAAGAAAAGATGAAAGAGGCAGGGCCTAGAAGGAACATCAAAGAACTAATGGATTACACTCAGATAGAAGGAGAATTGTATAGAAGGCTACCAGGAGGAATATTGTTCAGATGTATCGCCAAGAAAGAAGGAAAGTCGAAACTAGAAGAATTACACGCCCAAGCATGTGGAGTTGCAGAAAAGGTCAGCCTATATAGAAGGATGCAACGCATGGGGTATTACTGGCCAGATATGGACAAGGAAGCAGCAATTATACAGAAGAAATGCCAGGAGTGTCGTTTGGCAATTGATAAAGAAGAAAGCTATGCGGTGTTTATTGCAGAAGATTGACGGGTTCTTTTCATAGGATACCTAGCTCAGGGGATCCTACCAAATGACAGGAAACTGGCCCACAAGCTCAAAAAGCTAGCAGGCAGGTATTTCCTGCAGAACGACATCTTATTCAAGAAGGGATACCATGGGGATCCCCTTAGGTGCCTAGGACCAAAGGAAGCCAGAGAAGTAGTCAGAGAAGTACATTCTGGAGATTGTGGAAGTCATCCGGGGAAGAGAAGGCTGTATAAGCAGTTACTGTTGCTAGGATATTACTGGCCAACGATGAAAAGAGACTCTGAGGAGCTGGTCAAAACATGTCATGCTTGCCAAGTCCTAGGAGATGCAATTCACACTCACCCAAATGTCATACAGATATGACGACGCCATGGCCTTTTCATACTTTGGGGCTTGATCTCATAGGGCCTATAAACCCTCCATCCAATAGTTATATATGGATCCTGGCAGCCATCGAGTACTTTACAAAATGTGTAGAGGCCATCCCTTTAAAGAAAGCCACTAGAGCAGCTGTAGCAAATTTCATTCGAAACCACATCATTACAAGGTTCGGGATCCCCAGAAGATTGATCAGTGACAACGGAACCCCATTCATAAACAAAGATATGAAGGGTTTAACTGAAGCATACCACATCAAGCATGGAAGATCTACCCCATACTACCCACAAGGAAACGGCCAAGCTGAAGCTACTAATAGGGTAATGTTGAAGATCCTTAAGAAAATGAAGCATGAGTATGGAGGGAAATGGAGTGACCATCTGGCAGATGTACTTTGGGCATGTAGAAGTTCTGTAAAGATAGCCACATGATTCTCCCCATTCTCCTTGGTCTATGGAACAGAAGCCATCAGCCCCGTGGAGTTAGTCATTCCTACACCAAGGGTAGTTCTGGAGGAAAATCAAGGAGAAAGTGAGGACACAAACAATGAAAGGAGGCTAGCAGATCTGGAAGGGGTAGAAGAAGAAAGAGAGCTGGCCAAGAAAAGGAGCCAGAGGTACCAACAAAGAATGACCAGAGCATATGCACAAGCAGTACGCCCAAGAGTGTTCACTGAAGAGCAATTAGTACTAAGGATGGCGGATCATGTAAGGAGGAACCTGCCAAGGCCTTCCAAGTTCACCCAAAAATGGGAAGGACCCTACATCATTAATGTAGCTCATGAGAGCGGGTATTATTACCTTACGAAAGAAGATGGGACAGTCCTGACAGAACCCATAAACGGGAAATGGCTGAAGCAATACTATGCATAAGGACAAGGGGATCCCGGTACCTCAGGGTCCTTTTACCAGCTTCACTATCTGCTAAGTTCTTTTTTATTTTTATCTTTTTTATTTTTCAGCCTTTATCATGAATTCTGGTCTAAGATGATTTTGTTCAGGAACATGTGATAGATTGACACTTTGTGGTCAATACTGCACTAAATGATTTTTCTTTGTTCCTTAAAAATGACCATGTTTTAATGAAGTTCCTGTTTCTTCAACATTTAAGTCTTTCTTTAAATACTGCAAAGACCAAGTTTGGATAGATTTAAGGAAGGATACCTGAGTCAAATAAAAAAAAAGGTATGTAATATCCTTTTACATATGGCCCAGGATCCACCTCACAGATAACTTCAGATATCCCACAGACAGTTCCAAGTGCATAGGTCTAGGATCACAGATAAAAGTAAAGTATCCAGGATACCTAGCCTAGCACTTGGCAAAAGGGGAACCTGTCAAAGTTCATGAACTGAGACCGTATCTCAAAAATATGTATAGGAAAAGATACCAGTGTACCCAGTTCAGTACTTGCATAATAGATTACCGGGTACCTGGACCAGAACTTACAGTGAAGCCTGTGGGAATCATGGTCCAGGACTCAGGAAAGAAAAGAAAAAAGTCATAGGAAAGAAAAGACAATATATCAAAGAAAAGGGCAGATTCACATGCTAAGAAATGAGAAGCAGTTTTGAAACAAAAAAAAAAAAAAAAAAAAAAAAACAAAGGGGAAAGGAGTGTTAAAAAAAAAAACTTATACAACCCCAAATTGTTTAAGTAAATCTAAAATAAGCTAAGGAATGAGGCCAGCCAACAGGGAGGCATCCGGAGGAATAACAGGCACAGTCAAAGTAGAAAGGATCCTCTACCGCTTGACCTTCAAGTCTTGTAGAACCCTGTGAGCATGAGCCAAAGCTTCCTCAGCAGTAGCTATCTCGATGTCTATACTTTTGGATGATTGCCTCTGAAACAGCGTATGGGCCAACAGACGCAAGTGATTCAACAAAAAAGACAAATTGAACTTGGCCTTCAGAAGGTCTTGGACTACCCCTCTCCACTTCAGAAGTTTTTCTTCAGACAAAGAATCTACAGAAGAATTCCTCAGGGAAACCAGCACAGCACACAGCAACTCCATCAAAATATTGCCCAGAAAAACGCCTCCCCTGAAGCCACTGGTGAAATCCCCGTGACTCTTGAGCAGACTCTCTAACAGCGGCAGGCCTTCCACAGGAACAGAGAAGCGCAGGAAGCTGCCATAAGAAGATCCAAAAACATGGAAATGGCTGGCAGGAAGACTGTTAAATTCCAAGAGATCAAAGCGAGCCAGGAAGGAGGAAAGCCTTGAATCAAGATCTGAGGCAGCCATTTTCGAGGCGTCCCCTATCACTGTGTCACCACTTGCAGAGACAGGAGGACTTGCAGCCTTTCGCTCTAGATGAAGGTCAGCAACTTGAACGGGTCTCACAATTCCTTCAGGGATAACAGGCTTAGAACCTGCAAAGCCTATATCAATATTCAAAAAAAAAAAAAGGGAAGAACAGATTTATTCTTAAAAAAAAAAAAAAAAGGGAAAAAGAAGGACAAACCAGTTCCGGCTTCTTGGGGCAGAGCCTTTTCTTCCTGATCCCCTGACTTCCCCGAGAATTCTAGGAAAGAACATAAGGCAAGTGGAAGAAAAGGTGAAGGACCAATGGCAAAATGGCTAAAGGAAGGAATAGATGCAGGGGGCTTCGCCATAAAAAGAAAAGGAAAGAGAAGGGCGAAGGGAAGGAAAGAGAAGAAAAGGAAACACAATGGAAGCAGCTCGCACTCACCTTCTGAGCTTTCTGAATCTAAAGAAGAGGCAATACTGGGAGCGAATTTCTCACTAGTTTGACCTAAAAGGAGAAAGAAAAGGAGGAACTCAAAAAAAATTGGGAAAGAAAATAAAGATATAACGCTATTTTAAGGAAACAAGGCTCACCTGTCTGTTTGGATAAAGGAGTGTCTCCCAAAGCGCCTTTATCTGACAAGGTTTGAGGAAACACAGTCCTGATGGGACTAGGAGTGCGCTCAAGATAGGGACTTTGAGATGAAGGGATCCTAGAGGCTTTGGGATCCTGAGAATCCTGGGAACCCTGCATCGGTTGCCCGGTTTCCTCAGTTGGACCACCAGTAGGGGGCTCCTCCCCCTGCAGTAGGAAAAGCAACAGAAAGAGTTGTGACGGTTTCCTCTCCCAAAGCCTTGCCAGTCATAGGAGGAGATACCTCCACCTAAAGGAAGAAGAAGAAGAAAAAGCAGTGCCAAGTAAAAAACAATGGGGTAATGCTAACAACATGTGAGAGTGCTTTTTTCTTTAGCACACAGGCCCAAGGATCCTGGGCCAAATAGTTGTGTTTTGGTGGACTGGGCTTGGTTCACCGCAGCTAAATGGGGGCTGATTACGAACCAAGTTGTGCGCAAGTCACATAAATCTCCTCAAGGCAAAAATGCGATTCCTCCTAAGCAATAAAATACCATTATAAGTGTTTTAGTATCATAAAATGACCCTTTACTCTTACAAAATAAGTAAAATCGATGTTCATAATATTCACAATGAGAAAGAGATTGAAATAGAATATTTAAGGCTTATCTTTTATCGTATAAACATTTTAAAGAATTCCTTCACTTGGTACCCCGGGCGTACTGTCGTGGGATCCCGGGGCGTATTAGGCCTGTAAGAACCCAGAATCTCTGGTTCTGTGCACTATACAATCTTTCTCCATGCTTGTTATGCAATGAAGTTTTGTCCTTTCCTTTTACCTCTATAGGTCCTACACAAGAACAACTATACAATGCACATATCTTCAAATAATTGTTAGTTTCTTAGATTAGGATATATATATATATATATATATATATATATATTAATACATATACATATATGTAAATGAATTTCATAAGAATGATTCAGCCACGAGGATCCTGGCCCCAATTCTCACAGACTTATGCTTTTGCACAAGACTTGTGGGATTTGGAACTCAAGTCTGAGTGGCTTTGCTTGGGCAGGGACTCAGCTTTACAAGCAAGAATATATATGTATTGAGTAGCAAGAAGCAGTAAAGAAATATGTAAAGTAATTGTTAGAAATTCTCAAATCAATATGAGATATTTCATTATTTTTCTTGATTGTGGATTACAAATGTGCTCACTAAGACGTGATACAAGGTTCAAATAAGCTCAAAAATTACAGACTTTGATGGCTATTCAAGCCTCTAAGACTTGCAAAGTTTGAATCCTTTTGAATCCAAGTATGTGCTATAGTGGCTGTTTCTGGGATACCGGGAGACATTCCTCTGTTTTTCTTAAATTTTACAGAGTTCTAATGACTCTGTTATGATATTCTTCCTACTGAAAATCCTCCCCCCCCTTTCAACATGGGTTTTCTCTTCCTTTTATAGTGTGTTTTCTAGGGCTCCATGGTACTAGTGATTTCTCTCTTTTGCCCCTCAGAGCTCGTGCTGTGACAGTTGCTCAAGGGCTGGTCTCTTCCCTTTTTTCTCATAGTTTTCATATTTTATTTCTGTTTCTCTAAAAGTCATTTGCTGACTTTCCATTCCGGGGCGTCCTCAGCAATTAGCCTTTAATCTCTCTTCTTTCAAGGTTTCTCATTTTTCAGACTTAGTTGTCGGTGTTATTTCCTTGTTGTCATTATTCCCAAATAATTGGAATCTTTTACTGCTGGGTTGAAAGTTCTCTTCCCGTTGCTTCTACGTATGATTTTCTCATTCTTGGTTCCTTGTGGTATAGCTCCTTTGTTCATGAATGTTTGCTTTATACTTTCTGATTCTTTGCTGCACCAGTGGGTACTTGAGAAGGACATCTCTGTTCTTCATTTCTTGTATTTCGTGGTACCTTTCTTGAGTTGTCTCAATTCTACAGTAGCTGTCTTGCATTACCTGAGGATCCCGGGCGTCTGGCAGCCTCTGGGTATCCCGGCCCTCTGGCAGCCTCTGGGTATCCCGGCCTAGTTCTTTCACTGAATTTTGCTGGACTTTTTAATGACTTTTTTGCTGGAAATCTGAACATAAATAGGGCCTTAATGTTGATTCTTCTTGCTGCTTGAATTGGGTCTTCTTTACTTTTCATGGAATGTGAAATTTTAGCCTTCAACACAACACAATGTCAGAAAAAAAAAGGGGGGGGGGGCACATACCACATCGTCACCAGAAGATTGGCTTTTACCCTTCTTGTAATCAGACTTGCGTTTGGACTGCAAAGGAAACCACCACTCGTCAGCAAAAATAGAAATAAGTGCAACAAGGTGAACAAATGAAAAGAGAGAAGAAGGAAAGAGGTCTTGCCCTTCTTTCTCTCTCTACAGATTCTCTGGAAGTCTTTTGCTTACTACGAGTACGCCCAGAGGGTCCTAAAGGAGGCTGGGATACAAGACCAGAGGATCCTAAAGAACCATGGACTGAAGCAGTCACAGGAACCTGGGAAAAAGAAGACTCTACCTTGGTCTTCTTCTGGGTCCTTGAAGCCAAAGGTTCCCAGGCATCCTTGCCTTCCTGAGATGCCAAGTGTGTTTGAGATTTCCCAGTTTTTCTTCTTTTTGTCTCAGAACCTATCTCCACACTTTCATCGGCATTAACAGCTTTCATTTTCTTCGGCCTGACATCCTTACCTTTACTCGGAACAGTAGCAGCACTTACTATTTCCATGGCACCTTTCTTGATGGGCACTCCAGAGGAAGCGCCAATGATGAGACTATAACCCAGCCAAGTCTCAGGAAAATCCTGTCCATAAGTCACCCAACCTCTCCTGGAGGCGTGCCACTTTGCAAACCCAGTCTTGCAGCTTGCAGCAGCAGAAACAATCCCAGCAGTAGGAAGGGATAAATGCCTATTGGATGTTGGAGCAGAAACAATACTAGGATCTGGGGTTTCCTGAACTGTACCAGAGCCAAGATAGTCAACAAAAGACTTTTGTACTCTTCTCCAATAACTGGTATAGCTACTAGAAGCAAAGACTCCTCTCTGGGAGTTAGGCACTGCAAATTGGGGGCTCCTCCGTGACCAATAAGAAAAGGCCTGCAGCCTCAGGAAAGGATCCAAGGAAGGAAGGGATGGCACCACGTCCTTAAAGACTGGAGGAATGTCCTGATCAAAACCAAATTGTCGGAGCACCCGGTGTGCTGAATAATGAGTATATTTGGGCCTTGAAGAAGGCACAGGAAGCCAAGAGGGGCTAATGCAGGCAAGATAAGCCAGACTGCCCTCATCACCACGACGCAAGTCAAAGGTATTACCTGTAGAAGATAAAAAAGAAGACAATACAGAATCACACGCAAAGCCAGGGCCAAACTCACGAGGGGATCTCCAATGTAAGCTCCCTGCTTGGTCAAATAACTCCACAAGATTGAGGCCACCACCTTTCAAGCTAATCCAACGAAAGATGATGGGAAAGGCATTGGTAGAATTACCACAAAGACCCTTCACTATGTCGGGGGATCCTTGGAACTTGTCCTTCAAAAATTTCAAATTCCTGCACTTGGCCAAAGTAGCTGCAGAACGGTCCCACATGAAAATCTGAAGGATAGCACAGTGAAGAGATGAAGTGATCACATAACAAGAATCACCCTCAGTCTCATCTCCATGAAGCTGGTCCAATTGAGAGTAAACATGACCCAAAAACAGAGGGGCCAAAGGATACTGGGTACCTCGAGCCAATTTGATTGCCAACGGAAAAAAGGAAGACTTAACTCCGTACCTAGGGAACTCACTAAACAAGAACTTACTAAGCCAAAAAGCCAGAAAACCGGCCCACCTCACTTCCTTATCTTTCTCACGAGAGAGGGTCATCACCCATCTCCCCATCCTAGCCGGCTTACCACCAGAAGAGGCAGCGCGACCACCAAAATGACCAAACAATCTATCTTCTACCACGAGATCCTCACCAGAAAGACTAATATCAAAGGGGCTCTCGTCACCAAACACCGGGAGGAGGAAGTTATTAACCACATCTTCCAAGGTGATCGTCAATTCACCAGCAGAAAAGAAAAAAGTATGAAGGGAAGGGCACCAACGACGTACCAGATGCTTGAGTCCTTTGGTGTCTCTGAAGCCCTCAAGGTTTCTGGAAATAGCCACTGCCTTTAGGATACCGGCGCGCTCCAGGCGACCCACAAACTCAGCATCAGACAGTTCCTTATCTACCCATATAGGCCAGCCCTGAATCTTTCCCGGAACAAAATCAAAGAAGATAGGAACCGCCTCTCGAATTCCTTGTCTAATTTGAAGATCGAAAATCTCTCTAGGGTCAGAAACCTGGGCGGAACCAGCGAAACCCGCTTGGCCAGAAAACATCCAAGCATGAGGGGATGGAGGAGCCTCACCATGAGATACATGAGGGAAAAATAAACTGAGAGAATACCAAGGATCCTGTAAAGGGAAGGCCAGACGTTCGGTAACCTCGCGAGAATCGCTCGGAGCAGAACCAGAAGAACCTTCACCCTTAGAAGGACTGGGGGTACGCTCTCTCCTCTTTCGGGAAGAAGAATAAGCCATTGGAATAACACGTACAATGAGAAGAAAGGTGATTGAAAGTGCGAAAAGGGGGAAGACTAGAGTAACAGAGAAGAAGAGAAAAAGAAAGAGAAACTCAAAGAATGAAAAACTCAGAAAAGTAAAGTGATAAGATGAAACGGCTACAATAAAGGCGCAAATAGCAGTTGGGGAAGACAGTTTATGGAAAGACGCCCCAGTTGCCAAAAAAAATTTAATTTGAAGAAGGGATTAATCAGCGGTTATTAATGAGAAATAACGAGAAACGAGAAAAGTGGGTAAAGGAGTTTTACCTCAAATACTCAACTGCCACGTCCCGTGCAAAGAGGAAACTGCAAAAATAATGATTATAAGGGAACGCGACACGCAAAAAGGAGGTGACCAAAAGCAGCAGAAAAGGGCTGGGATCCCAAGTAAAAAGGGAGGGAACCCAGTAGAAGTTAGAAAAGGGGATCCTACGAAAATCTTAGAAAATCTAAATCACTCACGCGTGGGCTTCAGGCAACCCACGAGCTCGGGGGGCTAAATGTTGAGGTCTGAAAAGGATCATAGTGAAATAAACCCAAAAAAGAATAAGTCAAGCCCAAAAGGAAAATTCAAGCTAAGCCCAAAGTAGTAGATACAGGAGACCCATGCGGGAATAAAAGAAAGGCCCAGAGGATCCTGAAGCCCAGAAAAAGAAGCATCCAAAAGAAAAAGAGGACCACGGCAAAGGATAAGAAGCAAGGATCCTTAGGAACCATCAATAGGCGCGGATCCCTTCAGGCACAAAGAAAAAAGGAAGACTGGGACAGCTCAATAGAAAAAGACAGAAGAAGAAAACAAGAAACAAAAGCAAAAAGAGCGCGAGCGACCCCTCATGGCATAGACAAAAAAGGCCTCGGGGAACCAGGACAGGGAAGAAGAATAATAACAAACGACTTTCAAAATGACAGAACAGGATTCTGCCCAAATAGGAAAGAAAAGGGAAAAGTGGAAGACGCCAGAAATGGGGATGCCGAGAAGGGCATACCTCAGTACGTCCCAAAGAAGATGGCCAACCAGGAACTTTCAAAAGAATCAGAGCTGAAAGAAGGAAAGAGTGAGAAAAAACGGAAAAGGGACTTACCGAGACGATGGGAACAGGACATGCTCTGTTTGCAAAAGAGCAAAATAGGGGAACCAACGGTTCCCCGGGAAGACCAAAAAACTCCATTATAAAAGGAGGGGATGGGTTGTGAAGAAAAGGCAGCGAAAAAAGAGAGAAACACCAGAAAGAAGAAATTCTCTAGAAAAAACTATCAGGAAATCTGTGCAGAAGAGAAAATACTAAGGGAAAAACAAATATTGCTTCCCGGTATCCTGTAAAAGCCACTATTGCACATACTCGGATTCAACGAGAATCAAACTTTGCAAGTTTTGAAGGCTGAAATAGTCATTCAAGACTGTAATTTTTGAGCTTGATTGAACCTTGTATCACGTCCTAGTGAGCTTTCTGTAATCCAACAGATAATATATATTAATGAAACATGCTTCATATTTCCCAGGATCCCCTCAGCATTAATTTCTTATCGCTTTGCTAATCCTGTTTTCCTTCCTTTCGAATTTATCTTGTTAATCTTTGGCACTCTTCGATATCTTTACTTGTCATTTTCTTTATATTGTCAGGAGTATTCTCTGCATCCCACTTGATTCTTAAACAGCTCGTTAGCTGTGGTGAGTCAAGGCCCGGTTCACCAAATCCTCCTTTTCATTTAGGCCCGGGATCCTTGGGCCTGAGTGTCACGAAAAAGGCACTCTCACAGTTCTTAAATAGCCCTTTAGCTACGGTAAACCAAGCTCAGTCCACCAAACTATAACTATTTGGCCTAGGATCCTTGGGCCAGTGTACTGAAGAAAAAAGCACTCTCACAGACACAACTTTAAAGTGTTCAACTATGATTAGTAGAGAAAAAATGATAAATCATATGAAAGTAATTGTACATCACTTATAGTCGACTACTTCATCAAATTATGGTAAAATTGTGGTCTTAGAAGAACCGTTATGTTTTTGTTTCAAACTTATAACTTATTAGCTAGTAGCCGTATATGTAGCTTTGTGTGAAACAAATTCCCTTACAAGAAGAATGAGAAGGTATGAACCTTGCTAGCTTTTGTTTGATTCATATTAATGAAGTGATTATTCAAGGGAAAAAACATTAAAAGAATCAAAGTTTGACCAAGACCACCATTTTGAGTCCTTTAAGGATATTACTCTATCATGTATAAGAATCCTTAGAGTTTATAAAACAGCTTCATTAAGAAATATGAGAGTAATATTATATCTAAATTACTTCTTCTCAAGTATTCATTCACCACATCAAATTATTTATGATATTTATGATATTGATACATATATCTTTCTCTTTGCTATTGATGTTTCTCTATTTCTTAATGTCCATTCCAATAAGAGCTTATACTCTCTCTCTCTCTCACACACACACAGATATGTAGAGAGAGAGAGAGAGAGAGAGAGAGAGAGAGAGAGAGAGACGGGATAGAGATCGAAGCAACTAAAAGAAGACAAGGCCATAAATTTGATGGCTTAGTTTCAACTCCTACTAAATAGGTCTTGCTTACACAATGGAATTATGGTGGGCTGCTATTAGTTGCCCATGTGAATGAACAAAGTAGAGAGAGATGCAAATTGACCCTTTAACAACAATTTATGTTAAAATTGGACTTTCCAATATGTTCTAGGAACAAATACCTTAAGACTTGAGAGCGAAGAGTTTGTTGAAACAAGATAAATGGATGAAAAGGTATTTATTGTGGTTTTGTACGTATATAGTAGTAGGTCAGTTTGCAACTCTCCTTTGAGACTTTAGATTTAGTAGATTTATTTACCAACTTGCACACAACACCCAAATTAAATTGATTTGGACTTACCTATATGTACTTGGAAAACAAATAGGATAACAAGAGAATTAGAAATAGAATAACAAGAGGTGAGACTTGATGCAAAGATGTTATGGTGAAATGATAAACCAAGAGCAGAGAGAGAGAGAAAGAGAACTGTGTCTTTAAAGGGAATTGAAGGGTTTAAGGATTTTAGTGATTTAATAAATAAACAAAATTGTGTGCAACGGCTCTGGCCACTAGAATTAGTACTTAATTGTTAAAGGGTTTTTTATTTGTTTTTGTTTTTTATATGTGCATCTCCTTTCTGGTAAGGACAAGATTATTTTGTTTAAATTTTTTTAAAGGGTCGGGTGTTTGTTTTTGGTAAAATTGGTTAATTAAGCTTAATTGTTTTTAGCTTTACAATTGGTAATTATTGTTTTTGGGCTAATTTTTTTGGGATGGTATATTTTGTTTTAAATTTTAGATCTATAAATTTTTTTTACAACTTTTAAAAGGAGGAGAATGCAAGAATTACAATTTGTTTTTACAAATTGCTATTATGGTAAGTGGTTATTAGTAAGTAAAAAAGTGATGTAAGTGGTGAGCGCAAATGCAAACCAATAATAATTTACTACATTAGAAGTTTTGTAAAATTGTTGTAGAAAAGTTTGTGGCTATAGAAAATAATGCACATCTTATTATAAGACTTTTAATCAATTTGGGTTTTACCTGCATTAAAATTTAAATTAATACAACATAGTTATTAAAGGGTGCAAATCAATCAAGCCCATGGATTGGGCCTGAGCCCATCTGACCTAAGACTGGATCTATGTAGTTTGGAAGACTCTATTCTGGCCCAGTTTATATGGACAATTTGACACTGAAAGTGGAGGTAACATTTAATTACTTAAAAGTTTTAAGGTTACTATTAATCTTTTATGTGATGCTAGTTGATGATGGGGTGCTTTACGTACCTATGGAGCAAACTAAGATCTGTACATAAAATCTGGACATGAAATATTTGCACAAATGTGTGATTGATAATGAGTATTTTTTGCTTACTACTTGGTAGAGCAAGAATATGCATAGTGTGTGCTTATGAATTTTTTAGGGTCTCTTTTTATTATTATTTATTTTTATCACATCATATGACTCAAAAAATGCTAAGTTTATATGTATTTCTCAATAATGGACAAAGTTTAATTACCACAAGCAAACTTTATCACTAGGATAGTCTAGACTCTAGAGTAGCAAATTCATTGCAAGTAGTGCCAAGGCCAAGTTCATATATATCCCTCTAAAATCGTAACCAACTTTGAATTGAATGGTTAGTGTGCGTATCATCAAAAGAAGCACCTGGTCCTAAGGCCAAATTAAAATGCCAAACTTCAATAATATGATGACACATGTTGTGAGCATATTTGAGAAAACATAAACGTGTCAATTAGTGAATTTGTTTGAAAATCCTATAAATTTTGCCTCACATTTGTTTGTAGAATCTCCCAAGTTGAATTTTAGAGCTTGAATTACATTGTTAGTGTTTGTGTTCCAAGCAGAAATTGAAGATGGACAAATCCAAGAATGCAAGTTACCAAGCTGGCGAGGCCAAGGGCCAAGCTCAGGTGAGTTTCTATCCATCCTATTTACATCTATTAGCATAGTAACATACATCTAGTAAGCACTGATACTCCAGTTTAGCTCATATATTTGTATCCGGTACCGGATATCTCTGGGATACTCCTGTATGCGTACTCTGATTTTTTTATTTAAAATGCCAATATGTCCAAGATACGCCTATGATACGGTTCTTCTTAGGCAAACTGCATCTAAAAGGATTTACATAGGCAAGGATGGATGTTTCATGCATGAAAACTATGCACGTTGACATTTTAAATGTTGATTATAATGTGTTGTTCTTTTTTGTTTTAGGAAAAGGCGGGCAACTTGGCGGACAAGGCAAGCAATGCTACTCAATCTGCCAAGGAATCATGCCAAGAGGTTCAACAAAGCTTTTACTAAGTTAGAAAATTACATATAAACATAACAAAATACTTCGATCTCAAGCAATACTGCGCTACATCATTGTTAATTGCTTACATATGGAGTTCTATATATTGCAGGCTGGCCAGCAGATGAAGGATAAGGCACAAGGGGCTTGTGATGCTGTTAAGGATAAAGTTGGAGCAAACAAATGAAAATCATATTGGACCTCATCGTTCGAGCCGGCCCTCCCAAATAAATTTTGTACTTATTAAATATTAATTTATGAAATTTGTTTTCTTCTAGTTTGTACTCTCTTTTGATCTTGCTCTCATTGAGTTGGTCGAATTTGTCATTTGAATTAACAAGGGAACTCCTTTATTGAGTTTTTATCCATGCATTCGTATTAGATCATGCACAAGGTTTCATTATACCTATGTTTACAATTCAAAATACTTCTCTATTGCAATCAAAAATAGACTTGTTAAACAATGCAATCCAATTAAAGCAGATCATTCAATACAGATGAGCAAAAAGTCTACTGGTTTTATGTAGCCGCAGGCATTTCGTGTCCAACTATTGTTAGGCAGATTCTAAATTACAATTAATTTTGACTATATAAAAAAAAAAAAAGGGAAATTACAGATTACCCATCATTTGTAGTTTAGCCCGAATTTAACTTACACATCTGTGGTTTAAAACTTAACACTTTGCCCACATGTGATTACCATCGTTAGTCTGTCGTTACCTACCCCATCACTTATACCGTTACAAACACAAAAATATAACAAAATTAGAAAAAACAAGATCAAAAATTGATTTTTGTAAAAATATTTGAAGGCTTTAAGAGCTTCAATGAGGACACTAACACAAGATAAAAAGTGGTTTATATTTACAGCTCTACTCAAACAAATTTTTCTCTCTCTACGCTTGTTGCAACCCCTAAGCAACAAGCCACCCTTTCTTGGATCGAAAAGCCATTAGATTGAAAATGCTGATAATCTGAGGCATAGTTTTGTGGGTCTTGAGAGTTAGAGTTTGAAACCAGCCCATATTTTCAATCTAAAAGAACATGTCGGCGCAAGAGAGAGACCCACAAGAACAGCTAAGATGTCTTGATGGTGAGGCTCTTCTCCAGGCGCAACTTGGCGGACAAGGCAAGCAATGCTACTCAATCTGCCAAGGAATCAAGCCAAGAGGTTCAACAAAGCTTTTACTAAGTTAGAAAATTACATATAAACATAACAAAATACATCGATCTCAAGCAATACTGCGCTACATCATTGTTAATTGCTTACATATGGAGTTCTATATATTGCAGGCTGGCCAGCAGATGAAGGATAAGGCACAAGGGGCTTGTGATGCCGTTAAGGATAAAGTTGGAGCAAACAAATGAAAATCATATTGGACCTCATCAATCGAGCAAGCCTGCCCAAATAAATTTTGTGCTTATTAAATTTTAATTTATGTTTGGTCCTTAACCTTTAGGTTGAATGTCAATTTGATCCATAACATTTCAAATGTGTTAATTTAGTCCTTTTGAATGGAAGATATAGATAATGTGTCAATTTAGTCCTTAACCTTTTGGTATTGTATCAAAATAATTATTGTCCATTACAACAAAAGTAGACTACAGTGACAACACTTTTCGTCGCCAAAGACATATAGTGAAAAAATAGCATTCGTCACCTAAGAGCATCTCCAATAGGCTCTCTAAAGCCTTATTTGGAGAGCAAACACAAAAAAAAAAAAAAAAAAAAAAAAAAAAAAAAAAAAAAATAATAATAATAATAATAATAATAATAATAATAATAATAATAATAAATAAATAAATAAATAAGTAAATTAAAATTGTTACAGTGGCTCTCTGGAAGAAGAGAGCACTGTAGCAACTTCAAATCGTTTTTTTCTCTTAAAAAAATACCTGGCTGAATAAAAAATAATTTTTTCTCTCTCATCCCTTTATCTCATCGACTAGAAAGTACAACAAAATACATTCTGAACAAACATAAAACATAAAATGCAATGAAATCAAATACAATCTTTCTCATAGTTTCAAAACCAAAAAAATTATTGGGTTCACAATCTTTCACTTACTCCCACAAAGGAACCCAATAATTAAATCAGAACCAAAAAAAAAAAAAAAAAAAAACCAGTTTGACCCATTTATACCACATGTCGTTGGCAGTGGGGAAGAGATCAAACAGCAGTGGGGAGGAAGACAAGCAGCGGTGAAGGCAGAGCAGATCAGCAGACAACGGAGGCGATTTTCCTCCCTTGCCGATTTCCCCCTCTCTATCTTTGTTTGATGAGAATCAAATGGTGTGGTTGTGTGTGACCTTTAAGTTTGTGTGTTCTAATGGGATAGAGGGAAAGAAACTTGTGGATGAAGTAATAAGAGAAAGGAAGAAAAAAAAGAAAAAGAAAAAAAGAAGAGCTCTGTGGAATGTTTTGGAGTTTGGAGGAAGTGGTAGGAAAAAAAAAGGAAAGAAGGAAAAACAGAAAAGAGTAAGGGCACGTGTGTGGAGGAGAAAAAAAGAGGGGAAAAAAAGAAAGAAAGGAAAAGGAAATTATATGGATGAAAAAAAAAATAAGGGAAAAAAAATAAAGAATAAGAAATTAAAATTGAGAAATGCTATTACAATATTTTCACAATACTTTCACAATAAATCTTAAGTAGTAGGTTATTATTGGTGAGAAAAAAATAATTCTTTTAGAAAGAGAAAAAAATAATTTTAATAGTACATTCAAATTAAAATCAATATCAACTTATCACAAATGATTTTTTGTGAAAGTGTTATAAAAATATTATGAATGTAATTTTTAGGAATGAATGAATGAAAATTGAAAGGAGAATAAAGAAATATTAAAGAAATAATGAAGAAATAATATTTAAATGGAATAGATAAAAGATAAAGAGTCTGTTGGAAAGTGTATTTAAAAAAGTAGACAGCTAAAAGGTAAAAGGAACTACTTACTCTCCAAACAATACAAAATTTTGGAGAGTCTACTGGAGATGCTCTAAGCCCCATCACCTAATATTTTTGTCACTAAACATTATATTTTGAGACAAAAAAAAAAAAAAAAAAAATCCCTAAACTAGGATTGAAATCCCCAGAGTCCTAATCTCAAAAATGAAGCTCACCCATTGAATTGATTCATCGCTCTAAAAAAATATTAGGAAAAACACACACATGATGAGAAAATAAGTCAAACCCACCCTTTGATTCAATGCACTTTACGCGTTATTTCTAAAATTTTTCACTTTACTATTATCTTTGTCGATTTCCCATGCTTTGTTCAAATCAAAGTGTATCACCTAGTACAATGAGCCATGCAATTGTTTGCAAAGGCCCCTAACCCTTTATGCCCAACATTTCCGCCGCTTATTTATTTCTGGATCCATTTTCTTTCTTCTCTTCTACATCATTAATATAGCCCACCACCATCACTGCATTTGCTGCATCAATACAGCCATTGTCTTGCAAAATGATGGTACCCACACAGTACTTCTTCTTCTTCTTTCTCTTGCAAAGGAGCTTGTGATGGTAGCAGAGGACAGAAAGAGTGGCAAGTGAGGAGGATGATATTGCATATTGTTATTGATGGATGATGATATAGGACGAAACGAAACTAAAAACAACGTTCTACCTCTCTTGACTTTCAAACCCTTTGCTAAGGAATGCAACTATTATATTTGTATTCGTTGGATTTTAGTTTGGCTGAGTTTTTGCATTTAAATTATATTTGATATTAACAAATTCTCTAAATTAATTTTCTTAATTTTTAATTTCATGTGGTAGTACATGTGGCAGTATATGTTGCATAAAAAATAATTTTTTATTTTGGTTGTTAGCCACATAAACATTTTCCATCCATCAGTTAATGGCATGGACTATTTTGACACAAAAGCAAAAGGTTAGGGACTAAATTGACACATTTGAAATGTTAATGACCAAATTGACATTCAGCATAAAGGTTAGGGACGAAGCATGTAGTTTGCACTTTCATTTTTAAAATTGAAATTCCAATTTCAGAATGATATTAAACCTGCCTATTATGAGTTTCCTCAATTCAATTAGTGCAAGTTTTTCAATGGCTTGAAAAGCCATGCTTTTTCCTTTTTAATTGCTATTACTGTATATTGATATTTCTGTATCAAACCAGTTAGGACTTGGGAATGTGTATAGTGTAATGCTAGGGACATACCTCCTTCTACACTCAAATTCGCACCTTGTTTATGTGTAAACTCTTAATTCGATTTTAACCTCTACAAGTACATGTGTTACGTATGGTGGGCCCATGTAAAAGTGATGAAATCCAATCAAGAGTTTTTTTTTTTTTTGGATTGAGAATACTAAGTATTTTAACACACACACACATGGGGAGAGGAGAAAAGGTCTTAAAGAAATTGTCAGTAATGTATATCCAAAAGAGTCTAAATCCAATCAAGAGTTAATATATAAATAGAGTATGTATTTGGGTGTGGGAAATTGTGTAACCCTAGTATCGCTAATATATTTATACGTTACATAAAAATGTGTTTAAATATGATAACATTAATATGAGAATTTTTTTAGCATTAATGTATTTACTATGGGTCATTCTACTCTTCCCCCTTTTTTTGGATACAATATCCACCTAAATCTAAACCAACGAAAGAGAAATGTTATGTGCATAACATTTTCACAATACTTTGACAACAAATCCTAAGTGATAGGTTGTTATTGGCTGTTACAAGTGGGCAAAAAAGTAATTTAAATTGTGAATTCAAATTAGAAACAATAACAACTTACTACATATGATTTGTTATAAAAGTGTTGTGAAAATATTGTGGACATATCACTTCTCTTAATTTAATGGTGTTTTGATCTTGACCATTTATTTAATTTGAGTGGATACTAGTTACCGATATAGCAGGTTACATATATAAACAAAAACCAAAAACCAAATAAGATTTCTCTTTCACTTAGTTGCTTCTGTCTCTCCTTCTACCTCTCCCTCTACGCCTCTTCTCTTTCAAACTAGGCACAAGAAGCCTAAGCAGCTACTAAACAAAACCCTCTCCTTATATGCTTCTTCTCTTCCAAACCAACCACAAGAAACCTAGACGGCTACTAAACAAAACCTTAAGGAAGACCCATAAAAGAAGAAATTGAGTTCTTCAATTCCCGCCATTCTCTGGCCCGACGATAGTATTAGAACATTGAATTCGTCAAACAGGTTTCTCTTTCTCTTTTCTCCTACTATAATTCAATTTTAGAAGTAATAAATGCATTATAAACTATCAAAGCATGAGATATATGTAAGTTGTCTTAATTTTTATTAAACTGTTACTAATCCACTAATGTTATTGATTTTTTTGACAACTTGTATAGTTGTACTAAAGGGATGCAACTTCTATGTGGGAATAGAAGGTGTAGTTGGACGTTAGAACCATTATTCTGATGTAGTGAATGTTAGGAGGATCCAAGAGGTTGATTCATTTCCAATTTTGATACCTCCACTCTTCACCTCCCCCTTGCGCATGTATCTAGCCCAATATCTGAGACAATTCATGTTAGCCCATTAATCACCACAATTAAAAAGAATAAAATAGTCTCTCTCCTTTTCAATGTGGAATTAAACATTTTCACTAACTCCTCATCTTCCATATTCACTCCCACATCTTTACATTTATGTTGTAACATTTATTCATTTTAATTATTTAATATTAAAATGCTCCAACAGGATCCTACAAACACAATTACAACCAAGGTTGTCAAAATCGAGATCCTACGTAGGATCGTGGATTATAGGATCGGATTGTAGATAGTAAGATTAAAAAAAAAATTAAAAAAAAATTGGTAGTGAATTTATATGTTAAATAATCATATAAATTATGAATTTATCCAAAAAAGGCAAAATTTTCATCAATATATTATAATTTGTATACTATAAGTTAATTTTTAACATAGATTATCCTAAAAAGTTAAATAAATGTTTAGTTAAAAAATCACTAATAAGGTGGAAAATCACTTATAATAATGGTGTATATATGTTAAAGAATCAATATATCATTAAAGAAAATAATAAATTTGAAATAACTTTTTTGGTAGATATAAATTTGACATAATATACATAATAACTAAGATAAGAAGAACGACAAATTGTTTTATATTTTTGAAAACAAAATACTTATAGAATGCCAAGTATTATATTTACTACTCTTACTTTGTTTTTAAATTTATCTTATTTTTACCACCGCACACTCTTGGTGCGATGGTCACTCCACAAGTATAAATGCTTGTGGAGTATGGGGGCCAAAGGTCGGGGTTGAAGTTTCCAGGAGGGAGTTTCACACACATATACACTTAGAATTCTATCTTGTAAAAAAAAATAAATAAAATAAATAAAATAAAATAAAATAAACTTTATCTTATTTTTTGTAGGAGAGGAGGAGTCCTAAAATAAAGTTTAAAAAAAAAAATGGTATTCTATAAGGAAGCATGCAAAAACGTGGTGCCACAGTAGAAAATTCATATCCCATTAATACTCCCACGAACCCACTATCCCCACCCACCCTACCTTCTAGTTCACTTTTCCTTCTTCTCTTTTAACTTTTGTTTGATTCTCTCCTCTGAAAATTCGCCATTTCTCCTTAGTAAATCTGCCCTTTCTCCTCAGATTCATCGGAATTTCTTTTTTGCAAATCTGTAAAACATCAATGGCAAAGCTAAAGTGTAAAGTTCCTCTATTGCAAGCACGCAAGTAGTAGTATCATTATTGTGGGTTTATTTTTTGCTTATATTCTTTGTAAAATCTCTCTTTCTTCTCATAAACTCAAAGAAGAGATCAAAACTGGGCATTGGTTGTTTTTTATTTTATTTGAGCCCAAGTAGTCATCTGTTAGCCCGAAGATATTGGCAAGAGATTGGGATCATGTGGGATCATTTGGATGTACGATCCCACCGATTTTGAACGATCCTAGTACCAATCCTTGAATATGAACAATCTTGAAACAATCCGGATCTTTTTGGCAAGTAAGATCATAGGATCATAGGATCGTACAATCTAGATCCCAATTTTAACAACCATAGTTACAACAACGTAGGTTTAGATCCATCAGTCAATTGGAGCTAGTTGAAGTCAGACAGCATACAAGGCTTCTAATAGCTTTGCAGTGTGAGTTAGAAGCTAATTTAGTGTGGTCTAAGCCCTCTGCTGACTTTGTTCTACACTTTTATTTTGTAGAAATTGGTTTCCATATACACCAATAAAATTTCGTGTGTGGCAAATAAAAATCACAAGCAAGTCACATAACATATATATATATTAGTAGTTGCAAATCCACAACCAAAATTTGAAAAAGGAAAATCTCTTGCACAATGCATCACCTAACACAACATCAATATTTTGATGTCTACCATTCATTTAACCTGCTGATTGGCCATTCACAACTAAATAAACCTAATTCCAGGAGAAAATGGACAAATGCCCCTTTCAAAAAAAAAATCTAGCATTTTGCCCCCTTTTCCAAACTAATTAGGGAAATGCCCCTCTTTTGAAACTCGATTTTCTCAAAATTGAGTTATAAAAATAAAAAAAATTCTAGAGCCCTATAGTGCCGTTTTAAGGAGCCTATAGTGACGTTTTAAGGACCTATAGTGACGTTTTGTAATCCGATCTCCATGAAGTCGAGTTACATGCAATTTTTTTCCTTTTTTTTACCTATAAATCGACTTCATAAAAATCGGATTACAAAACACCACTATAAGTCCTTAAAACGTCACTATAGGTTCATTAAAAACGTCACTATAGGACTTAACTCGATTTTGAGAAAATCGAGTTTCAAAAGGGGGCATTTTCCTAATTAATTTGGGAAAAGGGCAAAATGCTGGATTGTTTTTTTGAAAGGGGCAAAAGCCAATTTTTCCCCATAATTCCAATCTAGTAACTCTATCCAAAAACTCGCAATGTGTTAACAATAAACACTAATAAAGTTTAACAAAAATGCTAACAGCTGAAAAAAAAATACTTAATATTTTGTCTAGTATCCCATAGACATTTTACGATTAAAGAATACTATAATAATGTATTTCTAAATAAGGTGAGCCAACAGTTGCATCTAGTGTAGGATGTTCCATAAATTCATGTACGTTGTCACTATCAACATGTTCACCTTGTTGAATATGGGTAGATGGACATGTGCGCTTGTGTATCCAACATCTTTACAATTACTGCATTGTCTATCTTTCACCTTACTATTACTCGTGTTACCATGGTCGCCTTTAGTCTAGACAATGGCTGGGTCACGAACATTTTTATTGATTTTTAATCTAGTGCGTATCCCATCTTCATTTGCATTTTTATTTGAATTATAAAGTTTTTCCATGATGGCATTTCAACCTTGCTATTTCAACCTTCAATTCTTCAAAACCTTCTGTTGTTCTTGAGCCAAAGTAACACATTTGACTACAACTAGCAAATCAGCCATATCTTCATTTACATGTCAGTGGGATCTGTTTCAAATGTTCAACATTCATAATAAAAAATAAGTGCTCACAAGGATATCCATACGACTCAAATAGTAAACAAGAGCACTTCATACATTGATCAATTGGATAAAATACAACCTTCCATTTTAAGTCAAGAAATGCATACTGAGATAAGGTGTATGTAAAATAATCTTCACTGTCTATGGAGTTAAGCACAATGAATTTTTGTTCATTCATTATTTCTTCTTGAACCATACTAAATATTGTAAGGTTGAATTTTATCAACCATCTTGTTGGCTTTATTCCGTGCCAAAATTGCTTGTATTTCAGCAATTAGTAACCCTGTATTTAGGTGAGATTGTTGTAAGGGTAGTGAGTGAGATAGTGTGATAAAATGCTCAATATTGTGCAAGAAAAACAGAGACTCGCGACTGGATCTCGCGGGTGACTCGCGGCTGCAAGCCGCCAGAAGATGCACACGTGCCAAGCATGCCAGAAGTTGAAGCGTCATGCTAGCTGGAGCACTACAGGACAAAATAGGACAACTGACCGTTCTGTTATCTCGCGGCTGGATCTCGCGACTCAGTCAAGCCGCGAGCCAGCCCTGTTTTGAAAAACCTGACTCTTCACATTCCATTCTCACTCCAGTATAAATACCCCTTATACCCACGAAAGAAAGTGAGCTTTCTGAGAGAATTTTGATAGAGAAACCCTAGAGTAAAACAAGATTGATTCATCCACAATCTTCACATAAGAGACTCCTCAAATTCCTCTACTCTCTTCCTCTCCATTGTTGAATCCTTGAGAGGCCTTTTACCAAAACCTTTTCTCACCATATCCATCATTGTGAGAGGGTTGTTTGGTGTTCTGGGAAACAGTTAGGAAGGAACCAATTTACATTGGTTGATGCTATGGTCAAGTAGCGGAATTCGGGAAGCTAGAAAAGAAATAGGTTCGGCGCAACCTCGTTGGAGCAAGAAGCTTGGAGGGCTTAGGTACACTGGGTAGATTAGGCTTGGAGGGTCTATTGCTGTTCATATATCCCAACTACATTTTCTAATGGATTACTTATCGCTTGGAGGGCAGCGGAGAGGTTTTATGCCGAGGGCTTCGGTTTCCTCTTTGATAACACATCGTTGTGTTGTCCTTGTGTTTGCATCTTCCTTCCCTTAATCTTTGCCTTCTATTTTCTGCTATGGATGTGATTTTAATTGGCTTAGATTGTTTACCAATTTTGTTTATAGCTTGTGTTCATTTTCCGCACACTAGTTGTTTGTCATAAAGCTTGAATTGGTTATTTTGTATTTTGGGGTCTAAACATTCAAGGGTGTTATATACACTATTTGAACTTTCAGTTGGTATCAGAGCGGGTACACTTTTATTGGTTTCATTATCATAGTGTGATCCTTGACTCCATATTGAGATGGACCAGTCTCAATCCCTAAATGCACCTCCATATTTTGATGGTAGTAATTATGCTTTTTGGAAGGTTCGCATGAGAGCATTTTTATGTTCCATTGATGAATCTATTTGGGATACTGTTGATATAGGTTGGACCAGGCTTGAGGAAGCCAAATCCACATGGGATAAGGCAACACTCGCCGCATCTAATGCTAACAGTAAAGCACTTAATGCGATTTTCTGTGGTGTGTCTCCAGATGAGCTTCACAGGATTTCTCACAATACCGTTGCCAAGGAAGCATGGGAGATATTAGAGACCACCTACGAAGGCACGAAGAAAGTGAAAGACACCAAGCTGCAGATGTTGACCACTCGGTTTGAGGAGCTCAAAATGAGTGAGGATGAGTCCTTTGACTCTTTCTATAGTAAGCTGAATGAGGTGATTGTCAGCAAGTTCAATTTAGGGGAGAAAACGGAGGATTCTAAAATAGTAAGGAAGATCCTTTGGTCATTGTCGGAAAGTTTTCGTGCTAAAGTGACAGCGATTGAAGAGAGTAAGGACCTTGATGACATCAAAGTCCAAGAGCGGATTGGTTCTCTTCAGACTTATGAAATGTCGTTGCCCAATCAACAGAAGAGCAAATCTCTTGCTCTTAAGACCATTAATGAAAAGTTGAAAGTCCATGACTCATCGGATGAAGATGTGGTTGACAAAGATGTTGCATACCTTGTGAAAAATTTCCGAAAATTCTTGAAATTCAAGAATAATGGCAAATTTGGTGATAAAGGGAAATTCCAAAGTTCAGGAAGGGAGATGGAAAAGAATCCCAATCTACACAAGGTGTCACTTGTTTTGAATGCAACGAGCATGGACACTTTAAGAAAGAATATCCAAATTATTTGAAATTGAAAGGCAAGGTGTATGCCACGACATGAGTGTCTCGGATTCATCCAACTCAGATTTTGAGGAAAGCTATGACGGAGAAGGAAATTATTCTGCTTTTATGACTATTGCCCACGTTGAGTCTTCAGACGAGTTGAATTTGCTTTTACGAGAACTTAGAGAACATAGTGATGAAGAATCATTAGGAGTTGTTGAAGAATCAGATGCTGAAGAAGATGAAAGCACAACCAATCTTCAAGAGAATTATAACTCACTCCTGGAGAAGTCGGGTGAGTACACAAGGGTGGCCAAGGCAGTTGTGAGAAAGATGAAGAAGGCAAAGGAGGACTATAAAAGTTTCCTAATTCACTATAAGGAGGCCAAATGTGAGATAGAAATACTGAATGGTGAGCTGTCAGAAGCCTACACAAAAGTCAGATTTCTTGAGCAAGAGGGTATGCAAGCAATTGCTAAGATAGAGAGGGTCACCACCAAGAAGCTAGATAATGTTATTTCATCTCAAAAGAACTTTTTAGACAAATCCGGGTTGGGATATACCGGAGGGAGTAGCTCATCTGACAATATCACCAAAGAAGTGAAGTTTATAAAGGCCAAAGAGTCAGTTGAAGTTGGCCCTACTGTTGAGAAGCCCAAAATAGAGGAGAAGAGGAATGTGGAGAACCAACGGATGTTGAACAACCCCCGTAATCAATCTGTGGGCAGGTCTAAATCCCGAGCCAAGTCTCGTCTTCGACAACAAAGAGGTCCTAGATCGAACTATGTGTGTCATCACTGTGGACTTCAAAGGCATACTCGACCAAATTGTCAAAAACTGAGAGCAATGAATAGTGCAACTGCTCCAAGGTCACGAGGACCTAGAAATGACAGGAGAAATTGGGCTAGTGAACCATCAAGAAATCAAAGTGGTGATCCCGGAATGATGGACGTGATGAAGATGATTGGTGCTTTCACCAACTGCTTGGAAAGCTTCACACGAAGGTTTGAAAGCCCTAACTCTCGTACCCAATCCTATAAGGAAATCACCCCAAATGCAAGTGACGTGTGGGTGAAAAAGGGTACTCATGCTTAAGCATTACAACATGTCCATGCATCAATACTTCCTATACTTTGTGACTTTGTTTGGTTGTTTGCTTAGTAATTGTGTTGGTTGAAATTTGTTTCTTTGTTGCTGCATTTTTTTTTCTTCATTTTTGTTGATTTTGATCAATCTTTTCCTTCTTATGTGTAAAAAATCCAAAAGCCACATAAAAAGTAGAAAATCAAAAAGTTTGGTCGACATTGTTGAGTTTTTGTCTCAAAACTTGTTTTGCCTTGTACCTTTGTACTAATGGTTTTGTGCATTTACGAGCGTAGCTTGTTACTTTGCACTATTATCACTGTGGAAGAAATCTTGAAATCTATGTGATTGTTGTAAATAGATCTTCAAACTTGTCATGAATGATTAGTGAATGGTTATGTTGATTTTAAGACATGCATAGACTTATGCCTATATATCTTCCCACTCTTTATTTTTTTTGTTTTTGCTAAAAAGAGCTCACCAAATGTAAATCTCCAAATGTAAAGAAATATTGAGCTGCATAAGCCTATCGCACATACTAGTATTTGACTAGGAAAAAGAGGAAGCGACCAAAATTAAAGTGTATGATTATTCAAAAAGCCAAAGGCTATATCATCAAGGTGAAATATCAAATATCACTCTCACAATGAAAGGTGATTGTTTCGAAAGGATCAAAAAGATCAAATGTTATGATTAAAAGTGGAGTCAAATGTAAAGCTCCAAATTATGTAATCAAGTTTTGTGGGAGGTCATATATGCATACTTCTATAATTGAGATGGGTCACATAATCTAGTGCTAATTGTGTATGCCTTGGTTGAATTGATCATTGAAACTTCACATTAGACTAAGGACTATCTCATTGTTGATATCCACACACAACACACAAGTTTATGTTCAATGAATGTCATATTCATTTGTATGATTGTACTTGATAAAATGTGTTTTCACTTGCTCAATCTTTGTTGATTCAAACACAAAAAGATTTTTGAGTGTTTTAGTTGTTTTTGGAAAGTATTTTGTTCTCTCAAAAACTGAAAATTTCAAAAACAGTGTTTCCCTGTTTTGGCGACTCAGTCGCGGGTCAGTCAAGTCACATGCCACAGTCGCGAGCTCGCGGGTCAATTTTGGCGACTTGTTCGCGAGTGGAATGTCCAGTCGCGAGAGGTACACAGAGATTTTCGCGGCTTAGCTCACGACTCCCTCACATGTGAGACTTCTAGTCGCGAAAAACACTTAGAAAATTTTTCAAATCTTTTGGCTTGAAGTGTTTTGGCGGGTATTTTTGGCGACTTACTGGCGACTTACCTCAGTCGCGAAAAACGCGTGTTGTGCACAGTAAGGGCAGTTTTAAAATCTTCTTCAGTTTTCCCTCGAACTTTTATGACTATTCACTTTTTCTCTCAACTGTCTCTTTCCCAAACACTCCGTCTCACCCTCTTTGAACCCCATTTTTGCTTCATTTCATCTCAAAATCTTCAAGAAAAGGGTATGGGTTCTCATTCTCTCACTCAGTTTTTCTTGTTTTTGAGCTTTTCCCTTTTGATTATATGTGTTGATATTCTGATTTGCATTGAGTTGGTGATTCGGTGTTGTACTTTGTCCTTGTATGGCGTGTTGAGGATCTTGGCTTATATGAACTTGTTTAGGTTGCTAGATTTGTTCATTAATATTTGTCTTCTTTATGCTTAGGGTATGTTGATTGATTTATACCCATTTCATTTGAACCCACTTTATTTAGTTGATTCAAAATGATTGTGTTTTGTTTGTTGGGTTATATTGATTTGATTCTGTGTTAGTATATCTAATGTGCGCATTTGTCTTGTGTATTTTGTGTCATTTCATACTCATCAAAATATATGTTTCATTGACATATGTTTGTCCTTTGGGTGATGTCATACTCTGCAGCATTAGAACTCTTCTGCAAAATGTTAGTTGTTCTTAAGTATCTACCAATGGGTACACTCATCTGTGTTGTTGGTTTAAGTTTTGAGGCTTTTCCTTTATACCTGTCTTTAAGCCATCTTTGGTCTTGTTACTCTACACTTATCTCTTTGTGACACTAATAGAGTACTGATTTGTTTTACACACGTACTATACTTTGTTGTTGTGGCCTTTTCTGCTTGCTTACAAATGGCTCCTTCATCCCCAAAGAAGAAAACACCTGCCAAGAAAGCAGATAAGAGAATGAAAATGGACCCTAATCTGTTTAGATCTGTTTCCCATTTTGAGAGATACAAGAATTTTTTCTTAAAAGCAGGAATCATACAAGAAAGGTTTGTGGATTTGGAGGATTTGAGAAACACCTTTATCCCTAGTTGTTTTAAGGGGAGAAGATGGGAAAAGCTGCTGAGTGATTTACCAGTTGTGTGTGAACCACTGATTAGGGAGTTTTACTCCAATGCTGTGATAAGGGAAGAAGAGCTGAGCTACTGGGTTAGAGGAACAGAATTTACCTTAGATGCACATGACATTGATGATGTGCTAGGTCTTGAGGGGTTAGAAGATCATGAGTTCATCAACTATAAGGATAGGATGCTTTCTATAGAAACTGTACAGCAGAGGATTGGTGGACAAACAGAAGGGAAATGCCTTAATACCACGGTCTTTCCAGTGGACATGAGGTGTCTCACTATTATCATGATGTTTAACCTGTATCCTATAAAGAAGTTGACTACAATTAATAATGCCAGAGCTATTTTTCTGATGGAGCTCAAGGAAAAGGCATTCATTGATATCAACTCCCACATATTTGATACTATTGTGGATGAGACTAGAACCACTTCTAGGCCTAAACTGATCTTTCCTAGCCTACTCATGAGGATTTTCAAAAAGAAGGGTGTTGCAATCCCTCGAGACATCAGTCCCATGTCTACACCTTCAACAATTAACAAGCAAACCTTCAAGAGGATAAGTGTTTGTCTTCCAGGTGAAGAAGATGAAGGCGATGAAGGAGAGGGTGTTCCAATGGAGACTGAGGCAGAGGTAGTAGGTCAGGCATCAACTTCAACCCCTAGAATGAGTGGCAAGAGGACTAGAGCATCAACTTCTTCAGATATACCTCCAGATGCATTTCAGGTCATTCTGGAAAGACTTGATGGAATCAGAGAGGTCCAGACCGAGCAGTCTAAGAAGATAGCAGCCATGCAGGACTAGCGTGATGTTCTCTCAACAAAATTTGACAGCTTCACCACACATCATGGGCAATGACCCTTTGGCCATTCCGGTAAAAAAGGGGGAGAAGTTTTTTTTGAGAAGTAGCTCTTGAGGGGGAGTACCATTTTAAGGGGGAGCAGTCAAAAACAGTGTCTATCTTGTTCAGTTTGTTTATGTTTATGGTTAAAGTATTATGTTTTGGATAATTGTTGTTATTATGGGTTTGATACACTGTGGTTATGGTTATTGTCTGGTTTAAACTCATAACTCTTGGATGTTTTTAAAACATTGGTTTACTTTATATATATATATATATATATATATATATATATTGTTGATGTTTTTCAGTATATAATGTGTTTGTACCCATATTGCTTTTGTAAGCTTTTAGGGTTTGTTTTCATTATCTATAGGCTTTATGGTTTGTACTATGCTTTATGCAGCCTTTATGCTTTGTTAAATCAGTACTTCTAACTAAATGTCATGCATTTTCTTGTTAAGTATTGCCACTCTTGTGCCCTTGTAGGATTGTTCCTAGATGCATATACTTAGTGTATTATGCATTGGTTGAGTGTTGGGCATACAAGTAACTTGCATTGTTCTTGTTAGCTTGTATGTTCAAGTGTTCATTCCAAGTGTGAATGAGCACTGTGGTCACTACCTTGTAGTGATTAATTGTTTGATCAAGCCATGGTTTTTTTCTTAACTCCATCTTTGCTTGATCACATATTGCCTGCTTCATATGCATTTCATGTTTTTCTACATACAATGATCATGGTGTATTATTGTGTTTCAAGAGATTCATGTTCATATGTTCATATGCTTTTACCAAAACCTTTTCTTACCATATCCATCACTGTGAAGGGGCTGTTTGGTGTTCTGGGAAGCAGTTAGGAAGGAACCAATTTACATTGGTTGATGCTATGGTCAAGTAGCGAAATCCGGGAAGCTAAAAAAGAAATAGGTTTGGCGCAACCTCGTTGGAGCAAGAAGCTTGGAGGGCTTAGGTACACTGGTTAGATTAGGCTTGGAGGGTCTATTACTGTTCATGTATCCCAACTATATTTTCTAATGGATTACTTACCGCTTGGAGATCGGCGGAGAGGTATTACGCCAAGGGATTCAGTTTCCTCTTCGATAACACATCGTTGTGTTGTCCTTGTATTTGCATCTTCCTTTCCTTAATCTTTGTCTTTTATTTTCTACTGTGGATGTGATTTTAATTGGCTTAGATTGTTTACCAATTCTGTTTATAGCTCGTGTTCATTTTCCGCACACTAGTTGTCTGTTATAAAGCTTGAATTGGTTATTTTGTATTTGAGGGTCTAAACGTTCAAGGGTGTTATATACACTATTTGAACTTTCAAATATCTCCCTTGTCAATATAGTAGCAGCATGCTTCTTGATTTTAGCTAACCCAGTAATTATAATAGGTTTAGTATAATTTGAAGTAGAATCTACCCCATTCTCATTATGTCTAATACGTGAAAGTGCTTTATCAACTTTTTGGAACAACTCATAAAACCTAGTTTTCCTGTATAGAAATCTATTCAAGAATGCATTTATGACTTCACAACATTGTGTACTCTTGTACCCAGAAAAAAAAAAAAAAAAAAAAAAAAAGGACCTCTCATGCATAGTTATTAAACCCGGCCAACTAGACTGATGACTTGGTGACCCAGCACATTGACTGGACTGGGTGATCAATTGGATCGAAAATGTAAGTGGCCTGGTCAAAACTGGTGCAACCTGGTGGGATTTAAGCAACCCGTGTGACCTGGTAGGGTTTTATTAACCCGGCCAGGTTTGTGAATTATGTAAAATTACATTAATGGATCTACGTTATTAACTCTTTTATTATTTAAATGTGTGATAATATGGTAATTTAAACAAGAGAAGACTTAGAAAATCCAAAAAAAGCATTGTTCCCTACGCCCTACCATACCATCACATCACTTTTTAGTTTTCACAAAACCAGAAAAGCTACTACTACGGGTTGCTGTGCATAATTTTTTTAATGCTTTGAAGTTTGAAGTTTGAAGTTTGAATAGCATGTACATATAACCATAATACCATATAACTCTATGCCACTGCCACCATCTTCTTTTGATTAGGTTTTTTTATTTTTTTTATAGTTTATTTCTTGATTGCTTTTTAGTTTAAGCATCTTTTGTTTAATTTTTTGTTTTTTTCATGTACAGTGTAATTGTTAGTTATTACTTACTGCTTTCTATGTAAGTTTGTTGTTTATTACTATAAGTTATTTGATAGTATGAAATATGGAATATTTGCAGTGTCTACAACAGTTTAAATGTCAAACCCTATGACACAATCAACAATTGATGTTACACCAAATTCATCTCCTCCAAAGGAACGTTGCTAGAGGAAAGACTGATCCAGCTTAGGGTCATTGCAAGCATTTAGAGTTAGACACAAATGGAAGAGGGCAATTGATGTGTTTATACTGTAATAAAATTTTTAATAACCGATTTAAAAAACATCTAATTGGGATAAGAGGAGAAACTGAAAGTTGTAAAAAAGCACCCGCAGATGTTCGCTTTCAAATGTTACAAAATATGGAAGGCCATGTTGCAAAAAAAAAAGGAAGTCACAACAAGAGTATGAGGAACACAACCAATATGGACCAAGTCTTGAGGATCAAGGAGAGCAAATTTATGTAGATGATGATGATATTCAAGAAATTCCCCGTTCTTCTATGCTCCCACCTAGCTCTATAGGAAAGGGAAAATGTATTTCAAGTAGGGGAAGTCTAGGCCAAGGGAAACACACTTTAGCTGAGAGGAAAGGGAAAGCACCAAGTGGTATTGGAGGTAATCCTCTACCAAGAACAACTCTTGGAGCTCAGCCTACTCTTAAAAGTGTGTTATAAAGTAAGGAAGCAGTAGAAAGATGTGATCTTGCTATATCAAAGTGGATGATCGATGCTTGTATTGCATTCAATACAGTTAATTCCAAGTATTATCAACAGATGATTGATGCGATTGCTAGTATAGGTCCTGGTAATTATAAGGGCCCTGGATTTTATGCTCTTCGTGGTTATTTATTGGCCAAGAATGTTGAGGAGGTCAAAAATTTTGTGGATAGTTTTCATGTAACATGGAAGGAGACTGGTTGCACTATTATGGCTGATGGCCGGAATCGATGTAGGAGAACTCTTATTAATTTTCTAGTATATTGTCCAAGGGGTATTGTTTTCTTAAAATCCGATGATGCACCTGATGCTTCAAAGACTGCAGATATGTTGTATAAGCTACTTAGAGAGGTGGTTCTAGTTGTTGGTCCTGAAAATGTGGTTCAAATTGTGACTGATAATTCTGCAACTTACGTTGCTGCTAGGAAGCACTACAAAAAAAACCGGTCTAAAGCTGCGTTTGAAAAACGCAGCTTAAGACCCCAAAAACGCGGCTATAGGCTTTGAGTCGCGTTTCCTATGGCTGCGTTTGTAACGCAGCCTAAAGACCGCAGCTCAAAGACTATAGCCGCGTTTTTCAAACGCGGCTAAAAGTCTGACCTATAGCCGCGTTTTCTAACCGCGGCTATAGGATTCGGCCTATAGCCGCGTTTTTGGAAACGCGGCTATAGACTAGCTTTAAGCCGCGTCTGAAAACGTGGCTATAGGTTTTTTTTTTTTTTTTTTTTTTAAAAAAAAAAAAAAAAAAAAATTATGGGTTTTTTTTTCCCCAGAAAATTCAAAATTGAAAAATCAAATATAAAAAATTCAAAATTAAACACAAATACAAAAAATTCAAAAACAAATACAAATCCAGAAAATTCAAAATCAAATACAAACACACCCAGAAAATTTGAAATTAAACACAATATACTCACAATACAAACACATGCACCCAAAAAATTAAAAATCAAACATAAACCCAGAAAATTCAAAATCAAACACAAACCCGGAAAATTAAAAGCAAACACAACATTCTCACAATACAAACACAACGAAAAAATTCAAAATCAAACAAAACGTGTTCCAAAATATAACACAAACCCATGAATCTCCTCTCATTCAACAAAACCAACCAAATCTAAAACTAATTCCATTCAATAAAAGAAAAGCACAAGCTCAGAATCAAAAAAGAACACAAGCCTGTGAAGAAGGAAGAAAGAAAAAGGAACAAAAAAAAAAAAAAAAAACGCAGTACCCAGATGTGAAGGAAGAAAGAAAAAGGAAAAAAAAAAGAAAAAAAAAAAAAAGAGAAAAGAGTTACCTGGATGTGGAGAAGGAAGGAAAAAAAAAAAAAAAAAAAAGATGAAGAAGAAGACTTACCCAGATGTGAAGAAGGAAGAAAGAAAAAGAAAAAAAAAAAAGAAGAAAGAACGAACCATCTGAAGAATGAAGAAAGAAAGGGAAAAGGAAGAAAAGAGAGCAAGTGGGGGTAGGTGGGAAAGTGGGGTGCAGGTGTGAAAGGTAGTGTACGTGGGAAGCTTCAGGAAAAAATTTTTTTTTTTTTAAGCGCTACCTATAGCCGCGTTTTTAAAAAGAAAAAACATAGCTACAGGTTACCTATAGCCGCGTTTTTAAAAAACGCGGCTATAGGACGGCGCTTAAGTACGATTTTTACAGGACCTATAGCCGCGTTTTCTAAAAACGCGGTTATAGGTAACTTGTAGCTGTGTTTTTCCAATGTAAAAACGCGGCTAAAAGTGACCCGTAGCCGCGTTTTTAAATAACAAAAACACAGCTACAGGTTACCTATAGCTGCGTTTTTTGAAAAACGCGGCTGTAGGTAACCTTAAGCCGCTTTTTAAAACACAAAAACGCGGCTATAAGTCCACCTTAAAAAACTATTCGGTTGGACCTATAGCGGCGTTTTTTAAAACGCGGCTAGAGCTTATCTTTAGCTGCGTTTAAGTTAGCTATAGTGGCGTTTTTTGTAAACGCGGCTATAGCATGTGGCTTTAGCCACGTTTCTTTGAAACGCGGCTATAGATCCCTTATAGCTGCGTTTTTTGTAGTGAAGTTGTTGGAGCAAGAATTCTATACACTTCGGGTTTGTTTGGATACAGCTGAAAATTGAAAACTGAAAACTGAAAAACATTAATTACAAAATTCACTTATTCTAGTGCATGTATTTTCTTTTTATTTCATTTGTGGCCTTATACAAGAGTTTAAACGTATGTAAATAACTTGAACTTGGAAGAGTTGGTCGAAGATGCTGACAATGACGATGGAGATCCTAGTAACCAATATGAAGCTAGAAGTGAGGAGCCTAATGAAAACAGAGAATCTAATAATGAGGCTGATGTTGGAGTTTTCAATGAAGATAGAGCTTCAAGTTTAAGCCTAGGTCGTAATCCATGGGATTGGAGTAATTGTAAAACCAGCGAGAGACTGAGAGAAATTAGCATTAGAGTTTAAGTTATAGAATTTTTCCTTGTGAATTTTATAGAATTTCTAATCCTATTGTTTAGGAAACATTGATTTTGAATTATAATGGCGAGTTTAATTTAGGCATATGCCTATTTGTTTTTCAATTTACATATTCATGTTATGATTTCTTAAACTAAATTTTATAAATGTTTAATTTTTAAATTTTTTTTATTTGACTCTGTGGTTCAACCGATAACCCACTAGTTAAACCAGTGACCTAGTAACCTAGCTCATAGATCGAGTCAACGGCTGGCTAGGTTTAATAATTGTGCTCTTATGTAAGCTTCAGCCCATTTCATTTTTTTAGCATACATTTCACGCAGTCATTCATGGTTATGTAAATTGTGTTTGTCGACCATTTTCTTCCACGTCTTCAAATTCATTTGGTGTAACATACTGTACCATACACATGATTAAACTTTCATACACTTCCTACACTTTCATATACTTCCTTATTATGTAGATTTGCAAAAGCATTCATTTCAAGATGCCACACACAAAGATGATGTCAAGACTCTGGAAAAAATGTTTTAATAGTTTTACTCATTGCTTTGTCCCCATTTGTCACGACTGAAAAAAAAATGACTTGTCCATATCTGCTTTGGCTTGTAAATATGCCAAAGCACATTTAGCATCACCATCACGCATATTGGAATTGCGATCTGCCACTATTTGGTTCTCGTATCCTCCAGCTTGTTCGATCAAATGGTCCATGATTTGATTTGATTTGACCCCAATATTATGCAATGATATAATCTAAGCCTTATCGAAATCCTTAATAGTCCTGTGTGAACAAAGAAATTGAGTTTCAAATTGAGTAACTAAGTTGTGATTATGCTTCCTTTTAAACTCTCCGACAATCCATTTATTTGACTTATGATCAAACCTAATAAAAAAAGCGGCCTTGCAACCACTTCTAGTTATTGGTCTTGCCTCTCGCATGAAATTTAACTTTACATAATTTTTTCTTGTTCGCAATCTTTTTTTTTTTTTTTTGCACAAACCCATCTTCTAGAGGTCACGATGTTATTTTTATTATGCTTTATCTCATCTTTGCGAATACTAAAGCCAACCAACTTCACATATGTGTTATAAAATTCTCCACCATCATCTAGGGAACTGAATTTCAAACCAATTGCTTGGGCATTTGTCAATTGATCTATTCCTTTGTCGAGAAAAGTGCTCTAGTGTTTTTCCAAATTTTGAGTAGCATCACCACTGCCTTTTTGTACCATATTGCATTCATTATCTACTATATTATTACCATCCTTGCCAGCATCATCATTCAAATCAACGAACATAGTTTTCCCTTTGTTCTTTGTATTATGATACATGTGGACCAATATATTATTTCTAAAAAAAGATATAAACTTCTCCATAAAAAAAAAATAAATAAATAAAGGGTAACTCAAACCATGGCAGCAAGTAATGCCAATAATTATTATCAAGCATTAAAAATATTAATACATAACCATCCGCTTTCATTGATAATGTATAAGTTTTGTATAACTTCAAGCAATTCACTCACACTATAGAAATCATAAATCAGCAATTTGAATCTTTCTCACTCAGAAATCATGGGCAATGAATTTTACATAAGGATTTAAAAAGAAACAAAGCTTCTTACTTAAATTAATGTATAATGATGATGAATCCAATAATGTACTTCAACGTGAAACTCATAACAACCCCATAAAAAAATGAAAACTTAGATACAATGTGTAGGTATATGACTATTATAAATTAAAATTCCTTATCTTCACCCCTGCCCCACCAAAAATAAATAAATAAGCAATAAACCGACATTATTTTTACTACTGAACAAATTTACTTATTTACTTAGGAATAAAATTCATGAATTTGCATTACAAAATGGAACACTTCACAAAGAGGGGATCAATAAAATCATTAACCAACACCTCAACATAGATAATCATAGAAGCTTCATAGTTTAAGTATATACAATTACTTATTCTCTCACCTGCTAGGAACCAAAAGGAATAATACAAGAATTGCTGGGTTGTGTTCCTAGCAACCCTGCGATGCCAAAAGGAAACCAATAACAAAACAAAATTAAAAACAATTTAGCAATAAAGGGACCAAACAGAAATAATAAAAAGCCAGATGGAAAAAAGAAGAAGTTCTGGAGATAAGTTAAGGATTTTTTTTTTGGATTGGGTTTGTGGGCTTTTCTACGTATGGACCTTGCAAAAAAATAAAACTTCAAATTCAAAACAATAAAATTGTAATGGTTCAGGTTAGTGCTAAGATTCAACTAGGTATGTGTTTGGAAAAAACATGTGTGTATTACCACCAAGTTAATGCCGCTAAGATGTTCTAAAATATATCTTAAAAAAATATAGAAATAAATAATTAATTAATCTTATGTATTAATGTTAATTAGAAAAAGATAAACATCAAGAAAGTAACCTCAACTATGTTATTTTAGAGGGAGATATGCCTTGAACGTGATGGGAGCTATAAAGCGAAATATGTTGGAAGTTAATTAGTCTGTTCAAAGGTTTATGGGAGAAACCAAGATAATTCTAGTTGATTTTTTTTTTTTTTTTTTTTTTGTGGATTTTGTTTTTAGAAAGCATTGGGACACAACTTTAATGTGGTCAACTATGATTAGTAGAGAAAAAATGATGAATTCATATGAAAGCAATTGTACATCACTTATAGTCGACTACTTCATTAAATTATGGTAAAAGTTGTGGTCTTAGAAGAACCGTTATGTTTTTGTTTCAAACTCATAACTTATTAGCTAGTAGCCATATATGTAGCTTTGTGTGAAACAAATTCCCTTACTAGAAGAATGAGAAGGTATGAACCTTGCTAGCTTTTGTTTGATTCATATTAATGAAGTGATTCAAGGGAAAAAACATTAAAAGAATCAAAGTTTGACCAAGACCACTATTTTGAGTCCTTTAAGGATATCACTCTATCATGTATAAGAATCCTTAGAGTTTATAAAACAACTTCACCAAGAAATATGAGAGTAACATTATATCTGAATTACTTCTTCTCAAGTATTCATTCACCACATCATATTATTTATGATATTTATGATACTGATACATATATCTTTCTCTTTGCTATCGATGTTTCTCTATTTCTTAATGTCCATTCCGATAAGAACTTATACTCACACACACACATAAGAGAGAGAGAGAGAGAGAGAGAGAGAGAGAGAAGCAACTAAAAGAAGACAAGGCCATAAATTTGATGGCTTAGTTTCAACTCCTAGTAAATAGGTCTTGCTTACACAATGGAATTATGATGGGCTGCTATTAGTTGCCCATGTGAATGAACAAAGTAGAGAGAGATGCAAATTGACCCTTTAACAACAATTTATGTTAAAATTGGACTTTCCAATATGTTCTAGGAACAAATACCTTAAGACTTGAGAACTAAGAGTTTGTAGAAACAAGATAAATGGATGAAAAGGTATTTATTGTGGTTTTGTGTGTACATAGTAGCAGGCCAGTTTGCAACTCTCCTTTGAGACTTTAGATTTGGTAGATTTATTTACCAACTTGCACACAACACCCAAATTAAACTGATTTGGACTTACCTATATGTACTTGGAAAACAAATAGAATAACAAAAGAATTAGAAATAGAATAACAAGAGGTGAGACTTGATGCAAAGATGTTATGGTGAAATGATAAACTAAGAGCAGAGAGAGAGAGAGAGAGAGAGAACCGTGTCTTTAAAGGGAATTGAAGGGTCTAAAGATTTTAATGATTTAATAAATAAACAAAATTATGTGCGACAGCTCTGGCCTCTAGCATTAGTACTTAATTGCTAAAGGGTTTTTTATTTGTTTGTGTTTTTTATATGTGTATCTCCTTTCTGGTAAGGACAAAATTATTTTGTTTAAAATTTTTTAAAGGGCCGGGTTGTTTGTTTTTGGTAAAATTGGTTAAGTGAGCTTAATTTTTTTTAGCTTTACTATTGGTAATTATTGTTTTTGGGCTAATTTTTTTGGGATGGTATATTTTCTTTTAAATTTTAGATCTATAAATTTTTTTTTATATCTTTTAAAAGGAGGAGAATGCAAGAATTACAATATTTTTTTTTTACAAATTGCTATTATGGTAAGTGGCTATAAGTAAGTAAAAAGGTGATGTAAGTGGTGAGCACAAATGCAAACCAATAAGAATTTACTGCATTAGAAGTTTCGTAAAATTGTTGTAAAAAAGTTTGTGGCTATAGAAAATAATTGACATCTTATTATAGGACTGTTAATCAATTTGGGTTTTACCTGCATTAAAATTTAAATTAATACAACGTAGTTATTAAAGGGTGCAAATCTAAAAAGCCCATGGATTGGGCCTGAGCCCATCTGGCCTAAGACTGGATCTATGTAGTCTGGAAGACTCTATTCTGGCCCAGTTTATATGGACAATCTAACACTAAAAGTGGAGGTAACATTTAATTACCTAAAAGTTTTTTTGGCTGAATTTAATTACTTAAAAGTTTAGGTTACTATTAATCTTTCATGTGATGCCAGTTGATGATGGGGTGCTTTACGTACCTATGGAGCAAACTAAGATCTGTACATAAAATCTGGACATGAAATATTTGCACAAATGTGTGATTGATAATGAGTATTTTTTGCTTACTACTTGATAGAGCAAGAATATGCATAGCAGGTGTGCTTATGAATTTTTTAGGGTCTCTTTTTATTATTATTTATTTGTATCACATCATATGACTCAAAAAATGTGAAGTTTATTCATCCAAAAAAAAAAAAAAAAAAGCGAAGTTTATATGTATTTCTCAATAATGGACAAAGTTTAATTACCACAAGCAAACTTTATCACTAGGACAGTCTAGACTCTATAGTAGCAAATTCATTGCAAGTAGTGTCAAGGCCAAGTTCATATATATCCCTCTAAAATCGTAACCAACTTTGAATTGAATGGTTAGTGTGCGTATCATCAAAAGAAGCACCTGGTCCTAAGGCCAAATTAAAATGCCAAACGTCAATCATATGATGACACATGTTGTGAGCATATTTGAGAAAACATAAACGTGTCAATTAGTGGATTGGTTTGAAAATCCTATAAATTTTGCCTCACATTTGTTTGTAGAATCACCCAGTTGAATTTTAGAGCCTGAATTACATTGTTAGTGTTTGTGTTCCAAGCAGAAACTGAAGATGGACAAATCCCAGAATGCAAGTTACCAAGCTGGCGAGGCCAAGGGCCAAGCTCAGGTGAGTTTCTATCCATCCTATTTACATCTATTAGCATAGTCGCATACATCTAGTAAGCACAGATACTCTAGTTTAGCTCATATATTTGTATCCGGTACCGGATATTTCTGGGATACTCCTGTATGCGTACACTGATTTTTTATTTTAAGTGCCAATATGTCCAAAATACGCCTATGATACAGTGCTTCTTAGGCAAACTACATCTAAAAGGATTTACATAGGCATGGATGGATGTTTCATGCATGAACACTATGCACGTTGACATTTTAAATGTTGACAATAATGTGTTGTTCTTTTTTGGTTTAGGAAAAGGCGGGCAACTTGGCGGAAAAGGCAAGCAATGCTACTCAATCTGCCAAGGAATCATGCCAAGAGGTTCAACAAAGTTTTTACTAAGTTAGAAAATTACATATAAACATAACAAAATACTTCGATCTCAAGCAATACTGCCCTACATCATTGTTAATTGCTTACATATGGAGTCCTATATATTGCAGGCTGGCCAGCAGATGAAGGATAAGGCACAAGGGGCTTGTGATGCTGTTAAGGATAAAGTTGGAGCAAACAAATGAAAATCATATTGGACCTCATCCATCTAGCAAGCCCTCCCAAATAAATTTTGTGCTTATTAAATTTTAATTTATGAATTTTGATTTCTTCTACTTTGTACACTATTTTGATCTTGCTCTCATTGAGTTGGTTGAATTTGTCATTTGAATTAACATGGGAACTCCTTTATTGAGTTTTTATCCATGCGTTCGTATTAGATCATGCGCAAGGTTTCATTATATCTATATTTACAATTCAAAATATAATACTTCTCTATTGCAATCGAAAATAGACTTGTTAAACAATGCAATCCAATTAAAGCAGATCATTCAATACAGATGAGCAAAAAGTCTACTGGTATTATGTAGCCGTAGGCATTTCATGTCCAATTATTGTTAGGCAGATTCTAAAGTACAATTAATTTTGACTCTCTCTATATATATAAAAAAAAATTTTAAAAAAAGTAAAATAAATTTCAATGCTTCAACATTTTTTATAATTTTGGTTCAACATTACAATTCTTCCATTAAACTTGACATGTAATCAGAGACTTGTGAATCCAAGTGCTTAACTACATTTTTGGAGCTTCCCACTTTTCTTTTGAATATTAAAATATACAATCCACACTCTACACATAGTTTAGCTTTTTCTTAATAAAATTTTGTAAAGACAACTTATGTTTCAATAATTGTGGCTATTATGAAGCTAACACTTGATCTTTAGAATTTAAAGTATCTAAATGCCCTTTAAATTAAGGACATGCCCAATATGTATGAGAAATCATCCATAGATTTTCTTCACAAATTTGTGAAGAAGAGACCAAAACATTATATCTCTACGAAAGTGAGTTATAATGCTTCTAGAATTCTGGCCTTCAGCAGCCAACTTTACTAAGATGGTTCACCACATCAGATATATCTACAGCCTATATATCAACATAATAACAGGACGAGTTCAATAGGAACCCTATGCATTATTTAAACAACTCAATAAGACTGCAACAACACAAACCCAAGCCTTCTTCAGATAAACCTCCTAATTTGTACATAATTTTCCGTTAACGTAGATTCCCACAAACCCAAAGAAGAGGAAAACATATTGAAATTCATCAAGCATTTTAAATTATAGCGTTAGAACTTGAGCCACCTTTTTATGATATTATCTATCGCCTATTATTTTTAAATCAATCTGCACTGCTCTTATGAATAAAAGTATGGCCTTATGTTTGGTAGCTCCATCATCTCCAATGTGGTTTTCCAGAATCTTTTTGTTGAGAACTATCACTTCTAGGAAAATTTACTTTTTATGAAATAGTGCCAGAAGAAGTGCAAACTTGCTTTTGATCATTATTTGCTATCTTCATGCATAAAAGAACAATGAAATCAGGCTACAAAAGAAGTTCATGGAATTAAAAAATAAAATAAAAAATAAAATCTGCCCAATTATTGGTAGTAAGTTTTTAAGGCCGAGATGATAACATTTAATTACAAGCTGCATCTAATCTGATATCCAATCATCAATATTATATAAAAGCAGAGACCTAATGTGAGAAAGTAAGAGGTTTTGTCAAGTGGCACATTTTTATGCAAAGAGAATTAAAATATTCTCAAGTGCCACATCAGAGATAAGACAAATTAAATATTAACTTTTTGTTTCATTTAGTTCAATGATTCAAGATTTTTCATCCCTCACACATACACACAAAACTCTTTACATTTTAACTCACCATTTTTACCTCTTGCTCTTCTACCCCTTTTATATACTTACTCATAGCCTTTTATGTCATCCCATGTCAAATACATACAGACAAAAAACGATGTCATTTACCTTCAATCTTTTGACGACACCTACCTAGCTCTAACATTGTTATTTCATCTAATACTAACCCGTATGAGTTGGCAATAACCAAGGAAGGTGGCCTTGCATTTTATATGAGGGAGAAAAAAACACATTCTATATCAAATTTAATTCTATAATATTCCTCCAAAAAAAAATTTTCCTCATTCCTTCAATTGAATAATTATAATGAATATACGTGTACAATTTATAATTGTTGCTTTTTATGATGAATTTATTACTAATAAAGTTCTATAACAATTATGTTATAATACATATACAACATTCTCCAAAACAATCTGACATAAAACATTACAACATTATTCGTGCATCGCACGTGTAACTTACTAGCTAGTAATATATAAAACAAAAGTTCAAAGACTGTTCCATTTTGAATTGTATCAATTGATTCACATTATGTCATGTGGCATAGCTAGCTTTGTACACACACACACACACAGATATATATATATATATATATATATATATAAATTTTTTTTTTTTTTTTTTTGAGAAAGAAGATAATTTATCATTAAAACTATACCCGAAGGTCGAACCATAGAAAAGAAGAGATATCTGGAGGAACAGACTCCATCCATACCTCTAGGGGGTAAGATAATCTAGCTCTCTGGGCTAAGGCATGTGCTACTGCATTTCCTTGCCTGCCAATATGAGAGAAGGAACAACTCTGAAAAGAGTTTAAGTGAGACAAAATGTCTTTTAAAATATGCCCTCCCTGGGCGTGAGACACAATCCTATCCTGAAGAGACTTGATAACAGTAGACAAGTCCCCTTCAAAAACTGGATTGTAGAAACCCGATTCTCTAGAAAAAAGCATTGCACGTCAAGCAGTGGAATTGGTGCGCAGCCAAAATCTCCACCAATTCCACTGCTTGTGGCTTCACAATTTTTTCAGACAGGGCAACCATAACCACACCCTCCGAGTTTCGAATCTCCACATCAATTCATGTGCAGACCGACTCTCCAAACAGAGCACCATCAAAGTTTATTTTCACCTAATTTAAGCACGATGGGCTCCAACGGACTGTTGATGCTACACTTCTCATGGGTGGCATCTGCTTTATGTTCCTGTCTGCATAAATATGTAGATATTTTCCTGCAAAGTCAGCAAGACTGTCCAAAGGTAGCGTGGCTGCTTGGAGACGGGACTTGTTTCGGTGATGCCATATCGTCCACGTCGTGACTACAAACAGTGGAAACAGGCGTGGCTTGGTCTGGGCTAGTTGAACCAAGTCCGAGAAGGAGCCTTCCTCATCTTGAGTGTTAACTAACCAACCAAAACACCTTTGCCACACCTGTCGGACCTTAGAGCAACCCCATAGAGCATGCTTGACATCCTCAGGATGAACGGAGCAAAGGTGACACACGTTCTCTTGTAAGATGGTTCTCTTCATCAGATTATCCTTTGTGGGTAACGAATTGGTACAGGACTTCCATAGGAAGTGTTTTATCTTTCCCGGAACTTTGAGTTTCCAAACACCTTTCCATAAATTCCTCTGAGCCTCAGTAGCGTCTGTTAAGGGACCACCCAACTGCTGTTCTTCACAAAGAATTTTATAACCCAACTTCACCGAGTATGAGCCATTCTTTTCAGCAAGCCAAACAAAAGAGTCAGTCTGGGGAGTGATGCATAGAGGCAAGGAAATTATGATTTGGGCATCAGGGGGGTAGAAGCATTGATCAATTAAGCCTAGGTTCCACCACCTTGAGTTGGAATCAATAAGCTCAACAGCTGTAGAATTTCGGAGCAAGTCCACCTCTGTGGAATAGGATTCTGCCAGCATTTGAATTAGGAAGCCAAGCATCTTGGAAGATCTGAATGGTTTTACCATCCCCCATTCTCCAACGGCCATTTCTTTCAATTAAGTTTTTGGAGCGAAGAATGCTTTTCCATGCAAATGAACCCGTGGCTGACTTTGCTTCAAACACACTGCCATTTGGGAAATATTTGGCTTTAAACACTTTGTAGAAAAGAGAACCCGTGTCATGTGTTAATCTCCAAACATGCCTAGCTAACATTGCCTCATTAAACTTACAAAGATCTTTAAAACCCAAACCTCCCTCTAGTTTTGGCTTACACAAGACCTCCCACTTCTTCCAATGAATTTTCCTTCTATCTCCCCTTTGACACCACCAAAATTTCCGAATAAGCATTTCAATATCTTGGCAAAGGCCTACCGGAAGGTGGAAACAACTCATAGCAAATGTGGGGATGGCTTGAACTACTGCTTTCAACAAGACTTCTTTGCTCAATTGAGAGAGTAATTTCTCCTTCCACCCTTAGAGTTTTTCCACACCCTATTTTTGATATAGTTCAAACTAGCTTTCTTGTTTCTTCCCACCACCGCTAGCAAACCCAGATATTTCTCATACTCTTTAATCTCAGCAACCCCCAACAAATTTATAATAATCTCTTTAGTTGAATCCAACACATTTTTACTAAAGAACAGGGTGGTTTTTGCAGAATTAATCTTTTGCCCCAGTACTCTTTTTAATCTGTTGGCCAATACTTTGGAGACAAGTTTATACAAGACATTACAAAGCGCAATAGGTCGAAAATCAGAAATGAATTCCAGGCTCTTGACTTTGGGGATGAGTGTAATATAAGTATGGTTAAGGCATGGCAAAACTTCTTTGGAATTTAAGAAAAATAAAACAGCCTTAACAATATCGTCACCAGTACTGTCCCAATAATGTTGGAAAAAGAGAGGGGGCATACCATTGAGGCCGGGAGCTTTTAAAGGCACCATCTGTTTTAGGTCTGTTTCGACCTCCTCCTTTGTAAAGGCTTCAACCAAACCATTATTCATATCAGCACTCACCACCCTTTTTGTGTGTTGAACCACCATCTCCATATCACTTGGATTTGAAGAGGAGAAAAGCTTGCTATAATAATCTACAATCATGGCAGAAACATTTTCCCCTTCTGAAAACAATACTCTATTTAGATCGCGGAGCTCAGAAATGGAGTTACAACGGAAGCGTTGGGACGCCCTATTATGGAAGTACTTCATGTTGCTATCACCCGAGACCAACCAATGGGTATGGCTTCTCTGTTGCCACATTTGTTCTTCCATGTATAGGAGCCCATTAACTTCAAATTTTAGTTGCAGAAAAACATCCATGTTGCCCCCCTGAATTGCCGCTTCCTCAGCTTTACTCAGCATCTTCTTCTTCTCCACTAAGGTTTGTGAAATATTACAATAGGGCTATGATTGGACTACCCACAAACCAAGGATTGAACCTTTGTTGCAAGAAAATGTTCAACCCATTCAGTCGTACGAACAGCTCTATCAAGGCGTTCCCAAATGCCACCTGTGGGGTAATTCTTGAACCATGTAAACTTTTTCCCACTAAATCCCAAATCCAACAAGACGCATTCATCTAACACCTCTCTAAACTTTTGCATCTAACCATAGGGGCGAGGACGCCCCCCTTTCTTCTCATGTGACTTCACGAGTTCATTGAAATCTCCCCCACACAACCACGATAGCGAAAGCTAATTATGAAGGTTTCTCAACAAGTTCCATGAATCAGAGCAACGATGAGTTTCTGGAGCTCCATAAAATCCCGTAAATCTCTAACCTTTATCAGTACCTCCAAAAATCACTGTATCTATGTGATTGAGAGAGGAGGAAATAACCCATAAATTAAAATCTTTTTTCCAGAAAAGAGCTAAGCCACCACCATGGTTCACTTTTGAAACACCATAGTAGTGACCGAATTGTAAAGAATCACGTATGCCTGCAAGCCTAGCTTCAACCAGCCATGTTTCGGCTAAGAACACAACTGTAGGATCTTGTGCCCAGATAATATCCCCGAGCTCTTGAACTGTCTACCAGTTCCTGAGCCTGCGACAATTCCAACACAGAATACTCATAAACCTTGGCAAGGCTGGTAACCAAAGGTCACCAAAATTTCATAATTTTCCTTTTCATCTTGGGAAACTATGTATTTCTTGTTTGGTACTTCAACCTGATCAGAATCCACCACAAAAGTTCTTTTTTGTCCTGCATGTACAAGCAAAGCTTCCTTACTGCTTGAAGAAGATCGTAGTATACGTGACCATTTTGGAGTTGAAGCAAAAGAGTCTTGCCTTGTTGGCTGGTGATTGGAGATGTCAGCTAGCTTGGGGCCATGGGTCACAAGATTATTTTGTGTTAGGAGGTGCTCATGCTGTGAAAGGGACTTAGGATAAACAACTGAGGTGTTGGCTCATATTACCTCATGATAGGGCCCACTAGGTATCACGAGAGACAAGGCATCCAAGGATGCGTGTTGGGGACATCTTGAGCTAAGCAGACCGCACCGGTAGCAAAAGTTAGGGAGCCTCTCAAACTTGAGCTAAACCCACCTTGACTCACCACCTTCAATGGTGATTCTTTTTCCCCAGATAAGTCTTTTTGTGACGTCGATCCTGACTCTCACCCTAAGACATTTACCCCAGTTAACTTCAGAGTCAGGAACGTCAACCTCCATAACAGTCCCCAAGGATGATCCAATCGCCCATCCTGTTTCCTTAGTTCTACTCTTCAGAGGTAGATTGAAAATCTGAATACAAAAGGGCGACCATTTAATCTCGATCTCCTTAGGAGTTAACTCACCTTCAAACTCTCGTAAGAGCACCAACTGTTTCTCAAAACTCCAAGGGCACATGTCAAGGATTTTCTTCTTATCTTTCCCATCTCCAAACTCCACTAGAAACAAGTCTTCCTCTAACTCAGAAAAGTTGACCCACTTGTTTGTTTTCCATAGCATCCTCAAGTTTTTTCTCAGTGTGTCTAAGCTTATATTTCTAGGGGTCATGATCTTCATAATAAGACAGTTTTTTCCTACCTCTTTTGCAGCTTTAGTACTATTATCTCCTAGTTCAACACCTTCATCCTCCTCCTCTGTGAAGGACCACTTCCAGTTCCTCTGCCGTTAGAAAGCTAATTTCGCTGAACGCCCCGTTACGGAGCTACTATTTAAACAAGAAACCACCCACCCCGACCTTACCAACAGAAGGTCACTGTAACTCTTGCAAGGGCTGCAAGACTCAACCTGCTACTACGTGCATGAAACACGAGAGCACCACACACACACACATATATATATATATTGATAGGAAACTTGAAACTTTATATAAATAGAAAACAACATTACATCATGATGAAGAGCTTGTACCACAAAACAAGGATTCTCTTCCATCCAAACAAAAAAATCAACAATACTAACACTGGTTTGTTCCCCTACCTACGGACATGCAAAAACAACACATTTCTAACAACATGACATGAAGCTTGAATCCCATAAATAATAGACAGTACTGAAGATGGAGGTGGAGAAGGACCAGCAAGGGCACGAAAGACATTAAGAGAGTCACCTTCCAATGTAAACTCTTGTAACCCCACATCCTTGGCAAACTATAGACCAATCTCAAAAACTTTTGCCTCCACCTCCAAAGGACCCAAAGGAGCTCTAATTTTCTTGCTCAAAGCTGCCACAACCAGACCATTAGCATCCCGAATAATGGCCCCACCCCCGATTCTTTATGAGCTTTAATCCTACAACAAAACAACTTCTATTGGGGAAAATTGAAACATAATATAGGAAATGAATTGCCACTCTTAACATATAGAGTGTTGTATGTATAATATTTATATACGGAAAGTACAAGATAAGATTTGGAACTAATAAAGTACAAAAGTTCAAAGAAAAAAAGTTAACAAATGCCTTAAGGGCACTGGTTTAGGAACTATTTGTATAAACTTTTTATGAGAAAAGAAAAAGTAACTAATTTTTTTGACAATTTTTTATATTTTTTGTGAAAGTGGTATTAAAACTTTCTTAAAATTGTCTATTAAAAAATGCCCTAAGAGCACCTGTTAATTGGACCCAAGTTCAAAGGGTAGTACTAAAAGGTTAAATACAATAGATAAGGTTAGGCTAATAAAAAAGGCGTGAAATTTTAATAATTATTATTATTAAAGAAAAAAAAAAAACCTTTATCTTTACAAAATTGATGAATAGATAGGAAGGATTTTGTAATGGATGGTACATGAAGTCCATACATTGAAAAGATAAAAATAAAAATAAAAAGAAGAAGAAGGGCTTTTGATGTGGAACTAATGTGAGAAATGAGGAGGGTTTTACCATTGCCAATACAAAAATGATCAGGATCACAATATTTGTCAGGAGTGGCTAAATTGGCAAGATCAAGAGTGATATAATGAGTGGCACCAATATCAAAGAACCAGTTAAAATAATTGACAAGGAGCGGCATGGAAGGCAAGATGAGCAGCGAGGACATTTTGATTTTGTATAGTGATGAATCTGATGATGTAGCAAGTTGTTTCCATATGATTAAAACCATTGCAAATTTGATTAGTAGCGAGGACAAGAGTCATTGTGTGAGCCTGTGAGGCACATGTATCAGAAGGCCATTGTAACAAAAATCGCCATTGTGGCCACAACGACAATTGCTAGAGGTGCGACCTTGACCCAGGGCCAGTTCAAGGCATTGTGGGCCTAAGGCGACTAATTTAAATAGGCATATTTTTATATTTGAATATTAATATAATATTTATTTAAGGAGTATTTTTTTTCCATTTAAAATCTATTTTTTTAGATGCAAAATTACAAATTAAAACTAATCCATCATATTATTCAATGAATATCTATTGAGTGAAGCAACCAAACAATAAAAAATTATGATTGAAAATTTTAATAAAATTATATATTTAATATCTCTAAATAAAATTTGAGTATAAATTTATTTACTAGTGAGAGATTAATGAGTTTTATACTTTAAAACTGAGAAAAATAAACAGTCATTGCCACATCCAATGAAAAGATTTTTCTTTTTATGGTTTTTCTTTGATAAAAAATTACTTTTTAGTTATTGGTGAATGTTTGGGGCTTAATTAGTACTCTCATTGGGGCCTTACACGGTTGCCTACTTGCCTCTTGCATTGAACTAGCACTGCGACTTGACCCCTATTTGAAGAAGTTCCACAATGAGCAACATTTGCCCAAGGTGAGTTCTATGAACACGCATCAAAGTGCAGGAACTTGTGGATGAGAAGAAGGCTATGTAACTCAAGAAAGGAAATAGGGTTGGGTTGAGACGAGTAGCTAAGGTGGTAACTAAATCACAAAATCCAGATTTGAGGCATTTGAAAACACAGATGTTAAAGTCTTGAATTTAGACTTAAGAAGAGCCTTCCAGCCACAATGAGTTTATCAGAAAGTGTTTTGGCCATATGTGGAAATTAGGTGACAGAGAGATCTCCCTCTTTAGGACTTTGGAGTTGCAAGTGAATTTAGAAAATTTGAGTATTTTAAGTAAAGATTTTTTAAAAGGAATTGAGACCAACAAGAGGTAGAATCTCATCAGATAGGAAGAGATTAAGATACTTATAAGGAGTTGATCCTAACAAGCCCAAGAGAGGCAGGCGAAGTGTTATGCACACAAAACGTAGATGGAGATTGGAGAGCACAGGTTAGATCCATCAACAAAGTTGAGAAGGTCTTGATCTATAAGGTATGGGATGAGTTAGTTTTCTAGTAAAGATAATTTTTGTTGGTAAGTTTGATGGATGAAATATTATGAGCATTTAGATTAAGAAGGAAAAACAAGAGGGGTAGGGAATAGGTTTGGTTCGGTTGCGATGCAGAATGGAAATGTAGTAATGTAGATCCCATTCTAGGTAGATGCAAATCCTTTAATCCTTAAGGTTTTCCTCAAATCCACGTACGAGAAATAACTTTGGAATTCACTAGATTTAAAGAAAACCTCAATTTTATTGATAGTAAATTGTTATTTTCATTTTACAAGTTGCAAACCTATTTTAAGTTTCCAAAAAACTTTATTTTACAAGTAAAAAATATTCCTAAACTAATACTTTTTTTGAGAAGGTCCTAAACTAATCCTAATTGATACAATACCATAGTAGGACTCTAATTTGATTAGAAAAGACTTAAAAACACCTAAAATCAAGAAAATAAATGATCAAATCCCAAAATTCTGAAAATAAAATAAAATTTTAAATGATAAAAGAATCCCTTTTTATCCTACACCAAACCCTTCCACTTGAATGAAACCCAACCTTGAATTTTCGTCTAAAGATTGAAACCTTCTTCTCCAAATTAAAAAAAAAAAAAAAAAATATATATATATATATATATATATATACCTTTAATATATACTTCAATAACTTGATCTAATTTTAAAACTTTTATTCTTGAGATAGTATAACATCGTTTTTTACCCTCATTGACTATCAATTAACAAAGGATTGAAAACAAAATAAAAAATTTATACTCATAGAAAATCAATTGTTTGTATTGGAGTGGTCTTCAACAAATTAAATGGATCGTGAAAGTTGTGGATTATAAATTGACTATTATATTTTACTTCAATTGGATCTTCCACAATAATTTTTAGGCGTAAATGCACTTGTAGTCCCTATATTTTGACTTTTTTCCATTTTAGTCCCTACATTTTATTTTTACCACTTTTAGTCCCTAAACCAATTAACGCAGGACATTTAAGTCCTTGAAGTACTATTCCGTTAGCCAACTAACAGGAAAAGCTGACGTGGCTATCGTGGGTATTAAAATATTATTAAAAAATTATTTGATATTTTTTTAAATGCCAAAATTTAAAAAAAAATACACAATTTTAATTATAAAAAAAAAAAACAAACAAAAAAAAAATTATTTTCTTTCAAACATAAATTTTACTTTCTTCCCCATATATGATTCATATTCTTACCAAATTAATCCTTATTTTCTTATCATTTTCTTTTCCTTTCTTGTACTTTCTTTATAACCAAACACATCAAAACAACCAACGGAGGAGATTTCAATCCTCAAACCTAGAAATCTCATTTTTCAATCCTCAAACCCAGAAATCACATCAAGAAATCAACAGAGGAGATTTCAGATCAAACAACGGAGGAGATTTCGAATCACACATCAAACCCATTTTTCAATCCTCAATCCTCAAACCCATAAATAACCAAACCAACAAAGGAGATTTCGAATCAAACAAAAAATAAATATAAAGAAGAAGATAAAAATAGAAATGGAGAGAGAAGAGTCTTGGCCCTAAGTTGGAGATCAGAGAGAGAGAGCTTGAGGTCTTCGGCCTTGGGTTTTAGATCTAGAGATAGAGGGAAGAGTGCTTAGGTTCAGCCATGGAGGCTCAACCTGGGGCTGGCTATTGAGCGAGAGAAAGAGATGGAACTGCCTCATATGGTGGCTTGTGGTGGCATGAAGTGGCTCACGGCAACGCAGCCGTTTTTCCTCATCTTCTCTAGAATCTTCTCTCACCATCTCTCCTCCAACCTGAGCCTCCATGGCCAACCATAGTCATCCTGGTTCTCTCTCCTTGATCTGAACATCCTCAAATCTATCCCCTATCTTCGATCTAGACGGTTAGATTGGGTTTTTGCCATTTGGGTTTGCTTGGGTCTGTAAATTTGGATTAAGGCATGTAAGGACTTTGGGATTGTTGAAGGTATTTTGAATCAGGTTTTTGTGTTTGTAATGGGAATGTGAAAGAATGACAGAGTAATTGTTGAATGTCTTTGTGTTTTGTAAATTTGTGGGCATGTCTTTGTGTTTGTAAATCCGAGTGATTTTATGGGTATCATTGCTAAGGAAATACAAGAAAAGAGAAAAAAAAAATTTATTTTTTAAATTTTTGGGCAAGGTTTGCTGGGAAGAAAATGAAGAACATGATTAACGGGAAGAACACATGTTCTAGATTCTTCATGTTCTTCCCAAAAAAAGAGAAACAAAAATAATTTAATTCTTTTCTTCTCTTTTTAAAAAAATAAGAAGGTTAGAAATTTTCTTATTATTTTATTCATCCGTTAGTTGGCTGACGAAATGGTGCTTCAAGGACTTAAATATCCCATGTTAATTGGTTTAGGAACTAAAAGTGGTAAAAATAAAATGTAGAGACTAAAATGGACAAAAGTCAAAATGTATGGACTAAAAGTGCATTTACGCCTAACTATTTTGATACAATACCAAAAGGTTAAGGACTAAATTGACACATTATTTATATCTTCCATTCAAATGGACTAAATTAACACATTTGAAATGTTAAGAATCAAATTGACATTCAACCTAAAGGTTAAGGACCAAACATAAATTAAAATTTAATAAGCACAAAATTTATTTGGGAGGGCTTGCTCGATCAATGAGGTCCAAATGATTTTCATTTGTTTGCTCCAACTTTATCCTTAACGGCATCACAAGCCCCTTGTGCCTTATCCTTCATCTGCTGGCCAGCCTGCAATATATAGAACTCCATATGTAAGCAATTAACAATGATGTAGGGCAGTATTACTTGAGATCGAAGTATTTTGTTATGTTTATATGTAATTTTCTAACTTAGTAAAAACATTGTTGAACCTCTTGGCATGATTCCTTGGTAGATTGAGCAGCATTGCTCGCCTTGTCCGCCATGTTGCCCGCCTTTTCCTAAACCAAAAAAGAACAACACACTATAATCAACATTTAAAATGTCAACGTGCATAGTGTTCATGCATGAAACATCCATCCATGCCTATGTAAATCCTTTTAGATGCAGTTTGCCTAAGGAGAACCGTATTATAGGCTTATCTTGAACATATTGGTACTTAAAATAAAAAATCAGGGTACGTATACAGGGGTATCCCAGAGATATCCGATACCGGATACAAATATATGAGTTAAACTGGAGCATCCGTGCTTACTAGATGTATGCTACTATGCTAATCGATGTAAATAAGATGGATAGAAACTCACCTGAGCTTGGCCCTCGGCCTCACCAGCTTGGTAACTTGCATTCTGGGATTTGTCCATCTTCAGTTTCTGCTTGGAACACAAACACTACAATGTAATTCAGGCTCTAAAATTCAACTTGGGTGATTCTACAAACAAATGTGAGGCAAAATTTATAGGATTTTCAAACCAATCCACTAATTGACACGTTTATGTTTTCTCAAATATGCTCACAACATGTGTCATCATATGATTGAAGTTTGGCATTTTAATTTGGCCTCAGGACCAGGTGCTTCTTTTGATGATCGCACACTAATTATTCAATTCAAGGTTGGTTACGATTTTAGAGGGATATACATGAACTTGGCCTTGACACTACTTGCAATGAATTTGCTACTCTAGAGTCTAGACTGTCCTAGTGATAAAGTTCGCTTGTGGTAATTAAACTTTGTCCATTATTGAGAAATACATATAAACTTTGCATTTTTTGAGTCATATGATGTGATAAAAATAAATAATAATAAAAAAAAGCCCCAAAAGATTCATAAGCACACACGCTATGCATATTCTTGCTCTATCAAGTAGTAAGCAAAAAATACTCATTATCAATCACACATTTGTGCAAATATTTCATGTCCAGATTTTATGTACAGATCTTAGTTTGCTCCATAGGTACGTAAAGGACCCCATCATCAACTGGCATCACATGAAAGATTAATAGTAATCTTAAATGTTACCTCCACTTTCAGTGTCAGATTATCCTTATAAACTGGGCCAGAATAGAGTCTTGCAGACTACATAGACCCAGTCTTAGGCCAGATGGGCTCAGGCCCAATCCATGGGCTTAATTGATTTGCACCCTTTAATAACTATATACGTTGTATTAATTTAATGCAGGTAAAACCGATTTTTTTTTTTTTTTTTTTTTAGAAACACACACACATATATAGGAAAAGAGGATGAGATAAGGGAAGGTAAAACCGAAATTGATTAAAAGTCTTATAAATTGATGTGAATTATTTCCTATAGCCACAAACTTTTCTACAACAATTTTACAAAACTTCTAATGTAGTAAATTCTTATTGGTTTGTATTTGGGCTTACTACTTACATCACTTTTTTACTTACTAATAACCACTTACCACAATAGCAATTTGTAAAAAAAAAATTTGTAAATCCTGCATTCTCCTTTTAAAAGTTTTAAAAAAAAAATTATAGATCTAAAATTTAAAACAAAATATACCATCCCAAAAAAATTAGCCCAACAACAATAATTACCAATAGTAAAACTAAAAACAATTAAGCTCAATCAACCAATTTTAACAAAAACAAACAACCCGGCCCTTTTAAAAAGTTTTAAACAAAATAATTTTGTCCTTACCAGAAAGGAGATGCACGTATAAAAAACACAAACAAATAAAAAACCCTTTAGCAGTTATGTACCACTGCTTGAGGCCAGAGCCATTGCACACAATTTTGTTATTAAATCACTAAAATCCTTAGACCCTTCAATTCCCTTTAAAGACACGGTTCTCTCTCTCTCTCTCTCTCTCTCTCTCTCTCTCTCTCTCTCTCTCTATTCTTAGTTTATCGTTTCACCATAACATCTTTGCATCTAGTCTCACCTCTTGTTATTTTATTTCTAATTCTTTTGTTATTCTATTTATTTTCCAAGTACATATAGGTAAGTCCAAATCAGTTTAATTTGGGTGTTGTGTGCAAGTTGGTAAATAAATCTACCAAATCCGTAGTCTTAAAGGAGAGTTGCAAACTGACCTATTACTATATACATACAAAACCACAATAAATTCCTTTTCATCCATTTATCTTGTTTCTACAAACTCTTTGTTCTCAAGTCTTAAGGTATTTGTTCCTTGACCATATTGGAAAATCCAATTTTAACATAAATAGTTGTTAAAAGGTCAATTTGCATCTCTCCATACTTTGTTCATTCACATGGGCAGCTGATAGCAACCCACCATAATTCCTTAGTTTAAGTAAGACGTATTTACTAGGAGTTGAAACTAAGCCATCTAATTTATGGCCTTGTCTTCTTTTAGTTGCTTCGATCTCTTTCTCTCTCCCTCTCTCTATACATATGTGTGTGTGTGTGTGTGTGTGTGTGTGAGTATAAGCTCTTAATGGAATGGATACTAAGAAATAGAGAAACATCGATAGTATAGAGAAAGATATATGTATCAGTATCATAAATATCATAAATAATTTGATGTAGTGAATGAATACTTGAGAAGAGGAAATTCAGATATAATATTACTCTCGTATTTCTTGATGAAATTGTTTTATAACTCTAACGATTCTTATACATGATAAAGTGATATCCTTAAAGGATTCAAAATGATGGTGTTGGTCAAATGTTGATTCTTTTAATGTTTTTTCCCCTTGAATAATCACGTCATTAATATGAATCAAACAAAAGCTAGCAAGGTCCATACCTTCTCATTCTTTTAGTAAGGGAATTTGCTTCACATAAAGCTACATATATGGCTACTAGCTAATAAGTTATGAGTTTGAAACAAAAACATAACGTTTTGTAAGGTTGAATTTAATCAACCATCTTGTTGGCTTTATTCCGTGCCAAATTTGCTTGTATTTCAGCATTTAGTAACCTTGTATTTAGGTGGTTTTTGTTGTAAAGGTAATGAGTGAGATAGAGTGTTGATTGCTCAAGAGTGTGCAAGAAAATAGAGACTCGCGGCTTGATCTCGCAGGTGACTCGCAGCTGCAAGCCGCCAGATGCAGCACACGTGCCAAGCATGTCAGAAGGTGAACAGTCATGCTAGCTGGAGCACTACAGGACAAAACAAGACAACTGGCCATACGGTTATCTCGCAATTGGATCTCGCGACTCAGTCAAGTCGCGAGGCCAAGCCGCGAGCCACCCCTGTTTTGAAAAACCTGACGTTTCACATTCTTCTCTCACCTCAGTATAAATACCCCTTATACCCCTAGAGTAAAACAAGATTGATTCACCTACAATCTATACATTAGAGTCTCTTCAAATTCCTCAACTCTCTTCCTCTCCATTGTCAAACCCTTGAGAGGCATTTTACCAAAACCTTGTTCTCACCATATTCATTACTGTGAGAGAGCTGTTTGGTGTTCTGGGAAGCAGTTAGGAAGGAACCAATCTACATTGGTTGATGCTATGGTCAAGTAGCGGAATCCGGGAAGCTAGAAAAGAAAAAGGTTCGGCGCAACCTCGTTGGAGCAAGAAGCTTGGAGGGCTTAGGTGCACTAGGTAGATTAGGCTTTGAGGGTCTATTGCTGTCCATGTGTCCTAACTACATTTTCTAGTGGATTGTTTACCGCTTGGAGGGTGGCGGAGAGGTTTTACGCCGAGGGCTTCGGTTTCCTCTTCGATAACACATCGCGTGCTGTCTTTGTGTTTGCATCTTCCTTCCCTTTTATCTTTGCCTTTTATTATCTGCTGTGGGTTGTGATTTTAATTTGGCTTAGATAGTTTTTCCAATTCTACATTATAGCTTTTGTTCATTTTCTGCACACTAGTTGTTTGACATAAAGCTTGAATTGGTTAATTTGTAATTTGGGGGTCTAAACGTTCAAGGGTGTTTTTACACTATTTGAACTTTCAATTGATATCAGAGCAGGTACACTTCTAGTGGTTTCATTACCATTGTGTGATCCTTGACTCCCTATTGAGATGAATCGGTTTCAATCCCTAAATGCACCTCCATATTTTGATGGTAGTAATTATGCTTTTTGGAAGGTTCGCATGAGAGCATTTCTGCGTTCCATTGATGAATCTGTTTGGGATGCTGTTGAGATTGGTTGGACCAGGCCTGAGGCAGCCAAATCCACATGGGATAAGGCAGCACTCGCTGCGTCTAATGCTAACAGTAAAGCACTCAATGCTATTTTCTGTGGTGTGTCTCCAGATGAATTTTATAGGATTTCTCACATTACCGTTGCCAAAGAAGCATGGGAGATATTGGAGACCACTTACGAAGGCACAAACAAAGTAAAAGACACCAAGCTGCAGATGCTAACCACTCGGTTTGAGGAGTTAAAAATGAGTGAGGATGAGTCTTTTGACTCTTTCTATAGTAAGCTGAATGAGGTGATTGTAAGCAAGTTTAATTTGGGAGAGAAAACGAAGGATTCTAAAATTGTAAGGAAGATCCTTCAATCATTGCCGGAAAGTTTTCGTGCCAAAGTGACAGCGATTGAAGAGAGCAAAGACCTTGATGACATCAAAGTCCAGGAGTTGGTTGGTTCTCTTCAGACTTATGAAATGTCGCTGCCCAATCAACGGAAGAGTAAATCTCTTGCTCTTAAGACCATTAATGAGAAGGTGGAAGACCATGACTCATCGGGAGAAGATGTGATTGACAAAGATGTTGCATACCTTGTAAAAAATTTTCGAAAATTCTTGAAATTCAAGAATAATGGCAAATTTGGTGATAAAGAAAAATTCCAAAGTTCAGGAAGGGAGAAAAGGGAATTCAAAAAAAAAGATGGAAAAGAATCCCAATCTACACAAGGTGTCACTTGTTTCGAATGCAACGGGCATGGACACTTTAAGAAAGAATGTCCAAATTATTTGAAATCGAAAGGCAAAGTGTATGCCACGACATTGAGTGACTCAGATTCATCCGACTCAGATTCTGAAGAAAGTTGTTATGGAGAGGGGAACTATTCAGCCTTTATGACTATTGCCCATGTTGAGTCTTCAGACGAGTTGAATCTGCTTGTACGAGACCTTGGAGAACATAGTGATGAAGAATCATTGGGAGTTGTTGAAGAATCAGATGCTGAAGAAGATGAAAGCACAGCCAATCTTCAAGAGAATTTTAACTCACTCCTGGAGAAGTCGGGGGAGTACACAAGGGTGGCCAAGGCAACTGTGAGAAAAATGAAGAAAGTAGAGGAGGACTATAAGAGTCTCCTAATCCGATATAGGGAGGCCAAATGTGAGATAGAAACACTGAATTGTGAGCTGTCAGAAACTTACACAAAAGTGAGATTTCTTGAGCAAGAGATTGTGCAAGCGAATGCTAAAATAGAGAGGGTCACCACCAAGAAGCTAGATGATGTTATTTCATCTCAAAAGAGCTTTTCAAACAAATCCGGATTGGGATATACCGGAGGAAGTAGCTCATCTCGAAATGTCACTAAAGAAGTGAAGTTTATAAAGGCCAAAGAATCAGCTGATGTTGGCCCTACTGCTGAGAAGCCCAAGATAGAGGAGAAGAGGAATGTGGGGAACGAACGGTTGTTGAATTCACGTAATCAATCTGTGGGCAGGTCTGAATCCCGAGCCAAGTCTCGTCCACGACCACAAAGAGGTTCTAGATCAAATTATGTGTGTCATCATTGCGGACTTCAAGGGCATACTCGACCAAATTGTCAAAAGCTGAGAGCTATGAATAGTGCAACTCCTCAAAGGCAACGAGGACCTAGAAATGATAGGAGAAATTGGGCTGGTGAACCATCAAGAGATCAAAACGGTGATCCCGAAATGATGAATGTGATGAAGATGATTGGTGCATTCACCAACTGCTTGGAAAGCTTCACACGAAGGTTTGAAAGTCCTAACTCTCGTACCCAATCCTATAAGGAAATCACCCCAAACCCAAGTGACGTGTGGGTGAAAAAATGTACTCATGCATAAGCATTACAACATGTCCATGCATTAATACTTCCTATACTTTGTGACGGTGTTTGATTGTTTGCTTGTTGTTTATGTTGATGGTTGTTTGTTTGTCTATTTGTGCTTACTTTTGGTTTTCTTTTTGTTTTTGATCAATCTTTTTCTTCTTGTGTCAAAAAATCCAAAAAATCACATAAAAATAGAAAATCAAAAAGTTTGATTGACATTGTTGAGTTTTGTTTCAAAACTTGTTTTGCCTTGTACCTTTGTGCTAATGGCTTTGTGCATTTTCGAGTGTAGCTTGTTTCTTTGCACTCTTATCACTGTAGGAGAAATCTTGAAATCTATGTGATTGTTGTAAATAGATCTTCAAACTTGTCATGAATGATTAGTAAATGGTTATGTTGATCTTGAGACATGCATAGACTTGTGTCTATATATCTTCCCACTCTTTATTTTTGTTTTTGCTAAATAGAGCTCACCAAATGTAAATCTCCAAATGAAAAGAGATATTGAGCTGCAAAGGCCTGTCACACATACTAGTATTCGACTAGGAAAAAGGGAAAGCGACCAAAGATTAAAGTGAATGTTTATTCAAAAAGCCAAAGGCTATCTCATCAAAGTGTAATATCAAACATCACTCTCACAATGAGAGGTGATTGTCTCAAAAAATCAAATGGTATGATTGAAAGTGGAGTCAAATGTAAAGCTCCATATTATGCTATCAAGTCTTGTGGGAGGTCATATATGCATTCTTCTATAATTGAGATGGGTCACATGATCTAGTGCTAATTGTGTATGCCTTGGTTGAATTGATCATTGAAGCTTCACATTAGACTAAGGACTATCTCTTTGTTGATATCCACACACAACACACAAGTTTATGTTCAATAAATGCCATATTCATTTGTGTGATTGTACTTGATGAAATGTGTTTTCACATGCTCAATCTTTGTTAATTCAAGTACAAAAAGATTTTTGAAGTGTTTTAGGTGTTTTTGGAAAGTATTTTGTTCTTAAAATCTAAAAATTTCAAAAATTCATTTTTACCCTGTTTTGGCGACTCAGTTGCGGGTAAGTCAAGTCGCAGGCCTCAGTCGCGAGTTCGCGGGTCAATTTTGGCGACTTGTTCGCGAGTGAAAGGTCTAGTCGCAAGGGTTACTTAGAGATTTTCACGGCTCAGCTCGCGACTCTCTCACGGGTAGACCTTCCAGTCGCGAAAAACACTTAGAAAATTTTTTCAAAATTTTGTCTTTGAATGTTTTGGCGGCTTGGCCTGGCGACTTGTTAGTGACTCACTTAAGTCGCGAAAAAACGCGTGTTTGGCAAAAATAAGGGCAGTTTTTAAATCTTTTTCAGTTTTCCCTCAAACATTTTGTGACTATTCATCTTCTCTCTCAACTATCTCCTTCCCAAACGCTCCGTGTAACCATTTTTAAACTCCATTGTTGCTTCCTTTCAACTCAAAATCTTCAAGTAACAGGTATGGGTTTTCTTTCTCGAACTCTGTTTTACTTGTTTTTGTGTTTTTCCCTCTTGATTATTCGCATTTGTGTATGTTTTTTAGATGGGTTTTTGTTTCGGCTGTTGCTTTTTGACCATGCTTAGCTAGTGGAAGCTATTGATTTAGTTTGAACTTAATTAAGTTGTTGGTTTTGTTCTTCATCATGTGCTTAGTTAGGGTTTGTTATTTGTTGGTTACTCATCTTGTCTAATCTTATGTTGATGTGTTGATTCAAAGTGTTCCTGTTTTGGTTGTGAGGTTTACTGTGCTGAATATGTGCCTGTTCATCTATTGTGTGCATCTGTCTTTTGTTCTTTGAGTCATTTCATAGTCATCAAAATGTATGTCTCATTGACATATATTTGTCTTTTGGGTGTTTTCAATCTCTGTTGCTTGAATACTCCCCTGCATTATACCAGTTGTTCTTGTGTATCCACTTTTAGGCTTGTTCATCTGTGTGGTTGATTTAAGTAGCATGAGGTTTAAGTGTTTTAAGTTCATCTGTGTGGTTGCATTTTTGTCCTTGTTACTAACAAAGTACTGATTTGTTCTACACATGTATTGTACTATGTTTTTGTGGCCTCCTTTGATTGTTCACAAATGGCTCCTTCATCCCCAAAGAAGAAAACTCCTGCAAAGAAAGCAGATAAGAGAATGAAAATGGACCCTAACCTGTTCAAGTCTGTTTCCCACTTTGAGAGATACAAGGACTTCTTCTTAAAGGCAGGAATTATTCAAGAAAGGTTTGTGGATTTAGAGGATTTGGGAGGCACTTTTATCCCCAGCTGTTTTGAAGGGAGAGGATGTGAAAAGCTTCTGTGTGATCTCCCAGTTGTGTGTGAACCCCTGATTAGGGAGTTTTATTCTAATGCTGTGATAAGGGAGGATGAACTTAAGCTGCTAGGTTAGAGGTAAAGAGTTCACTTTGGATGCACATGACATTGATAATGTGCTAGGTCTTAAGGGATTAGAAGATCAAGAGTTTGTCAATTACAAAGATAGAATTTTGTCTATTGAAACTGTACAACAGAGGATAGGTGGACAGAGAGAAGGGAAGTGTCTGAATACCACAGCTTTTCTAGTGGACATGAGGTGTTTCACTATAATCATGATGTTTAACCTCTATCCCATAAGGAAGTTGACTACAATCAACAGTGCAAGAGCAAATTTTCTGATGGACCTCAAGGAAAAGACATTCATTGACATCAGTTCCCACATATTTAACACTATTGTGGATGAGACTAGAACCACTTCTAGGCCCAAACTGATCTTTCCTAGTCTACTCATGAGGATCTTTAGAAAGAAGGGTGTTCCAATCCCTCGAAACATCAGTCCCATGTCCACACCGTCTGCAATTAACAAGCTAACCTTAAAAAGGATAAGTGTTCGGCTTCCAGGTGATGAAGGAGAGGGTGTCCCAATGGAGACTGAGGCAAAGGCAGCAGGGCAGGCATCAACCTCAACAGCCAGGAGGAGTGGCAAGAAGACTAGAGCATCAACTTCTTCAGATACACCTCTAGATGCATTTCAAATCATTCTTGAACGACTTGATGGAATCAAAGGAGTCCAGACCGAGCACTTTGAGAGGATAACAGCCACGCAGGACCAGATTGATATTTTGTCTGCAAAACTTGACAGCTTCACCACCCAGCATGGACAGTGACCCTTTGGCCATTCCGTTCAAAAAGGGGGAGACATATAAAGTTAAAGTTTTTGTTTTGTTGAGAAGCAGAGAAGCAGCTCTTAAGGGGGAGTAATATGTTGAGGGGGAGCAGTCCAAAACAGACAGTGTCCATCTTGTTATATTGTTATCTTTGTTTATGTTTTTGGTTATTTTATTGTTGCTATGGGTTTGATACACTGTGGTTTTAGTGTACATTTGTTTCTAACTCATATCTTATAAACTTGGTTTACTCTTTATCTATATATATATATATATATATATATATATATATATTGTTAATGTTATTTAGTATATATTGTGTTTTGTACCCATGTTACTTATGTAAGCTTTTAGGGTTATGTTTTTATGCATATTTGTAGGCTTTATGGTTTGTACCATGCTTTATGCAGCCTTTTATGCTTTGTTTAAATTAGTACTTCTATCTAAATGTCTTGCATTTTCTTTTAAGTACCGTCACTCTTGTGCCATTGTAGGATTGTTCCTAGATGCATATACTTAGTGTATTATGCATTGGTTGAGTGTTGGGCATACATGTAACTTGCATTGTTCTTGTTAACCTGTATGTTCAAGTGTTCATTCCAAATGTGAATGAGCACTGTGATCACTACCTTGTAATGGTTACCTGTTTGATCAAGCCATGAGTTGGTTCTTCTCTTCATCTTTGCTTGATCACTTTAAGCCTGTTTCATATGCATTTCATGCTTTTCTGCATACAATGATCATGGTGTATTGTTGTGTTTCAGGAGTTTCATGTTCTTATGATTCAAGTGCTACACAGCTTCTAGAGTTAGGTGTGAGTGAGTTTTACTCAACTGTTCCCAACTCACATATTAAGTCTAGAGTCTGTTTTAGGTTTTGTCATGGAATAGCCAAAGGGGGAGATTGTAAGGTTGAATTTAATCAACCATCTTGTTGGCTTTATTCCGTGCCAAATTTGCTTGTATTTCAGCATTTAGTAACCCTGTATTTAGGTGGTTTTTGTTGTAAGGGTAGTGAGTGAGATAGAGTGTTGATTGCTCAAGAGTGTGCAAGAAAACAAAGACTCGCGGCTTGATCTCGCGGGTGACTCGCGGCTGCAAGCCGCTAGATGCAGCACACGTGCCAAGCATGCCAGAAAGTGAACAGTCATGCTAGCTAGAGCACTACAGGACAAAACAGGACAACTGGCCATACGGTTATCTCGCGACTGGATCTCGCGACTCAGTCAAGTCGCGAAGCCAAGCTGCGAGCCACCCCTGTTTTGAAAAACCTGACGTTTCACATTCTCCTTTCACCTCAGTATAGATACCCCTTATACCCACAAATGAAAGAGAGCTTCCAGAGAGAATTTTGAGAGAGAAACCCTAGAGTAAAACAAGATTGATTCACCTACAATCTATACATTAGAGCCTCTTCAAATTCCTCAACTCTCTTCCTCTCCATTGTCAAACCCTTGAGAGGCATTTTACCAAAACCTTGTTCTCACCATATTCATTACTGTGAGAAGGCTGTTTGGTGTTCTGGGAAGCAGTTAGGAAGGAACCAATCTACATTGGTTGATGCTATGGTCAAGTAGCAGAATCCGGGAAGCTAGAAAAGAAAAAGGTTCGGTGCAACCTCGTTGGAGCAAGAAGCTTGGAGAGCTTAGGTGCACTAGGTAGATTAGGCTTGGAGGGTCTATTGCTATCCATGTATCCCAACTACATTTTCTAGTGGATTGTTTACCGCTTGGAGGGCGGCAGAGAGGTTTTACGCCGAGGGCTTCGGTTTCCTCTTCGATAACACATCGCGTGTTGTCTTTGTGTTTGCATCTTCCGTCCCTTTTGTCTTTGCCTTTTATTATCTGCTGCGGGTTGTGATTTTAATTTGGCTTAGATAGTTTTTCCAATTCTACATTATAGCTTTTGTTCATTTTCCGTGCACTAGTTGTTTGACATAAAGCTTGAATTGGTTAATTTGTAATTTGGGGGTCTAAACGTTCAAGGATGTTTTTACACTATTTGAACTTTCACGGTTCTTCTAAGACCACAACCTTTATCATAATTTGATAAAGTAGTCGACTATAAGTGATGTACAATTACTTTCATATGAATTCATCATTTTTTCTCCTCTAATCGTAGTTGACCACTTTAAAGTTGTGTCCAAAAGCTTTCTAAAAACAAAATCCACCAAAAAAAAAAAAAAATCAGCTAGAATTATCTTGGTTTCTTCCATGAACCTTTGAATAGACCAATTAACTTCCAACGTATTTCCCTTGATAGCTCCCATCACGTTCAAGGCATACCTCCCTCTAAAATAACATAGTTGAGGTTACTTTACTGATGTTTATCTTTTTCTAATTAACATTAATGCCTAAAATTAATTAATTATTTATTTCTATATTTTTTTAAGATATATTTTAGAACATCTTAGAGGCATTAACTTGGTGATAATACACACATGTTTTTTCCAAACACATACCTGGTTTGAATCTTAGCGCTAACCTGAAGCATTACAATTTTATTGTTTTGAATTTGAAGTTTTATTTTTTTGCAGGGTCCATACATAGAAAATCCCACAAACCCAATCCCCTCCACCCCCCCCAAAAAAAAAAAAATCCTTAACTTATCTCCAAAACTTCTTTCCTTCGATGTTGGTGATAAAGGACACAGTTTCCCCTCTACATGTACCTTTCTCTTTGTTCGCAGTCTCTGCCATCTCTCACCTCTAAATCTCAGCAGGTCTCAAAATTTTCCTTCTTTTTTCCATCTAGCTTTTTATTATTTATGTTTGGTCCCTTTATTGCTAAATTGTTTTTAATTTTGTTTTGTTATTGGTTTCCTTTTGGCATCGCAAGGTTGCTAGGAACACAACCCAACAATTCTTCTATTATTCCTTTTGGTTCCTGGAAGGTGAGAGAATAAGTAATTGTATATACTTAATCTATGAAACTTCTATGAGTATCTATGTTGCGGTGTTGGTTAATGATTTTATTGACCCCCTCTTTGTTAAGTGTTTCATTATGTAATGCAAATTCATGAATTTTATTCCTAAATTATAAATAAGTAAATTTGTTCAATAGTAAAAATAGTGTTGGTTTATTTCTTATTTATTTATTTTTAGTGGGATGGGGTGAAGATAAAGAATTTTAATTTATAATAGTCATATACCTACACATTGTATCTAAGTTATCATTTTTCATGGGCTTGTTATGAGTATCACCTTGAAGTACATTATTAGATTCATCATCATTAAACATGAACTTAAGTAAGAACCTTTGTTTCTTTTAAAATCCTTATGTAAAATTCATTGTCCATGATTTCTGAGTGAGAAAGATTCAAATTGCTTATTTATGATTTCTATAGTGTAAGTGAATTGCTTGAAGTTATACAAAACTTATGCATAATCAATGACAGCAGATGGTTATGTAATAATATTTTTAATAATAATTATATGAAAGAAGCTAAATTTTTCTAAACCAGGGGTCTTCACAAATAACATCAAATTATTTTCACATTCTGTAGTAAAACATGTTGTTCTCTAGCAAACAGTTCATATTATTTGTAAAATTTCAGCAATTTAACAAACCACGACATTTTTAAGGGAAAATTTTATACTTGCAAGTTTTACAAAGGATGGGAAGATAACAGGGCCACTCAAATATACAGGTGATGTCCACACATCCATGTACCACAAATTCAGTAAAAAAAAAAACTCTTTTAATGTTAGATAAGAAACGGTATTATTGAATTAGAATGGTGAAATCAAACAATTGGATATTACTCAGAACCTCATAGATCTATTAGAATCATCAATCATAGTAGGATCCATTGTATAGTTACTTCATTGGAGAACATGTAGTACTGTTCAGGAATGCTTTTAAATTACGATTACATCCAAGAAACATATTAGAAAAACATTGATATTCATTAATTAGGCCACCATTTAACTCATATACACATTATATTCTTCTGATTCAGGAAATAATATTTTCTTTCGTACATCCAGCCTTTCTCACAATAAACTCTCTCACTTCTTCTCTTCTCTTTGTTTTTTTCTCTCTTCTCACACCCTCACTATCACTCCCTCTGGCCTCTTCTCTTCCCACAGATTTCTCTCTCTATCTGCCTGAAAGTTCAAATATGTGTATAAACACCCTTGAACGTTTAGACCCCCAAATTACAACTTAACCAATTCAAGCATTATGTCAAACAACTAGTGTGCGGAAAATTAACATAAGCTATAATATGGAATTGGAAAAACTATCTAAGCCAAATTAAAATCACAACCCACAGTAGATAAAAAGGCAAAGATAAAAGGGAAGGAAGATGCAAACACAAAGACAACACGCGATGTGTTATCGAAGAGGAAACCGAAGCCCTCGGCGTAAAACCTCTCCGCCGCCCTCCAAGCGGTAAACAATCCACTAGAAAATATAGTTGGGATACATGGACAGCAATAGACCCTCCAAGCCTAATCTACCCAGTGCACCTAAGCCCTCCAAGCTTCTTGCTCCAATGAGATTGCGCCAAACCTTTTTCTTTTCTAGCTTCCTGGATTCCGCTACTAGACCGTAGCATTAATCAATGTAGATTGGTTCCTTCCTAACTGCTTCCCAAAAATCCAAACAGCCCTCTCACAGTGATGAATATGGTGAGAACAAGGTTTGGTAAAATGCCTCTCAAGGATTTGACAATGGAGAGGAAGAGAGTTGAGGAATTTGAAGAGACTCTAATGTATAAATTGTGGGTGAATCAATCTTGTTTTTCTTTAGGGTTTCTCTCTTAAAATTCTCTCTGGAAGCTCTCTTTCATTTATGGGTAAAAGGGGTATTTATACTGGAGTAAGAGAGGAATGGGAAACGTCAGGATTTACAAAACAGGGGTGGCTCGCGGCTTGACCTCGCGACTTGACTGAGTCGCGAGATCCAGTCGCGAGATAACCGTATGGCCAGTTGTCCTATTTTGTCCTGTAGTGCTCCAGCTAACATGACTATTCACCTTCTGGCATGCTTGGCACGTGTGCTGCGTCTGGTGGCTTGAAGCTGCGAGCCACCCGCGAGAACAAGCCGCGAGTCTCTGTTTTCTTGCACACTCTTGAGCAATCAACACTCTATCTCACTCACTACCCTTACAATAAACCCACCTAAATATAGGGTTACTAAACGCTGAAATACAAGCAAAATTGGTACGAAATAAAGCCAATAAAACGGTTGATTAAATTCAACCTTACAATCTCCCCCTTTGGCTATTCTGTGACAAAACCCTAAAACAAACTCTAGACTTAACATGTGAGTTGGGAACAGTTGAACAAAACTCACTCACACGTAACTCGAGAAGCTGTGAAGCACTTGAATCATAAGAACATGAAACTCCTAAAACACAACAATACACCATGATCATTGTATGCAGAAAAACATGAAATGCATATGAAACAAGCTTAAGGTGATCAAGCAAAGATGAGGTGAAGATTCAAATCAAGGCTTAATCAACCAAGTAATCACCACAAGGTAGTGATCACAGTGCTCATTCACACTTGGAATGAACACTTGAACATACAACTTAACAAGAACAAGGCAAGATACTTGTATGCTCAACACTCAGCCAATGCATAATACACAAAGTATATGCATCTAAGAACAATCCTACAAGGGCATAAGAGTGACAGTACATAAATCAAAATGCAAGACATTTAGATAGAAGTACTGATTTCAACATAGCATAAAAGGCTGCATTAAGCAAGGTACAAACCATAAAGCCTACAGAATATGCATAAAAACATTAACCCTAAAAGCTTACATAAGCACATGGGTACAAAACACAATATTAAACCAAGATCAACAAAACACAATACAAAACACAATAGGTTGAATAACATCAACAATGTATATAAAAGATTAAACTAAGATTATAAGTTATGAGTTAGAAACAAGAACACACCAAAAACCACAGTGTATCACACCCATATAAACATTAAATACCCAAAACATAAGCATATATAAACAATGTCTCTGATTTTGACAACTCCCCCTCAACACATTACTCCCCCTTAAGAGCTGCTTTTCTGCTTCTCATCAACAATCTCATCAACAACAGAAAGAACATCTCCCCCTTTTTTACCGGAATGGCCAAAGGGTCACTGTCCATGCTGGGTGGTGAAGTTGTCAAGTTTTGCAGACAAAATATCAATCTGGTCCTGCATGGCTCTCATCCTTTCAGAGTGCTCAATCTGGACTCCTCTGATCCCATCAAGTCGTTCTAGAATGATTTGAAAAGCATCTGGAGGTGTATCTGAAGAAGTTGATGCTCTAGTCCTTTTGCCACTCCTCTTGGGTGTTGAGGTTGATGCATGCCCTGCTGCCTCTGCCTCAGTCTCCATTGGGACACCCTCTCCTTCATCACCTTCATCTTCTTCACCTGGAAGCCGAACACTTATCCTTTTGCAGGTAAGCTTGTTAATTGCAGAGGGTGTGGACATGGGACTGATGTCTTGAGGGATTGGAACACCCTTCTTTCTAAAGATCCTCATTAGCAAACTAGGAAAGATCAGTTTTGGCCTAGAAGTTGTTCTAGTCTCATCCACAATAGTGTCATATATGTGGGAACTGATGTCAATGAATGTCTTTTCTTTGAGATCCATCAGAAAGATTGCTCTTGCACAGTTAATTGTAGTCAACTTCTTTATGGGATATAGGTTAAACATCATGATTATTGTTAGACACCTCATGTCCACTGGAAAAGTTGTGGTATTCAGACATTTCCCTTCTCTCTGTCCACCTATCCTTTGTTGAACAGTTTCAATAGATACAATCCTATCTTTGTAATTGACAAACTCCTGATCTTCTAATCCTTCAAGCCCTAGCACATCATCAATGTCAGGTGCATCCAAAGTGAATTCTTTACCTCTAACCCAGCAGCTTAAATCATCCTCCCTTATCACAGCATTTGAATAAAACTCCCTAATCAGGGGTTCACACACTACAGGGAGATCACTCAGAAGCGTTTCCCATCCTCTCCCTTCAAAACAGCTGAGGATAAAGGTGTTTCTTAAATCCTCCAAATCTACAAATCTTTCTTGAATAATTCTTGCTTTCAAGAAGAAATCCTTATATCTCTCAAAGTGAGAAACAGACCTGAACAAATTAGGGTCCATTTTCATTCTCTTATCTGCCTTCTTTGCAGGTGTTTTCTTCTTTGGGGATGAAGGTGCCATCTGTGAGCAATCAAAAAAGGCCACAACAACATAGAACAATACATGTGTAGAACTAATCAGTATCATGTAATTAACAAAGAAATTGCAGCCACATAGATGAACTTGAACACTTAAACATTATGCTACTTAGATCAACCACATGGATGAACAAGCCTAAAAGAGGAAACACAAGAACAACAGGGAGAATGCAGGGGAGAATTAAAGCAGTAGAGATAGAAAATATCCTAAAGATAATGTGATGAGAATGACATGACTCATAATCAGTATAGTAAAACTCACAGATGCTCCCAATAAATGCACACAATAGAACTGGCATATTCAGCACAATGAACCCCACATTCAAAATAGGAACATTATGAAACAACATAGCAGCATAAGATCAGACAAGGTGAGTTACCAACAAACAAACCCTAGTTAAGCACACAAAGAAGAACAAAACCAATAACAAAATTAAGCTCAAACTAGATCAATAGTTTTCACAGGCTAAGCATGGACAAAGAGTAACTGACGAAACACAAACCCATCGCAAAATCATAAACAAATGCGAACAAACCAGAGGGAAAAACACAAAAACAAGTAAAATAGAGTTCAAGACAAAAAACCCATACATGTTACTTGAAGATTTTTGAGCTGAAAGAGGCAACAATGGAGTTTGAAAAATGGGTGCACGGAGTGTTTGGGAAGGAGACAGTTGAGAAAGAAGATGAACAGTCACAAAAGTTCGAGGGAAAACTGAAAAAGATTTAAAAACTGCCCCTATTTTTGCCAAACACGCGTTTTTCGCGACTGAAGAGAGTCGCCACAAAGTCGCCAGTTCAAGCCGCCAAAACACTCAAAGATAAAAGTTTGAAAAATTTTTCTAAGTGTTTTTCGCGACTGGAAGGTCTACCCGCGAAAGAGTCGCGAGCTGAGCCGCCAAAATCTCTGAGTAACCCTCGCGACTGGACCTTCCACTCACGAACAAGTCGCCAAAAATGACCTGCGAAGACGCGACTGAGGCTTGCAACTTGACTTACCCGCAACTGAGTCGCCAAAACAAGGCAAAAAAGGAATTTTGAAATTTTCAGATTTTTTTTTTAAACAAAATACTTTCCAAAAACACCTAAAACACTCAAAAATCTTTTTGTGCTTGAATTAACAAAGATTGAGCATGTGAAAACACATTTCATCAAGTACAATCACACAAATGATTATGGCATTTATTGAACATAAACTTGTGTGTTGTGTGTGGATATCAACAATGAGATAGTCCTTAGTCTAATGTGAAACTTCAATGATCAATTCAACCAAGGCATACACAATTAGCACTAGATCATGTGATCTATCTCAATTATAGAAATATGTATATATGACCTCCCACAAAACTTGATAACATATCTTGGAGCTTTACATTTGACTCCACTTTTAATCATAACATTTGATCTTTTTGATCCTTTGAGACAATTACCTTTCATTGTGAGAGTGATATATGATATTTCACATTAAAGAACTAGTCTTTGGCTTTTTGAATAAATATTCACTTTAATATAAGGTCGCTTACCCTTTTTCCTAGTCGAATACTAGAATGTGCGACAGGCTTTTGCAGCTCAATATCTCTTTTCATTTGGAGATTTACATTTGGTGAGCTCTTTTTAGCAAAAACAAAAATAAAGAGTGGGAAGATATATAGACACAAGTCTATGCATGTCTCAAGATCATCATAACCATTCACTAATCATTCATGACAAATTTGAAGATCTATTTACAACAATCACAAAGATTTCAAGATTTCTCCCATAGTGATATGAGTGCAAAGAAACAAGCAATGCTCGAACATGCACAAAGCCATTAGCACAAAGGTACAAGGCAAAACAGGTTTTGAGACAAAAGCTCAACAATGTCAATCAAACTTTTTAATTTTCTAATTTTTATGTGATTTTTGGATTTTTGACACTAGAAGAAAAAGATTGATCAAAAACAAAAAAAAAAGCAAAATCAAAAGTATGCACAAGTAGACAAGCAAACAACCATTGGCATAAACAACAAGTAAACAAACAGACATCGTCGCAAAGTATAGGAAGTATTAATGCATGGACATGTTGTAATGCTTATGCATGAGTACCCTTTTTCACCCACACGTCACTTGCGTTTGGGGTGATTTCCTTATAGGATTGGGTACGGGAGTTAGGGCTTTCAAACCTTCGTGAGAAGCTTTCCAAGCAGCTGGTGAATGCACCAATCATCTTCATCACGTTCATCATTCCAGGATCACCATTTTGATCTCTAGATTGTTCACCTGCCCAATTTCTTCTATCATTTCTAGGTCCTCCTGACCTTTGAGGAGTTGCACTATTCTTTGCTCTCAGCTTTTGGCAATTTGGTCGAGTATGCCCTTAAAGTCCACAATGATGACACACATAAGTTGATCTAGGACCTCTTTGTGGTCGTGGACGAGACTTGGCACGAGATTCAAACCTGCCCACATACTGATTGCGGGGATTCAACAACCGTTGGTTCTCCACATTCTTCTTCTCCTCCATCTTGAGCTTCTCAGCAGTAAGGTCAACTTCAACTAGATCTTTAGCCTTTACAAATTTCACTTCTTTAGTGACAATTCCAGATGAGCTACTTCCTCCGGTATATCCCAATCTGGATTTGTCTGAAAAACTCTTTTGAGATGAAATAACATCATCTAGCTTTTTGGTGGTGACCCTCTCTATTTTAGCATTTGCTTGCACAACCTCTTGCTCAAGAAATCTCACTTTTGTGTAAGCTTCTGACAGCTCACCATTCAGTGTCTCTATCTCACATTTGGCCTCCCTATATCGGATTAGGAGACTTTTATAGTCCTCCTCTGCCTTCTTCATTTTTCTCACAGCAGCCTTGGCCACCCTTGTGTACTCACCCGACTTCTCCATGAGTGAGTTATAATTCTCTTGAAGATTGGTTGTGCTTTCATCTTCTTCAGTATCTGATTCTTCAACAATTTCCAGTGATCTTCATCACTATGTTCTCCAAGGTCTCGTACAAGCAGATTCAACTCGTTTGAAGACTCAATATGAGCAATAGTCATAAAAGCTTAGTAGTTCCCCTCTCCATCATAGCTTTCTTCAGATTCTGAGTCGGATGAATCCGAGTCACTCAATGTTGTGGCATACACTTTTCCTTTTTTATTTCAAATAATTCGAACATTCTTTCTTAAAGTGTCCATGCCCGTTACATTCGAAACAAGTGACACCTTGTGTAGGTTGGGATTCTTTTCCATCTTTCTTCTTGAATTCCCTTTTCTCCCTTCCAGAACTTTGGAATTTTCTTTTATCATCAAATTTACCATTATTTTTGAATTTCAAGAACTTTCTGAAATTTTTAACAAGGTATGCAACATCTTTGTCAACCACATCTTCTCCTGATGAGTCTTGATCTTCCACCTTCTCATTAATGGTCTTAAGAGCAAGAGATTTACTCTTCTGTTGATTGGGTAGCGACATCTCATAAGTCTGAAGAGAACCAACCAGCTCCTGGACTTTGATGTCATCAAGGTCCTTGCCCTCTTCAATCGCTGTCACTTTAGCACGAAAACTTTCCGGCAATGATCAAAGGATCTTCCTTACAATTTTAGAATCCTCCGTTCTCTCCCCCAAATTGAACTTGCTGACAACCACCTCATTTAGCTTCCCATAGAAAGAGTCAAAGGACTCATCCTCACTCATTTTGAGCTCCTCAAACCGAGTGGTCAGCATTTGCAACTTGGTGTCTTTCATTTTCTTCGTGCCTTCGTAGGTGGTTTCCAATATCTCCCATGCTTCTTTGGCAACGGTAATGTGGGAGATCCTGTGAAATTCATCTGGAGACACACCACAGAAAATAGCATTGAGTGCTTTACTGTTAGCATTAGATACAGCGAGTGCTGCCTTATCCCATGTGGATTTGGCTGCCTCAGGTCTGGTCCAACCAATCTCAACAGCATCCCAAACTGATTCATCAATTGAGCAAACAAATGCTCTCATGCGAACCTTCCAAAAAGCATAATTACTACCATCAAAACATGGAGGTGCATTTAGGGATTGAGACCGATCCATCTCAATAGGGAATCAAGGATCACACAATGGTATTGAAACCAATAAAAGTGTACCTGCTCTGATACCAATTGAAAGTTCAAATATGTGTATAAACACCCTTGAACGTTTAGACCCCCAAATTACAACTTAACCAATTCAAGCATTATGTCAAACAACTAGTGTGCGGAAAATTAACATAAGCTATAATATGGAATTGGAAAAACTATCTAAGCCAAATTAAAATCACAACCCACAGCAGATAAAAAGGCAAAGATAAAAGGGAAGGAAGATGCAAACACAAAGACAACACGCGATGTGTTATCGAAGAGGAAACCGAAGCCCTCGGCGTAAAACCTCTCCGCCACCCTTCAAGCGGTAAACAATCCACTAGAAAATATAGTTGGGATACATGGACAGCAATAGACCCTCCAAGCCTAATCTACCCAGTGCACCTAAGCCCTCCAAGCTTCTTGCTCCAACGAGGTTGCGCTGAACCTTTTTCTTTTCTAGCTTCCCGGATTCCGCTACTAGACCGTAGCATCAACCAATGTAGATTGGTTCCTTCCTAACTGCTTCCCAGAAATCCAAACAGCCCTCTCACAGTGATGAATATGGTGAGAACAAGGTTTGGTAAAATGTCTTTTAAGGATTTGACAATTGAGAGGAAGAGAGTTGAGGAATTTGAAGAGACTCTAATATATAGATTGTGGGTGAATCAATCTTGTTTTTCTTTAAGGTTTCTCTCTTAAAATTCTCTCTGGAAGCTCTCTTTTATTTGTGGGTAAAAGGGGTATTTATACTGGAGTAAGAGAGGAATGTGAAACGTCAGGATTTACAAAACAGGGGTGGCTCGCGGCTTGACCTCGTGACTTGACTGAGTCGTGAGATCCAGTCGCGAGATAACCGTATGGCCAGTTGTCCTGTTTTGTTCTGTAGTGCTCTAGCTAGCATGACTGTTCACCTTCTAGCATGCTTGGCACGTGTGCTGCGTCTGGTGGCTTGAAGCCGCGAGCCACCCGCAAGAACAAGCCGCGAGTCTCTGTTTTCTTGCACACTCTTGAGCAATTAACACTCTATCTCACTTACTGCCCTTACAACAAACCCACCTAAATACAGGGTTACTAAATGCTGAAATACAAGCAAAATTGGCACGGAATAAAGCCAATAAAATGGCTGATTAAATTCAACCTTACACTGCCTCTCTTCTCTTTTTTCTCCCTATTTCTTCTCCCCTCTATAACATCATTCTTTAACAAGGTTTTTTATTTATTTATTTATTTATTAATTTTTTTATCTACTCACAAATCAGTCAACAGTTCTATAACAATTTTTAGTATTTATCAAACTATTTGTTAGTAACATATGTCACTATTTTATGTAATTAGCTAATCCTTTGACAAAACACACTTTACTTGTATTTTAGTAGATCTAGGATGTGTTTAATACTTTAAGAAACAAGGTTTTAAGTTTAAGTGTTAAAGTCATGCAAGTCTGTCCAAGATTCAAATGTGAAAAATGTTGTTCATTAAAACTCGATAGCTAGCTCAAAAGCTAGCATCTATTAAGCCTTGAAGAGTTGTTCCAGCCCATGGCTCAACAGCAGTTTGACAGATAGGGTATTTGTCAAGGTTTATGAAACTCAGAATTTCTGGTCTGTTTTTCATCCAATCCGTGATTGTATGTTTGGGCTTTCTTTTCGCACAACCCTAGACATATAAAATGATTATTTTAAGGGTCATCAAAGGTGACATAAGTTGCACGAGTGTTGAGCAAAATTTTGTTCGAGCAAATTGTGACCAAAGATAGAATTTGCCCTAGTTTATCTTTCTTATGAAGAAGCTGCTGTGTTTATGCATCATAGGGTTTTGTAATCAAGGAACTTCTCGATCTTTATCAAGTGATGAATTGAAGAACTTTTCAGTCAATAACCTTCTCTAGTTGGTGATTGAAGTCGCGTACTAGGATCCATGCAATTGGTTAGTCACGTACTGGAAGTCGTGCATTAAAATAAGAGATTGTCACTACAGAACAAGTCCAATTGGGTATTGGCGTAAGGGTTCAACTGTAGGTTGGTATAAGGTACTGGGATTCCTTTACTTGTAACCGCTTGTTTTGATAATAGTGGATTCTTGGGAGTGATGACCTTAAATTCACCCGATGGGGTTTTGCCTCAGTGGTTTTCCCCATTCGTAAACAAATCACCGTGTCAATTTAATTTCCGCTGCATACTTTAGTTATTGGTGATTTGTTTGTGCTACCACGCGCTTTGCATGTTAATTTGATTAATTAATAAATTTGGCTAATTAATCAACTAATTCCTCACAAGGGATCAATACGTTTTTGCTCTATCACTATACATGAACAAGTATTTGAAATCATGAAAATTTGATAGCTAATTTTGATTGTATCCGTTGCCAAAATTTTAGTTTGAAAACCAATTCATTCTTGGCTTTTATTATTTATTTATATTGATTACATTAGGTGGGTTTACACAATACACATATTATACATGTTTTAAATTATACAAGAAATGTTATAAAAATTGTGAATACCAAACACCATAAAATGTTCTTAAGTCCATTTTCAAGACTATTACCAAACATCAGAAAATGAGATATTTTTCCAGAAAATGGTCTTTAGAAAATGTAAAATTTTCTAAAAAACGTTAATGCTAAAACAAACAGAGCATTGAGGAGAGTTTCAAGTTTCTTATCAAATATATATATATATATATATGTGTGTGTGTGTGTGTGTGTGTGTGTGTGTGTGTGTACAAAGCTAGCTATGCCACTTGACATAATGTGAATCAATTGATTCAATTCAAAATTGAATAGTCTTTGAATTTTTGCTTCTATATATTACTAGTAAGTTATCTGTGCAACGCACTAATAATGTTGTAATGTTTTATGTAAGATTGTTTTGAAGAATGTTATATATATATATATTATAGCATAATTGTTATAGAAATTTATTAGTAATAAATTCATCATAAAAAGCAACAATTATAAATTGTACACATATATTCATTATAATTATTCAATTGAAGGAATGAGAAAAGAAAATTTTGGAGGAATATTATAGAATTAAATTTGATATAGAATGTGTCTTTTTCTTTCTCCTTAATTCTAAAACAAAATACATATCCCAAACACCCACAGTTGATCACATCACTTACAAAACCCACAAATCTACAAAGTCTGACTTTAATATGAAAATCGTAATTGCCGTTGACACCCAATATAAAATGCAAAGTCTCCTTCCTTGGTTTTAGCCAACTCGTACGAGTTAGAATTAGATGAAACAACAATGTTAGAACTAGATAGGTGTCGTCGTAAGATTGAAGGTAAATGACATTGTTTTTGGTTTGTGTGTATCTGACATGGGATGGCATAAAGGGCTATGGGTAAGTATATATAAAGGGGTAGAAGTGCAAGAGATAAAAATGGTGAATTAAAATGCAAAGAGTTTTGTGTGTATGTGTGAGGGATGAAAAGTCTTGAAAAATTGAACTAAATAAAACAAAAAGTCAATATTTGAAAGCTCAAATTTGTGCTAAAACACACGAGCTTGTTAAGACCCCAATTTTAAAATTACGGCTAGATTGCTTTTACCCTAACTTATCTAAGTGCAGAACAAGAGTAAAAGAAGCACAATCACTGAAACTACTCTTGTGCACAAATATGAACAATAAGCAATAAATATAAAGCACAAGAGTAAGGGAAGAGGGATGAAACACAAGATAACACCAAGACATGTTATCAAAGAGGAAACCGAAGAACTCGGCGAAAAACCTCTCCGCGACCCTCCAAGTTGAAATCGATCCGCTAGTGAATAAGTTGGAGTACATGAATAACAAAAGACCCTCTAAGCCTAGTCTACCCAATGTACTTAAGCCCTCCAAGTTCTTGCTACCAACGGATTTCTCGGAGTCTTGTCTTCACTAATTTTTCGGATCTCGCATTACGTCCAATTGCATCTGCCAAGCCTCACCGGCTTCTCTTGGCAAATCCCCAAAACTTCCCAAGCTCCAAAACACTCTCTACACTCTGAATAGGTGTGGGTTGTGTTTGGATACAAATCTCCTCTCGAGGTATGATAATAGAATAGAGAAGGAGAAGAGGCTACAATAATTTCTCTCTAAAGGATGAGTAGCTCTCTCTCTAAAAGGTGGGTGTATTATGTTGTAGAAACCTATTTAGGGTTTTCTCTCTCTGAATATAGCATTCTTTTCTTTTGTGGGTAATGAAGTTATATATAGTATATATGAAGGGTAAGAAAGTCACACTTAAAATCCTTCAGGCAAAGAGTTTCGCGAGTACTTCATGAGATGGCATATCTCGCAAAGTGCTCACGAAATGTAGCCCGACACTTGACACTTCAACTTCCAGCATGTACTTCTCATGTGGCCTTTCCGCGAGAACCTTTACTCAGGAACTTCTTGCGAGCTATTCGCGAAACTGCACTGATCTTCATTTCATGCTTGATTCTTCACCAACTTAATACTAAACCCAGTACAATAGAATCCCACAAAATAGAAAGAAATAATTTAATGCAATTACAACACTCTTTGTCACTGAATAAAGCCAACATAAAACATAGTTATAAACCACAACTTTACAACATTTTATTTGTCTTATCTCTAATGTGACACTTGAGAATATTTCAATTCTCTTTGCACAAAAATGCGCCACTTGATAGAACCTCGTGCTTTCTCACATTAGGTCTCTGCTTTTACATAATATTGATGATTGGATATCAGATTAGATGCAGCTTATAGTTAATGTTATCATCTTGGCCTTCAAACTTACTACCAATAATTGGGCAGATTTTATTTTATTTTTTTAAGTTCATGAACTTCTTTTGTAGCCTGAATTCACTGTTCTTTTATGCATGAAGATAGCAAATAATTATCAAAAGCAAGCTTGCAATTCTTCTGGCACTATTTCATCAAAAGTAACTTTTCCTAGAAGTAGAAGTGATAGTTCTCAACAAAAAGATTCTGGGAAACCATGTTGGAGATGATGGTGCTACCAAATATGTGGCCATACTTTTATTCATAAGAGCACTGTAGATAAATTTAAAAAGAATAGGCAATTGTTAATTGTAAGGGTAGAATTTGGATTGGACCCAGTGTAGGATTGGGTTTAAGCCCCATCAACACAAACAATGAATTTATAGAGCGTGAGTGAAAGAATTAGTTCTACTCCAAAAGATAGACAATAAAAGTTGCCAAATTAAGATTGTTGAACACAAGTAAAATAAGAAAATCTGTCATCGGCACGGCCTGAGGAGCTTATGTTATAATATCTTGTTAAAGAACACAGTTACAAGGGTTCACAATATTTTTTATCAGGATTTCTTGATTTTTTTTCCGATCCCTCTCTTTAGGCTATCTTCCCATGCTATATACTACAATCTTGGTATCATCCCTACCATACACGTGTAAGTTGGATTCTAGGAACTCCTTTTTGTCCCATCCAACAGCTCCCAAAATCATCAACTAGTAGCTATAAGGCTGCTTGATCACTATTCAGGTATCACCTCCACATTAATGCAGCCAAAGAGTTGGTTGAGTGGCATTTAATGTGGAGGTAGCAGCTTTTGAAGATATTTATTGCCACCCTTTGCTCATCCCTTATCTAATGCCCAACTCTTAGTTGTGATGCAACCTTGAAGGATGCCTTGGATGATAAGACATTCTTACCGATCTCAGATCCCCGTTTCCGAGATGAATTATCTCCTCGGACATATTTTGGACTATCACATACAATCTTTATTTCTTCTTCTTATACCGTTCCCATTATAACCTTATTTAAGCATCTTCAGATTGGTTGATATCCTCGGATTGGGCCATAGGCCCAATTCATATAGTTTTAATATTACCTTCTAGACAGTTGAACCCCACAATAGCCCTTCAAAATCTTGCTTTTCGGCTCCTTGGAAGGAAAGGAGGATTTTGATGTCCTCAACCCATCTCGTTTATGGTTATGCCCTCCTAAGCTCTCAAATGCCTTTTTACCTTCTCAAGGCACGCTCCTGACGCTTCGGCATCTAGAGCATGCTATCATTAAATTTTGGCGGCTCCTTTGTCCCCCACGTTCAACTGCAGGATGTAAATCCAACGGTAAAGGATTTTCCTGGGTTTACGAGCGGGAATTTTCCCGCTTGTAACTTGTGCGCCACTATAAATAGCTTTTCAAATCAATTCATTTCCCTACTTTCAACAATCACACAGTCCTAGAGCTCATATACTGAACTTGTTATTCTCTCTCACTTCCCTGTGCGTCTACAAATACTAAAAATTTTTCCGAGGACTTTCTTTTCAAACCTGTAAGTTTCCTTGAACCCTCTTAGTTTTCGTTTCAAAACTTGTTAATTTTTCCTCAAAACTTCTTAGGAAAATGAGTAAGTTCAAACGTTTAGTTGAGTCCAAGGAGGGTATGGAAAATTTTAGGGCTAAGTATAGAATCCCACCCACAATGGGCATGAGATACGCTGCCCAGGGGGAATGGGTGGATGCTAGGAAAACAGGAGAGGTGGTCATCCCCATGATCGCCTTCATAGAGGGAGGGATGACCATTCCTATGGGCACTATCACTAGGAACTATCTTAGGTTCTTTAGATTATCTCCCACTCAGTGCGCCCCAAATATGTTTAGGGTATTGGGGAGTATAGTAGCTCTAAACGAGAGAATGAACCTAAATTTGACCCACCACGATGTGAATTGGGTATACAACTTGCACCATTTAACGGGATAGAGATATTACCTTAAGTCGAGGTATCCCGTAGTAAGGTTAATCTAGTGCCTCCCTACATCAAACAAAAACTTGAAGGAGGACTTCTTAATCTTTTCTGGGGAATGGCATGATGGCCTACCCTGTCCGACTAAGGAGGGAAAACCAAGTGGGGGTGTAGCTGTAGATTTATGTGTCTTGGTTTGTGTATATATATATATCCCAATATCCCTACTTCTGACAAAATTATCTTCCATTTTAATGATTTTGCAGATAAGAGTTCTACTAAATCCCAGCTCAGTTTATTTAACAAAGAGAGTTTAGATAGGATTTTACGGGCCAAGGTGTACGTAAATGAAGCCGACGGTCAACTGCAAGCAGCACACTTAATCCTTGGGTACATACCAATTTCTCTTGCATTTCAAGCCCCTAAGTACGTGATAAAAGCCCGTGATCCTCGGCTCCACCGTATTAGTGTTGCCTACACAGGATTCGTTGTTCCAAAGGGTATTCCCATTCCTGAATCTTTCCCACTCAGAAATCATGGGCAATGAATTTTACATAAGGATTTAAAAAGAAACAAAGCTTCTTACTTAAATTAATGTATAATGATGATGAATCCAATAATGTACTTCAAGGTGATACTCATAACAACCCCATAAAAAAAATGAAAACTTAGATACAATGTGTAGGTATATGACTATTATAAATTAAAATTCTTTATCTTCACCCCTATCCCACTAAAAATAAATAAATAAGCAATAAACCGACATTATTTTTACTACTGAACAAATTTACTTATTTATAATTTAGGAATAAAATTCATGAATTTGCATTACAAAATGGAACACTTCACAAAGAGGGGATTAATAAAATCATTAACCAACACCTCAACATAGATAATCATAGAAGCTTCATAGTTTAAGTATATACAATTACTTATTCTCTCATCAGCTAGGAACCAAAAAGAATAATACAAGAATTGCTGGGTTGTGTTCCTAGCAACCCTGCAATGCCAAAAGGAAACCAATAACAAAACAAAATTAAAAACAATTTAGCAATAAAGGGACCAAACAGAAATAATAAAAAGCCAGATGGAAAAAAGAAGAAGTTCTGGAGATAAGTTAAGGATTTTTTTTTTTGGATTGGGTTTGTGGGCTTTTCCACGTATGGACCTTGCAAAAAAATAAAACTTCAAATTCAAAACAATAAAATTGTAATGGTTCAGGTTAGCGCTAAGATTCAAACTAGGTATGTGTTTGGAAAAAACATGTGTGTATTACCACCAAGTTAATGCCGCTAAGATGTTCTAAAATATATCTTAAAAAAATATAGAAATAAATAATTAATTAATCTTATGTATTAATGTTAATTAGAAAAAGATAAACATCAAGAAAGTAACCTCAACTATGTTATTTTAGAGGGAGATATGCCTTGAACGTGATGGGAGCTATCAAGGGAAATATGTTGGAAGTTAATTAGTCTATTCAAAGGTTTATGGAAGAAACCAAGATAATTCTAGTTGAATTTTTTTTTTTTTTTTTTTTTTTTTTTTTGTGGATTTTGTTTTTAGAAAGCATTTGGACACAACTTTAATGTGGTCAACTATGATTAGTAGAGAAAAAATGACGAATTCATATGAAAGTAATTGTACATCACTTATAGTCGACTACTTCATTAAATTATGGTAAACGTTGTGGTCTTAGAAGAACCGTTATGTTTTTGTTTCAAACTCATAACTTATTAGCTAGTAGCCATATATGTAGCTTTGTGTGAAACAAATTCCCTTACTAGAAGAATGAGAAGGTATGAACCTTGCTAGCTTTTGTTTGATTCATATTAATGAAGTGATTATTCAAGGGAAAAAACATTAAAAGAATCAAAGTTTGACCAAGACCACTATTTTGAGTCCTTTAAGGATATCACTCTATCATGTATAAGAATCCTTAGAGTTTATAAAACAACTTCACCAAGAAATATGAGAGTAACATTATATCTGAATTACTTCTTCTCAAGTATTCATTCACCACATCATATTATTTATGATATTTATGATATTGATACATATATCTTTCTCTTTGCTATCGATGTTTCTCTATTTCTTAATGTCCATTCTGATAAGAACTTATACTCACACACACACATAAGGGGGAGAGAGAGAGAGAGAGAGAGAGAGAGAGAGAGAGAGAGAGAGAGAGAGAGAGAGAGAGAGAGAGAGAGAGAGAGAGAGAGAGAGAGAGAGAGAGAGAGAGAAGCAACTAAAAGAAGACAAGGCCACAAATTTGATGGCTTAGTTTCAACTCCTAGTAAATAGGTCTTGCTTACACAATGGAATTATGATGGGCTGCTATCAGTTACCCATGTGAATGAACAAAGTAGAGAGAGATGCAAATTGACCCTTTAACAACAATTTATGTTAAAATTGGACTTTCCAATATGTTCTAGGAACAAATACCTTAAGACTTGAGAACTAAGAGTTTGTAGAAACAAGATAAATGGATGAAAAGGTATTTATTGTGGTTTTGTGTGTACATAGTAGTAGATCAGTTTGCAACTCTCCTTTGAGACTTTAGATTTGGTAGATTTATTTACCAACTTGCACACAACACCCAAATTAAACTGATTTGGACTTACCTATATGTACTTGGAAAACAAATAGGATAACAAAAGAATTAGAAATAGAATAACAAGAGGTGAGACTTGATGCAAAGATGTTATGGTGAAATGATAAACTAAGAGCAGAGAGAGAGAGAGAGAGAGAACCGTGTCTTTAAAGGGAATTGAAGGGTCTAAAGATTTTAGTGATTTAACAAATAAACAAAATTGTGTGCGACAGCTCTGGCCTCTAGCATTAGTACTTAATTGCTAAAGGGTTTTTTATTTGTTTGTGTTTTTTATATGTGTATCTCCTTTCTGGTAAGGACAAAATTATTTTGTTTAAAATTTTTTAAAGGGCCGGGTTGTTTGTTTTTGGTAAAATTGGTTAAGTGAGCTTAATTGTTTTTAGCTTTACTATTGGTAATTATTGTTTTTGGGCTAATTTTTTTGGGATGGTATATTTTCTTTTAAATTATAGATCTATAAATTTTTTTTTATATCTTTTAAAAGGAGGAGAATGCAAGAATTACAATTTTTTTTTTTTTTACAAATTGCTATTATGGTAAGTGGCTATAAGTAAGTAAAAAGGTGATGTAAGTGGTGAGCACAAATGCAAACCAATAAGAATTTACTACATTAGAAGTTTCGTAAAATTGTTGTAAAAAAGTTTGTGGCTATAGAAAATAATTGACATCTTATTATAGGACTATTAATCAATTTGGGTTTTACCTGCATTAAAACTTAAATTAATACAACGTAGTTATTAAAGGGTGCAAATAAAAAAAGCCCATGGATTGGGCCTGAGCCCATCTGGCCTAAGACTGGATCTATGTAGTCTGGAAGACTCTATTCTGGCCCAGTTTATATGGACAATCTGACACTGAAAGTGGAGGTAACATTTAATTACCTAAAAGTTTTTTTGGCTGAATTTAATTACTTAAAAGTTTAGGTTACTATTAATCTTTCATGTGATGCCAGTTGATGATGGGGTGCTTTACGTACCTATGGAGCAAACTAAGATCTGTACATAAAATCTGGACATGAAATATTTGCACAAATGTGTGATTGATAATGACTATTTTTTGCTTACTACTTGATAGAGCAAGAATATGCATAGCAGGTGTGCTTATGAATTTTTTAGGGTCTCTTTTTATTATTATTTATTTGTATCACATCATATGACTCAAAAAATGCAAAGTTTATTCATCAAAAAAAAAAAGCGAAGTTTATATGTATTTCTCAATAATGGACAAAGTTTAATTACCACAAGCAAACTTTATCACTAGGACAGTCTAGACTCTATAGTAGCAAATTCATTGCAAGTAGTGTCAAGGCCAAGTTCATATATATCCCTCTAAAATCGTAACCAACTTTGAATTGAATGGTTAGTGTGCGTATCATCAAAAGAAGCACCTGGTCCTAAGGCCAAATTAAAATGCCAAACTTCAATCATATGATGACACATGTTGTGAGCATATTTGAGAAAACATAAACGTGTCAATTAGTGGATTGGTTTGAAAATCCTATAAATTTTGCCTCACATTTGTTTGTAGAATCACCCAAGTTGAATTTTAGAGCCTGAATTAAATTGTTAGTGTTTGTGTTCCAAGCAGAAACTGAAGATGGACAAATCCCAGAATGCAAGTTACCAAGCTGGCGAGGCCAAGGGCCAAGCTCAGGTGAGTTTCTATCCATCCTATTTACATCTATTAGCATAGTCGCATACATCTAGTAAGCACAGATACTCTAGTTTAGCTCATATATTTGTATCCGGTACCGGATATTTCTGGGATAATCCTGTATGCGTACACTGATTTTTTATTTTAAGTGCCAATATGTCCAAAATACGCCTATGATACAGTGCTTCTTAGGCAAACTACATCTAAAAGGATTTACATAGGCATGGATGGATGTTTCATGCATGAACACTATGCACGTTGACATTTTAAATGTTGACAATAATGTGTTGTTCTTTTTTGGTTTAGGAAAAGGCGGGCAACTTGGCGGAAAAGGCAAGCAATGCTACTCAATCTGCCAAGGAATCATGCCAAGAGGTTCAACAAAGTTTTTACTAAGTTAGAAAATTACATATAAACATAACAAAATACTTCGATCTCAAGCAATACTGGCCTACATCATTGTTAATTGCTTACATATGGAGTCCTATATATTGCAGGCTGGCCAGCAGATGAAGGATAAGGCACAAGGGGCTTGTGATGCTGTTAAGGATAAAGTTGGAGCAAACAAATGAAAATCATATTGGACCTCATCCATCTAGCAAGCCCTCCCAAATAAATTTTGTGCTTATTAAATTTTAATTTATGAATTTTGATTTCTTCTACTTTGTACACTATTTTGATCTTGCTCTCATTGAGTTGGCTGAATTTGTCATTTGAATTAACATGGGAACTCCTTTATTGAGTTTTTATCCATGCATTCGTACTAGATCATGCACAAGGTTTCATTATATCTATATTTACAATTCAAAATATAATACTTCTCTATTGCAATCGAAAATAGACTTGTTAAACAATGCAATCCAATTAAAGCAGATCATTCAATACAGATGAGCAAAAAGTCTACTGGTTTTATGTAGCCGTAGGCATTTCATGTCCAATTATTGTTAGGCAGATTCTAAAGTACAATTAATTTTGACTCTATATATATATATATATATATATATATATATAATTAAAAAAAAAAAGTAAAATAAATTTCAATGCTTCAACATTTTTTATAATTTTGGTTCAACATTACAATTCTTCCATTAAACTTGACATGTAATCAGAGACTTGTGAATCCGAGTGCTTAACTACATTTTTGGAGCTTCCCACTTTTCTTTTGAATATTAAAAAATACAATCCACACTCTACACATATTTTAGCTTTTTCTTAATAAAATTTTGTAAAGACAATTTATGTTTCAATAATTGTGGCTATTATGAAGCTAACACTTGATCTTTAGAATTTAAAGTATCTAAATGCCCTTTAAATTAAGGACATGCCCAATATGTATGAGAAATCATCCATAGATTTTCTTCACAAATTTGTGAAGAAGAGACCAAAACATTATATCTCTACGAAAGTGAGTTATAATGCTTCTAGAATTCTGGCCTTCAGCAGCCAACTTTACTAAGATGGTTCACCACATCAGATATATCTACAGCCTATATATCAACATAATAACAGGACGAGTTCAATAGGAACCCTATGCATTATTTAAACAACTCAATAAGACTGCAACAACACAAACCCAAGCCTTCTTCAGATAAACCTCCTAATTTGTACATAATTTTCCGTTAACGTAGATTCCCACAAACCCAAAGAAGAGGAAAACATATTGAAATTCATCAAGCATTTTAAATTATAGCGTTAGAACTTGAGCCACCTTTTTATGATATTATCTATCGCCTATTATTTTTAAATCAATCTGCACTGCTCTTATGAATAAAAGTATGGCCTTATGTTTGGTAGCTCCATCATCTCCAATGTGGTTTCCAGAATCTTTTTGTTGAGAACTATCACTTCTAGGAAAATTTACTTTTTATGAAATAGTGCCAGAAGAAGTGCAAACTTGCTTTTGATCATTATTTGCTATCTTCATGCATAAAAGAACAATGAAATCAGGCTACAAAAGAAGTTCATGGAATTAAAAAATAAAATAAAAAATAAAATCTGCCCAATTATTGGTAGTAAGTTTTTAAGGCCGAGATGATAACATTTAATTACAAGCTGCATCTAATCTGATATCCAATCATCAATATTATATAAAAGTAGAGACCTAATGTGAGAAAGCAAGAGGTTTTGTCAAGTGGCGCATTTTTATGCAAAGAGAATTAAAATATTTTCAAGTGCCACATCAGAGATAAGACAAATTAAATATTAACTTTTTGTTTCATTTAGTTCAATGATTCAAGATTTTTCATCCCTCACACATACACACAAAACTCTTTACATTTTAATTCACCTTTTTTACCTCTTGCTCTTCTACCCCTTTTTATATACTTACCCATAGCCTTTTATGTCATCCCATGTCAAATACATACAGACAAAAAACGATGTCCTTTACCTTCAATCTTTTGACGACACCTACCTAGCTCTAACATTGTTATTTCATCTAATACTAACCCATATGAGTTGGCAATAATCAAGGAAGGCGGCCTTGCATTTTATATGAGGGAGAAAAAAACACATTCTATATCGAATTTAATTCTATAATATTCCTCCAAAAAAAAATTTCCTCATTCCTTCAATTAAATAATTATAATGAATATACGTGTACAATTTATAATTGTTGCTTTTTATGATGAATTTATTACTAATAAAGTTCTATAACAATTATGTTATAATACATATACAACATTCTCCAAAACAATCTGACATAAAACATTACAACATTATTAGTGCATCGCACGGGTAATTTACTAGCTAGTAACATATAAAACAAAAGTTCAAAGACTGTTTAATTTTGAATTGTATCAATTGATTCACATTATGTCAAGTGGCATAGCTAGCTTTGTACACACACACACACACACACACAGAGATATATATATATATAAATATATATATATATATATATATATATATATATAAATTTTTTTTTTTTTTTTTTGAGAAAGAAGATAATTTATCATTAAAACTATACCCGAAGGTCGAACCGTAGAAAAGAAGAGATATCTGGAGGAACAGACTCCATCCAGACCTCTAGGGGGTAAGATAATCTAGCTCTCTGGGCTAAGGCATGTGCTACTGCATTTCCTTGCCTGCCAATATGAGAGAAGGAACAACTCTGAAAAGAGTTTAAGTGAAACAAAATGTCTTTTAAAATATGCCCTCCCTGGGCATGAGACACAATCCTATCCTGAAGAGACTTGATAACAGTAGACAAGTCCCCTTCAAAAATTGGATTGTAGAAACCTGATTCTCTAGAAAAAAGCACTGCACGTCGAGCAGCCAAAATCTCCACCAATTCCACTGCTTGTGGCTTCACAATTTTTTCAGACAGGGCAGCCATAACCACACCCTCCGAGTTTCGAATCTCCACATTAATTCTTGTGCAGTCCGACTCTCCAAACAGAGCACCATCAAAGTTTATTTTCACCTAATTTAAGCATGATGGGCTCCAACGGACTGTTGATGCTACACTTCTCACGGGTGGCATCTGCTTTACGTTCCTGTCTGCATAAATATGTAGATATTTTCTTGCAAAGTCAGCAAGACTGTCCAAAGGTAGCGTGGCTGGTTGGAGACGGGATTCTCTTCCATCCAAACAGAAAAATCAACAATACTAACACTGGTTTGTTCCCCTACCTACGGACATGCAAAAACAACACATTTCTAACAACATGACATGAAGCTTGAATCCCATAAATAATAGACAATACTGAAGATGGAGGTGGAGAAGGACCAGCAAGGGCACGAAAGACATTAAGAGAGTCACCTTCCAATGTAAACTCTTGTAACCCCACATCCTTGGCAAACTATAGACCAATCTCAAAAACTTTTGCCTCCACCTCCAAAGGACCCAAAGGAGCTCTAATTTTCTTGCTCAAAGCTGCCACAACCAGACCATTAGCATCTCGAATAATGGCCCCACCCCCGATTCTTTATGAGCTTTAATCCTACAACAAAACAACTTCTATTGGGGAAAACTGAAACATAATATAGGAAATGAATTGCCACTCTTAACATATAGAGTGTTGTATGTATAATATTTATATACGGAAAGTACAAGATAAGATTTGGAACTAATTAAGTACAAAAGTTCAAAGAAAAATGGTTAACAAATGCCTTAAGGGCACTGGTTTAGGAACTATTTGTATAAACTTTTTATGAGAAAAGAAAAAGTAACTAATTTTTTTAACAATTTTTTATATTTTTTGTGAAAGTGGTATTAAAATTTTTTTAAAATTGTCTATTAAAAAATGCCCTAAGAGCACTTGTTAATTGGACCCAAGTTCAAAGGGTAGTACTAAAAGGTTAAATACAATAGATAAGGTTAGGCTAATAAAAAAGTCGTGAAATTTTAATAATTATTATTATTAAAGAAAAAAAAAACCTTTATCTTTACAAAATTGATGAATAGATAGGAAGGATTTTGTAATGGATGGAACATGGAGTCCATACATTGAAAAGATAAAAATAAAAATAAAAAGAAGAAGAAGGGCTTTTGATGTGGAACTAATGTGAGAAATGAGGAGGGCTTTACCATTGCCAATACAAAAATGATCAGGATCACAATATTTGTCAGGAGTGGCTAAATTGGCAAGATCAAGAGTGATATAATGAGTGGCACCAATATCAAAGAACCAGTTAAAAGAATTGACAAGAAGTGGCATGGAAGGCAAGATGAGCAGCGAGGACATTTTGATTTTGTATAGTGATGAATCTGATGATATAGCAAGTTGTTTCCATATGATTAAAACCATTGCAAATTTGATTAGTAGCGAGGACAAGAGTCATTGTGTGAGCCTGTGAGGCACATGTATCAGAAGGCCATTGTAACAAAAATCGCCATTGTGGCCACAACGACAATTGCTAGAGGTGCGACCTTGACCCAGGGCCAGTTCAAGGCATTGTGGGCCTAAGGCGACTAATTTAAATAGGCATATTTTTATATTTGAATATTAATATAATATTTATTTAAGGAGTATTTTTTTTCCATTTAAAATCTATTTTTTTAGATGCAAAATTACAAATTAAAACAAATCCATCATATTATTCAATGAATATCTATTGAGTGAAGCAACCAAACAATAAAAAATTATGATTGAAAATTTTAATAAAATTATATATTTAATATCTCTAAATAAAATTTGAGTATAAATTTATTTACTACTGAGAGATTAATGAGTTTTATACTTTAAAACTGAGAAAAATAAACAGTCATTGCCACATCCAATGAAAAGATTTTTCTTTTTATGGTTTTTCTTTAATAAAAAATTACTTTTTAGTTATTGGTGAATGTTTGGGGCTTAATTAGTACTCTCATTGGGGCCTTACACGGTTGCCTACTTGCCTCTTGCATTGAACTAGCACTGCGACTTGACCCCTATTTGAAGAAGTTCCACAATGAGCAACATTTGCCCAAGGTGAGTTCTATGAACACGCATCAAAGTGCAGGAACTTGTGGATGAGAAGAAGGCTATGTAACTCAAGAAAGGAAATAGGGTTGGGTTGAGACGAGTAGCTAAGGTGGTAACTAAATCACAAAATCCAGATTTGAGGCATTTGAAAACACAGATGTTAAAGTCTTGAATTTAGACTTAAGAAGAGCCTTCCAGCCACAATGAGTTTATCAGAAAGTGTTTTGGCCATATGTGGAAATTAGGTGACAGAGAGATCTCCCTCTTTAGGACTTTGGAGTTGCAAGTGAATTTAGAAAATTTGAGTATTTTAAGTAAAGATTTTTTAAAAGGAATTGAGACCAACAAGAGGTAGAATCTCATCAGATAGGAAGAGATTAAGATACTTATAAGGAGTTGATCCTAACAAGCCCAAGAGAGGCAGCGAAGTGTTATGCACACAAAACGTAGATGGAGATTGGAGAGCACAGGTTAGATCCATCAACAAAGTTGAGAAGGTCTTGATCTATAAGGTATGGGATGAGTTAGTTTTCTAGTAAAGATAATTTTTGTTGGTAAGTTTGATGGATGAAATATTATGAGCATTTAGATTAAGAAGGAAAAACAAGAGGGGTAGGGAATAGGTTTGGTTCGGTTGCGATGCAGAATGGAAATGTAGTAATGTAGATCCCATTCTAGGTAGATGCAAATCCTTTAATCCTTAAGGTTTTCCTCAAATCCACGTACGAGAAATAACTTTGGAATTCACTAGATTTAAAGAAAACCTCAATTTTATTGATAGTAAATTGTTATTTTCATTTTACAAGTTGCAAACCTATTTTAAGTTTCCAAAAAACTTCATTTTACAAGTAAAAAATATTCCCAAACTAATACTTTTTTTGAGAAGGTCCTAAACTAATCCTAATTGATACAATACCATAGTAGGACTCTAATTTGATTAGAAAAGACTTTAAAACACCTAAAATCAAGAAAATAAATGATCAAATCCCAAAATTCTGAAAATAAAATAAAATTTTAAATGATAAAAGAATCCCTTTTTATCCTACACCAAACCCTTCCACTTGAATGAAACCCAACCTTGAATTTTCGTCTAAAGATTGAAACCTTCTTCTCCAAATTAAAAAAAAAAATATATATATATATATATATATATATATATATATACCTTTAATATATACTTCAATAACTTGATCTAATTTTAAAACTTTTATTCTTGAGATAGTATAACATCGTTTTTTCCCCTCATTGACTATCAATTAACAAAGGATTGAAAACAAAATAAAAAATTTATACTCATAGAAAATCAATTGTTTGTATTGGAGTGGTCTTCAACAAATTAAATGGATCGTGAAAGTTGTGGATTATAAATTGACTATTATATTTTACTTCAATTGGATCTTCCACAATAATTTTTAGGCGTAAATGCACTTGTAATCCCTATATTTTGACTTTTTTCCATTTTAGTCCCTACATTTTATTTTTACCACTTTTAGTCCCTAAACCAATTAACGCGGGACATTTAAGTCCTTGAAGTACTATTCCATCAGCCAACTAACAGGAAAAGCTGACGTGGCTATCGTGGGTATTAAAATATTATTAAAAAATTATTTTATATTTTTTTAAATGCCAAATTTTTTTTAAAAAAAAAATACACAATTTTAATTATAAAAAAAAAACAAACAAAAAAAAAATTATTTTCTTTCAAACATAAATTTTACTTTCTTCCCCGTATATGATTCATATTCTTACCAAATTAATCCTTATTTTCTTTTCCTTTCTTGTACTTTCTTTATAACCAAACACATCAAAACAACCAACGGAGGAGATTTCAATCCTCAAACCTAGAAATCTCATTTTTCAATCCTCAAACCCATAAATCACATCAAGAAATCAACAGAGGAGATTTCAGATCAAACAACGGAGGAGATTTCGAATCACACATCAAACCCATTTTTCAATCCTCAATCCTCAAACCCAGAAATCACATCAAAATCCCATTTTTCAATCCTCAAACCCATAAATAACCAAACCAACAAAGGAGATTTCGAATCAAACAAAAAATAAATATAAAGAAGAAGATAAAAATAGAAATGGAGAGAGAAGAGTCTTGGCCCTAAGTTGGAGATCAGAGAGAGAGAGCTTGAGGTCTTCGACCTTGGGTTTTAGATCTAGAGATAGAGGGAAAAGTGCTTAGGTTCAGCCATGGAGGCTCAACCTGGGGCTGGCTATTGAGCGACAGAAAGAGATGGAGCTGCCTCAGATGGTGGCTTGTGGTGGCATGAAGTGGCTCGCGGCAACGCAACCATTTTTCTTCATCTTCTCTAGAATCTTCTCTCGCCATCTCTCCTCCAACCTGAGCCTCCATGGCCAACCATAGTCATCCTGGTTCTCTCTCCTTGATCTGAACATCCTCAAATCTATCCCCTATCTTCGATCTAGACGGTTAGATTGGGTTTTTGCCATTTGGGTTTGCCTGGGTCTGTAAATTTGGATTAAGGCATGTAAGGACTTTGGGATTGTTGAAGGTATTTTGAATTAGGTTTTTGTGTTTGTAATGGGAATGTGAAAGAATGATAGAGTAATTGTTGAATGTCTTTGTGTTTTGTAAATTTGTGGGCATGTCTTTGTGTTTGTAAATCCGAGTGATTTTATGGGTTTCGTTGCTAAGGAAATACAAGAAAAGAGAAAAAAAAAATTTTATTTTTTAAATTTTTGGGCAAGGTTTGCTGGGAAGAAAATGAAGAACATGATTAACGGGAAGAACACATGTTCTAGATTCTTCATGTTCTTCCCAAAAAAAGAGAAACAAAAATAATTTAATTCTTTTCTTCTCTTTTTTAAAAAATAAGAAGGTTAGAAATTTTATTATTATTTTATTCATCCGTTAGTTGGCTGACGGAATGGTGCTTCAAGGACTTAAATATCCCATGTTAATTGGTTTAGGAACTAAAAGTGGTAAAAATAAAATGTAGAGACTAAAATGGAAAAAAGTCAAAATGTAGGGACTAAAAGTGCATTTATGCCTAACTATTTTGATACAATACCAAAAGGTTAAGGACTAAATTGACACATTATTTATATCTTCCATTCAAATGGACTAAATTAACACATTTGAAATGTTAAGAATCAAATTGACATTCAACCCAAAGGTTAAGGACCAAACATAAATTAAAATTTAATAAGCACAAAATTTATTTGGGAGGGCTTGCTCGATCAATGAGGTCCAAATGATTTTCATTTGTTTGCTCCAACTTTATCCTTAACGGCATCACAAGCCCCTTGTGCCTTATCCTTCATCTGCTGGCCAGCCTGCAATATATAGAACTCCATATGTAAGCAATTAACAATGATGTAGGGCAGTATTACTTGAGATCGAAGTATTTTGTTATGTTTATATGTAATTTTCTAACTTAGTAAAAACATTGTTGAACCTCTTGGCATGATTCCTTGGCAGATTGAGCAGCATTGCTCGCCTTGTCCGCCATGTTGCCCACCTTTTCCTAAACCAAAAAAGAACAACACACTATAATCAACATTTAAAATGTCAACGTGCATAGTGTTCATGCATGAAACATCCATCCATGTCTATGTAAATCCTTTTAGATGCAGTTTGCCTAAGGAGAACCGTATTATAGGCTTATCTTGAACATATTGGCACTTAAAATAAAAAATCAGGGTACGTATACAGGGGTATCCCAGAGATATCCGATACCAGATACAAATATATGAGTTAAACTGGAGCATCCGTGCTTACTAGATGTATGCTACTATGCTAATCGATGTAAATAAGATGGATAGAAACTCACCTGAGCTTGGCCCTCGGCCTCACCAGCTTGGTAACTTGCATTCTGGGATTTGTCCATCTTCAGTTTCTGCTTGGAACACAAACACTACAATGTAATTCAGGCTCTAAAATTCAACTTGGGTGATTCTACAAACAAATGTGAGGCAAAATTTATAGGATTTTCAAACCAATCCACTAATTGACACGTTTATGTTTTCTCAAATATGCTCACAACATGTGTCATCATATGATTGAAGTTTGGCATTTTAATTTGGCCTCAGGACCAGGTGCTTCTTTTGATGATCGCACACTAATCATTCAATTCAAGGTTGGTTACGATTTTAGAGGAATATATATGAACTTGGCCTTGACACTACTTGCAATGAATTTGCTACTCTAGAGTCTAGACTGTCCTAGTGATAAAGTTCGCTTGTGGTAATTAAACTTTGTCCATTATTGAGAAATACATATAAACTTCACATTTTTTGAGTCATATGATGTGATAAAAATAAATAATAATAAAAAAAGCCCCCAAAAGATTCATAAGCACACACGCTATGCATATTCTTGCTCTATCAAGTAGTAAGCAAAAAATACTCATTATCAATCACACATTTGTGCAAATATTTCATGTCCAGATTTTATGTACAGATCTTAGTTTGCTCCATAGGTACGTAAAGGACCCCATCATCAACTGGCATCACATGAAAGATTAATAATAATCTTAAATGTTACCTCCACTTTCAGTGTCAGATTATCCTTATAAACTGGGCCAGAATATAGTCTTGCAGACTACATAGACCCAGTCTTAGGCCAGATGGGCTCAGGCCCAATCCATGGGCTTAATTGATTTGCACCCTTTAATAACTATATACATTGTATTAATTTAATGCAGGTAAAACCGAATTTTTTTTTTTTTTTTTTTTTTTAGAAACACACACACATATATAGGAAAAGAGGATGAGATAAGGGAAGGTAAAACCGAAATTGATTAAAAGTCTTATAAATTGATGTGAATTATTTCCTATAGCCACAAACTTTTCTACAACAATTTTACAAAACTTCTAATGTAGTAAATTCTTATTGGTTTGTATTTGGGCTTACTACTTACATCACTTTTTTACTTACTAATAACCACTTACCACAATAGCAATTTGTAAAAAAAAAATTTGTAAATCTTGCATTCTCCTTTTAAAAGTAAAAAAAAATAAAAAATAAAAAAAATTATAGATCTAAAATTTAAAACAAAATATACCATCCCAAAAAAATTAGCCCAACAACAATAATTACCAATAGTAAAACTAAAAACAATTAAGCTCAATCAACCAATTTTAACAAAAACAAACAACCCAGCCCTTTAAAAAGTTTTAAAAAAATAATTTTGTCCTTACCAGAAAGGAGATGCACGTATAAAAAACACAAACAAATAAAAAAACCCTTTAGCAGTTATGTACCACTGCTAGAGGCCAGAGCCCTTTGCACACAATTTTGTTTATTTATTAACTCACTAAAATCCTTAGACCCTTCAATTCCCTTTAAAGACACGGTTCTCTCTCTCTCTCTCTCTCTCTCTCTCTCTCTCTCTGTTCTTAGTTTATCGTTTCACCATAACATCTTTGCATCTAGTCTCACCTCTTGTTATTCTATTTCTAATTCTTTTGTTATTCTATTTATTTTCCAAGTACATATAGGTAAGTCCAAATCAGTTTAATTTGGGTGTTGTGTGCAAGTTGGTAAATAAATCTACCAAATCCGTAGTCTTAAAGGAGAGTTGCAAACTGACCTATTACTATATACATACAAAACCACAATAAATTCCTTTTCATCCATTTATCTTGTTTCTACAAACTCTTTGTTCTCAAGTCTTAAGGTATTTGTTCCTTGAACATATTGGAAAATCCAATTTTAACATAAATAGTTGTTAAAAGGTCAATTTGCATCTCTCTATACTTTGTTCATTCACATGGGCAGCTGATAGCAACCCACCATAATTCCTTAGTTTAAGTAAGACCTATTTACTAGGAGTTGAAACTAAGCCATCTAATTTATGGCCTTGTCTTCTTTTAGTTGCTTCGATCTCTTTCTCTCTCCCTCTCTCTATACATATGTGTGTGTGTGTGTGTGTGTGTGTGTGTGTGTTTGTGTGTGTGAGTATAAGCTCTTAATGGAATGGACACTAAGAAATAGAGAAACATCGATAGTATAGAGAAAGATATATGTATCAGTATCATAAATATCATAAATAATTTGATGTAGTGAATGAATACTTGAGAAGAGGAAATTCAGATATAATATTACTCTCGTATTTCTTGATGAAATTGTTTTATAACTCTAACGATTCTTATACATGATAAAGTGATATCCTTAAAGGATTCTGTAAGGTTGAATTTATTCAACCATCTAATTGGCTTTATTCCGTGCCAAATTTGCTTGTAATTCAGCATTTAGTAACCCTGTATTTAGGTGGGATTGTTGTAAGGGTAGTGAGTGAGATAGAGTGAAGATTGCTCAAGAGTGTGCAAGAAAACAGAGTGTCGCGGCTGGGACTCGCGGGTGGACTCGCGGCTTCAACCCGCCAGAAGATGCACACGTGCCAAGCATGCTGGAAGATGAACAGTCATGCTAGCTGGAGCACTACAGGACAAAACAGGACAACTGGCCATACGGTTAACTCGCGACTGGAACTCGCGACTTAGTCAAGCCGCGAGGTCAAGCCGCGAGCCACCCCTGTTTTGGAAAAACCTGACGTTTCACATTCCTCTTCACTCCAGTATAAATACCCTTTTAACCCACGATTGAAAGAGAGCTTCCAGAGAGAATTTTGAGAGAGAAACCCTAAAGAAAAACCAGATTGTTTCACCCACAATCTCTACCTTAGAGTCTCATCAAAATCCCTCACTCTCTTCCTCTCCATTGTCAAATCCTTGAGAGGCATTATACCAAACCTGGTTCTCACCATCATCATCACTGTGAGACAGTCGTTTGGAGTTCTGGGAAGCAGTTAGGAAGGAGCCAATCTTCATTGGTTGATGCTACGGTGTAGTAGCGGAATCCGGAAAGCTAGAAAAGAAAAAGGTTCGGCGCAACCTCGTTAGAGCAAGAAGCTTGGAGGGCTTAGGTGCATTGGGTAGATTAGGCTTGGAGGGTCTATTGCTGTCCTTGTATCCCAACTGTATTTTCTAGTGGATTGATTACCGCTTGGAGGGCGGCGGAGAGGTTTTTCGCCGAGGTCTTCGGTTTCCTCTTCGATAACATATCTGGTGTTATCTATGTGTTTGCATCTTCCTTCCTCTCTATCTCTGCCTTTACATTATCTGCTGTGGTTTATTTTGTTTTGGCTTAGATAGTTGTTTAACCAATTCCAGATTATAGCATATGTTAAGTTTCCGCACACTAGTTGTTTGACATATTGCTTGTGTTGGTTAAGTTGGTTTTTGGGGGTCTAAACGTTCAAAAGTGTTTTTGTACACGTTTTTGAACTTTCAATTGGTATCAGAGCGGGTACACAGCTGTTTGGTTTCATTACCATTGTGTGATCCTTGACTCCCTTTTTGAGATGGATAGGTCTCAATCCCTTAATGCACCTCCATATTTTGATGGAAGTAATTATGCGTTTTGGAAGGTTCGTATGAGAGCTTTTTTATGCTCTATTGATGAATCCGTGTGGGATGCTGTTGAGATTGGTTGGACCAAACCTGAGGCAGCCAAATCCACATGGGATAAGGCAGCACTTGCTGCATCTAATGCTAACAATAAAGCACTAAATGCTATTTTCTGTGGTGTGTCTCCAGATGAATTTCACAGGATTTCTCACATTACCATTGCCAAAGTTGCATGGGAGATTCTGGAAACAACTTATGAAGGCACGAAGAAAGTAAAAGATACCAAGTTACAAATGCTGACCACTCGGTTTGAGGAGCTCAAGATGAGTGAGGATGAGTCTTTCGACTCTTTCTATGGGAAGTTAAATGAAGTGGTTGTCAGTAAGTTTAACTTGGGGGAGAAGATGGAGGACTCAAAGATTGTAAGGAAGATCCTTCGATCATTGCCGGAAAGCTTCCGTGCTAAAGTGACAGCCATTGAAGAGAGCAAGGATCTTGACGACATCAGAGTACAGGAGCTGGTTGGTTCTCTGCAGACCTATGAGATGTCGCTGCCAAATCAACGGAAGAGCAAATCCCTTGCTCTAAAGACCACTAATGAGAAGGTGGAAGATCAAGGCTCATCGGGAGAAGATATGGTGGACAAGGATGTAGCCTATCTTGTTAAAAATTTCAAGAAGTTTTTGAAATTCAAAAACAATGGAAAATTTGATGATAAGAGAAAATTCCAAAATTCTGGAAGGGAGAAGAGGGATTTTAAAAGGAAAGACGGAAAAGAATCCCAATCCACACAAGGTGTCACTTGTTTTGAATGCAACGGGCATGGACACTTTAAGAGGGAATGTCCTAATTATTTGAAATCGAAAGGCAAGGTGTATGCCACGACCCTGAGTGACTCAGATTCGTCTGACTCAGAATCTGAAGAAAGCTGTGATGGAGAGGGGAACTATTCAGCTTTCATGACTATTGCTCATGTCGAGTCTTCGGATGAGTTGAGTTTGCTTGTTCAAGACCTTGGAGAACATAGTGATGATGAATCACTAGGAATTATTGAAGAATCTGAAGCCGAAGGAGAAGAAAGCACAGCAACTCTTCAAGAAAATTACAACTCACTCTTGGAGAAGTCGGGTGAATACACAAGGGTAGCTAAGGTTGCTGTGAGAAAGATGAAGAAGGCTGAGGAGGACTACAAAAGTCTCCTAATCCGGTATAGGGAGGCCAAATGCGAGATTGAAACTCTGAATGGTGAGCTATCCGAAGCTTACACTAAAGTGAGATTTCTTGAAAGTGAGGTTGTTCAAGCAAATGCAAAAATAGAGAGGGTCACCACCAAGAAGCTAGATGATGTTATATCATCTCAAAAGAGCTTCTCAGACAAATCCGGACTGGGATATACCGGAGGAAGTAGTTCAACTGGAAATGTCACTAAAGAAGTGAAGTTTGTAAAGGCCAAAGATCCAGTTGTAGCTGACTCTACTAGTGTGAAGCTCAAGGTGGAGGAGAAGAAGAATGTGGTGGACCAACGGATGCTGAATCATCGTAATCAGTCTGTGGGCAGGTCTGAATCTCGTGCCAAGTCACGTCCACGACCACAAAGAGGTCCTAGGGGAATGTATGTGTGCCATTATTGCGGACTTCAAGGGCACACTCGACCAAATTGCCAAAAGCTGAGAGCAAAGAACAGTGCAACTCCTCAAAGGTCAGGAGGACCAAGAATTGATAGGAGAACTTGGGCAGGTGATCAACCTAGAGAGCAAAATGGAGATCCCGGAATGATGAACGTGATGAAGATGATTGGTGCATTCACCAACTGCTTGGAAAGCTTCTCACGAAGGTTTGAAAGCCCTAACTCCCGTACCCAATCCTTTAAGGAAATCACCCCAAACGCAAGTGACGTGTGGGTGAAAAGGGGTACTCATGCATAAGCATTACAACATGTCCATGCATTAATACTTCCTATGCTTTGTGACTATGTTTGTGTGGTATGCTTGTTGTTTTTGACTTTGGTTGTTTGATTTGTCTTCTTGTGAATATTTCTTAATTGTGTTTTATCAATCTTTTTGTTTCTTGAGTCAAAAATCCAAAAATTACATAAAAAATTTGAAAATCAAAAAGCTTGATTGACTTTGTTGAGTTTTGTCTTAAAACTCGTTTTGCCTTGTACCTTTGTGCTAATGGCTTTGTGCATTTTCGAACATTGCTTGTTTTTCATGCACTCATTTCACTATGGGAAAAATCTTGAAATCTATGTGATTGTTGTAAATAGATCTTCAAAATTGTCATGAATGATTAGTGAATGGTTATGTTGATCTTGAAACATGCATAGACTTGTGTCTATATATCTTCCCACTTTTTATTTTTTTTGCTAAAAAGAGCTCACCAAATGTAAATCTCCAAATGAAAAGAGATATTGAGCTGCAAAAGCCTGTCGCACATTCTAGTATTTGACTAGGAAAAAGGGTAAGCGACCTTATATTAAAAGTGAAATTTCTTTCAAAAAGGCCAAAGGCCTGTTCTTCAAAGAAAAATGTTGTCTATCCCTCTCACAATGAGAGATGTTTGCCTCAAAAGATCAAATGTTATGATTGAAAGTGGAGTCAAATGAAAAGCTCCAAGTTATGTTATCAAGTTGTGTGGGAGGTCATATATTCATATTTCTATAATTGAGATTGGTCACATGATCTAGTGCTAATTGTGTATGCCTTGGTTGAATTGATCATTGAAGCTTCACATTAGACAAAGGACTATCTCATTGTTGATATCCACACACAACACACAAGTTTATGTTCATTAAATGCCATATTCATTTGTGTGATTGTACTTGATAAAATGTGTTTTCACATGCTCAATCTTTGTTAATTCAAGCACAAAAAGATTTTTGAGTGTTTTAGGTGTTTTTGGAAAGTGTTTTGTTGGAAAAATCTGAAAATTTCAAAAATACAGTTTTGCCCTGTTTTGGCGGCTCAGTCGCGGGTATGTCAAGTCGCGAGCCTCAGTCGCATCTTCGCTGGTCAGTTTTGGCGACTTGTTCGCGAGTGGAAGGTCCAGTCGCGAGGATCACTCAGAGATTTTCGCGGCTCAGCTCGCGACTCACTCGCGGGTAGACCTTCCAGTCGCGAAAAACACTTAGAAAAATTTTTCAAAATTTGGTTCTTGAGTGCTTTGGCGGCTTGAGCTGGCGACTGTTTGGCGACTTAATCCAGTCGCGAAAATCGCGTGTTTTGCAGAAACAGGAGCAGTTTTTAAACCTCTTTCAGTTTTCCCTCGAACTTTTGTAACTGTTCATTTTCTTTTAAAACTGTTGTTTCCTCCCAAAACTCTTCGTGAATCCATTTTTCAAACCCCTTTGGTGCTTCGTTTCTTCTCCAAATCATCAAGAAAAGGTATGGGTTTTGTCTTCTCAATCTCATTTTCTTTTTCTTGCATATTTCTGTTGCTGTTTGGACTGGTATTGTATTCGTTATACTTTTCTCTATGTGTAATGGGTATGGAGTGTATTGTTTGATATTGTTCTCACCTGTTTTCATGCTGAGCAATCACAATGTGTTTTTCATTGTTCTGATTTTTGCTTTTTATTGAATCTGAGAATCTTTTCTGAAATGGGTTTGGTGTCTATGTGACTTACTCATTACACTTGCCTGAATATTGATGTTGGTGTTTGGTTTTGGTTACTGAGTTGATATGTTAACATAATGTGTGTTTCTCAACCACGTGCTCCAGTGTGGATGTTTGGTTTCTTCATGTTTGAAATATTTTCCCCTTGTTCATGTCTCTGATGGAGTGATTTATGTTATCTGCTCAAAATGTTCAAATGCTGTTTCTTTTTGCATATCATGGTCATGTGAACCTGTCTCAATGTCAGTCTTTGTCAGTTGTGTTGTCTATCTTTGTCTTGGTGCTCTTTCACCAAGTTTGATGCACGGATTAGTTTGTGCTTCTATGTATTGTTGGAAGGTTTGGTTGGGTCTGCACTATATTCAGTCTGGGTTTATATATTGAAATGTTGGCTATACTGAATCTTGTTGACAATCTTTTGTGGGGTATTGTTGCTTGGTTCTTCTCTGTTGGCCTGTTCTCTTGCAGATGTCTCGTCGATCTTCCAGGGGTAAAGACATTGTTGCTGACGAACCAGCAACACCAGTTGCTAAAAGGACTCGTCTATCATCTCAAGCATCTCAAGATCCCAATGAGGATAGATTCAGAGTTCCCCTTAACTCACACGCCTACTCAAATGTGTTTGACAAGTCAACCACTATAGTGGAGCGGGTAGTAGAGTTCAACACCTTAGGGACTACTTTCATCCCTCGAATCTTTGAGAAACGAGACTGGGCAAACTTGTTCGGGAACTTTGATGATCCAATGGATGAGCTGGTCAAAGAATGCTTCTCCAATGCATCTGATCTTGGACCTATCCTCGTTTTCTGGGTCAGAGGAACAGAGTTTAGTGTTACCCCAGACTCCATCGCAAATCTTCTCGGCATCACCAGACCTCAGAATGTGAATTTAACTCCCTATGATGAACGAAATCCAGAGGTTGGAGAAATCTTACAAATCCTAGGACACGATCATGAGGTATCCAGTGCAGGAACTTCCATCAGCACCGCAAAGTTTGCACCTGAGCTGACCACACTGAAGTTGATCATGTTCACCAATCTCTATCCACTGTCCAACACTACATTCATCAATCTTGGGAGAGCTATATTTCTGTGTGATCTCATTACCGGAGCCCCCATTGATATATGTGCTCACATCTACTACAACTTGAGGAAGACCGCGTGTCGATCTACAGCTCGAGGAATCATTCCATTTTGCAGTCTCGTCATGAAACTCATTCTTAATGCAGGCATTACTCCTCCTGCAGATGGTAAAATGTTGACTCGTCAACGTCCCATTTCATTATTCACTCTTCAAGCAAGCAGAAGTCACTCCTCCAAATCACCAAGAAGTGCTCACATCTCTCCGTTTACTCCATCTGCCCCTGACTCAGAGACACCTGCACATACCACATCTGCATCACGTGATGTTCCTGATGCTCCACCGGCTGGTATTCCGCAAGCACAAACTGCTTCTCATACTGACAGAGTTGGTAGTGTACTTGAGCATATTCAGAAACGCTTTGATGAGCTTGTGGCACTTCTCTACTCCACAAACAACCATGTCCAAATGCGCCTCGAGGCTATGGAAAATCAGCTAGATGAGATTCAACGAAAGTTAGACGAGAGTCTTTAGCTATTCGTGACAAAAAGGGGGAGAGCATTCAGTAAGGGGGAGAAAAGTTCAAAGGGAAGTGTGCATAGTGATAGGGGGAGTACACACATACTTTTGTTTTTCGTCTTATCTTCTAAACTTATGGTTTTTATGGTTTTGATACACTATGTTTTGGTGTATAGATGTTTCTAACTCTAAACTGATACTCTTGGTTTAAACTTTATTATATGTTGTTGATGTTATTCAGGTATTTGTTAGTTTGTACCCATATGCTTTTGTAAGCTTTCAGGGTTATTGTTTTATGCATAGTTTGTAGGCTTTATGGTATGTACCATGCTTAAGTGCAGCCTTTATGCTATGTTGAAATCAGTACTTTAATCTAAATGTTCTGCATTTTGGTTTGTGTACTGTCACTCTTGTGCCCTTGTAGGATTGTTCCTAGATGAATATGCCTTGTGTGCTATGCATTGGTTGAGTGTTGAGCATACAAGTGTCTTGCCTTGTGCTTGTTAACTTGTATGTCCTTGTGTTCATTCCAAGTGTGAATGAGCACTGTGATCACTACCTTGTGGTGTTCACTTGGTTGATCAAGCCATGATTTGTTTATTAACTCCATCTTTGCTTGATCTCATATTGCCTGTTTCATATGCATTTATAATTTTCTGCTTACAATGATCATGGTGTATTGTTGTGTTTCAGGAGTTTATGTTCATATGATTCAAGTGCTTCACAGCTTTTAGAGTTAGGTGTGAGTGAGTTTTGTTCAACTGTTCCCAACTCACATGTTAAGTCTAGAGTCTGTTTTAGGGTTTTGTCACGGAATAGCCAAAGGGGGAGATTGTAAGGTTGAATTTATTCAACCATCTAATTGGCTTTATTCCGTGCCAAATTTGCTTGTAATTCAGCATTTAGTAACCCTGTATTTAGGTGGGATTGTTGTAAGGGTAGTGAGTGAGATAGAGTGAAGATTGCTCAAGAGTGTGCAAGAAAACAGAGTGTCGCGGCTGGGACTCGCGGGTGGACTCGCGGCTTCAACCCGCTAGAAGATGCACACGTGCCAAGCATGCTGGAAGATGAACAGTCATGCTAGCTGGAGCACTACAGGACAAAACAGGACAACTGGCCATACGGTTAACTCGCGACTGGAACTCGCGACTTAGTCAAGCCGCGAGGTCAAGCCGCGAGCCACCCCTGTTTTGGAAAAACCTGACGTTTCACATTCCTCTTCACTCCAGTATAAATACCCTTTTAACCCACGATTGAAAGAGAGCTTCCAGAGAGAATTTTGAGAGAGAAACCCTAAAGAAAAACCAGATTGTTTCACCCACAATCTCTACCTTAGAGTCTCATCAAAATCCCTCACTCTCTTCCTCTCCATTGTCAAATCCTTGAGAGGCATTATACCAAACCTGGTTCTCACCATCATCATCACTGTGAGACAGTCGTTTGGAGTTCTGGGAAGCAGTTAGGAAGGAGCCAATCTTCATTGGTTGATGCTACGGTGTAGTAGCGGAATCCGGAAAGCTAGAAAAGAAAAAGGTTCGGCGCAACCTCGTTGGAGCAAGAAGCTTGGAGGGCTTAGGTGCATTGGGTAGATAGGCTTGGAGGGTCTATTGCTGTCCTTGTATCCCAACTGTATTTTCTAGTGGATTGATTACCGCTTGGAGGGCGGCGGAGAGATTTTTCGCCGAGGTCTTCGGTTTCCTCTTCGATAACATATCTGGTGTTATCTCTGTGTTTGCATCTTCCTTCCTCTCTATCTCTGCCTTTACATTATCTGCTGTGGTTTATTTTGTTTTGGCTTAGATAGTTGTTTAACCAATTCCAGATTATAGCATATGTTAAGTTTCCGCACACTAGTTGTTTGACATATTGCTTGTGTTGGTTAAGTTGGTTTTTGGGGGTCTAAACGTTCAAAAGTGTTTTTGTACACGTTTTTGAACTTTCAGATTCAAAATGATGGTGTTGGTCAAATGTTGATTCTTTTAATGTTTTTTCCCCTTGAATAATCACGTCATTAATATGAATCAAACAAAAGCTAGCAAGGTCCATACCTTCTCATTCTTTTAGTAAGGGAATTTGCTTCACATAAAGCTACATATATGGCAACTAGCTAATAAGTTAAGAGTTTGAAACAAAAACATAACGGTTTGTAAGGTTGAATTTAATCAACCATCTTGTTGGCTTTATTCCGTACCAAATTTGCTTGTATTTCAGCATTTAGTGTAAGGTTGAATTTATTCAACCATCTAATTGGCTTTATTCCGTGCCAAATTTGCTTGTAATTCAGCATTTAGTAACCCTGTATTTAGGTGGGTTTGTTGTAAGGGTAGTGAGTGAGATAGAGTGAAGACTGCTCAAGAGTGTGCAAGAAAACAGAGTGTCGCGGCTGGGACTCGCGGGTGGACTCGCGGCTGCAAGCCGCCAGAAGCTGCACACGTGCCAAGCATGCTGGAAGATGAACAGTCATGCTAGCTGGAGCACTACAGGACAAAACAGGACAACTGGCCATACGGTTATCTCGCGACTGGATCTCGCGACTTGGTCAAGCCGCGAGCCACCCCTGTTTTGGAAAAACCAGACGTTTCACATTCCTCTCCACTCCAGTATAAATACCCCTTTAACCTACGATTGAAAGAGAGCTTCTAGAGAGAATTTTGAGAGAGAAACCCTAAAGAAAAACAAGATTGTTTCACACACAATCCCTACCTTAGAGTCTCATCAAAATCCCTCACTCTCTTCCTCTCCATTGTCAAAACCTTGAGAGGCATTATACCAAACCTGGTTCTCACCATTATCATCTCTGTGAGACAGTCGTTTGGAGTTCTGGGTAGCAGTTAGGAAGGAGCCAATATTCATTGGTTGATGCTACGGTCTAGTAGCGGAATCCGGGAAGCTAGAAAAGAAAAAGGTTCGGCGCAACCTCGTTGGAGCAAGAAGCTTGGAGGGCTTAGGTGCACTGGGTAGATTAGGCTTGGAGGGTCTATTGCTGTCCTTGTATCCCAACTGTATTTTCTAGTGGATTGATTACCGCTTGGAGGGCGGCGGAGAGGTTTTTCGCCGAGGTCTTCGGTTTCCTCTTCGATAACACATCGGGTGTTATCTTTGTGTTTGCATCTTCCTTCCTCTCTATCTTTGCTTTTATTTTATCTGCTGTGGTTTTATTTTTGTTATGGCTTAGATAGTTGTTTAACCAATTTCATATTATAGCATATGTTAAGTTTTCGCACACTAGTTGTTTGACATATTGCTTGTGTTGGTTAAGTTGGTTTTTGGGGGTCTAAACGTTCAAAAGTATTTGTGTACACGTTTTTTGAACTTTCATTTAGTAACCTTGTATTTAGGTGGTTTTTGTTGTAAAGGTAGTGAGTGAGATAGAGTGTTGATTGCTCAAGAGTGTGCAAGAAAACAGAGACTCGCGGATTGATCTCGCAGGTGACTCGCAGCTGCAAGCCGCCAGATGCAGCACACGTGCCAAGCATGTCAGAAGGTGAACAGTCATGCTAGCTGGAGCACTACAGGACAAAACAAGACAACTGGCCATACGGTTATCTCGCAACTGGATCTCGCGACTCAGTCAAGTCGCGAGGCCAAGCCGCGAGCCACCCCTGTTTTGAAAAACCTGACATTTCACATTCTCCACTCACCTCAGTATAAATACCCCTTATACCCACAAATGAAAGAGAGCTTCCAGAAAGAATTTTGAGAGAGAAACCCTAGAGTAAAACAAGATTGATTCACCTACAATCTATACATTAGAGTCTCTTCAAATTCCTCAACTCTCTTCCTCTCCATTGTCAAACCCTTGAGAGGCATTTTACCAAAACCTTGTTCTCACCATATTCATTACTGTGAGAGAGCTGTTTGGTGTTCTGGGAAGCAGTTAGGAAGGAACCAATCTACATTGGTTGATGCTATGGTCAAGTAGCGGAATCCGGGAAGCTAGAAAAGAAAAAGGTTCGGCGCAACCTCGTTGGAGCAAGAAGCTTGGAGGGCTTAGGTGCACTAGGTAGATTAGGCTTTGAGGGTCTATTGCTGTCCATGTGTCCTAACTACATTTTCTAGTGGATTGTTTACCGCTTGGAGGGTGGCGGAGAGGTTTTACGCCGAGGGCTTCGGTTTCCTCTTCAATAACACATCACGTGCTGTCTTTGTGTTTGCATCTTCCTTCCCTTTTATCTTTGCCTTTTATTATCTGCTGTGGGTTGTGATTTTAATTTGGCTTAGATAGTTTTTCCAATTCTACATTATAGCTTTTGTTCATTTTCCGCACACTAGTTGTTTGACATAAAGCTTGAATTGGTTAATTTGTAATTTGGGGGTCTAAACGTTCAAGGGTGTTTTTACACTATTTGAACTTTCACGGTTCTTCTAAGACCACAACTTTTACCATAATTTGATAAAGTAGTCGACTATAAGTGATGTACAATTACTTTCATATGACTTCATCATTTTTTCTCCTCTAATCATAGTTGACCACTTTAAAGTTGTGTCCAAAAGCTTTCTAAAAACAAAATCCACCAAAAAAAAAAAAAAAAAAAAATCAGCTAGAATTATCTTGGTTTCTTCCATGAACCTTTGAATAGACCAATTAACTTCCAACGTATTTCCCTTGATAGCTCCCATCACGTTCAAGGCATACCTCCCTCTAAAATAACATAGTTGAGGTTACTTTCTTGATGTTTATCTTTTTCTAATTAACATTAATGCATAAGATTAATTATTTTTTTATTTCTATATTTTTTTAAGATATATTTTAGTACATCTTAGAGGCATTAACTTGGTGGTAATACACACATGTTTTTTCCAAACACATACCTGGTTTGAATCTTAGCGTTAACCTGAAGCATTACAAATTTATTGTTTTGAATTTGAAGTTTTTTTTTTTTTCTTTGCAGGGTCCATACATAGAAAATCCCACAAACCCAATCCCGCCACCCCCCAAAAAAAAAAAAATCCTTAACTTATCTCCAGAACTTCTTTCCTTCGATGTTGGGTATAAAGGACACAGTTTCCCCTTTACGTGTACCTTTCTCTTTGTTCGCAGTCTCTGCCATCTCTCACCTCTAAATCTCAGCAGGTCTCAAAATTTTCCTTCTTTTTTCCATCTAGCTTTTTATTATTTATGTTTGGTCCCTTTATTGCTAAATTGTTTTTAATTTTGTTTTGTTATTGGTTTCCTTTTGGCATCGCAAGGTTGCTAGGAACACAACCCAACAATTCTTCTATTATTCCTTTTGGTTCCTGGAAGGTGAGAGAATAAGTAATTGTATATACTTAATCTATGAAACTTCTATGAGTATCTATGTTGCGGTGTTGGTTAATGATTTTATTGACCCCCTCTTTGTTAAGTGTTTCATTATGTAATGCAAATTCATGAATTTTATTCCTAAATTATAAATAAGTAAATTTGTTCAATAGTAAAAATAGTGTTGGTTTATTTCTTATTTATTTATTTTTAGTGGGATGGGGTGAAGATAAAGAATTTTAATTTATAATAGTCATATACCTACACATTGTATCTAAGTTATCATTTTTCATGGGCTTGTTATGAGTATCACCTTGAAGTACATTATTAGATTCATCATCATTAAACATGAACTTAAGTAAGAACCTTTGTTTCTTTTAAAATCCTTATGTAAAATTCATTGTCCATGATTTCTGAGTGAGAAAGATTCAAATTGCTTATTTATGATTTCTATAGTGTAAGTGAATTGCTTGAAGTTATACAAAACTTATGCATAATCAATGACAGCAGATGGTTATGTAATAATATTTTTAATAATAATTATATGAAAGAAGCTAAATTTTTCTAAACCAGGGGTCTTCACAAATAACATCAAATTATTTTCACATTCTGTAGTAAAACATGTTGTTCTCTAGCAAACAGTTCATATTATTTGTAAAATTTCAGCAATTTAACAAACCACGACATTTTTAAGGGAAAATTTTATACTTGCAAGTTTTACAAAGGATGGGAAGATAACAGGGCCACTCAAATATACAGGTGATGTCCACACATCCATGTACCACAAATTCAGTAAAAAAAAAAACTCTTTTAATGTTTGACAAGAAACGGTATTATTGAATTAGAATGGTGAAATCAAACAATTGGATATTACTCAGAACCTCATAGATCTATTAGAATCATCAATCATAATAGGATCCATTGTATAGTTACTTCATTGGAAAACATGTAGTACTGTTCAGGAATGCTTTTAAATTACAATTACATCCAAGAAACATATTAGAAAAACATTGATATTCATTAATTAGGCCACCATTTAACTCATATACACATTATATTCTTATGATTCAGGAAATAATATTTTCTTTCGCACATCCAGCCTTTCTCACAATAAACTCTCTCACTTCTTCTCTTCTCTTTGTTTTTTTCTCTCTTCTCACACCCTCACTATCACTCCCTCTGGCCTCTTCTCTTCCCACAGATTTCTCTCTCTATCTGCCTCTCTTCTCTTTTTTCTCCGTATTTCTTCTCCCCTCTATAACACCATTCTTTAACAAGGTTTTTTTTTTTTTTTTTTTTTTTTTTTTTTTTTTTTTTTTATCTCCTCACAAATCAATCAACAATTCTATTACAATTTTTAGTATTTATCAAACTATTTGTACTGGATTAGGTTGACGATAAAACTATCTGGCCTATGTGGCATTTTGAACTATTAAAAATGAAACTTATGGGTATAATGATTATTTTGAATTATGAGAAGTATGGTTAATATATATATATATATATATATATATATATATATATTATGTACGTTACTGTTCCTATATGTTAGGACATATGTGTTACACATGTTAGGAACATATGTCACTATTTTATGTAATTAGCTAATCCTTTGACAAAGCACACTTTACTTGTATTTCAGTAGATCTAGGATGTGTTTAATACTTCAAGAAACAAGGTTTCAAGTTTAAGTGTTAAAGTCATGCAAGTCTGTCCAAGATTCAAATGTGAAAAATGCTGTTCATTAAAACTCGATAACTAGCTCAACAGCTAGCATCTATTAAGCCTTGAAGAGTTGTTCCAGCCCATGGCTCAACAGCAGCTTGACAGATAGGGTATTTGTCAAGGTTTATGAAACTCAGAATTTCTGGTCTGTTTTTCATCTAATCCGTGATTGTATGTTTGTGCTTTCTTTTCTCACAACCCTAGACATATAAAAGGATTATTTTAAGGGTCATCAAAGGTGACATAAGTTGCACGAGTGTTGAGCAAAATTTTGTTCGAGCAAATTGTGACCAAAGATAGAATTTCCCAAGTTTATCTTTCTTATGAAGAAGCTGCTGTGTTTATGCATCATAGGGTTTTGTAACCAAGGAACTTCTCGATCTTCATCGAGTGATGAATTGAAGAACTTTTTAGTCAATAACCTTCTCTAGTTGGTGATTGAAGTTGCGTACTAGGATCCATGCAATTGGTTGGTCACATACTGGAAGTCGTGCATTAAAATGAGAGATTGTCACTACAGAACAAGTCCAATTGGGTATTGGCGTAAAGGTTCAACTGTAGGTTGGTATAAGGTACTGGGATTCCTTTACTTGTAATCGCTTGTTTTGATAATAGTGGATTCTCGGGAGTGATGACCTTAAATTCACCCGGTGGAGTTTTGCCTCAGTGGTTTTCCCCTTTCGTAAACAAATCACCGTGTCAATTTAATTTCCGCTGCATACTTTAGTTATTGGTGATTTGTTTGTGCTACCACGCGCTTTGCATATTAATTTGATTAATTAATAAATTTGGCTAATTAATCAACTAATTCCTCACAAGGGGTCAATACGTTTTTGCTCTATCACTATACATGAACAAGATAAGTATTTGAAATCATGAAAATTTGATAGCTAATTTTGATTGTATCCGTTGCCAAAATTTTAGTTTGAAAACCAATTCATTCTTGGCTTTTTTATTATTTATTTATATTGATTACATCAGGTGGGTTTACACAATACACATATTATACATGTTTTAAATTATACAAGAAATGTTATAAAAATTGTGAATACCAAACACCATAAAATGTTCTTAAGTCCATTTTCAAGACTATTACCAAACATCAGAAAATGAGATATTTTTCCAGAAAATGGTCTTTAGAAAATGTAAAATTTTCTAAAAAACGTTAAATGCTAAAACAAACAGAGCATTGATGAGAGTTTCAAGTTTCTTATCAAATATATATATGTGTGTGTGTGTGTGTGTGTGTGTGTGTACAAAGCTAGCTATGCCACTTGACATAATGTGAATCAATTGATTCAATTCAAAATTGAATAGTCTTTGAATTTTTGCTTCTATATATTACTAGTAAGTTATTTGTGCAACGCACAGATAATGTTGTAATGTTTTATGTAAGATTGTTTTGAAGAATGTTATATATATATATATATATATATATATATATATATATTATAGCATAATTGTTATAGAAATTTATTTGTAATAAATTCATCATAAAAAGCAACAATTATAAATTGTACACATATATTCATTATAATTATTCAATTGAAGGAATGAGAAAAGAAAATTTTGGAGGAATATTATAGAATTAAATTTAATATAGAATGTGTCTTTTTCTTTCTCCTTAATTCTAAAACAAAATACATATCCCAAACACCCACAATTGATCACATCACTTACAAAACCCACAAATCTACAAAGTCTGACTTTGATATGAAAATCGTAATTGCCGTTGACACCCAATATAAAATGCAAAGTCTCCTTCCTTGGTTATAGCCAACTCGTACGAGTTAGAATTAGATGAAACAACAATGTTAGAACTAGATAGGTGTCGTTGTAAGATTGAAGGTAAATGACATTGTTTTTGGTTTGTGTGTATCTGACATGGGATGGCATAAAGGGCTATGGGTAAGTATATATAAAGGGGTAGAAGTGCAAGAGATAAAAATGGTGAATTAAAATGCAAAGAGTTTTGTGTGTATGTGTGAGGGATGAAAAGTCTTGAAACGTTGAACTAAATAAAACAAAAAGTCAATATTTGAAAGCTAAAATTTGTGCTAAAACACACAAGCTTGTTAAGACCCCAATTTTAAAATTACGGCTAGATTGCTTTTATCCTAACTTATCTAAGTGCAGAACAAGAGTAAAAGAAGCGCAATCACCGAAACTACTCTTGTGCACAAATATGAACAATAAGCAATAAATATAAAGCACAAGAGTAAGGGAAGAGGGATGAAACACAAGATAACACCAAGACGTGTTATCAAAGAAGAAACCGAAGAACACGGCAAAAAACCTCTCCGCGACCCTCCAAGTTGAAATCGATCCACTAGTGAATAAGTTGGAGTACATGAATAACAAAAGACCCTCTAAGCCTAGTCTACCCAATGTACTTAAGCCCTCCAAGTTCTTGCTACCAACGGATTTCTCGGAGTCTTGTCTTCACTAATTTTTCAGATCTCGCTTTACGCCCGATTGCATCTGCCAAGCCTCACTGGCTTCTCTTGGCAAATCCCCAAAACTTCCCAAGCTCCAAAACACTCTCTACACTCTGAATAGGTATGAGTTGTGTTTGGATACAAATCTCCTCTCAAGGTATGATAATAGAATAGAGAAGGAGAAAAGGCTACAATAATTTCTCTCTAAAGGATGAGTAGCTCTCTCTCTAAAAGGTGGGTGTATTATGTTGTAGAAACCTATTTAGGGTTTTCTCTCTCTGAATATAACATTCTTTTCTTTTGTGGGTAATGAAGGTATATATAGTATATATGAAGGGTAAGAAAGTCACACTTAAAATCCTTCAAGCAGAGAGTTTCGCGAGTACTTCGTGAGATGGCATATCTCGCGAAGTGCTCACGAAATGTAGCCCGACACTTGACACTTCAACTTCCAGCATGTACTTCTCATGTGGCCTTTCCACGAGAACCTTTACTCAGGAACTTCTTGCGAGCTATTCGCGAAACTGCACTGATCTTCATTTCATGCTTGATTCTTCACCAACTTAATACTAAACCCAATACAATAGAATCCCACAAAATACAAAGAAATAATTTAATGCAATTACAACACTCTTTGTCACTGAATAAAGCCAACATAAAACATAATTGTAAACCATAACTTTACAACATTTTATTTGTCTTATCTCTAATGTGACACTTGAGAATATTTCAATTCTCTTTGCACAAAAATGCGCCACTTGATAGAACCTCGTGCTTTCTCACATTAGGTCTCTGCTTTTAGATAATATTGATGATTGGATATCAGATTAGATGCAGCTTATAGTTAATGTTATCATCTTGGCCTTCAAACTTACTACCAATAATTGGGCAGATTTTATTTTATTTTTTTAAGTCCATGAACTTCTTTTGTAGCCTGAATTCACTGTTCTTTTATGCATGAAGATAGCAAATAATGATCAAAAGCAAGCTTGCAATTCTTCTGGCACTATTTCATCAAAAGTAACTTTTCCTAGAAGTAGAAGTGATAGTTCTCAACAAAAAGATTATGGGAAACCACATTGGAGATGATGGTGCTACCAAATATGTGGCCATACTTTTATTCATAAGAGCACTGTAGATAAATTTAAAAAGAATAGGCGATTGTTAATTGTAAGGGCAGAATTTGGATTGGACCCAGTGTAGGATTGGGTTTAAGCCCAATCAGCCCAAACAATGAATTTATAGAGCGTGGGTGAAAGAACAAGTTCTACTCCAAAAGATAGACAATAAAAGTTGCTGAATTAAGATTGTTGAACACAAGTAAAATAAGAAAATCTGTCATCGGCACGGCCTGAGGAGCTTATGTTATAATATCTTGTTAAAGAACACAGTTACAAGGGTTCGTAATATTTTTTATCAGGATTTCTTGATTTTTTTCCGATCCCTCTCTTTAGGCTACCTTCCCATGCTAGACTTGAGCCTGTTGATCCGAAAAGGAAAAGAGAGCAAAGAGGCAAAGACGTGGTGGAGACCGGGAGGTCTTGTCCCACTCACGAAGATGAGGCCCAACGAGCTGCAAAACAGCAAAAGGTTAGCCAAGCATCATAGCGAGGCGTGGAAAGGGGAGCTAATCAGCCTCCAAAGCCTTAGGCTTGGCCTCCTGCACTCATGCTCGACGGTGAACCCTTGAGAGATGATGCATCACTCAGGGATTTCAACAGGGGTATTAGGTGCCACGTCACCATGGCCGTGGAGGGGGCTCTGTTACTTCCTAATGATATGGCCGAGCTGCAGAATATTAGGAAGAACGAGGTTTTCCTCAACGTCAAAAGATATTTGGGCATGGTATGATGCTATCCTTTTTCTTTTTCCCTCCCTTTTTTTTGTGTTATTTGTTATATTACTAACACTTTTCTTTTAGGCTGTCCAAGCCACTTTCAAGCTTGAGGAGATAACCAACTCCTGCTACCAACAACTAGACGACGAGAGAGAAAGGCGTGTAACAGCAGTGCAATCGTTCAACATTGTTGATCAAAGCAATGCAGAGTTAAGGAAAAAGCTAACCGAGGAAGAACATGCCTAGAGGAGTGCTGACTCGGCTTTGGAGAGCGCTGAGAGGCAGGCCGAGGATCAGAGGCAGGGCCTTCGTGAGGCCAATGACCAGCTAGCCTCTTCCAAGGAGCAAATAGCAACCCTTAAGAAGAAATTGGAAGAAGCCCAAAAGCTCAAAGATCAGGCTGAAAAATTAAAAGCTGAGACCGAGGATACCCTCCGGGTAGAGGTCCCTGCCATCTGTCGAGCCTACTATACTCAGACTTGGGAGGAAGCTCTCAACCGAGCCAAGGTTAAGGCTTCCTCTGAGCTAAGAAAGCCAGAAAACATTTACTTCCCTCCAGCCATATGAACCTCAGATCTTGCTTTGACTCAAGGTGAGGTGGCCTCTATAGTTGCTGTCTCTGCCAAGGAAGCCCAACCTCAGGATCCTTTTCCTCCCAATCAACAGGAGCAATTAGAAGAAACTGAAGCTTCAAAAGATACATCCTCGGACAAGGCCACAGAGGTTCCACAGGACGGGGCAGCTTCCCAAAGTTTCGAGCAGGCTTTAGCTTCAACTACCATACCTGCTGGAGAAGTCCCCAAGGACAAAGAGAAAGTGATTCCTCCAGAAGCAACTAACAAGGCCTCCAAGAACAAGCTCCAGATAAAATTAAAACCATAACTTTTTAATTTTATAGGGTTGTTACAATTGGTGTAATGAAATTCCCTTTCTTTAAGACGAGTTTTAATGAGAAGTACACTTTACCTTTCCAAATTTAAATGAGTTATTATTATTTTATCTCTTATTTATGCTATTTTCACTTTGACTGTTCTTTGTTCGTACATAACCATATGCCATAAAGGAGCGAAGTTGCTGACATGAGGGAAAACACAGTTTTACATATTTTAACTGAGAATCTGAGTAGATTATGACTATTAAATCCACAGTACTATCAAGACATACTTTTAATCTATCAATTCTAATAAGTTTCCAACACTGAGAGTATATCCAAACGTTTAAATAACAGTCAGGTCCAGGGTGCCTTAAAATGCTTTAAGTGATGCTCATGGATTTTACTTTGGCTTATAATTTTGTCATAACTCAGTTCAAGGGGTATTAATTTCCACTAAGTTTGTGGTTCAAGGAAACTTGACATAACTTAGTTTCTGTTTAATACTTCAATAGATGTCAAAGGGCATTAATTTCCACTAAGTTTGTGGTCCGAGAAACCTAACATAACTTAGTTTCTGTTTAATACTTCAATATATGTCAAAGGGCATTAACTTCCACTAAGTTTGTGGTTCGAGGAACTTGACATAACTTAGCTTCTGTTTAATTCTTCAATAGATGTCAAAGGGTATTAATTTCCACTAAGTCAAAGGATATTAATTTCCACTAAGTCTGTGGTCCGAGGAACCTGACATAACTTAGTTTCTGTTTAATACTTCAATAGATGTCAAAGGGTATTAATTTCCACTAAGTCTACGATCCGACGAACTTGACATAACATAGCTTCTATTTAATACTTCAATAGATGACAAAGGGTATTAATTTCCACTAGGTCTACGGTCCGAGGAACCTAACATAACTTAGTTTCTGTTTAATACTTCAATAGATGTCAAAGGGTATTAATTTCCACTGAGTCAAAGGGTATTAATTTCCACTAAGTCTATGGTCCGAGGAACCTGACATAACTTAGCTTCTGTTTAATACTTCAATAGATGTTAAAGGGTATTAATTTCCACTAAGTCTGTGGTCCGAGGAACCTGACATAACTTAGCTTCTGTTTAATATTTCAATAGATGTCAAAGGGTATTAATTTCCACTAAGCCTGCGGTCCGAGGAACCTGACATAACTTAGTTTCTGTTTAATACTTCAATAGATGTCAAAAGGCATTAACTTCCACTAAGTTTGTGGTCCGAGGAACCTGACATAACTTAGCTTCTGTTTAATACTTCAATAGATGTCAAAGGGTATTAATTTCCACTAAGTTTGCGGTCCGAGGAACCTGACATAACTTAGCTTCTGTTTAATACTTCAATAGATGTCAAAGGGTATTAATTTCCACTAAGTTTGCGGTCTGAGGAACCTGACATAACTTAGCTTCTATTTAATACTTCAATAGATGTCAAAGGGTATTAATTTCCACTAAGTCTGTGGTCCAAGGAACTTGACATAACTTAGCTTCTGTTTAATACTTCAATAGATGGGGAAACACACGATACATGATTGGAACAAATTAAAGAAGAACTGAACAAAACTATTTTTAATAATAATACCTCTTTAGGTTGTTTACATTCCAAGGATGGAGTACAGTTTTTTCATCTAGGTCCTCTAAATAGTACGCACCTATCCCTGCCACCGAAGTGATTCGATACGGCCCTTCCCAATTAGGCCCTAATTTTCCAGGTTGGATTCTTGGTGGTTCCCAAAACTTTCCTCAATACCAGATCTCCTACGGCCAACAATCTTAGCTTTACATTGGTATCATAACCTTGCTTGAGCTTATGCTGGTAGTAGGCTAGTTGGACCATTGCATTCTCTTTTCGCTCTTTGATCAAGTCCAGACTTTTTTCCAACAACCCATCATTGCTATCCGAGGTAAATGCATTTGTTCTCAATGTTGGGAAACCTGTTTCCAGCGGGATTACAACCTCGGCTCCATATGTCATTAAGAAAAGGGTCTCTCCTGTTGACCGTCGAAGCGTCGTTCGATACGTCCAAAGGACATGTGGTGATTCCTCCACCCATTTTCCCTTTGCATCGTCCAACCTCTTTTTAAGTCCATTCACTATAACCTTGTTGACAGCTTCAGCTTGCCCATTTCCTTGTAGATAGGCTAGAGTGGAATATCTATTCTTTATCCCCAGATCAGAACAATACTGCTTGAAGGCTTTGCTATCAAATTGAAGGCCATTATCCGAGATGAAGGTACAGGGAACCCCGAATCGAGTAACGATATTCTTTCTGATAAATCTTTTGACATCCACATCTCTGATATTAGCCAAAGGTTCAGCTTCGGCCCACTTGGTAAAATAATCTGTGCCAACCAGCAGGTACTTTTTATTTCCTAGTGCTTTAGGGAAAGGACCTACAATATCCAAACCCCATTGAGCAAAAGGCCAAGGGCTAGAAAGAGGATTAAGAACTCCTCCAGGTTGGTGAATGTTTGGCGTGAATCTCTGACACTGATCACATTTTCTAACATATTCTTGTGCTTCTTTTTACATGCCTGGTCACCAGTATCCTTGAGTAATGGCCCGGTGAGATAGGGATCTTCCCCCTGTGTGACTTCCGCAGATTCCTTCATGTAGTTCTTCTAGGAGTGACTTTGATGCCTCGGGATGTACACAAAGCAGATATGGTTCAGAAAAAGAACGTTTATACAACTTTTTATCCTCGAACAACTAAAACCGAGGAGCTTTCCTTCGTATTTTCTTAGCTTTTGACTTTTCTTTAGGCAATATATCCTTTTCAAGAAATAGCAGTATAGGATCCATCCAGCTCGGCCTTAACTTGATTTGATGGACTTGGAGCAAGTCTCTCTTTATTGGGGTAAGGGTGCATAAGTCCTTGACAAGTATCACTCGGGGCAAGTCCTATGTCGAGGAAGTGGCAAGGGTAGCCAAAGAGTCTGCATGGGTATTTCCACTTCTAGGAATATGCGAAAAGTCAAAGAATTCAAATTTTGTTTGCATATGCCTAACTTGGCCCAAATATTCCTGCATTCTTGTATCTCGAGCTTCCAATTCCCCCTTTACCTGGCCTACGACCAGTCTTGAATCTGAGAACATTTCCACTGTCTTTCCACCCATTTTCTGGACCATCGCCATTCCCATCAACAAAGCTTCATATTCTGCTTCGTTGTTTGTAGTCAAGAATCCCAACCTCAAGGACTTTTCAATGGTGATCTTTTCAGGGGATACCAAAACCAGCCCCACTCCTGATCCCCGCTGATTTGCTGTTCCATCCACATATACTTTCCAGGGTGAGGGATATTGTGTGGAGATTAAGCCAACTGATTTTTCATCCATGCCATGCTGCTTCACATCTATTTCTTCAGGAAATTTAGCAAACTCAGCTACTAGATCGGCGAGGACCTGGCCTTTTACAGAGGTACGAGGCATATACTTGATGTCAAAAGCCCTTAGAATCATGCCCCATTTCGCAATCCTCCTGGTATAATTTGCGCTCCGAAGTATTGACTTGAGCGATAATTGAGTTAGAACAACCACGGTGTGCGCTTGAAAATAGTGGGGGAGTTTTCGTGTAGAATGCACTACTGCCAAGATGGCCTTCTCCAGTGATAAATATCGAACCTCAGCTTCATGAAGCGACTTACTTACGTAATAGACTGGTCTTTGGATGACACTGTCTACTCGTATCAAAACAAAGCTTACCGTATGAGAGGCTATCGCCAGATAAGCAAACAGAACCTTGTCCATCTCAGGACTGGACATGATGGGTGGTCGAGATAAGTACTCTTTAAACTGTTTAAATGCTACAGCACACTCCTCGGTCCATTCAAATCCTTTCCATTTATGCAGCAAAAGGAAAAAGGGTCTACACCTATCTACTGACCTGGAGATAAATCGGTTCAAGGCAACAGTCATCTCGGTCAACTTCTTGACCTCCTTGGGATTCCGAGGTGCTTGTAAGCCATTAATGGCCTTAATCTGATCTGGGTTTATCTCAATTCCCCTGTGAGTCACCATGTAGCCCAAGAACTTTCCTGAGCCTACCCCAAACGAACACTTAGAAGCATTCAGGCGTAACTGGTGTTTTCTCAGAATTCCAAAAATATTCGCAAGATCTCTCACGTGCTCAGACACCACCTTGCTCTTTACAACCATATCATCAATATAGACTTCGATGCTCCTGCCCAATTGTGGTTCGAACATTTTAGTCATCATTCGCTGAGAAGTAGACCCTGCATTTTTCAAACCAAAGGGCATCACTTTGTAGTGATAGTTTCCAATGGAAGTGACAAAAGCTGTCTTTTTTCTGACTGTCCAACACCAATGGTATTTGGAGATATCCTTGAAAGGCGTCCAAAAAACTCATCCGAGGATGTCCTACCGTCGCATCTACCAACTGATCTATCCGAGGCATAGGGAAAGGATTTTTGGGATAGGCCTTATTTAGGTCTGTGAAATCCACACACACACGTCATTTCCCAATTTTCATTTTCACCACCACCGTGTTAGCTAACCATTGAGGATAGAAAACTTCCTTGATAGCTCCTGCCTGTTTGAGCTTAGTTACTTCACTATTGACAGCCTTAGCATGCTCTTTTGAGGGACGCCGAGGTGGCTGTCTCTTCAGGATGATGGAAGAGTTAACATTCAAGTGGTGACAAATGAAACTTGGATCTATACCCGAGGCTTCGTACGCACTCCATACGAACACATCAACATTTTTTCTAAGGAATTCGACCAATTGTTCCCTCTCCTGTAGAGGCAATTGAGCTCCAACCTGAAAGAACTTCTCTGGATCATCGCCAATAATTACCCTTTCTAGATCTTCACATTTCGCCTCGTCGGCTAGTCCATTAATGGGCAGCGCCGGAATTTTTGATTGCTATAAGCCATTATCAGCGATGGCCGAGATTTCAGCCTCAGGCCGATGTTGGATGGCCGCTACCAGGTATTGTCTGGCCATAGATTGATTTCCTACCATCTCCAAAACCTAGCCTCCGGATGGGTACTTCATCTTCTGGTGAAGAGTAGAGGAGACGGCCCCCAAGGTATGAAGCTAGGGTCTGCCCATAATGGCCATGTAGGGCGAGAAAGCATCCACGATAATGAAGTCTACCTCCACCCCATCCGGGCCGGTTTGCATAGGTAATTTGATCTGACCTTTCAAAACGACCATTTTACCCTCAAAACTTACCAGAGAAGAACTATAGGCTTTCTAGTTCTCAGGTTTCAAATTTAGCCCCTTATATAAGTCAGGGTACATTATCTCAACTCTGCTGCCTTGGTCAATCATCACCATTTTCACATTGTACCCACCAATTCTAAGCGTAACCACCAAAGCATCGTCATAAGGCTGTATGGTTCCAAGTTTGTCCTTGTCTGAAAATCCTAACACCAATGAGATTCCCATCTTGACCCTCTTAGGCATTGAGCTGGATTCCTCAGCTGGATAACGAGATATTGACATTACTCTAGAAGGATAAGATCTAGTCCTCCCCGGGGTAACAAAAATGACATTTATTATGCCAAGAGGGAGTCTTGAAGAAGCATCTCCCCGAAGCTCCGAACCCGTTTGGCTTCCCCGACCACTGGAATGATGCAAAAGTTGCTTCAACTTCCCTTCCTGGACTAATTGGTCCAGATGGTCCCACAAGTTTCTGCAATCCTCGGTAGTGTGTCCATAATCCTAATGATATTGGCAGGAAAGGTTTTGATTGCACCTCACAGGATCTCTTGCCATCTTGTTCGGCCATTTAAAGAATAGCTCATTTTTTATCTTCTCCAGGACCTGTTGTACTGGTTCTCAGAATATGGCATTAACCGTCTGGGTGTTGGCAATCCTGGCTGCCCAACGAAATCTTTTCGAGGTCCGTTATTGTTATACAGGTCCGACCTGAAATCCCTCCTCTCCTGAGGGATCATTTTTGCCTTTCCTTTCCCCTGTATTTGGTCTTCCTCTACCCTTCTGTACTTGTCAATCCGATTCATAAGTCGGCGCACACTGGTAACAGGTTTTCCAGTCAGAGACTTCCTCAAGTCATGCTCGGCTGGAAGGCCAACCTTGAAAGTACTAATGGCCACATCATCATAGTCTCCGTCTATTTCGTTAAATATCTCCCAGTATCTATCGAAGTAGGCCTTTAGAGTTTCCCCCTCCCGCATGGACAGGGATAGCAAGGATCCCAAAGGTCAAGGAACCCTGCTACAAGTAATGAAGCGAGCACCAAAGGCCCAGGTGAGTTTCTTAAAGGAATCAATAGAATTCGCCCTCAAACCATTGAACCACCTCATCACCACTAGGCCCAAACTAAATGGAAAGACCTTACACATCAAAGCCTCATCCTTAGAATGAACAGTCATCCTTTGATTGAAATGACTGACATGTTCCACTAGATCCGTTCGACCATTACAAATGGTGAACGTAGGCTGATGGAATCACCGAGGAAGACTCGCACCTTCTATATTTCGCATGAAGGGTGACTTAGAAGCCTGAGTCAACGCCTTGTTCATGGCATTGTTCCCTAGGCCTCTACGAGGCGGGCTCTTATATCTACGTCTATGGTGATACTCCTCATTGTAGGAGAAAGTCTCGCTAGGCAGAGTTCTGGTTCTTCGCCTATAACTAGCACCATCTGTCTCCTCAGAGGACAGCTCAGATTTAGGTGACGAATGTCTTTATCGTGCGTGGCGCAATTCCCTCTTCAATTCATCGATTTCAAGTTGCATGTCCCTAACATCCTTTACATGGGAAACATGACTTTTCCCTCGAGACTGACTTTTACTGGTACGAGCTGTATGCACACTTCCCTCACGATCTCCTCTCCGTTCGAGGCTCCTACGTGGATTGCTATGTTGAGAACCCCTTGACTCTGCTTGGTGTAGATTAGCATCCACCTGGTGTGGTCCTGTCGTTGCCTGGTGTGTGCCTGCTTCTTCCATCGTGAACGTTGTACCCGAAACTCTTTTAGAAGAGATCAAGCTCTTCCCACAGACAGTGCCAATTGTAAGGGCAGAATTTGGATTGGACCCATTGTAGGATTGGGTTTAAGCCCAATCAGCCCCAACAATGAATTTATAGAGCAAGGGTGAAAGAACTAGTTCTACTCCAAAAGATAGACAATAAAAGTTGCTGAATTAAGACCGTTGAACACAAGTAAAATAAGAAAATCTATCATCAACACGCCCTGAGGAGCTTATGTTATAATATCTTGTTGAAGAACACAGTTACAAGGGTTCGCAATATTTTTTATCAGGATTTCTTGATTTTTTTCCAATCCCTCTCTTTAGGCTACCTTCCCATGCTATATACTACAATCTTAGTATCATCTCTACCACACACGTGTAGGTTGGATTCTAGGAACTCCTTCTTGTCTCATCCAACACCTTCCAGAATCATCAACTAGTAGCTATAAAGCTGCTTGATTACTGTTCAGGTATCACCTCCACATTAATGCGGCCAGAAAGTTGGTTGAGGGGCATTTAATGTGGAGGTAGCAGCTTTTGAAGATATTTGTTGCCACCTTTTGCTTATCCCTTATCCAATGCTCAACTCTTAGTTATGATGCAACCTTGAAGGATGCCTGGGATGATAAGACATTCTTACCGATCTTGGATCCCCGTTTTCGAGATGAATTATCTCCTCGGACGTATTTTGGACTATCATATACAATCTTTATTTCTTCTTCTTATATCATTCCCATTATAACCTTATTTAACCATCCTCGGTTTGGTTGATATCCTCGGATTGGGCCATAGGCCCAATTCATACAGTTTTAATATTACCTTCTAGACAGTTGGCCTCCACATTAATATTATAAGTAAGGTGGCTCAAGATCTAACACTAAAATTCAAGATGCTTTTAATTCACAATTTTCACCTCTTACACTTTTATCCCTTTATATATAATTTTCCATAAACCTTCATACCATCCTATATCAAATACTCAGACCAAAAATGAAGTCATTTACCTTCAATCTTTCAATCCCTAACGTTGTTGTTTTATCTAATCCTACTCCGTATGAGTTTGCTACAACCAAAGAAGGGGGGCTTGCATTTTATATTGAGTTACAACGACAATTACTATTTTGATGTTATGGTCAGACATTGTGGATTTATGGGTTTTGTTACTTTATAATGATGTGATTGACTGTGAATGTGTAGGATGTGTATTTTGTTTTGGAATTAAGGAGAAAGAGAAAGACAAGTTTTATATCAGCTTTTGTTTTATAATATTCCTCCAAAGTTTTTTATTTATTTTTTATTTCTCATCACTTCAATTGAATAATTATAATTGGTATGTGTGTACAATTTATAATTATTGCTTTTTATGATAAACTCATTACAAATAAAGTTCTTTAACAATTATGCTATAATACCTACACAATATTCTCCAAAACCATCATACATAAAACATTACAACATTATCCATGTATCACACGAGTAACTTACTAGTATTATAAGAAAGGTGGCTCAAGTTCTTAGTTCTAACACTAAAATTCATAATGCTTGATGAATTTCAATATGTTTTCCTCTTCTTTGGGTTTGTGGGAATCTATGTTAACGGAAAATTATGTACAAATTAGGAGGTTTAAGAATGCTTGGGTTTGTGTGGTTGCAGTCGTAGAATTATTAAGTTGTTTAAAAATGCATAGGGTTCCTATTAAACTCATCCTGTCATTATGTTGATATATAATGTGGTGAACCATCTCAGTAAAGTTGGCTGCTGAAGGCCGGAAATTCTAGAAGCATTATAACTCACTTTCGTAGAGATATAATGCTTTGGTCTCTTCTTCAATTTGTGAAGAAAATCTATGGATGATTTCTCATTCATATTGGGCATGTCCTTAATTTAAAGGGCATTTAGATACTTTAAATTCTAAGGATCAATTGTTAGCTTCATAATAGCCACAATTATTGAAACGTAAGTTGTCTTTACAAAATTTTATTAAGAAAAAGCTAAAATATGTGTAGAGTGCAGAATATATTTTTTAATATTTTAAAAAATAACAAAATTTAGTTACAATATCTTAAGTGTTGTTCCTTAGATTTCCCTCTAATGTATTTATTTAACTAAAAAATACATTTCTATCTCATGAGAAAAAATCAACATGACAAAATCTTAAAAATAATACCTAAGAAACAGCACTTAATTAACGTACCTAAGTCTCGCTCTTAATTTTAATTTTTATCCAAGAGTGTATCAATTTTTAGTTCCTTTCTAGTACACTCATGGAGTTTTAATTTTTATCCAATTGATACACTCTTGGATCTAACTCAACAACATTCAAATAAATCAAATCAAATCTCCTACTCCCCGTGTCCCTGCCAACAAAAATTAAAAACCCAGAAAAGTTCAAAAAATCCCAGAAAAATTAACAAACCCCAGTATTGCCGCGTAAAAAAAAAAAAAAAAAAAAAAAAAAAAAAAAAACCTAATCTTGTTTTGGAGTCCATTGCAATCAAAAAACGCAAATAAAACCAACACAATTTGCAAACCCACTTTTCACTCTCTTCCACCTCAAACCAAAACCCAAAAAAAAAAAAAATATATATATATATATATATATATCAACAACAATCACAACGCCCATTCTTCTTCATATTCCTTTGTCACCCCATCGCCCATACACACCACCGTCTGACCGCAACTTAGCCAACCCAACAATGGAATCAACCACAATCAACATTTACCAAACCAAATCATATCAAAATCCAACCAAAACTCCCAAATCTGAGATAAATCTCAAAACGCCAAAGAAAAAATATACAAAAATTGCTTGCCTTTGATTCGAGTCATTGTTGCGCCTGGAGAAGAGCCTCACCATCAAGACATCCTAGCTGTTCTCGTGGGTCTCTCTCTTGCGCCGACATGTTCTTTTAGATTGAAAATATGGGCTGGTTTCAAACTCTTAACTCTCAAGACCCACAAAACTATGCCTCAGATTATCAGCAATTTTCAATCTAAAGGCTTTTCGATCCAAGAAAGGGTGGCTTGTTGCTTAGGGGTTGCAACAAGCGTAGAGAGAGAGAAAAATTTGTTTGAGTAGAGCTGTAAATATAAACCATTTTTAATCTTGTGTTAGTGTTCTCATTGAAGCTCTTAAAGCCTTCAAATATTTTTACAAAAATCACTTTCTGATCTTGTATTTTCTAATTTTGTTATATTTTTGTGTTTGTAATGGTATAAGTAATGGGGTAGGTAACAACAGACTAACAATGTTAATCACATGTGGGTAAAATGTTAAATTTTAAATCACGGATAAATAAGTTAAATTCGGGCTAAACCACAGATGATGAGTAATCTGTAATTTCCCCATTTTTTTTCTTTTTTTTTTTTTGTATAGTCGAAATTAATTGTAATTTAGAATCTGCCTAACAATAGTTGGACACGAAATACCTGCGGCTACATAAAACCAGTAGACTTTTTGCTCATCTGTATTGAATGATATGCTTTAATTGGATTGCATTGTTTAACAAGTCTATTTTCGATTGCAATAGAGAAGTATTTTGAATTGTAAACATAGATATAACGAAACCTTGTGCATGATCTAATACGAATGCATGGATAAAAACTCAATAAAGGAGTTCCCTTGTTAATTCAATTGACAAATTCGACAAACTCAATGAGAGCAAGATCAAAAGAGAGTACAAAGTAGAAGAAAACAAAATTCATAAATTAAAATTTAATAAGTACAAAATTTATTTGGGAGGGCTTGCTCGAACGAGGAGATCCAATATGATTTTCATTTGTTTGCTCCAACTTTATCCTTAACTGCATCACAAGGCCCTTGTGCCTTATCCTTCATCTGCTGGCCAGCCTGCAATATATAGAACTCCATATGTAAGCAATTAACAATGATGTAGGGCAGTATTACTTGAGATCGAAGTATTTTGTTATGTTTGTATGTAATTTTCTAACTTAGTAAAAACTTAGTTGAACCTCTTGGCATGATTCCTTGGCAGATTGAGCAGCATTGCTCGCCTTGTCCGCCATGTTGCCTGCCTTTTCCTAAACCAAAAAAGAAGAACACATTATAATCAACATTTAAAATGTCAACGTGCATGGTGTTCATGAATGAAACATCCATCCATGCCTATGTAATCCTTTTAGATGCAGTTTGCCTAAGAAGAACCGTATCATAGGCGTATCTTGAACATATTGGCACTAAAAATAAAAAATCAGGGTACGCATACAGGAGTATCCCAGAGATATCCGGTACCGGATACAAATATATGAGCTAAACTAGAGTATCTGTGCTTACTAGATGTATGCTACTATGCTAATAGATGTAAATAGGATGGATAGAAACTCACCTGAGCTTGGCCCTTGGCCTCGCCAGCTTGGTAACTTGCATTCTGGGATTTGTCCATCTTCAGTCTCTGCTTGGAACACAAACACTCGCAATGTTATTTAGGCTCTAAAATTCAACTTGGGTGATTCTACAAACAAATGTGAGGCAAAATTTATAGGATTTTCAAGCCAATCCACTAATTGACACGTTTATGTTTTCTCAAATATGCTCTCACATGTGTCATCATATGATTGAAGTTTGGCATTTTGATTTGGCCTTAGGACCAGGTGCTTCTTTTGATGATACGCACACTAATCATTCAATTCAAAGTTGGTTACGATTTTAGAGGGATATATATGAACTTGGCCTTGACACTACTTGCAATGAATTTGCTACTCTAGAGTCTAGACTGTCCTAGTGATATAGTTCACTTGTGGTAAAATTTGTCAATTATTGAGAAATACATTTAAACTTCGCATTTGTTGAGTCATATGATGTGATAAAAATAAATAATAATAAAATGAGCCCCTAAAAAATTTGTAAGTACGCACTCTATGCATATTCTTGCTCGATCAAGTAGTAAGCAAAAATACTCATTATCAATCACACATTTGTGCAAATATTTCATGTCCAGATTTTATGTATAGATCTTAGTTTGCTCCATAGGTACGTGAAGGACCCCATCATCAATTGTCCTTATAAACTGGGCCAAAATAGAGTCTTCCAGACTACATAGACCCAGTCTTAGGCTAGATGGGTTCAGGCCCAATCCATGGGCTTGATTGATTTGCACCCTTTAATAACTACGTTGTATTAATTTAATGCAGGTAAAACCGAAATTGATTAAAAGTCCTATAATGAGATGTGAATTATTTCCTATAGCCACAAACTTTTCTACAACAATTTTATAAAATTTCTAATGCAGTAAATTCTTATTAGTCTGCATTTGGGCTCACCACTTACATCACTTTTTTACTTACTAATAGCCACTTACCACAATAGCAATTTGTAAAAAAAAAAAAAAAGAATTGTATCTCTTGCATTCTCCTCCTTTTAAAAGTTATAAAAAAAATTTATAGATCTAAAATTTAAAACAAAATATTCCATCCCAAAAAATTTGCCCAACAACAATAATTACCAATAGTAATACTAAAAACAATTAAGCACAATTAACCAATTTTACAAAAAACAAACAACCCGGCCCTTTAAAAAAATTTAAACAAAATAATTTTGTCCTTACCAAAAAGGAGATGCACATATAAAAAACACAAACAAATAAAAAACCCTTTGGCAGTTAAGTACCAATGCTAGAGGCCAGAGCCGTCACACACAATTTTTAAAGGATAAGCTCTTATTGTAATGGACACTAAGAAATAGAGAAACATCGATAGTATAGAGAAAGATATATGTATCAGTATCATAAATATCATAAATAATATGATGTGGTGAATGAATACTTGAGAAGAGGTAATTCAGATATAACATTACTCTCATATTTCTTGATGAAGTTGTTTTATAACTCTAAGGATTCTTATACATGATATAAATTGATATCTTTAAAGGATTCGAAATGATGGTCTTGGTCAAACTTTGATTCTTTTAATGTTTTTTCCCCTTGAATAATCACGTCATTAATATGAATCAAATAAAAGCTAGCAAGGTCCATACCTTCTCATTCTTTTGAAAGGGAATTTGTTTCACATAAAGCTACATATATGGCTACTAGCTAATAAGTTATAAGTTTGAAACAAAAACATAACGGTTCTTCTAAGACCACAACTTTTACCATAATTTGATGAAGTAGTCGACTATAATTGATGTACAATTATTTTCATATGAATTCATAATTTTTTCTCCACTAACCATGGTTGACCACTTTAAAGTTGTGTCCAAATGCTTTCTAAAAACAAAATCCACAACCAAAAAAAAAAAAAAAAAAAATTCAGCTAGAATTATCTTGGTTTCTTCCATGAACCTTTGAATCAAGGAAATCAATACCGTACCGGAAGCTGTACTGGTTTGGCTAGTGGTACGATATATTTCGGATACCAGTCAATACTGGTATACCGTTTCATTTTTACCATTATTTTTTACTATTTTATACAATATACAAAGTTATATTTCTAATAACTCAATATATCACTTTGGCAACTTTTTATATTTTTTGGTGGAGTTAGAGCATAAGCAGCAGTGAAGCTAAATAGTTATATAACTATTTTAGCTTTACTAAAACACAAAAATGCATGTTACAATAGCGGAGTCATAGCTAAAATTTTTAAAAACTTTATTTTAAAATTTATAATAAGTTACTAAAACAAATATTAATATATATTTTTTTTTTACTCATATCTCTTCTACCTTGTCAATATCTTTTTTTTAGGCCTCTTTTATACTCCTTACCTCACTACTCTCTCTCCTTTAATAATTGATATACTAAAAGCTCATAAATATTTAAAGACAAACGGATAGAATTGTTAAATTGAAATACTTTTCTGACAAAAAGAAAAAGAAAATGAAAAAGAAGATTTCAACCTTTAAAAAAATTGAAATGATTTACATTAACTGATAATTTTTTTATTTTGCAATGCGTAAATTTTCCAAGTCCTACACCCACCCAATCAACTACTGGAAGTCCTAACTTATTAGGATTTTCTTTTTCATTCACTTTTTCACCTCCACATGTCTTGCTTACAAGTATAGCCCATTAGTCTTTCATTATAATTTTTTTTTTTCACCTCCACACGTTTTGCTTTGAAGTCTTGTCACTTGCTTCTTCATTGACTACTTAGTTTCTACTTTCAAGTGAGTGTACCAAAACTAAAAAGAGAGATTGACACATGTTGAGAAATAAATGAAGAAGATGAAGGGGCTGTAGAAACAGAGGCCAGCGAAACAAAGGAAAAGAAGAAGAAATGCGCAATAGAGACAAATACGAAGAAGAGGAGGAAAAACCGAGGTAAAAGTGAGGAGGTGGATCTTGAAATTTGGGGGGTTTTTTGAGGTTTTTTGTTTTGCCCGGTATCTATTTTCTAGCCAAAACTCGGTATTTGTCCCGGTATGCCCGAAACGGCTTCGGTACAGCCGATATTTAAATCGAAACGAAACAACAGCATATCTGTACCGGCCTAGGCACCAATACAGCAAATTCCGACGATATCGGCTGGTACGGTATGAAATTAACTTCCTTGCTTTGAATAGACAAATTAACTTCCAACGTATTTCCATTGATAGCTCACATCACGTTCAAGGAATATATCCTTGAATGTTCAAATAGTGTGAAAACACCTATGACCATTTAGACCCCCAATTTACAAATTACCAACACAAGCTTATAATCAAACAATGTATGTGCGAAATATGAAAATAAGCTGAAACAGAATTGGTAAAACAATCTAAACCGAAATTAATCACAACCACAACATCAATTAAAAGGCAAAGATTAAGGGAAGAGAGATGCAAACACAAAGACAACACAGCGATGTTTTATCGAAGAAGAAACCAAAGTCCTCAACGAAAAACCTCTCCGCCGCCCTCCAAGCGGTCAATAATCCACTAGAGAATAAAGTTGGGATACATGAATAGTAGAAGACCCTCCAAGCCTAATCTACCCAGTGCACCTAAGCCCTCCAAGCTTCTTGCTCCAACAGGGTTACGCCGAACCCTGTCTTCTCTAGCTTACCAGATCCTGCAATCACCCATTGCATCAACCAAAATGAATTGGTCCCTTCCGACTTGCTTCCCAAGTACCAAAATGCCTCCTCACAGATATGGGTATAGTGAGATAAGGATTTGGCTAATGTACTTCTCAAGGATGTATCAATAGAGAGGGTGAGAGTAAGGGAATTTGGAGAATCAAAGGATGAAGATTGAGGATGAATCAATCTTATTTTTCTCTAAAGTTTCTTTCTCAAAATTTTCTCTAGAAGCTCTCAACATTTCGTGGGTATAAGGGTATTTATAGTAGGGTGTGTATAGAATGCGAAGAGTCAGTTACAACCAAACAGGGTGTTCTAACAACTTGAGCTCGGGAATGGAACGAGTCGCGAGCTAACTACATGGCCAGACTGGAGGTTTTGTCCTGTAGTGCAACAACTGGCGTGACCCTTCAGCTCCCCTGCATGCCTCACACATATGCCACATTTGGCGACTTGCCAATCACGAGATCTAGTCGCAAGGCCCTTCTTGAGTCCACACTCTTGAGCTTTTCTTCACACTCTCTCACACACTATCCTTACATGATTCCCACCTAAATACAAGGTTTCTAAATGCTGAATTACAAGCAAATTTGGCCCGGAATAAAGCCAACAAAATGATTGAATAAATTCAACCTTACAATCTCCCCCTTTGGCTATTCCATGACAAAACCCTAAAACAAACTTTAGACTTAACATGTGAGTTGAGAATAGTTGAAAAAAATTCACTCACACCTAACTCTAAAATCTGTGGAGCTCTTGAACCATACGAACAAGTATTTCCACAACAACACAATACGATCATTGTAAGCAGAAAACTTGAAATGCATATGGAGCAACCACAATGCTATCAAGCAAAAATGAATGAAGCAATAAAACATGGCTTGACCAAAAACGAACAATCACTAGCAATAGTGACCACAATAATAATTCACATAAGGAATGAACATCCGGACATGCAAACTAATAAGCTCAATGCAAAGTATCATTTGCATGTCCAACACTCAACCGATACAACAACACAAGGTAATTGCATCAAGGATATAAAATCCAACAAAGGGCACAAGAGTGATGTACTTAAAGAAATGCATAACATTAACAACAAGTACTAAGCTACAAAGCATGGGTACAACTAAAAATATAGTTTAAACAGCTAAACATAATCATGAACTATGAGCAAAGCAAAAACATAGTCAATATAACATAAAGCTCTTTCTCTCTTTCTCCCCCTATCATGAATCATAGGAGCTGTGATGAACTTAGAACATATATACTTGAAACACTTGCACAAAACACATTAGACCCTCAAGGTAAAGCAAGTAATAAAAGGACAAGTATAATGTAACAAGTATGTACGTTTTTAGACCCCTTAAAAACACAATCGGATTAACCTAGTGAATTAACCAAGTGATTACTTAGTCCAAATTTCAGATCTAGGTTAACACACAATCATATAATCTTGTCAATGTAAAGTGTGAAATATAAAGAACACAAAGATATGATGACCCAGGAAACCACACCGGTAAAAACCTGGGGAGGATTCCAACTTTACACAAAAGACCTATACTTTGAGCAAGTCTAAACAAGACTAAAAACCTATTTTGATCATGGTTTGCCAACAATACAAATTAGAGTTCTAATACATAAGTTCCTAAGTACTTAGAACCTAACAAAGTAAATTGTGATCAAGTAAACATGATGTAAAACATATGAGCAACTTGATCAAATACATGACAGTCATATGGAAATGACTACAATGATCATACAGCAAAACAAATGATTATTTGAACATGCAACCAATAAAGCACAATAGCATAAGGATGTATGCATGTCCAAAACATAAACACGATGCAATGAGAACAATAAAGTATAGATACTAAACATAACTCAAAGCATCATAAAGCAAACAAGAAAACAAACATAAAGAAACACAAACAAAGCAAAGTTTTCTTATTAACACAATGTCTTCTCCCCCTTGGTATATGCATCTCCCCTATGGAATATCTTTCCCCCTACAAATGTGCACAAGAAATAGAATTTCTCCCCCTAAGGATGCGTACATGAGTTATATAGAAATGACAAAACTCTCCAGTATACTACTCTAGAGTATACTCTCCCCCGTTTTGACATGAATAGATAAAGGGGTCGAGAAGAAAAAAGGGCAAGAGATGAAGGTAAGACTAAGGAGAAAGATGCAGAAGGGGTGCAAGATGAATGAGAAAATAAAGCTCAAACAAAAGATAAAATAAAATGCTACAAAACATAGGGTAAACATGATATGCTAGGATGGAGAAACAAGGTGTGCAAGAGGTGGTTATGTGCAATACATGACCAAAGCATTGAAAATGCACATATGGGGCAAGGTGCGTTAAATACATAATTAATGAACTAAACATGATACTAGTGAGAAAACATGAGAAACCCCAAAGTTTGGTACTCATCAGATTTCAAACAAGCGAGAAAATGCTTAAGAGGCATTTTATCAAACACCTAGCGTGCACACTATAAATAACAATGTAAAACAATGCAAGAATATCATGAAATCCACCCTTAATACATGTTCTTTTTGTCAGAAGGGGCCAACATCCAAAGAAAATAATCAAAAGAAACCAACCCCATAAAAAAAATTTGACAAAAATTAAGTTTTCCCAACCCGTATAATGAAAATCCCAACCAAGAGAACAAAACTCTCCAAAACGTAATCTAAGGATCTAAATCAAAGAAAAGAGTTTAAAATTACCTTAGAGATGTTAATATAATGAAAACTCATTCAAATTGATTGGGTTTTGATGTAAAAATATTAAAAATAAGGGTTTTAGAGAGGATAGGAGAGGTTTAAAACAAGTTTCCCACGAAAAACACTTTAAAAAGCTAAATATATATAAAAAGATCAAAAAATTTTGAATTGATCCATATATAGTTGAGCACACATACATCACATTTAAACAAGTAAAATCGAACAAATGAATAAGGTATTCATTGAACATTAGGCATGTGTGTTGTGTGTGTGTATCAAATGTGGAATAGTCCTTAGTCTAGAGTGAAGCTTCAATAATCAATTCAATCAAGTCATACACAACTAGTACTAAGAAAAGTGGTCTATCTCAATTATAGAAATGAACATATATAACCTTTCACAAGAAAATGATTACATATCTTTGAAGTTTTTCATTTAGCTTCTTTACAATTCATAACATTTGATCATTTTTTATCTTTACATCTCTTTTAAGATCGATACCTGAAATTTTTTATATTTCAATTGATGAATAAGCATTTGGTTTTGGAGCACCATACATTTTCAATACAAGTCGTTTTCCCTTTTTTCTAGTCAAATACTAGTATGTGTGATAGCTTTTGCAACTCATATCTCTTTTCGAGATTTGACATTGGTTGAGCTCTTTAAGCAAAAAATATAAAAGAGTGGAAAGATATATAGGCACAAATCTACACATGAATCAAAACCAACATGACAATTGACTAATCATTCATGACAAGCTTGAAGATCGATTTACAACAATCACACATAAATGTCAAGATTTTTCCCACAAAGATATAAGTGCATAAAGAACATGCTAAGCTCGTAAATGCACAAAGCCATTTGTACGAAGGTACAAGGCAAAACTCACATGTGATATGTGCTCAAACATATATAATCAAACTTTTTAAAATTTTCACTTTTTATGTGGTTTTGGATTTTTACTCACACAAAACTAAAACATAAAAGTAAGATCAAAACAAAAATAATGCATAAAAAGAAATGCAAGATGCACAAAATGCATAAAGATATGACATTCAATGCATGAATGGTCCTACAAAGATTGAAAGAATTAGATCAATGACCAAAAGAGCAAAAGCTCAACCATAGGAACCCTTCCTCATCCAAACGGAATGATTGTTTGGAATGAGTGTCTCATGAAAAGTGAGATGAGGGTTGGAAGAATAAGAACCGGAGGTGCACATAGACAAGGAGTTAAAAGCATTAAACACTTTCTTTAACAACATGTTATTTTCACTCAAATCTGGTTTACTCTTTTTAGCACAACTTCCTTGATGCTCAAGTTTCTCTTTTCTGTTGATTCTTTCAAGAGCATGAAACTTAGAGTAATGAGGTCTTAGATGACTAAAAGCACCACAATGGTGACACACAATGTGTTTAGGTCCACTAGACTTTTTGGGAAGGGATCTAGCAACATGGTTTTGTTCCCTCATCAACTTATGACATTGAGGTCTTATATGACCAATCACACCACAATGGTGGCAAATTGAAATAAACTTAGATCCATCCAAAACCTTAGATTGAGACTTAAACAAAGGTTTTGACTTAAGAGCCTTTCTCTCCACCTTTTGATTTCATTTGTGTGGAGGAATGTACATCAATTTGCCTTTAGAGGTAGAACATACATTAGGCACAAAAATCAGGTACCACAACATGATTGCAACATATATTATCATCCTTTTTAGCAATAGGTTTAGCAATCAAACACTTGGCATGCATTTTCAGATATTCATTCTCACATTTTAGCTCATCAACAAATTTGTTAGATAAAACAAGTTTAGCATCCAAGTCCACATTCAAACACTCAAGCTTCTTCAGCTTTTCAAGAGAATTTTTAGCAAGTTTCTTATATTTCTCAACCAATTTGTTAGATTCATTGAGTTTAGCAATCAAATCATCATTTTCACAAAATAACTTGCTCAAATTCTTTTGAAACTTCTTAGCATTTTTCTTGAAGAGTTTGTCATTTGCAATATCAACAACACCTAATGATTCAAGTAACATTTCATCACAATCATGAGGATAAACACTCATAGAGGCATTTTCACAAACACGTGGCATGCTACAATGATCAACATCCAAACCATGCATAGAAGCATACAAAGCACCATCCATGGTAATAAATACAAGGGGTCAAGGATCACACTTAGGTAATGAAACCAAACAAGTGTACCTGCTCTGATACTAGTTGAATGTTCAAATAGTGTGTAAAACACTTATGAACATTTAGACCCTCAATTTACAAATTACCAACACAAGCTTATAATCAAACAATGTATGTGCGAAATATGAAAATAAACTAAAACAGAATTGGTAAAACAATCTAAATCGAAATTAATCACAACCACAGCAGCAATTAAAAGGCAAAGATTAAGAGAAGAGAGATGCAAACACAAAGACAACACAACGATGTGTTATCGAAGAGGAAACCGAAGTTCTTGGCGAAAAACCTCTCCGCCGCCCTCCAAGCCGTCAATAATCCACTAGAGAATAAAGTTGGGATACATGAATAGCAGAAGACCCTCCAAGCCTAATCTACCTAGTGCACCTAAGCCCTCCAAGCTTCTTGCTCCAACAAGGTTATGCCGAACCTTGTCTTCTCCAGCTTACCAGATCCCGTAATCACCCATTGCATCAACCAAAATGAATTCGTCCCTTCTGAACTGCTTCCCAAGTACCAAAATGCCTCCTCACAACTATGGGTATGGTGAGATAAGAATTTGGCTAATGTACCTCTCAAGGATATATCAATGGAGAGGATGAGAGTAGAAGAATTTGGAGAATCAAAGGATGAAAATTGTGGATGAGTCAATCTTGTTTTTCTCTAGGGTTTCTTTCTCAAAATTCTCTCTAGAAGCTCTCAACATTTCGTGGGTATAAGGGTATTTATAGTAGGGTGTGTATGGAATGCGAAAAGTCAGTTACAACCAAATAGGGCATTCTGGCGACTCGAGCTCGCGACTAGAACGAGTCACGAGTTTGAGCCGTGAGCTAATTGCATGGCCAGACTAGAGGTTTTGTCCTATAGTGCAACAGGTGGCGTGACCCTTCAGCTCCCCTGCATGCTTCACACATGTGCCACCTTTGGCGACTTGCCAGTTGCGAGATCCAATTGCGAGGCCTTTCTTAAGTGTACACTCTTGAGCTTTTCTTCACACTCTCTCACACACTACCCTTACATGATTCCCACCTAAATACAGGGTTTTTAAATGCTGAATTACAAGCAAATTTGGCATGGAATAAAGCCAACAAAATGATTGAATAAATTCAACCTTACACTCCCTCTCAAATAACATAGTTGAGGTTACTTTCTTGATGTTTATCTTTTCCTAATTAACATTAATGCATAAGATTAATTATTTATTTATTTCTATATTTTTTAAGATATATTTTAGAACATCTAAGCGGCATTAACTTGGTGGTAATACATACATGTTTTTGCCAAACACATACCTAGTTTGAATCTTAGAGCTGACCTGAACCATTACAATTTTATTGTTTTGAATTTGAAGTTTTATTTTTTTACAGGGTCCATACGTAGAAAAGCCCACAAACCCAAACCAAAAATAATAATAATAAAAAAAAATCCTTAACTTATCTCTAGGACTTGTTTCCTTCGATGTTGGTGATAAAGGACACAGTTTCTGTAAGGTTGAATTTATTCAACCATCTAATTGGCTTTATTCCGTGCCAAATTTGCTTGTAATTCAGCATTTAGTAACCCTGTATTTAGGTG